>NW_026967536.1:0-600000 GCF_028390025.1 Pseudophryne corroboree | reverse complement strand
GCTTAGCCGTGTCCTGAAAAGGATAAGACATATTGGGAGATTTCTCCTGTGGTGCACACCGCTGTGTCCAGATTATCAGATTACTATTACCTGACCCGTCCCCGGTTCAGCATCACTGAAAGAACAGGCTGGCCGCATACTTGAGCCTACACTCCCATTTATATACTCGGCCAGTAAAACTGTCTTCAGGCCACCTATTGTGGGTGCATGGGTTTCCAGTACTATTGGAAAGTATGCAGGACCTCTGTTAGAATTTTATATATGTATATAAATGTTCGATTGGTAGGGATGCTCTTTTCTTGACCCTAGGGGCGGGATAACGGTAAGGTCCCGAGGTCCCCGCCTTTTTTTCGGGAAATGAGGGGCAGGAACAGAATACGACATCTGTTCCACCTACTATTTTCACATGACGCTTCCCCCTGGAAGTCCACTCAGGTGGGAGACAGGGATCCGCTATGGGTATGCATTACCTACGGTCGCAAGTCAATAACTTAACTGGCTCCCACCTGGCGGAATTATCAAAAGAAATTTGGAAACTAAATCTCTGATTTCTCTGACGTCCTAGTGGATGCTGGGGACTCCGTAAGGACCATGGGGAATAGACGGCTCCGCAGGAGACTGGGCACATCTAAAGATAGATTTAGGACTATCTGGTGTGCACTGGCTCCTCCCCCTATGACCCTCCTCCAAGCCTCAGTTAGATTTCTGTGCCCGGCGGAGCTGGTTGCACACTAGGGGCTCTCCTGAGCACCTAGAAAGAAAGTATAGTTTAGGTTTTTTATTTTACAGTGAGACCTGCTGGCAACAGGCTCACTGCAATGAGGGACTAAGGGGAGAAGAAGCGAACCTACCTAAGTGGTGGTAGCTTGGGCTTCTTAGGCTACTGGACACCATTAGCTCCAGAGGGATCGAACACAGGACCCGACCTCGTCGTCCGTTCCTGGAGCCGCGCCGCCGTCCCCCTTACAGAGCCAGAAGCAAGAAGGTGGTCCGGAAAATCGGCGGCTGAAGACTTCTGTCTTCAAGGCAGCGCACAGCACTGCAGCTGTGCGCCATTGCTCCTCATGCACACCACACACTGCGGTCACTGATGGGTGCAGGGCGCTGGGGGGGGGATGGAATTAAGAAGCAATAAAGAACACCTTGGCTGGCAAACTGATGCCATATATAACCCCAGGGGCTATATAGGTGTTAATTAACCCCTGCCAGAATTCTTAAAATAGCGGGAGAAAGCCAGCCGAAAAAGGGGCGGAGCCATCTCCCTCAGCACACCGGCACCATTTTCCCTCGCAGCTCCGCTGGAAGGATCGCTCCCTGGCTCTCCCCTGCAGTCCTGCACTACGGAAAGGGTAAAAGAGGGGGGGCACAAATTTAGGCGCAGTATAAATATATATATATAGCTATAAGGGAAAACACTCTTTATAGGTGATATCCCAGTGGTATATAGCGCTCTGGTGTGTGCTGGCATACTCTCCCTCTGTCTCCCCAAAGGGCTTTGTGGGGTCCTGTCCTCTGTCAGAGCATTCCCTGTGTGTGTGCTGTGTGTCGGTACTGCTGTGTCGACATGTATGATGAGGAAAATGATGTGGAGGCGGAGCAAATGCCTGTGAATGTGATGTCACCCCCTGTGGGGTCGACACCTGTGTGGATGGACTTATGGAAGGAATTACGTGACAGTGTCAACTCCTTACATAAAAGGTTTGACGACATAGGACAGCCGGCTACTCAGCTTGTGCCTGTTCCAGCGTCTCAAATGTCATCAGGGGCTTTAAAACGCCCGCTACCTCAGATGACAGACACAGATGTCGACACGGATACCGACTCCAGTGTCGACGACGATGAGACTAGTGTACCCTCCAATAGGTCCACCCGTTACATGATTGAGGCAATGAAAAATGTATTACACATTTCTGATAATACCCCAGGTACCACAAAAAATGGTATTATGTTTGGTGAGAAAAAACTACCTGTAGTTTTTCCTGCATCTGAGGAATTAAATGAGGTGTGTGAGGAAGCGTGGACTTCCCCAGATAAGAAATTGATCATTTCTAAACGGTTATTGGCAGCGTACCCTTTCCCGCCAGAGGATAGGTCACGTTGGGAAACACCCCCTAGGGTAGATAAAGCACTGACACGCTTATCAAAAAAGGTGGCACTACCGTCTCCGGATATGGCCGCCCTAAAGGAACCTGCTGATAGAAAGCAGTAAACAACCTTTAAAGCTATATACACACACACGGGCATTATATTGAGACCAGCTATTGCATCGGCATGGATGTGCAGTGCTGCAGCTGCTTGGTCAGATTCCTTGTCGGGATAATATGGATACTATGGATAGGGACAATATTTTGCTGACGATAGAGCATATAAAAGTCGCCATCTTATACATGCGTGATGCACAGAGGGATATTTGCCGGCTGGCATCAAAAATAAGCGCTATGTCCATTGCCGCCAGAAGGGGGTTATGGACACGGCAATGGTCAGGCGATGCCGACTCGAAACGGCACATGGAAGTTTTGCCCTATAAGGGGGTGGAACTGTTTGGGGATGGTCTTTCAGACCTCGTTTCCACAGCTACTGCTGGGAAATCGACTTTTTTGCCACAGTCTACCCCACAGCAAAAGAAAGCACCGTATTTATCGGGTACAGTCCTTTCGGCCCCAGAAAAGCAAGAGGGCTAGAGGCTCATCCTTACTGCCGAGAGGCAAAGGTAGAGGGAAAAAGCTGCAGCACACAGCTAGTTCCCAAGAGCAGAAGTCCTCCCCTGCGTCCGGTAAGTCCACAGCATGACGCTGGGGCTGCTCAGGCGGATCCGGGTACGGTGGGGGCCCGTCTCAGGAATTTCAGCGCACAGTGGGCTCTCACAGGTGGATCCCCGAGTCCTTCAAGTATTATCGCAGGGGTACAGGCTGGAATTCGAGACGTGTGCCGTCCCCCCCCCCTACGCTGTTTCCTAAAATCTGCCTTACCGGCAACTCCCTCTGCCAGGGAGGCAGTGTTGGTGGCTATTCAAAAACTGTATTCACAGCAAGTGATTGTCAAGGTACCCCTCCTTCAACAAGGGAAGGGTTACTATTCCACTATGTTTGTGGTACCGAAACCGGACGATTCGGTGAGACCCATCTTAAATTTAAAATCCTTGAACACTTATTTTAAAAGTTTCAAGTTCAAGATGGAATCGCTCAGGGCGGTTATTGCGAACCTGGACGAGGGGGATTACAGGGTCTCCCTGGACATCAAGGATGCGTACCTGCATGTCCCCATTTACCCTCACCAGGAGTACCTCAGATTTGTGGTACAGGACTGTCACTATCAGTTCCAGACGCTGCCGTTTGGGTTATCCACGGCACCGAGGGTCTTTACCAAGGTAATGGTCAAAATGATGATACTCCTTCGCAAGAAGGGAGTTTTAATTATCCCGTACTTGGATGATCTCCTGATAAAGGCGAGGTCCAAGGAACAGTTGGTAGTGGGGATAGCACTTTCTCGGGAAGTGCTGCAACAGCACGGCTGGATTCTCAATATTCCAAAGTCACAGCTGGTCCCGACGACACGTCTTCTGTTTCTGGGAATGATTCTGGACACAGACCAGAAAAAAGTGTTTCTTCCAGTGGAAAAAGCCGAGGAGTTGTCATCTCTAGTCAGAAACCTCCTAAAGCCAGGACAGGTGTCGGTACATCAATGCACACGAGTCCTGGGAAAAATGGTAGCTTCATACGAAGCAATTCCATTCGGGAGGTTCCACGCAAGGATTTTCCAGTGGGACCTGTTGGACAAATGGTCCGGGTCCCATCTCCAGATGCAGCAGCGGATAACCCTGTCGGCAAGGACCAGGGTGTCGCTGCTGTGGTGGCTACAGAGGGCTCATCTACTAGAGGGCCTCAGATTCGGAATACAGGACTGGGTCCTGGTGACCACGGATGCCAGCCTTCGGGGCTGGGGGGCAGTCACACAGGGAAGAAATTTCCAAGAACTGTGGTCAACTCAGGAGATTTAACTTCACATAAATGTTCTTGAGCTAAGGGCCATTTACAATGCCCTAAGCCAAGCAAGACCCCTGCTTCAGAATCAGACAACATCACGGCGGTCGCCCATGTAAACAGACAGGGCGGCACAAGAAGCAGGAGGGCAATGGCAGAAGCCACAAGGATTCTCCGATGGGTGGAAAATCACGTGTTAGCACTAACAGCAGTGTTCATTCCGGGAGTGGACAACTGGGAAGCAGACTTCCTCAGCAGGCACGACCTCCACCCGGGAGAATGGGGACTTCATCCAGAAGTCTTCCAAATGCTGGTAAACTGTTGGGAAAGACCACAGGTGGACATAATGGCGTCCCGCCTCAACAAAAAGCTAAAAAGATATTGCGCCAGGTCAAGGGACCCTCAGGCGATCGCTGTGGACGCTCTAGTAACACCGTGGGTGTACCAGTCGGTTTGTGTTTCCTCCTCTGCCTCTCATTCCCAAGGTACTGAGAATAACACGAAGGCGAGGAGTGAAAACTATACTCGTGGTTCCGGATTGGCCAAGAAGAGCTTGGTACCTGGAACTTCAAGAGATGCTTTCAGAGGACCCATGGCCTCTACCACTACGGCGGGACCTGCTGCAGCAGGGGCCCTGCCTGTTCCAAGACTTACCGCAGCTGCATTTGACGGCATGGCGGTTGACCACTGGATCCTGAAGGAAAAATGCATTCCGGAGGAAGTCATCCCTACCCTGATCAAGGCCAGGAAGGATGTTACTGCAAAACATTATCACCGCATTTGGCGGAAATATGTTGCTTAGTGTGAGGCCAGAAAGGCCCCAACGGAGGAATTTCAACTGGGTCGATTCCTGCATTTCATGTAAGCAGGGGTGACGTTGGGCCTCAAATTGGGGTCCATTAAGGTCCAGATTTCGGCTCTGTCGATTTTCTTCCAGAAAGAACTGGCTTCACTGCCTGAAGTTCAGACTTTTGTCAAAGGAGTTCTGCATATTCAGCCTCCTTTTGTGCCCCCGGTGGCACCTTGGGATCTCAATGTGGTTTTGGAGTTCCTGAAATCACATTGTTTTGAGCCACTTAAGACTGTGGATTTAAAATATCTCACGTGGAAAGTGGTCATGCTGTTGGCCCTGGCTTCGGCCAGGCGTGTATCAGAGTTGGCGGCTTTGTCTTGTAAAAGCCCTTATCTGATTTTTCATATGGATAGGGCAGAGTTGAGAACTCGTCCTCAGTTTCTCCCGAAGGTGGTATCAGCTTTTCACTTGAACCAACCTATTGTGGTGCCTGCGGCTACTAGGGACTTGGAGGATTCCAAGTTACTGGACATAGTCAGGGCCCTGAAAATTTATGTTTCCAGGACGGCTGGAGTCAGGAAAACTGACTCGCTGTTTATCCTGTATGCACCCAATAAGCTGGGTGCTCCTGCTTCTAAGCAGACTATCGCGCGCTGGATTTGTAGCACTATTCAGCTGGCGCATTCTGCGGTGGGATTACCGCAGCCTAAATCTGTAAAAGCCCATTCCACAAGGAAGGTGGGCTCATCTTGGGCGGCTGCCCGAGGGGTCTCGGCTTTACAACTTTGCCGAGTTGCTACTTGGTCAGGGGCAAACACGTTTGCAAAATTCTACAAATTTGATACCCAGGCTGAGGAGGACCTGGAGTTCTCTCATTCGGTGCTGCAGAGTCATCCGCACTCTCCTGCCCGTTTGGGAGCTTTGGTATAATCCCCATGGTCCTTACGGAGTCCCCAGCATCCACTAGGACGTCAGAGAAAATAAGAATTTACTCACCGGTAATTCTATTTCTCGTAGTCCGTAGTGGATGCTGGGCGCCCATTCCAAGTGCGGATTGTCTGCAGTACTTGTAAATAGTTACTGTTACTCAAATCGGGTTGTTATTGCGAGCCATCTGTTCAGAGGCTCCGTTGTTATCATACTGTTAACCGGGGTTCCTATCACGAGTTATATGGTGTGATTGGTGTGGCTGGTATGAGTCTTACCCGGGATTCAAAATCCTTCCTTATTGTGTTCGCTCTTCCGGGCACAGTGTTCTAACTGAGGCTTGGAGGAGGGTCATAGGGGGAGGAGCCAGTGCACACCAGATAGTCCTAAATTTTTCTTTAGATGTGCCCAGTCTCCTACGGAGCCGTCTATTCCCTATGGTCCTTTACGGAGTCCTCAGCATCCACTACGGACTACGAGAAATAGAATTACCGGTGAGTAAATTCTTATTTTCCATTTGGAAAGGCAGTCTCTACGACTGGCGGGGCTAGGCCCGCTTCCCACTTGACCTCTGCGTCATACCTACATATGGTTGGCAATGCGGCACTGTTATCAGTTGTGGAGGTTCTTAGGCCTCTGTAATTGCAGAGGGTCCTTGTCCAGATGTTCACATCTTCCCTAATCCCGTAATATCTCACAGCACTGCTGTGGCGTAATTTAATGATTCCAGAACGAGTTCTTCTAGCGAAATCTCTAGGACAAGTGTTCAAAGCACATCTTGGGATGTAACGGTGAGTACGCCGTTGAGCTTCCACCTAGATTTCATTCCCTGAAAAGGGGTAAAATGGTTCCATCTACTCGAGGAACGCAGGTTCAGAAGTCGTACCTGGATCCTCCTCTCTCAGGAGAAAGTTTGACAGACATTCGCGCAAGGGGAGAACTTCCACGACATGTCTGACTTCTTCGCACAAGCATTCTGTAACGAAGGTCGGACTGACATAGTTTACGTCAAAAATCTAAAACATTTGGTACGTTCCTCTGTAGGGTGGAACGAATGTTTCATCTCAAAATAAAGTTTTGAACACTGGGTTCCAGAACAAACCCACATTCAGTGGCAGTCAGCCCTCTGTTGGTTCCAGGGGCGTTTAGTCAGTGGAGGTGTTCTCTCCAGTTACACTTAATGGAACATAAAATCTGGCGTCCCTCATTGCCCTGGGATGGCCAAGGAGAGCTTGTTTTCAGGCTCTTGGGTTACTTCCAAAGGTTCGAAGGTTTCCGCATCGTCAAAAGGACCTGCGTCTGAAGGGGCCAGTTCTTAATAAACACTTATCGCATATCCGTTTGATGATATGGAAGTTGTGCGGCTGATATTAGCTCGGAATGGTATTCCGAGCAAAGTCATCCCTATGCTATTCGGACAGGGGATGGAGTCACGTCAAGACTTTACCATGGTTTGTCACAACTGAGGGCTTGTGACCGTGACTGGGAGCCTCAGTTGTAGAGGCTGACGGGTACTTGAATTTAGGAGGAGCTGTGGGACTCCTGGACATACGTAGAAGTTGTATAACAAATGCCCTAAGGCGTGACCACGACAACAGGAATATCTTTAAATGCTTTCATTAAACGAAAAGTCAGATACTGTGCAACCAAACAAAAACAGTAACAAGAGAGTCTCTGAAATATTACTGGTTGTGACCAGTAATCTGAAGTATAAGTGGTATGCACAATTGTACTTAGAAGCACAGGTGAAGCATAAAGTGATGCTGGGGTTCGTTGGTAATCTTTGAGTGAAGCTGGGGTTCGCAGATAGAAATGCACTATTGTACTTAGAAGCACAGGTGAAGCATGATGTGATGCTGGGGATCGCTGGAGAGCTGTAGAAGAAGCTGGAGAATGGCTGCTGGAAAGCCGGAGTTCAGACACAGGTGAATCAGGGTAGACTGTAGAGGGTTAATCACTGGAGTGTCGGGTTACACTGCAGAGTGTAATCACCAGGAAGTCAGGCTGTACCGCAGAGAAAGTCCATAGAACTGCACACTGGAATCACCGAAGACAATTGAAGCACTGACATCCTTCAGTGCTGGGACAGGCTATTTAAACCCACAGGTTAGCAGGGATTGGTGGGCAATTAGGCTCCAGCACTTGTCAGCACCGTGGATAGGAGAAACAATGTCATGTGACTGAAGTCCAACATGGCTGCGCCCATGAACACACACAGAAGGGGAATAAACTACTATAGGAAATGTGTAACAATGGCGATGAAGGCCGCAGTAGCAGAATCACATGCGCCCAGACACGCACAGTGGCCACAGGGACAGTCTCAGGAGGCATTTGGAAGGTAAATACTAATAAGGAATTACCTGGATCGTGACAGTACCCTCCCCTTTAGGAGTGGCCCCAAGACACTACTTAGGCTTGAGGAGGAAATCTGGCGTGGAAAGCCTGAAGCAACTGGATTGCTAGAAGTCATCCCAATCTTCTTCATCTGAAAGGACTGAGGAATAACATGTAGAAGGTTCCTTTCCTGGATTAGAAGTACGAGAAAATTGTGCTTTTGAAGCTAGCACTCCACTAAGGCTTAAATGAAATCTTGTTCTATAACGAGGACTTTTCATACAGAGACCTGTAGAGCTTTTTGGTAATTCTGGAACCTCTTCATGCGTGAAAGCATAACAGGAAAGAGCAGGACCTCCCATAATGCAGCTTGAGTCATCAACAAATTCACCTTCGGAATCTGAATTGAATCCTGATGAACTTGAACTGGCTGGAACCAGAGGAGTCTTTGGACTGACGGATAGGACTTGATTAGATTGGAAGGTGCTGGAATCGTCTGGAACC
Organism: Pseudophryne corroboree; assembly: GCF_028390025.1. Lineage (NCBI taxonomy): Eukaryota > Metazoa > Chordata > Amphibia > Anura > Myobatrachidae > Pseudophryne > Pseudophryne corroboree. Next base: position 591,462 of record NW_026967536.1, on the reverse strand, counting down.
GAAGGAGGTTGATCCGGACAGACGGATGGGACAGGATTGGGTCCGGAAAAGCTTGACCCGGCTGGAACCGGTGGAAGCTTACTGGAATCGGCTGGAACCAAAGAGGCTTACTGGAATCAGCTGGAACCGAAGGAGTCAGAATCCGGTTGGAAACGGAATGAGTGGTATCCAAGTGTTCAGTTAGACCATCCAGGACCTGGTCCATGCTGGATGCCAACAGGGTGGTGCTCTCTGAAAACGGCAAACAGGAGTTCATAACTGTATCTGTAGCACAAAAATTTCCATCTGGGAACTCTGCTCTGGATACTTCCCTTGGGGCTGAAATTTCGGTGACCCCTCCTGGGGTTGACGAATCAGACACCTCTCTCAGGGTTGTTTTCTCCTGCACCCCTCCTGGAGTTGACAGATCAGAAACTCCTTTTTGAGAAGACGCATATGCCGCTAGTTGAGCTTGAACATTGGATACCCCTCCTGGGGCTGCAGAAACAGACGCCCCGTCTTGGGCTGCTGAATTGGATTTCCCTTTAGTGAAGAAAGTCTCATTAAATCTCTTTTTGTTTCCCGGAATTGGAAATGGGGCTCCTGGACACAGGACCCCAATTGTAGAATTGGGTTTTTCTTTGATCAACTTTTATATTTTTCTTGACCGGATCAGAAGGAGCTGAAGATTCCACATAGGAAGGTTTGTAACTATGAATGCTGTGATGTGGAGATCTATCCCACTTCCTTGGCTTACGGAGAGAACAGTCTTTAATAAAGTGATCAGAACCCCCACAGTAGAAGCAGAGTTGAAACTGCATGCGACGCTTGCGTTCCTCTTCAGAAAGTCTAGACCGTGGCTTACTCCGGAACTTATCTTTTCTTGGAGCAAGGGGAAACGACTTGGACATAGAGAGATTGGCAGCTGTAGCATCCTTGTTCTCAGCAAACTGTGGGAAGGCTTTCATGGAGATGGGAGCAGAGATAATAGGAGTATCACAGAGACACTTTGAAATAACTGGAACGATGCTAGAGAGAAGGTCTTGTAACTGAACCAACAGTTGACTGAGAGTCACAACACTGGCCGCCCCTGAACCATGAAGGGTTACTTGGATTCCATCCAGCCGGGTGGAAAGGTCCTGGAGACAGCGAATAACTTGACCCTGTGCAGCCTCCAGAAGTTCTAAGCGTGCTGCAAGTTGTTGCATCAGGTTAAACGCTTGGGCCTGGTCTCCGGCCAGATCCATTAGGTCAGTGCTTACTGTCACAACTGAGGGCTGGTGACCGTGACTGGGAGCCTCAGTTGTAGAGGCTGACGGGTACTTGAATTTAGGAGGAGCTGTGGGACTCCTGGACATACGTAGAAGCTGTATACCAAATGCCCGAAGGCGTGACCACGACAACAGGAATATCTTTAAATGCTTTTATTAAACGAAAAGTCAGATAATGTGCAACCAAACAAAAACAGTAACAAGAGAGTCTCTGAAATATTACTGGTTGTGACCAGTAATCTGAAGTATAAGTGGTATGCACAATTGTACTTAAAAGCACAGGTGAAGCATAAAGTGATGCTGGGGATCGTTGGTAATCTTTGAGTGAAGCTGGGGTTCGCAGATAGAAATGCACTATTGTACTTAGAAGCACAGGTGAAGCATGATGTGATGCTGGGGATCGCTGGAGAGCTGTAGAAGAAGCTGGAGAATGGCTGCTGGAAAGCCGGAGTTCAGACACAGGTGAATCAGGGTAGACTGTAGAGGGTTAATCACTGGAGTGTCGGGTTACACTGCAGAGTGTAATCACCAGGAAGTCAGGCTGTACCGCAGAGAAAGTCCATAGGAGAACTGCACACTGGAATCACTGAAGACAATTGAAGCACTGACATCCTTCAATGCTGGGACAGGCTATTTAAACCCACAGGTTAGCAGGGATTGGTGGGCAATTAGGCTCCAGCACTTGTCAGCACCGTGGATAGGAGAAACAATGTCATGTGACTGAAGTCCAACATGGCTGCGCCCATGAACACACACAGAAGGGGAATAAACTACTATAGGAAATGTGTAACAATGGCGATAAAGGCCGCAGTAGCAGAATCACATGCACCCAGACGCGCACAGCGGCCACAGGGACAGTCTCGGGAGGCATTTGGAAGGTAAATACTAATAAGGAATTACCTGGATCGTGACATGGTTATTGGAGAAAAGATGTCTTGGTGTACATCCAAGAAACTTCCTTTAGTGGGGTTCCACGTAGGTCTTTTCCTTCTCTTTCCACAGTCCCGTGTGGTTGTGGGCCTATGATTAGGCTTGCTCAAGGTCCAGTTTTCGGCCTTGTTTGTTTTTTCTTCCGGAAACCATTGGCTGCGTTTCCTGCGGTGCAGACGTTCTTGAAAGGGGTTCTGCGGATACAGCCTCCTTTTTTTTTTTTTTTTTTGTGTGCCTCCTACGGAGCCATAGGATGTTTCTGTTATGTTACAAGTCCTGCATTCAGATTCATTGAACCTTTATGAGAGGCAGAATTTCAGTTTCTTACATGAAAGCTGATCACTTTGTTAGCATTGGCATCCGCAAGGCGGGTGTTGGAATGTTGGGCCTTATCCCACAAGAGCCCTCTTTGTTTTTTCATGAGTTTTGAGTTGCGCTAAGGACGCGTCAACAATTCCTTCCTAGGGTTGTGTCGGTTTCTCATATCAACCAACCTGTTGTGGTGTCAGTGGCTACTGACATTTCTACTTCAGTAAGTCCTTGGACGTGGTCCGGGCTTTGAAGGTATATGTGAAGAGGACTGCTCCTCTTATAAAGTCGGAAGCATTTTTTGTACTTCATGATACCGATTAAAATTGGGTGTGCTGCTTCTAAGCAGACTCTTTCTCGCTGGATCGAATGTACTATTCAGCATGTTTTCTGCGGCAGGTTTGCCGGAACCTAAATCGGTAAAGCATCACTCTACTCGTATAGTGGGCTCTTCCTGGACATCTGCCCGAGGTGTCTCCGCACTTCAAATTTCCTGAGCAGCTACGTGAGCAGGATCAAACGCATTTGCTAAGTTCTACAAGTTTGATACTTTGGCCTCTGATGACCTCCAGTTGGGTCAATTAGTTTGCAGGGTACATCAGCACTTTCCCTCCCCTAGTGGGAGCTTTGGTATAGGCTCCATGGTCTTTGATGCATCCCCAACATCCTCTAGGACATAAGAGAAAATAGGATTTTAATATACCTACCGGTAAATCCTTTTCTCGTAGTCCATAGAGGATGTTGGGCGCCCGCCCAGTGCTGATGTTTTCCTGCACGGTTGTTACTTGTTCAGTAATGGCAGCATTTGTTGCCACTCTTTGGTCATGTATACTGACATGTTTTCATTGAGTTACATGTGGTTGCATATTATAAATTCAGTGTGATTTGGTGAAATCTCACCACACAGTTTTGTAGTATCCTCTCTCGAGGTTGTCCATCTCCTCAGGCACAGTTCCTAAAATGAGGTCTGGAGGAGTGGCATAGAGGGAGCAGCCAACCCACACTATTCAAATTTTATAGTACCCAAGGCTCCACAGGACCTATCTATACCCCATGGTCTTTGATGCATCCCCAACATCCTCTACGGACTACGAAATAAGGATTTACCGGTAGGTATATTGAAATCCTATTATTATTGCGCAAGCAGGACAGCACTTTCTCTTCTTTGCTGTTTTATTATTGCAAAACCCATGTCACCTATAGTAATCCCACATGAGCGTTCATGTCACCTCTAGTAATCCCATATGAGCGCCCATGTCACCTCTAGTAATCCCACATGAGTGTCCATGTAACCTCTAGTAATCCCACATGAGCGTCCGTGTCACCTCTAGAAATCCCACATGAGCGTCCATGACACCTCTAGTAATCCCACATGAGCGTCCATGTCACCTCTAGTAATCCCACATGAGCGTCCATGTCACCTCTAGTAATCCCACATGAGCGCCCATGTCACCTCTAGTAAACCTACGAGTGTCCATGTCACCTCTAGTAATCCCACATGAGCGTCCATGTCACCTCTAGTAATCCCACATGAGCGTCCATGTCACCTCTAGTAATCCCACATGAGCGTCCGTGTCACCTCTAGTAATCCCACATGAGCGCCCGTGTCACCTCTAGTAATCCCACGAGCGCCCGTGTCACCTCTAGTAATCCCACATGAGCGTCCATGTAACCTCTAGTAATCCCACATGAGCGTCCATGTCATAGAAACATAGAATTTGACGGCGGATAAGAACCACTTGGCCCATCTAGTCTGCCCCCCCCTTTTTTTTTTTTACATTCTTTTTATCTCTAACCTTATTTGATCCTTATTTCTTTGTAAGGATATCCTTATGTCTATCCCATGCGTGTTTAATTTGCTCTAATGTTTTAGCCTTTACCACCTCCGATGGGAGGCTATTCCACTTGTCCACTACCCTTTCTATGAAGTAATTTTTCCGCAAATTTCCCCCTGAACCCCACCCCCCCCACTCCCGTCTCAGTGCATGTCCCCGTGTTCTATTGCTTCTCTTCATTTGGAGAATGGACTTTGTTAAAACCCTTGATATATTTGAAAGTTTCTATCATGTTCCCCCTTTCCCTTCTCTGCTCCAAACTATACATATTGAGATTTCTTAGTCTTTCTGGGTATGTTTTGTAATGTAGGCCATGCACCATTTTAGTTGCCCTCCTTTGTACAGTTTCTAATGTATTAATATCCTTTTGAAGATATGGCCTCCAGAATTGAACACTGTATTCTAGATGAGGCCATACCAATGACCTATACAGTGGCATTATTACTTCTTTCTTTCTGCTGCTGATTCCTCTCCCAATGCAGCCAAGCATCTGACTAGCCTTCCTCATTGCTTTGTTACATTGCTTACCTGCCTATAAGTCATCTGAAATAGTGACTCCTAGATCCCTTTCCTCCTCAGTAGTTTCCAGTATAGTGCCATTACTACTATATTTAGCCTTTGGATTTTTGAGACCCAAGTGCATGATTTTGCATTTGTCACCTCTAGTACTCCCACATGAGCGTCCATGTCACATCTAGTAATCCCACATGAGCGTTCAGTGTTGATCAAGCTCCAGTCTAAGCATCCTAGCTTTTTTTGTTTTTTAATAAACATAAAAGCAATGATTTCAGGAAAAAATGTCAGTTTATAGAATTATATATTGTGTCCTGTAACACCCTGGGTCTTGTCTATTCATTTTATATATTAATGTATTTTATTTCCAGCAGATGGACACACAAGCAGGAACATCTCAGAAGGACATCTAATGTTATCCCTGGATTCTGAAATAACCGATAACGACAGTAGACAGGATTCTCCAGGAGCTAACCCCATTACCCCAATTATACATCCAGCTCTATCAGCTGATCCCTCTGATACTGGGAAATGTTCTCCTGATCACTCTGATATTGGTGCATCTGTTACAGCTCTGACAGTAAATACAGTGTTTCCCTGTTCTATAGATGCCAAATGTTTTACACAGAACACAAAGCGTATTACCAATCAGCCAGCTAAGGCAGGTGAGAGGCCATTTCCATGTTCTGAGTGTAGGAAATGTTTTGCACAGAAATCAGCTCTTGTTATACATCAGAGAAGTCACACAGGTGAGAAGCCATATTCCTGTTCTGAGTGTGGGAAATGTTTTGCACATAGCTCACATTTTGTTATTCATCAGCATGCTCACACAGGTGAGATGCCATTTTCCTGTTCTGAGTGTGGGAAATGTTTTCCACGGAAATCACATCTTGTTAATCATCAGAGAAGTCACACAGGTGAGAAGCCATATTCCTGTTCTGAGTGTGGGAAATGTTTTGCACTGAAATCAAATCTTGTCACACATCAGAGAAGTCACACAGGTGAGAAGCCATATTCCTGTTTTGAGTGTAGGAAATGTTTCACACATAAATCAGCTCTTGTTACACATCAGAGAAGTCATACAGGTGAGAAGCCGTATTCCTGTTCTGCGTGTAAGAAATGTTTTGCACGGAAATCACATCTTGTTTTACATCAGAGAAGTCACACAGGTGAGAAGCCATATTCCTGTTCTGAGTGTGGGAAATGTTTTGCACAGAAATCAAATCTTGTCACACATCAGAGTAGTCACACAGGTGAGAAGACATATTCCTGTTTTGAGTGTAGGAAATGTTTCACACAGAAATCAGCTCTTGTTATACATCAGAGAAGTCACACAGGTGAGAAGCCATTTTCCTGTTCTGAGTGTGGGAAATGTTTTGTACGGAAATTAAATCTTGTTTTACATCAGAGAAGTCACGCAGGTGAGAAGCCATTTTCCTGTTCTGAGTGTGGGAAATGTTTTGTACGGAAATCAAATCTTGTTTTACATCAGAGAAGTCACACAGGTGAGAAGCCATTTTACTGTTCTGAGTGTGGGAAATGTTTTGCACAGAAATCACATCTTGTTTTACATCAGAGAAGTCACACAGGTGAGAAGCCATATTCCTGTTCTGAGTGTGGGAAATGTTTTGCACTGAAATCAAATCTTGTCACACATCAGAGAAGTCACACAGGTGAGAAGCCATATTCCTGTTTTGAGTGTAGGAAATGTTTCACACATAAATCAGCTCTTGTTACACATCAGAGAAGTCATACAGGTGAGAAGCCGTATTCCTGTTCTGCGTGTAAGAAATGTTTTGCACGGAAATCACATCTTGTTTTACATCAGAGAAGTCACACAGGTGAGAAGCCATATTCCTGTTCTGAGTGTGGGAAATGTTTTGCACAGAAATCAAATCTTGTCACACATCAGAGTAGTCACACAGGTGAGAAGACATATTCCTGTTTTGAGTGTAGGAAATGTTTCACACAGAAATCAGATCTTGTTATACATCAGAGAAGTCACACAGGTGAGAAGCCATTTTCCTGTTCTGAGTGTGGGAAATGTTTTGTACGGAAATTAAATCTTGTTTTACATCAGAGAAGTCACGCAGGTGAGAAGCCATTTTCCTGTTCTGAGTGTGGGAAATGTTTTGTACGGAAATCAAATCTTGTTTTACATCAGAGAAGTCACACAGGTGAGAAGCCATTTTACTGTTCTGAGTGTGGGAAATGTTTTGCACAGAAATCACATCTTGTTTTACATCAGAGAAGTCACACAGGTGAGAAGCCATTTTCCTGTTCTGAGTGTGGGAAATGTTTTGCACAGAAATCACATCTTGTTTTACATCAGAGAAGTCACACAGGTGAGAAGCCATTTTCCTGTTCTGAGTGTGGGAAATGTTTTGTACGGAAATCAGATCTTGTTTTACATCAGAGAAGTCACACAGGTGAGAAGCCATTTTCCTGTTCTGAGTGTGGGAAATGTTTTGTACGGAAATCAGATCTTGTCACACATCAGAGAAGTCACACAGGTGAGAAGCCATATTCCTGTTTTGAGTGTAGGAAATGTTTCACACAGAAATTAGCTCTTGTTATACATCAGAGAAGTCACACAGGTGAGAAGCCATTTTCCTGTTCTGAGTGTGGGAAATGTTTTGCACAGAAATCACATCTTGTTTTACATCAGAGAAGTCACACAGGTGAGAAGCCATTTTCCTGTTCTGAGTGTGGGAAATGTTTTGTACGGAAATCAGATCTTGTTTTACATCAGAGAAGTCACACAGGTGAGAAGCCATTTTCCTGTTCTGAGTGTGGGAAATGTTTTGTACGGAAATCAGATCTTGTCACACATCAGAGAAGTCACACAGATGAGAAGCCATATTCCTGTTTTGAGTGTAGGAAATGTTTCACACAGAAATTAGCTCTTGTTATACATCAGAGAAGTCACACAGGTGAGAAGCCATTTTCCTGTTCTGAGTGTGGGAAATGTTTTGTACGGAAATCAGATCTTGTTTTACATCGGAGAAGTCACACAGGTGAGAAGCCATTTTCCTGTTCTGAGTGTGGGAAATGTTTTGTACGGAAATCAGATCTTGTCACACATCAGAGAAGTCACACAGGTGAGAAGCCATTTTCATGCTGTGAGAGAAATAAATCCGCTCTTGTTGAACATATTAGACATTACCCAAGTACGGAACCATTTCCATCTTCTGGAGTATAATTATCACTGTCGTCCAATGTTCCTCAAGGGTGAATCCTATCTCTTATGCTTTATAAAATATACATGCTACCACTGGGTGAGATAATCAGACGTCATGGCCTGGTCTACCACTGCTATGCTGATTACCTGCTTTTTGCTCCATGTACTGAGAACCAAATACCAATCCTAGCTGAGCGCCAGGGGTGGATGATGCCAGTTGGCTGTGACTCAGTCTTTGTGAAACATAGTAGAAGCTTCCCAACAAAGGACAAGACTACAGCTTTACCAACCATCTGGATTTATGCTTTGGTGTTCAGAATTGCAAAATACTGAACATGTGCTGAATCTTTGTGTTGTCCTGGTATGTGGCTGACACAGACATCAGGTATCCACCACATACAAATCCACATTCTTCCATCTGTGGACCATAGACAGAATCAAGCACTTCATTCCCTCAGAAGTTCATAGACTACTGCAATGCCATCTACCTGGGTCACCCAGCAAAAGAATTACAGAGCTTGCAGCTAGTACAGAATGCAGCAGCCAAGCTGTTACCTAACCCGCCCGTTCCTGCCACATAACACCCATTCTCTACTCCCTTCACCGGCTGCCTGTAAGATGGAAAATCTATTTCATAATTGGCTAACTGACCTTCCCAGCACAACATTACATGGTCCAAGGTACTAGAAGCAGCTTCTGCGTCCTTACTGCCCTGCTTACTTCTACATATGAAGGACTGTTACCAGCAGTACCAAGAATCTCCTGTCATTCATTTATGGGTTGAACTTTTAGCTTTGCAGTCCTGACCATGGAACTCACTGCCTTGCACAGTCCAAAAGACCACCACTCTAGAGACCTTCACAAGCAGACTGGTGACTGCTACTCACACTTTTCATTAATGTACCTCTATTTACTTCCTAAATAATACATCCCAAATGCTTAGGTCTTTTTTCTGCTGTTTATTTTGTATCTTGTTCTTTGTGTAAATGTGAATGTCTAATACCAGTTTCCACAATCTGTATTGCTGCACGACAATATGGCGGCCATTGGAACGTGTTTTCACTTCTAGTTTGCCTAACTTGTTGCAGACACTCATCTTGATAAGGAGTGTTGAGTGTTTTCTGATACAAGATCCTATCCATATATACCCTGTACATTACCATGTGCATTAGAGTCACCCGGGTTCCATCTGCGGTGGTTTGTTGTATGTTACATCTATATGGTGCAGATACTCCCCTGTATGATTTCATAATAAAAGCTTTTGTTTGCGTCTAATTATTACATTAAAGCTTTTATTTTTTTTATCTGTTTTATATTCCCGTCTGAGTAATTACGCCATAATGTCTAATCTCGGAGTGGACACCAGAAGAAACCTTTGTAAGTGTTCCATCATTCTGTTTCGTGTAAGCATACAGGTAAGTGATGGCACGGTGGTCACTGACAGTCACATTCAGGTGGTATAATGGAAGTGGGACTGTCTGGGCTTCTTCTAGTCTACTGCAGAAATAAAAAAATCAGCCTTTATCCTGCTTAAAAAAAAATTAAAAAGCCCATAAATCAAGCTTGGTCGGTCAAGACAGAGGCCACATTAATTGTGGGCCATCATATAGGCTGAGGACCCATGCTTCTGGAATATATGGCATAACTCCCTCTTCGCCCACAAAACCTTACCTTCACCATTCACAATGTCTACCATTGCCCCTTCAGAAGGGACACAACTTTCCTTTGCTTTTTCTACCTCCTCCTGTACAGAGCCCAGGACCACCTCCATGACCATTTCATGTTTATCTGGAGGCCTGGCATCTGGGAGGTTCATGGCCTGAGATGACCACAGAACCACTAGGTAGTGGGCAAGAAGAATCCACAGCCTCCTGAGGAACTGGAGAGTCCAAGGATCCACCCCACATGAGGCAGAGAAGGGTCAACCACAGGGTCTGGCTCACCAATTTCCTTCCTAAAAGCTGCTCTTTACCCAGTTTGGAACCTGTGGGCTCCCACTCCAATTTCCCTTGAGAGTCCTTACCCTCACTAATCCCCTCTGAACCTACCAGTTGCTTCCCCTTCCAACCACTCCTCCTTTTTAAGTTTTTCACCACCTGCTGTGTGAGTCCCATCCAACTACTCCATTCCTTGACTCATTGGTGTAGCAACCCCCTTCTCCCCCCACACCCCACTGCTACACTGCAGTTAAGCTGTGAGACTTGCTGCTAGCAGTACTCACTACTCAGCACACACTCACATCATGATTACATAGCTGTGCCAGAGATACTGTCTCACTGACAACCAGGATGAGACACTCCCAGAAAGGCATGTATGTATGAGTACGGAGAGAGTGGGCGCAGTGGGGCTGCATGACTGACACCCAGGACGAGACACTCCCAGAAAGGCATGTATGTATGAGTACGGAGAGACTGGGAGCAGTGGGGCTGCATGACTGACAGCCAGGACGAGACACTCCCAGAAAGGCATGTATGTATGAGTACGGAGAGAGTGGGCGCAGTGGGGCTGCATGACTGACAGCTGAGCCTGTCACGTCAGTGAGATGACAAAATGCAAGATATAATTACCTAGCTAAATCAGGCGCTAATGCAATATTACATGTATTAAATGAGCACCAAATATATTGATTATTAGATAGCAGCTCTTATGCGGCAACTGGATGCCTCAGACGATATAGATTGTATCTCACAAAGTAGACGTGATTCCGCACCAGTTTTCTGAAGGTACAGAAAAAATAGTGATAATGATAGAGTACCAGAATAACATATGATATGTACGAATGATTCGTATTTTGATTGATAAGTCTGGTGGTTCACCCAGAGTCAGAAACAACTGGGAAGAAAAGGATTTACAGAAGACTCTTGTGTGGGTGCACTCTTGTTTATATTTGTTAGTATGAAGATATTAAAACATAACTTTTATTAACTCATTACTCTAAGAAAAAAAATCCACACTTATATAGTCCACCACAATTATTAAACTTAAGGAAATGTAGACATTTTTTAGAAAATTGGAAATGTTCTGGTTAGTCTATATTAGTAGACTTCAGGAGGGATGTAGACACTCTGGCTCTACATCCTAATCCTATCCCACCAGCACAAGCTCAGCTTGTATTAATAAGACCTCCAAGGGTCATTGAACTGAATTATAGTCAAAAATGTAGATCCTGATTAGTATTGACCAATTTTGGATCTATAATGAATAAAGGGAAACGGTACACAGATCAGAAGAATAAGCAAAAGAAATGATTCAGGGAGAATGTGGTGATCCTTCTGTTGGCTAAGAGTCGAGGAGGTCACGAATTACAACACCGGGTATTCTCTGGGGGTCACCCTCACAGATACTGACCCAGCCCACCACCGTTTTGCTTCCAAGATCGGACGAGATCAGGCTTTATCGGTGGGGTATGGTAGTAATTTATGCTTTCATTAAGGCCCATAGATTGTTTAAGTTTCAATAGAGACATAAAAGAGCGCTGATGGTATATAAATAAAAATATTTCTAATATTTATTACAGTTCAACACAATAAAAACAGTTATGCCAATAATAACCAGATAAAATGTAGCCACAATATTTCTGATTGTATATAAACTGTACACAGATTCAGCTGTAATCACTCACATTAGATCGATTGTATTTAAATGCAGCTGAATCAGCTGATATGTGCAGTACTGCGGTCCATTAATTAACATATTAGAGTGTAGGAGGACTCCAATTTATGTATATACCAGAGGGATCCCACGGTATGAAAGTGGATAATTTAAGTAGTTCAATATCCTCACTTATAGGTCAGTGTTCTCACCCAATGTTGGTAATCTCCGCTGGTTCCCGTCAATAGCAAAGTGCAGTGTGAGCTACAAACGGCTGCAGGTATCCTTCACAGATGGACCAGAGGGAGATGCCGCGAGCTCCGATGATCAGTCTGCAGACAGGGGGCCCCGGCACAGCAGAGGGCAGTAGCGTTCCGTCCCGTGTGACAGCAGTGAGGATCAATGAATTTGTTTATAGCAGGGTTAAACGAAGTGGATGAATCTCCTTCAATGGACCGGCAGTAGCTACAACCCTCAATGCGTTTCTCCGCCACAGGCAAACGGCGGTTTCCTCAGGAGATATGAATACCCAATGAAGAAGTAAATGGGTATTTAAACCATTTGTATCCAATTGGCTTTTGAGTGGTGATATGCACACCTGAGTGAATGCTCGGTGTTGCTTAATTTGTATAGAGTTGATCCACATGATGTAATTAATACAGGGGCTCTTTTGTTAAAAAGAAAAAGGAACTATACAGATACAGGTTGAGTATCCCATATCCAAAATGCTTGGGACCAGAAGTATTTTGGATATCGGATTTTTCCGTATTTTGGAATAATTGCATACCATAATAAGATATCATGGCGATGGGACCTAAATCTAAGCACAGAATGCATTTATGTCACATATACACCTTATACACACAGCCTGAAGGTAATTGTAGCCAATATTTTTAATAACTTTATTAAACAAAGTGTGTCTACATTCACACAATTCATTTATGTTTCATATACACCTTATACAAACAGCCTACAGGTCATTTAATACAATAATTATAATAACTTTGTGTATTAAACAAAGTTTGTGTACATTGAGACATCAAAAAACAAAGCTTTCACTATCTCACTCTCACTCAAAAAAGTCCGTATTTCGGAATATTTGGATATGGGATACTCAACCTGTAATATCAAGCTTAAACAATAAAATTAGTACTTATAGTAAATAGTGGTGGGAAAACAAAGAACACACTAATCCCCATATATATGTATATACAGATAGAATTTCTAATGGACACACAGATACCTAATATGTTGCTTTATTACTTTGACATTAAATACGTCTTGCTTTATAGAGATTTATAGAGATTATTTTTTATATATAGTTTGAATATTTATCATCCTCTCTATTCCTTTGAAGGGGTTTCGTGTTTCAAGTTATTCCCACCACTTTCTGAAAACATATATTCAATATAAAAAGGAATCTCTGAGTATAACCATTAATTTAATTAGAAAGCTCCAAGAAACAAGTATTTCAAAAGAGCTCATAATAACTAGACAGCTAAAATAGCTCAGTGAGTAAGTGACTGAGCTACAGTGAGAGATGTCATTGGTTCAAATCCAACCTAGACTCAATTACTTTATATAGAATTGTTCATATGTTTTAATGTTTACAGCCATTTAGAACAGTTGAAGGGCACCCCAATGGTTGTTATTGGAGAATACATTTATATTATAGGTTTAATCTATTAGGTACGTATATTGAGAAGAGGTAACAAATAAATCACAAGTTGTGGCAAGATTAAGGTGGAGGAAATACCTACAGCTGTATAAACTATTTATAACCCACCCAAAGCATATCGGACCAAACCACTGTATTCATAATAGTAGGAGAGAAAATATTCAAATAGATGTTCCTAATGTATACAGATAATAATTAAACAGAAAAATCTTTTCTGAATCATCAGTCATTGTGACAGAGACCATCTGAGTAAGCCATGTGCATCGTCATATTCAGTGTAAATTGGTGAATATATATATATATATATATATATATATATATATATATATATTGTTGCTCATATCACACTAGACAAAGAATAATCCAGAGATAGATACAAAGTACCATGTGTATAATATACTCCGTAGATATCTCAAAGGATATATATGTATATATAGACTAAGTTTCTTAACAGAAGGATAAGAAAACAGCAATGGAAAAAGAGGGGGAGGAAAGAAGAAAAATAGGAAGCTATAGGATAAAATAGAATAACATACAGATATTGATTCATATATTATTCAGCTCAATGTTTTCGTTGAGACCTAGAGGGAACAAAGTATCTATCATACAAATCCAGTATGCTTCCCTCTTACAGAGGAGGTTATATCTATCCCCACCTGGGAATGTCTGTTTTATATGTTCAACTCCCTGTATGGACAGAACCCCACAATCACCTCCATGGAGTGAGAAAACATGTCTAGGTACACAGTGTTTAGTTGACTTTTTAAGAATGAATCTTCTATGTTCTAAAAACCTAGAGAGCGTATTGTTCTACCGACATATTGGCAACCGCAAATGCAGGAGATTACATAAACCACAAATGTTGTCTGGCAGTTTATATTGCCCACTATATCGAAGTATTCTTTAGTTCTATATGATAAGAATTATGATCGTCAGTGAGGTGGATGGGGCATCCCATTCCCAGCAGGTACAGCACACTATTTGTAAGAGCCGGAGCGGTGCAGGGCTACTGGCTGACAGCCTAGCATCTCGGTGCAGCGGCAGAAGTCTGTAAATGATGGGAAATAACATCTGGCCCATGGCTACTGTGAGGAAATGAGAGGTCTGTGACAATATAGCTATGCCTCATTTCTTATGTCAGATATGTACTTTTTATCCCCATATCCCTATACATTTATCTGTTTCCTCATTCTCCATAACATGTCCATTACTGCTCACCCAATATTGTGTTTAAATCAACCTTAATATTGTTAATATATGCAATTGTGTTACGTTATCTGTTACCCTTTGGAGCAATGCATTCATGTTAGACCTAGTTTTCTATTGTTTACTACCACCACAGTGGACACTCAAAGGGTGAGTCATATAAGGTACCATTGTCCCTTTTTGTTTACTCCCTATTGTCCAACAGTGAGCTGACCAGACATGGGTAACTACCTGGCTCTCTTCCTTTGATGGTAAAACTAGTTATCATCAGGTATAGACCATCAATGATTCCTGATCATCAATGGTTGATAGCCAATCCTAGACCAGAACCTGAGAGACCACAGCCACCACAAGATCCACAATGTGTACCTAGAAGCTGCCACATCTGGCACTTTATTACCCGCCATCAGATCTACCTTCTCCTAGAGAGCCACCTCTCCACATCTAAGCTGGAACTCTGCAGGTTTCCTTCACCACCAGCTTTGATCTCCTTTGCATCAGCATCACGGCCAGCCACACACAGGTCAATGGCATCAGCATTATGATAACATTTTTTTTTTATATTCAAGATTTTTTATTGAGGTTTTCAATTTTGCTTTAACATTTCACACATACAACACACAAACATTATCCACACCCAACATGTGTGGAGACAGCAGTACATGTATGCAGTCTATAATACATTTAGTAAACATTATTACTCATATAACATATAGTCACATAGCAACGGTGTCTTAGTTCAACACATCCGAAGCATAACAGTTCCCTTAAACTCATAAGCATAGCAGAATTGTCACATTATGTTACATATATCATAGCAAGGCAAGACAAGACCGGCCGCGGGGGTGCCCCCCTCACACAACATCCCATACTGACACACGAGGAAGAATACGGGTTTAGTTATATCTCTCTTTGTAATATTTAGAGTCCATCTATCTACCCCATATTGTGGACCATTTCCTCTCCACCTTCCTAGCCAGAAACACAAATTTTTCATGCGCAATTGTTTTGTTGACCAGGGATATCCACGCCCTAGATGTCGGGGCCTCACTGGCCAGCCATAGCCGGCAAATACAGACCCTAGTTAAAGCGCATAGGTTAATAACATATCGCCTACTAGGTGGGTCTAAGGCTTCCTCGTCCACAATCAGCAGTGTACAAAGCGCAGGAGTACATACGAAGGAGGGAATACCTGTGTCACATAAGATCTGTATAACCGCCGTCCAAAACACAGACACGCCAGGACACACCCACAGTAAATGCCAGAAATCTGCATCCACAACTCCACATCTAGGGCATTGCGAGTTGTGAGCACCCCCGATATGTGCTAATCTCACCGGGGTCATATACACCCTGTGTAGAATGTATAGTTGTATTTGCTGGTATCTAACAGAGGAAGTAGAGATCCGATGGGCTCCTATAGCAGTATTCCATGCATCATCCGATAGCGTACCCACATCTGATTCCCATCTACCAACCCGAAGAGCCGTGAGAGGGTCACCGTGGTGCATTTGCAGGATACGACCATATATCCTAGAGACTAAGTGTCCCGAGTCTAGCGTTTGCAACATTGTTTTAACCGGGGAGTCAGCTAAGACTGGAGGGCCATTTGGGAACTGGGCTGCCAGTGCATGTCTCAACCGTAGGAATTGAAAAAAGAACCTTGATGGAATGTTGTGTGCGTGTTGAAGTTGTTGGAAAGAGTTAAGAATCCCATCACTATATACATGGCCCAAAGATGATACTCCCCATCTTCCCCAAACCTCTCGGACCTGAAGATGACACAGTTCCGGTAACCCATATATGTTATCCAAAGGGTTGTTAGGGTCAACGCCATGGCCACGCATCACCGAGTGCACCATTTTCCACACCAGGAGGGGACCGAGATCATTAACCCATTCCCAGACATGTATCAGTTGCGCCGCGTAGTAGTAGAAACGGAAATTGGGGAGGGCCAGACCCTCCATTTCACGTGTTCTGGTCATGGTATCTAGTTTTAAGCGTGCTCGTTTACTGGCCCACACCAGGGAGGAAAGCAACCCGTCTATTTGTTTAAAAATCTTCTGTGGAATATAGACAGGTGATTGCTGCAGGACATAGAGAAGCTTGGACTGGAAGAACATTTTAACCATATTAACCCTCCCCCTGACTGTTAAGGGCAACTTACCCCACGTCTGCACCCGGCCGCAGAGATACACTATTTGGGGAGTGATATTAAGAGAAGAGAATTTTTGAGAGTTATTAGACACCCAAATACCCAAATATTTGAATGATTCCACCCACTTCAATGGAAGAACCACCAACGGGGAGGCAGGGACTTCGCCCTTAAGTGGGATAATAGAGGATTTCTCCCAGTTTATCAGTAAACCAGAGTATCGCCCGAACCCATCAATAATTTCCAAGATCCTAGGTATAGACTCAGCATAGCGATCCACAAACATCAGGATGTCATCAGCATATAGGGCCACTCTGTCTTCCCGAGCACCCACTTTAAGTCCATAAATACCCGCATCTGTTCTCAGAAGACATGCCAGGGGTTCAATGGCCATAGCAAACAGAGTAGGGGACAAGGGGCAACCCTGTCGCGTGCCTCTAGATAAGGGAAAGGAGTGAGATACGAAACCATTGACCGCCACCCTTGCCGAGGGAGAGGAGTACATCAGTCGAACATATTTAATACATTTCGGGCCGATACCAAATCTACGCATAACTTCCCATAAATATTCCCACTCCACAGAGTCAAAAGCCTTAGCGGCATCTAACGAAACGACAATGGAGGAGGAAGGGTCCGCCCGGGGGATTTGTAGGTGGGTAAACAGACGTCTAAGATTAATGGAGGTCGATTTATTAGGCATAAATCCCGTCTGATCCGGGTGTATAATGTGGGAAATAACTGTATTTAATCTACCAGCCAATCTCTTAGCCAAAATTTTAATGTCAGTGGGTAGGAGGGATATAGGACGGTAAGACTCCACTTTC
The DNA here is from genome assembly GCF_028390025.1 of Pseudophryne corroboree. NCBI lineage: Eukaryota > Metazoa > Chordata > Amphibia > Anura > Myobatrachidae > Pseudophryne > Pseudophryne corroboree. The sequence continues at coordinate 573,990 of NW_026967536.1, read as the reverse complement.
TTAGGATCCTTGTCAGGTTTAGGGAGAACCACAATCACTGCCTCCGTCTATGGCGGAGGCCATAGACGGGGGAAGAGACTCCTGTGTAAAAATCTGGCCATATAACTCAAGTAAGCGGGGGACAAAAAAATCCAAGTTATGCTTATAGACCTCGGAGGGTATTCCATCCAAACCCGGGGCTTTACCACTAGGAGAGGCCTCAATCGCTGCTCTAACTTCATCAGGGGAAATAGGCGCCTCCAAAAGGTCACAAGCCTCCCCGGACAAGGTGGGGAAGCAGACACCGTCCAAATAACCATTTAATTGTGATGAGGTACAGTCCAATTAAGATTCATATAAGCGACTATAGAAGGATACAAATTCAGCCATCATCAGTGGAGTCTGGGTCAGGTGAACACCTTCAGCGCTCACAATCTCTACCACCACACTAGTAGGTCTGTCTCCCCGAGCCAGAGAGGCCAGGTATGTCCCCGGCCTGTCCCCCGTAGCGTAAAAGGTATGGGATGAGAAAAGGAGTCTATGCTGAGTCTTTTCCATTAGGTAGTCTCTCCATTCCCTCTGAGCCGACAACCAGGCTGACTTGGAACTGATCAAAGAATCCTGCAAATATTGTAGTTCTGCAGCGGCACTCCGGGCCTCCAACTCAGCCTCCCTTCTCCTATAGAAGGATTTTAACTCAGACACCCGTTTAATCAAACTCCCCCGTATAAAGGCCTTAAATGTGTCCCATAAGTTAGAGATAGACTGGTCGGTACTGTTCAGCTCGAAGTACTCCCGCCATGCGGCCACCATTTCAGATCCGTCTCCCATGTGAACGAACCAGAATGGGTTAAATTTCCACACAGCTTGGCCTCTATCGCAATTAAAGTCTAAATTAAAGGTCAAGGGGGAGTGGTCTGATATACCTCTAGTCTCATATCTAATGTTACCGACGCGGGGAACCATGTCACTCGAGAGGAGGGCCAGGTCAATCCTAGAGAACGAAGAATGGGAGTGTGAGAAACACGAGTATTGTTTAAGAGAAGGATGTCTCAGTCTTCACGGATCGACCAGGCCCAACCCCGACACCACATTTGCAAACCCAGATCTTCCAGGACCTGCAGCAGACGGAGACATGGAGAGCCTATCCATTACCACGTCTAGCACATTATTGAAGTCCCCCAAGCAAATAACAGACACCCCAGGGGATAAGGCCATGAACCCAGCAACCCTCTTAAGTACATCGGGAGAGTATGGAGGGGGCACATAGACTGCTAGCAGGAGGACAGGAACATAAAATAACCTACATTTCAAAAACACATATCTCCCCCAGGGATCCGTTTGTATAGATTCCATTACAAAAGGGACGGTCCGCTTAATAAGGACTGAAACTCCGCGTGAGGCGGACGTGTGCATAGAGTGGTATGCCCAACACACCCAGGGTCTCTTCAGAGAGAGAATCTTACTACCCACCAAGTGTGTTTCCATAAGACAGACAATATCAGCGGCATAGTGTTTGAGCTGTCGGAGCACAAGAGACCTCTTAACTTTATCATTGAGCCCTCTCACATTCCACGATACCACCTTAATCCCCGTCATAGTACAACAAAGGTATGATCAGTGCATCGCCCAGCGGCCGGTCAGCCCAGTCACATACAGATTCAGTAAGCAAACACCATTGCTTATATTGCACAGTAATAAACCATGTACTTTCACTACATACATTTCCGCTCAAAAAATAAATATAACCCAACACCCTCCCCTTCCCCCCTCCCTGTATACCACCCCCAACATGCAGCATACCTGGATCCCAAAACTGAGTGTACATACCTAAAAATACCTCAGAGAGTGCCCACGTGTCCTATACAGGGTTATTCTACTACACAAATCCGCTGCTAGCTCCTTGTGCTGACCCTTTACATATTTGTAGATATTAATGTCTCCTCTTAGTTGCTGCGTACTCCAGAGACTCTAACCCTTTATTCAATTTAGTAGCCCGCCTTTGAACCCTTTCTAGTTCTCATATCTTTTTTATAATATGGTGCCAAAAATTTAACACAATATTGTGTTTTTCCCCAAAATGCATAATTTTGCATTTTTCTACATTGAACCTCATTCCCCATTTAGACGCCCAGGCTTCAAGTTTAAATAAGTCATTTTGTAGAGACTCCACATCGCTATCTGAATTAATTACCTTACACAGCTTAGAATCATCCACAAAGATTGACACTGTGCTTTCCAGGACTATTCCTAGATTGTTGCTAAATATATTGAACAGTAGCGGGCCAAGTATGGACCCTTGTGGTATTCCGCTAACTACTGGTGCCCAGCTGTAGAACATCCCATTTACCATTACTCGTACTCTGTTATCCAGCCAATTACCTAGCCATGTACAAATAGTATATCCTAGACTAAGTTCCCTTAATTTGATGATCAGTCTCCTGTGAGGAACTGTTTTGAAGGCTTTTGCAAAATCTAAATACACCACCTCCACTGCTTTTCCCTGATCAAGATTCTCGCTCACTTCCTCGTAGAAGCTAATTGTTAGTTTGACATGATCTGTCCCTTACAAATCCATGCTGACTTTTGCTAATAATCTTATTAACCTGCAGATAATCCTCTATGCTATCCCTCAAAATACCTTCCAATAATTTGCCCACTATAGAGGTTAAGATAACTGGTCTATAATTACCAGGATTATTTTAAGTTCCCATTTTAAATAAAGGCACTACCTCCGCTATGCGCCAATCCTTAGGTACCTTGCCTGATCTGATTGAACTGTGGAAAATCAAGTATTGGGATCTTTATTTTGCTTAGTCTCTCCAGGACTACAAGTATCCAGCCAAGAGTCATTACCTTCACTATCTTTATGCACTACTTTCTCTGACTGATCCTCCCTGGTGAATACTGAGGAAAAAAATTGTTCAGTATTTCCGCTTTTATTTTATCATTGTTTATCAAAGCTCCCAATTCATCTTTTAATGGGCCTACGTTCTCCTTTAACTTTTTACTGTTTATGTATTTATAAAACTTTTTAGGATTGTTTTTACTCTCTATAGCGATTTGCTTTTTATTTACAATTTTGCTGCAATTATTACTTTTTTGCATTTTTTATTGCATTCCTCGTAATGCTGGAATGACTCCTTCCCTCCATTAGATTTAAATGTTTTGAAAGCACGCCTCTTTTTAGCCATTGCTTCTTTGACCCCCTTATTAAGCCACATTGGTTTGTTTTTAGTACTCCTGCGTTTACTGCTCATGGGAATGAATTTGTGAATATGCTCATGGGAATGAATTTGTGAATATTGCTATCAAGCAACCCTTTTAAAGCTACCCACATTACCGTTGTGTCTTTACCATGAAACAAAACTTCCCAATCAATCTCGTTTAGTGCCTGTCTAAAATATCCCTCCAAATTCCCAACCCAGTCATGAGAGTCGTCCTACCATGTTTCCGTAATACCTATAATATCATACTGAGACTTTGATACAAGCCATTCCAATTCCCCCATTTTACCCGATAGGCTTCTTGCATTCACAAGCATACATCTTAGCTTGGCCTCTCCATTGTCCGTTTGTTTTAGTGGTATCTTATCTATATTTACTAGTGATGAGCACCGGAAATTTTTCGGGTTTTGTGTTCGGTTCCGCGGCCGTGTTTTGGGTTCGAACGCGTTTTGGCAAAACCTCACCGATTTTTTTTTGTCGGATTCAGGTGTGTTTTGGATTCGGGTGTTTTTTTCAAAAAACCCTAAAAAACAGCTTAAATCATAGAATTTGGGGGTCATTTTGATCCCAAAGTATTATTAACCTCAATAACCAAAATTTCCACTCATTTTCAGTCTATTCTGAACACCTCACACCTCAAAATATTATTTTTAGTCCTAAAATTTGCACCGAGGTCGCTGGATGACTAAGCTCAGCGACCCAAGTGGCCGACACAAACACCTGGCCCTTCTAGGAGTGGCACTGCAGTGTCACGCAGGATGGCCCTTCCAAAAAACACTCCCCAAACAGCACATGACGCAAAGAAAAAAAGAGGCGCAATGAGGTAGCTGTGTGACTAAGCTCAGCGACCCAAGTGGCCGACACAAATACCTGGCCCATCTAGGAGTGTCACTGCAGTGTCACGCAGGATGGCCCTTCCAAAAAACACTCCCCAAACAGCACATGACGCAAAGAAAAAAAGAGGCGCAATGAGGTAGCTGTGTGACTAAGATAAGCGACCCTAGTGGCCGACACAAACACCTGGCCCATCTAGGAGTGTCACTGCAGTGTCACGCAGGATGGCCCTTCCAAAAAACACTCCCCAAACAGCACATGACGCAAAGAAAAAAAGAGTCGCAATGAGGTAGCTGTGTGACTAAGATAAGCGACCCTAGTGGCCGACACAAACACCTGGCCCTTCCAAAAAACACTCCCCAAACAGCACATGACGCAAAGAAAAATGAAAGAAAAAAGAGGTGCAAGATGGAATTGTCCTTGGGCCCTCCCACCCACCCACCCTTATGTTGTATAAACAGGACATGCACACTTTAACCAACCCATCATTTCAGTGACAGGGTCTGCCACACGACTGTGACTGAAATGACGGGTTGGTTTGGACCCCCACCAAAAAAGAAGCAATTAATCTCTCCTTGCACAAACTGGCTCTACAGAGGCAAGATGTCCACCTCATCATCATCCTCCGATATATCACCGTGTACATCCCCCTCCTCACAGATTATCAATTCGTCCCCACTGGAATCCACCATCTCAGCTCCCTGTGTACTTTGTGGAGGCAATTGCTGCTGGTCAATGTCTCCACGGAGGAATTGATTTATAATTCATTTTAATGAACATCATCTTCTCCACATTTTCTGGATGTAACCTCGTATGCCGATTGCTGACAAGGTGAGCGGCGGCACTAAACACTCTTTCGGAGTACACACTTGTGGGAGGGCAACTTAGGTAGAATAAAGCCAGTTTGTGCAAGGGCCTCCAAATTGCCCCTTTTTCCTGCCAGTATAAGTACGGACTGTCTGACGTGCCTACTTGGATGCGGTCACTCATATAATCCTCCACCATTCTTTCAATGGGGAGAGAATCATATGCAGTGACAGTAGACGACATGTCCGTAATCGTTGTCAGGTCCTTCAGTCCGGACCAGATGTCAGCATCAGCAGTCGCTCCAGACTGCCCTGCATCACCGCCAGCGGGTGGGCTCGGAATTCTGAGCCTTTTCCTCGCACCCCCAGTTGCGGGAGAATGTGAAGGAGGAGATGTTGACAGGTCGCGTTCCGCTTGACTTGACAATTTTCTCACCAGCAGGTCTTTGAACCCCAGCAGACTTGTGTCTGCCGGAAAGAGAGATTCAAGGTAGGTTTTAAATCTAGGATCGAGCACGGTGGCCAAAATGTAGTGCTCTGATTTCAACAGATTGACCACCCGTGAATCCTTGTTAAGCGAATTAAGGGCTCCATCCACAAGTCCCACATGCCTAGCGGAATCGCTCTGTGTTAGCTCCTCCTTCAATGTCTCCAGCTTCTTCTGCAAAAGCCTGATGAGGGGAATGACCTGACTCAGGCTGGCAGTGTCTGAACTGACTTCACGTGTGGCAAGTTCAAAAGGTTGCAGAACCTTGCACAACGTTGAAATCATTCTCCACTGCGCTTGAGACAGGTGCATTCCACCTCCTATATCGTGCTCAGTTATATAGGCTTGAATGGCCTTTTGCTGCTCCTCCAACCTCTGAAGCATTTAGAGGGTTGAATTCCACCTCGTTACCACCTCCTGCTTCAGATGATGGCAGGGCAGGTTCAGGCGTTTTTGGTGGTGCTCCAGTCTTCTGTACGCCGAAAGTGTCCCGCAATTCTTCTGGCCACCGACAGCATCTCTTGCACGCCCCTGTCGTTTTTTAAATAATTCTGCACCACCAAATTCAAGGTATGTGCAAAACATGGGACGTGCTGCAATTTGCCCAGCTTTAATGCACACACAATATTGCTGGCGTTGTCCGATGCCACAAATCCACAGGAGAGTCCAATTGGGGTAAGCCATTCCGCGATGATCTTCCTCAGTTGCCATAAGAGGTTTTCAGCTGTATTCTGGAAAGCGGTGATACAAAGCGTAGCCTGCCTAGGAAAGAGTTGGCGTTTGCGAGATGCTGCTACTGGTGCCGCCGCTGCTGTTCTTGCGGCGGGAGTCCATACATCTACCCAGTGGGCTGTCACAGTCATATAGTCCTGAGCCTGCCCTGCTCCACTTGTCCACATGTCCATGGTTAAGTGGACATTGGGTACAACTGCATTTTTTAGGACACTGGTGACTCTTTTTCTGAGGTCTGTGTACATTTTCGGTATCGCCTGCCTAGAGAAATGGAACCTAGATGGTATTTGGTACCGGGGACACAGTACCTCCAACAAGTCTCTAGTTGGCTCTGCAGTAATGATGGATACCGGAACCACGTTTCTCACCACCCAGGATGCCAAGGCCTCAGTTATCCGCTTTGCAGCAGGATGACTGCTCTGATATTTCATCTTCCTCGCAAAGGACTGTTGGACAGTCAATTGCTTGGTGGAAGTAGTAAAAGTGGTCTTACGATTTCCCCTCTGGGATGACCATCGACTCCCAGCAGCAACAACAGCGCCAGCAGCAGTAGGCGTTACACGCAAGGATGCATCGGAGGAATCCCAGGCAGGAGAGGACTCGTCAGAATTGCCAGTGACATGGCCTGCAGGACTATTGGCATTCCTGGGGAAGAAGGATATTGACACTGAGGGAGTTGGTGGGGTGGTTTGCGTGAGCTTGGTTACAAGAGGAAGGGATTTACTGGTCAGTGGACTGCTTCCGCTGTCGCCAAAAGTTTTTGAACTTGTCACTGACTTATTATGAATGCGCTGCAGGTGACGTATAAGGGAGGATGTTCCGAGGTGGTTAACATCCTTACCCCTACTTATTACAGCTTGACAAAGGCAACACACGGCTTGACACCTGTTGTCCGCATTTCTGTTGAACCCATTTCTCTGTATTTTCTTTACACGATTGCATCTAGGAATATAGATAACTCAGCTTACTTAGATATGAGATTATCTCATACAGAGTGATGTACAATTTAGCTGGACATATTTCTAGTCTGCAGCGATAGCTGAAGTTATCTTTTGGTAATCCCCACTCCCTGATTGCCACTCGTGACATATTGCTCCTCACAGATTAGTTTATATATGGGGACTCTTCACTTTTCTTCTCGGGCAGGCATAGATACTTATGAGAGGACGGTGGTGGGGGAAATCCTACCTCACTATTGCTTTCATGTCCTCTAACGCTCATACACGTGGCCACTGTTATTGGTCCTTGTATATGACCGTTAGCCGGAGGTCACTGGTCAATGCTAAAATGGTTATTAGTACGGTAATGTTTATCATATTGTACGACCTGTTGTTTACTTTTTTCTTTTCTAATGCTTCTCCCCCCCTTATATTGTCTCTATCCTCCCCCCTCTCACCTACCCCCCTCCCAGGATGTGACTGTCATTATCTGGATAAAGCTGATAGTGGTTGGTGCATATGTTTAATCTTTGACACGACAACATGCCTGACTTAGTAGTGGGAACTTGGAATGTAGGGGGATTTAACTCCCCAGCGAAGAGACGGAAAATAATCCTTTATCTCAACAAACAACGGATAGATCTGGCTTTCCTGCAGGAAACGCACCTCACACAGGAGGAGACGGTGAAGTTGAACACCTTAAACTGGCAGGTACTGGGTTTTAGCTCATATAATTCTAAAGCTAGGGGTGTTGTCTTATTGGTAAAGTCATATTCTCACGGAGGTGGTTTCCACTTTAACTGACCCAGATGGTCGTTATGTTATATTATCTGCACAGATTAATGGTAAAATGTACACCATATGCAACGTTTACGCTCCTAATGTTTATAACAAGATGTTTTTTCAGTCTCTACTAGCTAAATTGACCCCCTTTTTAACAGAACCTTTGTTCCTAGGTGGTGATTTTAACCTTATCTCTTCCTCCTATCTAGATAGGTCTCATCTTCCTGCGAGACATCTCACACTGCCTAAACTTGGAGTTCCCTTTTTAGAAGAAAGATTACAAGCAGTAGATATCTGGAGGGCTCTGCACCCCACGGAAAAAGAATACACATGCCTCTCCGCTGCCCATCACACACTATCCAGGATAGATTACATTTTATTATCCCATTCTTTACTTCCTCATGTGTCTGACTCCCAAATTGAGACCATAGCCCTCTTGGATCATGCCCTGGTAACTGCGACCCTTCACTTTCCAAATGTCTCCTCCCCATCTCCTAAATTATGGCGGTTCCCGTCATATCTCGCAAACTCCCTAAAATTCCAACAGAAATTGGAATCCTCCTGGGAATCTTTTCTGACTAATAATGTATCCCATCTAGAAGAGGATCCTATATTGTTCTGGATGACTGCGAAATCAGTTCTCCGGGGTGATATCTTATCATACGTCTCAGCTAATAATAAAAAATATGCCACTCAATATTTAGAGTTTCAGAGGCCCCTGTCAACAGCCTACCAGCAATACAAATCCTCCCCTACCCCACAAAACCGCCTCATTTATCTTAACGCTAAAACTCATTTTGACGAATTCATGTCATCTATGGGCAGTAGATTCTCCTTTTCGGTAAATTATAAATTCTTTAAATTTGGCAATAGAACTGGAAAATTATTGACGACTTTACTAAATGGTTCTCGTCCTCCTATGGTCATGCACCCACTTCGCACATCCACTGGTGCGCTAACCACTTCTAACCAAGAAATCTCTGACATTATATCCTTTTATGAAGGCCTATACTTCCCAACTCCACCTCCTTTGCCCGAATCTCCCCCTACAGTCTCCCCATGGCCCTCTAACTTTTGGGACACTCTTCCTGTTCCACGATTACTCCCCAATATGGTTCAATCTTTGCTAGATCCCATCACACTTGAAGAAGTCAGAAATGTCATTGGACAATTCGGCAGGGACAAGGCACCGGGTCCTGATGGCTTCAGTGCTGATTTTTATAAGATTCTTCTACCACGTTTTGGTGAGACTTTGGTGTCGGTCCTGAATGCGGTTTTGACCACTGACACTCTTCCCAGACATTTTAATACAGCCATTCTCAAGGTTCTTCCTAAACCCAGGAAGGACCTCTCTCAGCCGGGATCATACCGCCCAATCTCTTTACTGAATCTCGATTACAAGTTACTTACCAAAATATTAGCGGATCGGATTAAACATTTACTCCCTCATATTATACATAAGGACCAAACAGGATTTATCTGGCGAAGACACTCTGAGGTCAACGTACGACGGGTCCTGTCAGCTATCTATGCTTCCTCCTCCTCTTTTTCTCTCGCCACTCACCCAGTTATCCTATCTCTTGACGCAGAAAAAGCGTTCGATCTGGGTGACTGGGATCACCTTTTCTCTTCTCTTTCACTTTTTGGCTTTCCTGCCCCTTTTGTAAATCTCCTGAAACTCCTTTACACTACTCCTCGGACGCAGGTCTGGTGTAATGGAGTTCTATCCCCAGCTTTTGAGATACATAGAGGAACCAGACAGGGATGGCCCCTGTCACCCTTACTCTTCGCCATAGCGCTGGAGCCTCTGGCGATAGCCTTACGACAATCCCCAAGATTTAAAGGAATCGAAATAGGGGACGTGGATCTCCGCCTGGCCCTTTTTGCCGATGACATTGTCTCAGACCCAGTGACCTCCATCCCAGAGATCCTGGACCTGATTCAGACATTTGGAAATAGGGCAGGATATAGGATTAATGTAGCTAAATCAGACATTTTACTCTTAGGCCCCACTACAAATGTCCTATCAGATCTCCTTTCATCACTTTCTTTCAAAATTGCCCCCACAAAAATCACATACCTAGGGATCCAAATCCCGGCGAATCTGTCTAGATTGTACGAGGAGAATTACTCCCCTAGCCTGGCATGAGTAACAACACTTTTGGATAGTTGGAAATGACTTCCCTTGTCACTGTTGGGGAGGATAGCAGTGTTACAAAACATAATCTTCCCCAAACTGTTTTACCTTATGCAAATGCTCCCAATCAGACTTAATAATCGAGACATCCAATACCTATGGAAAATTATGTCAAAATTCTTGTGGAAAGGAAAAAAAATCATTCATAGCTTTAGACAAGCTGATGGCTCCTAAGTTGGAGGGTGGGTTCGGGGTCCCTGATTACACGTCTTATTCAATGGCTTCGCTGTTTCGTTTCGCTGCTGGCTGGCTGTTTGATAGGGAACTCTTCACTGACTCCGCACTGGATGAGGCCTTGTTCGCTCCTTATTCCCCGGGAGCTCTGCTACTTTGAAACATAGAATTTGTCGGCAGATAAGAACCACTTGGCCCATCTAGTCTGCCTCTTATTTTTTATATTTTTTTATATTATTTTTTATCACTAACCTTATTTGATCCTTATTTCTTTGTAAGGATATCCTTATGTCTATCCCATGCATGTTTAAATTGCTCTACTGTCTTAGCCTCTACCACCTCTGATGGGAGGCTATTCCACTTGTCCACTACCCTTTCTGTGAAATAATTTTTCCGCAAATTTCCCCTGAACCTCCCCCCCTCCAGTCTCAGTGCATGTCCTCGTGTCCTATTGCTTCTCTTCATTTGGAGAATGTTTCCCTCCTGGACTTTGTTAAAACCCTTCATATATTTGAAAGTTTCTATCATGTCCCCCCTTTCCCTTCTCTGCTCCAAACTATACATATTGAGATTTCTTAGTCTTTCTGGGTATGTTTTGTGATGTAGGCCATGCACCATTTTAGTTGCCCTCCTTTGTACAGTTTCTAATGTATTAATATCCTTTTGAAGATATGGCCTCCAGAACTAAATACAGTATTCTAGATGAGGCCGTACCAATGACCTATACAGTGGCATTATTACTTCTTTCTTTCTGCTGCTGATTCCTCTCCCAATGCAGCCAAGCATCTGACTAGCCTTCCTCATTGCCTTGTTACATTGCTTACCTGCCTTTAAGTCATCTGAAATAGTGACTCCTAGATCCCTTTCCTCCTCAGTAGTTTCCAGTATAGTGCCATTAATACTGTATTTAGCTTTAGGATTTTTGAGACCCAAGTGCATGATTTTGCATTTTTTGGCATTAAACTGTAATTGCCAGACTCTTGACCATTCCTCTAGTCTACCTAGATCCTCAATCATTTGTTTTACCCCACCTGGTGTGTCTACCTTACCTTACTTTGTAAACCTTCTTTGATCCCCTCATCGATTCGCAATAATCCCCTTTTCCATGATATCTATTATAACTGGCGCTCCCTACACAAAAAATTCAGGAGTAATCCAGAAATCTCACCATGCATCCCACTATGGGGCAACCCTGCATTTCCCCCATCTCTTATTAATCCTAATTACCGACTCTGGAAAGAGAAGGGTCTCTCTAACTCCTCCGGGTCTTTGATCCGGGAGGCTCAATGCGGTCTTTTTCCTTCCTCCAAGAGAAGTTCAACCTACCTCACACCCACTTTTACATGTACCTACAAGTCAGACACTATTTAAACCCCACAAATCCCAAACATAACCACCCCCAAGACAACTCTTCTCTTTCCACCCCACTGTCACTTTCACTTGCTGCACACAGAGTTGGACCCACACGCATCAGACAGATATATAACATCCTGACTTCTAGATCAACAGAACACAGATGGAATAGATTATTAGACCAATGGCGAAAAGATATACCCAGTCTAACTTCCCATCAGCAACTCAGTGAGCACTGTATCTCCTCTCTGAAAGCCTTAGCCTCCCCGTACTTACAGGAGGTACATCTTCGCACCCTACAGAGGGCATATATTTCCCCCACACAACATGCCCGATTTAATCCCACGGAATCTGGGGAATGTCCCAAATGTCATGTCAGTGTAGCCTCGTTTTATCACATGTTTTGGGAGTGTGGTCTGATCCGCCGCTTCTGGCATAAAGTAATGGCCTTTATTAACCAGCTATTACACATCCATGTGGAAGCGACGCCACTATCTTGCCTGTGTGCAAACTTCTCAGAATGGGACTTAGGACCAGGGAGACAGAAAATACAACCATTTCTAACCATCCTAGTAACGGTATCAAAAAAAATTATCCTGTCTCACTGGCTCTTGTCCACATCCCCGACTCTGACGGAGGTGCACAGTAAACTTTTGCAGATCTTATACTATGACAGAAAATCGGCCCAAATTAATATTGAATCAGGAATTAAAACCTTTTATAAAAAATGGGGTGTATATATTGATTCACGGGATCAGACCACACAGACTCAAATATTTAAGGTTTTTGAACACACAAAATGGTTCTTGCATAGGAAATTATTGGAAGACACCTTGCCGTGACACTCCACACTAATATCTACTAGTACCTTTGGGACACGAACACCATGTTTCCTATAATTGTGCTACTACATCAATTGCGATTCTTCTCACTATATATTTATAGATAGGACATCCTTATATTCCCCAATCATTCACCCTCATGTGTTACCCTCCCCTTCCCTCCTCTTTTGAGCACTCACTTTTTACTTCTCTTTCTTTTCTCTTTCCTCTGTTTAGTGTTATTTATATGTCAGGATACCGAATTCCAAAAGAATCGAACCTCATTATTATGTTTATTGTTATTTACGAAAAGGTAATCTGGTTCTAGAGGTGTATACACCTTTCTTTATGATTCTGATGATAAAGCGTTGATGGAGACCCCTACGGTTTTGACCCCACAGTTTTGATGTACAAGACAGATTCGCATAAACACTATATCCCTTGGTTAATGTTAGTGCAATAATCTTGTGACAAAATACGGATTTATGATTTGGAGTCCACAAGTCTAGATTCTACGGATTTGAACTGTCCCCCTCTTAACAGACTATAATGTATTTGTCAACTTTAGCCTTAACTTCATAATCTCCATTGTCTGCTACTTCGTTGTTTCATATTGAATTTATATTATGTGAAAATCCTAATAAACAGATTTAAAAAAAATATATATATATAAATGAAGTAGTAGAAGCACATATCATGTAAAAGCCTGTTATTGAAAGGTGGATTGAAAAGAACCTCACTGTAGCAGATTTATTTATACATTGTTGCTTATCCAATTGCTACATACTCTGACATTGATTGTAGCTGATACGGCTTAAATCCTTCCCTTCACAGAGGGAGAGCAGGCTGCGGTGTAACACATTTGTTACAGTGTTGCTATGCAGTTCTCCTGCTGGCAGTACTGTAATGATGGGGTATATGTAATTGTGGTCAAATTGCCGCAAATGTCGAAAAACGGGGCATTTTAAATTCGACATTGCAATACAGTACTTTTCCACAAAAAAACGGACGTTTCAGATTCGACTTTTGGAAATTTGACAGTTGTTAAATTCGACATGTCTGCAGTGGTAAAAATGCGGCTTATCGACAAAAGTATATTCAATTGAAGAAAGTCGATTCGACAACAGTGCTTTTCTACAGTAATTTTGTCAATTTTATTCCGCCTCACTTTGCTGGTGGAATCTAATAAAAAATGTAAAAACATGTTTTTTTTGTGTTTTTTTTTAATTGCTAATAGCATATCTATTTATATTAGAATGGATTATGTACCTGGTTTGTCTATTAGGAGCCACAAGTATTATTTATATATTTTTTTAACTGACTAAAATAGAGAGAGCATGGTTTTCAGTGGGAAGGGGTGGGAATGGGTTAAAACCAAGAAATAAAATGTGTGGGGTCCCCTCTCCTAAGCATAACCAGCCTCGGGCTCTTTGAGTCGGTCCTGGTTGTAAAAATACGGGGGGGAAATTGACAGGGGATCCCCCGTATTTTTAGAACCAGCACCGGGCTCTGCGTCCGGTCCTGGTGCAAAAAATACAGGGGACAAAAGATGTAGGGGCCCCCCGTATTTTTAACACCAGCACCGGGCTCCACTAGCTGGAGAGATAATGCCACAGCCAGGGGACACTTTTATATAGGTCCCTGCGGCCGTGGCATTAAATCCCCAACTAGTCACCCCTGGCTGGGGTACCCTGGAGGGTAAATCAAAGGTTCACCCCTCCACCCGAGGGCCAGGGGTGAAGCCCGAGGCTGTTCCCCCCATCCATGGGCTGTGGATGGGAGGCTGATAGCCAACTGACACAAAGAAAGAATATTGTTTTTTGTAGTAGAACTACAAGTCCTGGCAAGCCTCCCCCGCAAGCTGGTACTTGGAGAACCACAAGTACCAGCATGCGGGGGGGGGGGAATGGGCCCGCTGGTACCGGTAGTTCTACTACAAAAAAAATACCCAAACAAAAACAGTACACGCACACCGTGCAAGTAAAACTTTATTACATACATGCTGACACACACATACTTACCTATGTTCACACGAGGCTCGGTCCACTTCTCCAAGTAGAATCCTCGGTGTACCTGAAAATAAAATTATATTCACCAAAATCCAGTGTAGCATCTGTCCTCTTCTTTTTTGTAATCTACGTACTTGGCAAAAAAACAAACCACATTTACCCGGACCACGCACTGAAAGGGGTCCCATGTTTACACATGGGACCCCTTTCCCCGAATTCTGAGACCCGCTCCATTATCCTCAATGGTGGGAACTTTGCGGTCAGCAGTGAGGTTACTCGCGCCTTCGATACAGTGCCTCACAGGAGACTGATCCAATTAAGGGAACTTGGTCTAGGATATACTATTTGTACATGGATAGGTAATTGGCTGGATAACAGAGTACAACGAGTAATGGTGAACAGGATGTTCTCCAGCTGGGCACCAGTAGTTAGTGGAATACCACAAGGGTCCGTACTTGGCGCGATACTGTTCAATATATTTATCAACAATCTAGGAATAGGCCTGGAAAGCACAGTGTCAATCTTTGTGGATGATACTAAACTGTGTAAGGTAATTCAGATAGCGATGTGGAGTCTCTACAAAATGACTTATTTATACTTGAAGCCTGGGCGTCTAAATGGGGAATGAGGTTCAATATAGAAAAATGCAAAATGATGCATTTTGGAAAAAAAACACACAAGCATCGTACACTCTAAATGGGGAAATAATAGGGGTAACTGTGGTGGAAAAAGATTTGGGGGTGCTCATGGATAATAGGCTTATTAGTACACAATGTCAAAATGATGCAAAAAAGGCAAGTAAAGTGCTCACATGCATAAAACGGGGCATAGAGACAAGGGACGAGGATGTAATCCTGCCGCTGTACAAATCATTGGTACGTCCGCACCTGGAATATTGTGTTCAGTTCTGGGCACCATATTATAAAACAGATATAGGAGAACTAGAAAGGGTTCAAAGGCGGGCTACTAAACTGATTAACGGGCTAGAGACACTGGAGTACGAGGAAAGGCTTGCTAAGTTACATATGTATACACTAGAAAAGTGGTGACTAAGAGGAGACATTATTATCTTCAAATATGTAAAGGGTCATTTGAAGGAGCTAGCAGCGGATTTGTGTAGTAAAATAACCCTGTATGGGACACGTGGGCTCTCGCTGAGGCTAGAGGAGAGGAAATTCCATATACAACGTAGGAAAGGGTTATTCACGGTAAGAGCATTAAAAATTTGGAACTCCCTGCCGGAGCAGGTAGTAATGGCAGACTCTGTAAATGTATTTAAAAACTGATTAGACAAATTTCTAACTGCAAAAGGAATCCAGGGTTATAGCATTTAACACAGTGACATTAAACTGAGAGTGGTAAGAATCATTGTTGTCAATTGGTACTAAGCCATTACATCAGCAGGTACATTATAATATGATCAGCTGATCACAGAATACAGGTTGAATCCAATGGGCATTTCTCTATCGTCCTAGTGGATGCTGGGGTTCCTGAAAGGACCATGGGGAATAGCGGCTCCGCAGGAGACAGGGCACAAAAAGTAAAGCTTTTAACCATGTGGTGTGTACTGGCTCCTCCCCCCATGACCCTCCTCCAAGCCTCAGTTAGGTTTTTGTGCCCGGCCGAGAAGGGTGCAATCTAGGTGGCTCTCCTAAAGAGCTGCTTAGAAAAAGTTTAGCTAGGTTTTTTATTTTACAGTGAGTCCTGCTGGCAACAGGATCACTGCAGCGAGGGACTTAGGGGAGAAGGAGTCAACTCACCTGCGTGCAGGATGGATTGGCTTCTTGGCTACTGGACATCAAGCTCCAGAGGGACGATCACAGGTACAGCCTGGATGGGTCACCGGAGCCGCGCCGCCGGCCCCCTTGCAGATGCTGAAGACAGAAGATGGTCCAGAATCGGCGGCAGAAGACTCCTCAGTCTTCTTAAGGTAGCGCACAGCACTGCAGCTGTGCGCCATTGCTCTCAGCACACTTCACACGGCAGTCACTGAGGGTGCAGGGCGCTGGGGGGGGGCGCCCTGGGCAGCAATGAGAAACCTTTTTTAGGCATAAAATACCTCACATATAGCCTCCGGGGGCTATATGGAGATATTTAACCCCTGCCTGAATCCATTGAAGAGCGGGAGACGAGCCCGCCGAAAAAGGGGCGGGGCCTATCTCCTCAGCACACGGCGCCATTTTCCTCTCACAGCTCCGCTGGTCAGGAAGGCTCCCAGTCTCTCCCCTGCACTGCACTACAGAAACAGGGTAAAACAAGAGAGGGGGGGCAAAATTGTGGCATTATATATATATATTTAAAGCAGCTATATAGGGAGCACTTATTATAAGGCTATCCCTGTCATATATAGCGCTTTTGGTGTGTGCTGGCAGACTCTCCCTCTGTCTCCCCAAAGGGCTAGTGGGGTCCTGTCTTCGTTTAGAGCATTCCCTGTGTGTCTGCTGTGTGTCGGTACGTGTGTGTCGACATGTATGAGGACGATATTGGTGTGGAGGCGGAGCAATTGCCAAATATGGGGATGTCACCTCCTAGGGGGTCGACACCAGAATGGATGCCTTTATTTATGGAATTACGGGATAGTGTCAACACGCTAAAGCAGTCGTTTGACGACATGAGACGGCCGGACAATCAATTAGTGCCTGTCCAGGCGCCTCAAACACCGTCAGGGGCTGTAAAACGCCTTTTGCCTCAGTCGGTCGACACAGACCCAGACACAGGCACTGATTCCAGTGGTGACGGTGACAAATCAACCGTATTTTCCAGTAGGGCCACACGTTATATGATTTTGGCAATGAAGGAGGCGTTACATATAGCTGATACTACAGGTACCACTAAACAGGGTATTATGTGGGGTGTGAAAAAACTACCTATAGTTTTTCCTGAATCAGAAGAATTAAATGAGGTGTGTGATGAAGCGTGGGTTGCCCCCGATAAAAAAATGCTAATTTCAAAGAAGTTATTGGCTTTATACCCTTTCCCGCCAGAGGTTAGGGCGCGCTGGGAAACACCTCCTAGGGTGGACAAGGCGCTCACACGCTTATCAAAACAAGTGGCGTTACCCTCTCCTGAGACGGCCGCACTTAAAGATCCAGCAGATAGGAGGATGGAAAATATCCAAAAAAGTATATACACACATGCAGGTGTTATACTACGACCAGCTATAGCGACTGCCTGGATGTGCAGTGCTGGTGTAGCTTGGTCAGAGTCCTTGATTGAAAATATTGATACCCTGGATAGGGACAATGTTTTACTGTCTTTGGAGCAAATAAAGGATGCATTTCTTTATATGCGTGATGCACAGAGGGATATCTGCACGCTGGCATCACGGGTAAGTGCTATGTCCATTTCGGCCAGAAGAAGTGTATGGACGCGACAGTGGTCAGGCGATGCGGACTCAAAACGGCATATGGAAGTTTTGCCGTATAAAGGGGAGGAGTTATTTGGAGTCGGTCTATCGGATTTGGTGGCCACGGCTACAGCCGGGAAATCCACCTTTTTACCTCAAGTCACTCCCCAACAGAAAAAGACACCGACTTTTCAACCGCAGCCCTTTCGTTCCTTTAAAAACAAGAGAGCAAAGGGATATTCATATCTGCCACGAGGCAGAGGAAAGGGGAAGAGACAGCAACAGGCAGCTCCATCCCAGGAACAGAAGCCCTCCCCCGCTTCTACAAAAGCCTCAGCATGACGCTGGGGCTTCTCAAGCGGACTCGGTGGCGGTGGGGGGTCGTCTCAAGAATTTCAGCGCGCAGTGGGCTCACTCGCAGGTAGATCCCTGGATCCTGCAGATAATATCTCAGGGGTACAGGTTAGAACTAGAGACGTCTCCACCTCGCTGTTTCCTGAAGTCTGCTTTACCAACGTCCCCCTCCGACAGGGTGACGGTCTTGGAAGCCATTCACAAGCTGTACTCTCAGCAGGTGATAGTCAAAGTACCCCTTTTACAACAGGGAAAGGGGTATTATTCCACTCTATTTGTGGTACCGAAGCCGGATGGCTCGGTAAGACCTATTCTAAATCTGAAATCCCTGAACCTGTACATAAAAAAGTTCAAGTTCAAGATGGAGTCACTCAGAGCGGTGATAGCGAACCTGGAAGAAGGGGACTTTATGGTATCCTTGGACATCAAGGATGCGTTTCTCCACGTCCCAATTTACCCCTCACACCAGGGGTACCTCAGGTTCGTCGTACAAAACTGTCACTATCAGTTTCAGACGCTGCCGTTTGGATTGTCCACGGCACCTCGGGTCTTTACCAAAGTAATGGCCGAGATGATGATTCTTCTTCGAAGAAAAGGCGTGTTAATTATCCCATACTTGGACGATCTCCTAATAAGGGCAAGGTCAAGAGAACAGCTAGAGATGGGAGTAGCACTGTCTCAAGAAGTGCTAAAACAGCACGGGTGGATTTTGAATATTCCAAAATCCCAGTTAATTCCGACAACACGTCTGCTGTTCCTAGGGATGATTCTGGACACGGTTCAGAAAAAGGTATTTCTCCCGGAGGAAAAAGCCAAGGAGTTATCCGAACTTGTCAGGAACCTCCTAAAGCCAGGAAAGGTGTCTGTACATCAATGCACAAGAGTCCTGGGAAAAATGGTGGCTTCTTACGAAGCAATTCCATGCGGCAGATTCCACGCAAGAATTTTCCAGAGGGATCTGCTCGACAAATGGTCAGGGTCGCATCTTCAGATGCACCGGCGGATAACCCTGTCTCCAAGGACAAGGGTATCTCTTCTGTGGTGGTTGCAGAGCGCTCATCTATTGGAGGGCCGCAGATTCGGCATACAGGATTGGATCCTGGTGACCACGGACGCCAGCCTGAGAGGCTGGGGAGCAGTCACACAAGGAAGGAACTTCCAGGGCGTGTGGTCGAGCCTGGAGATGTCTCTTCACATAAACATTCTGGAACTAAGAGCAATCTACAATGCTCTAAATCAGGCAGAGCCTCTGCTTCAAGGAAAACCGGTGTTGATCCAGTCGGACAACATCACGGCAGTCGCCCATGTAAACAGACAGGGCGGTACAAGAAGCAGGAGTGCAATGGCAAAAGCTGCGAGGATTCTTCACTGGGCGGAGAATCATGTAATGGCACTGTCAGCAGTGTTCATCCCGGGAGTGGACAACTGGGAAGCAGATTTCCTCAGCAGACATGACCTTCACCCGGGAGAGTGGGGACTTCATCCAGAAGTTTTCCACATGCTTGTAACCCGTTGGGAAAGACCAATGGTGGACATGATGGCGTCTCGCCTCAACAAAAAACTGGACAGGTATTGCGCCAGGTCAAGAGACCCGCAGGCAATAGCTGTGGACGCGCTGGTAACGCCTTGGGTGTACCAGTCGGTGTATGTGTTTCCTCCTCTGCCTCTCATACCAAAGGTATTGAGAATTATACGGAAAAGAGGAGTAAGAACGATACTAGTGGCTCCGGATTGGCCAAGAAGGACTTGGTACCCGGAACTTCAAGAGATGATCACGGACGATCCGTGGCCTCTACGTCTGAGAAGGGACCTGCTTCAGCAAGGTCCCTGTCTGTTTCAAGACTTACCGCGGCTGCGTTTGACGGCATGGCGGTTGAACGCCGGATCCTAAAGGGAAAAGGCATTCCGGAAGAAGTCATTCCTACTTTGATTAAAGCAAGGAAGGAAGTAACCGCGAAACATTATCACCGCATTTGGCGAAAATATGTTGCGTGGTGCGAGGATCGGAGTGCTCCGACGGAGGAATTTCAACTGGGTCGATTCCTGCATTTCCTGCAATCAGGATTGTCTATGGGTCTCAAGTTGGGATCTATTAAGGTTCAAATTTCGGCCCTGTCAATATTCTTCCAAAAAGAATTGGCCTCAGTTCCTGAAGTCCAGACTTTTGTTAAGGGTGTACTGCGTATACAGCCCCCTGTAGTGCCTCCGGTGGCACCGTGGGATCTAAACGTAGTTTTAGATTTCCTCAAATCCCATTGGTTTGAACCACTAAAAAAGGTGGATTTGAAATATCTCACATGGAAAGTGTCCATGCTACTAGCCCTGGCTTCAGCCAGGAGAGTGTCAGAACTGGCGGCTTTATCTTACAAAAGCCCATATCTAATTTTCCATTCGGATAGGGCAGAACTGCGGACGTGTCCGCATTTTCTCCCTAAGGTGGTAACAGCGTTTCACCTGAACCAGCCTATTGTAGTGCCTGCGGCTACAAGCGACTTGGAGGACTCCAAGTTGTTGGACGTTGTTAGAGCTTTAAAAATATACATTTCAAGGACGGCTGGAGTCAGAAAATCTGACTCGCTGTTTATACTGTATGCACCCAACAAGCTGGGTGCTCCTGCTTCTAAGCAGTCGATTGCTCGTTGGATTTGTAGCACAATTCAACTTGCACATTCTGTGGCAGGCCTGCCACAGCCTAAATCTGTTAAGGCCCATTCCACAAGGAAGGTGGGCTCATCTTGGGCGGCTGCCCGAGGGGTCTCGGCATTACAACTCTGCCGAGCAGCTACGTGGTCGGGGGAGAACACGTTTGTAAAATTCTACAAATTTGATACCCTGGCAAAAGAGGACCTGGAGTTCTCTCATTCGGTGTTGCAGAGTCATCCGCACTCTCCCGCCCGTTTGGGAGCTTTGGTATAATCCCCATGGTCCTTTCAGGAACCCCAGCATCCACTAGGACGATAGAGAAAATAAGAATTTACTTACCGATAATTCTATTTCTCGGAGTCCGTAGTGGATGCTGGGCGCCCATCCCAAGTGCGGATTATCTGCAATAATTGTACATAGTTATTGTTGCCTTCATCGGGTTATTGTTGTAGGAAGCCATCTTTCAGAGGCTCCTCTGTTATCATACTGTTAACTGGGTTTTAGATCACAAGTTGTACGGTGTGATTGGTGTGGCTGGTATGAGTCTTACCCGGGATTCAAGATCCTTCCTTATTGTGTACGCTCGTCCGGGCACAGTACCTAACTGAGGCTTGGAGGAGGGTCATGGGGGGAGGAGCCAGTACACACCACATGGTTAAAAGCTTTACTTTTTGTGCCCTGTCTCCTGCGGAGCCGCTATTCCCCATGGTCCTTTCAGGAACCCCAGCATCCACTACGGACTCCGAGAAATAGAATTATCGGTAAGTAAATTCTTATTTTTGCCTCTTTTCTACCTCACTAATTATGTAACTAGGTAACTATTACCTTATATAGGAGTTTAACCGTATTCAGACACATAGAAAAAGAAACAACAGTAATAATTATTAGACTTGTATGCATCCGGCACTTATCCAACTATTCATACTCAAAAGGTAGATAGAGACTTAGTACTGTGTTACCCGGCTCAATAGAGTGGGATACAGGGAGACTCACCCCGCTTCCAGGACCGATAAATACGTTAGCAAATGCTGAGTGGATCCAGACGCTAATAGTGTAAACACTCGCCCCATGAACCTGCAGTGATCAGAGACGCACCAGTCAGTCGCCTATGCTGCGACTGGGTCCTTTTAGATACACAGCGTCTCAGACAGAAGCGGGAAAATGGTTCATGGTGGGAGACTTGGAAGAAACTGGTCATGAATCAGGGGGAGGGGCGACCAGGGGCGCCTCTGACTCCCCACTACTGATACCAATACCAGGTATTGTGGCCTCATACTACCTCTGGAGCCTATGATCCCTAAGGCCTTGCGCTGGTGCAACCTAGGTGGCAGCCGTGTCAGTGACTGGTAGTCTCCTCCAAAACAGTGCGGCTTTGTCAGTGTTCCCCCGCTAAGAAGAACCCATGCCTTACCTTCTCCCCGTGCTCCGGCCACAGCCTGGTAACTTCTGCTGGACTTGCTAGTATATTCGACACAGACGCTCCCCAACAGTGCCGTAACTAGACATTTTAGTGATGTGTGCAAGAAACAGCATCGGCGCCCCACCCCTTAATGCAAACCAGCGGCAGTGCGCGTCGTAGGCGTGCGCAAAAAATATAGGGTCTGGGCTTCACGGGAAAGGGGTGTGGCCACAAAATACCACCAATTCATACACTGGTCTCCATTATTCAAATGACGCTGCACAGTAGTGCCCCTTTTTCACATTACGGCAGACAGATTCCCCTTTTTACACAAGACGGCAGACAGCGTCCCCTTTTTTTTACACATTACGGCAGACAGCGTCCCCTTTTTGGCACATTACGGCAGACAGCGTCCCCTTTTTTACACATTACGGCAGCCAGCGTCCCCCTTTTACACATTGCGGCAGACAGTGTCCCCTTTTTCACATTACAGCAGACAGCGCCCCCTTTTTTACACAGTACGCCAGACAGCGTCCTCCTTTTTACACATTGTGGCAGCAAGTCCCCCTTTTTACACATTACAGCAGACAGCGTCCACCTTTTTAACACATTACGGCAGACAGCGCCCCCTTTTTACACATTACGGCAGACAGCATCCCCCATTTTACACATTACGGCAGACAGCATCCCCCATTTTACACATTGCGGCAGCCAGTCCCCCTTTTTACACATTACGGCAGACAGCGTCCCCTTTTTACACATTACGGCAGACATCATCCTCCTTTTTACACATTGCGGCAGCCAGTCCCCCCTTTATACACATTACGGCAGACAGCGTCCCCCTTTTTACACATAAGGGCAGACAGTGTCCCCCTTTTTACACATTACGGCAGACAGCATCCCCCTTTTTATACATTACGGCAGACAGCGTCCCGTTTTACACATTACAGCAGACAGTGCCCCCTTTTTTACACAGTACGGCAGACAGCGTCCTCCTTTTTACACATTGCGGCAGCCAGTCCTCCTTTTTACACATTACGGCAGACAGCGTCCCCCTTTTTACACATTGCGGCAGACAGTCCCCCTTTTTACACATTACGGCAGAAAGGATAGAGAAAGAAAGAGAGAGATACTTACCATCTCCCCGCTGGCAGTCAGGCTCCTCGTGCTGGCAGCTTCCTCGGTGCAGGCAAGGGAGAAGGAGGGAGGGGGACTGGAGCCGCAGCAGCGCTATGTAATTGGTAGTAGCGCCGCTGCAGCAGTCCCCTCTCCTTCTGTAATTGCTGCCCAACGCCGCTTTGAATGCTGGGATGGAGGAACCGCATCCCAGCATTCACAGCAGCGCCAGGCAGCCAATACGGAAGGAGAGGCGGCTGCTGCAGCGGCACAACTACCAATTACATAGCGCTGCTGCGGCTCCAGTCTCCCTCCCTCCACCTCCTTCTCCACTGCCCGGCACTGATCTCTCCTCTCCAGTGCGGTGTACGGCACACAGCAGAGGCGGCATGTAATGGGTCAATTTGACTCATTACATGCCGCTGAGCCCTCAGGGCAACTGCGCTGTGTGCCAGGCACACCTGGCACGCACGTAATTACACTCCTGCTCCCCAAAACAGTGCTGTACATGTGGGTAAGCGTTGTCACGACCCGGCAGGGAATTGTTGGAGAGACTCTTTCTAAGGTGCGTATAAGACACTTTTTAGAAAGATCACTCAAGAAAAATGGTCTATAAAAATAAAATAAGAACGCTTATGGCTGATAAAAACCAGCAGCCCTCCTGACATGGACTGGCTCCTGCCACACACCAAACAAAAAACTGATTTGCCTGAGCCAGGAGGTGGGGCTATAGGGACAGGCCCACTGCATGCTGGGAGGCCAAAAGCTTTGACCGCTGTCATGTCATCATATCCCAATGTTATCCTGTGGACCCTGCATGAGAAAAAACTTGCAGCTGCTGGGAGAGAGTTACATGAAATGAGGAGCTGGTGCAGCTGGTTAATGAGCTGGAGGAAATCACAGGAACTATACAGCAGCTGCAGCAAATAAAGAGTCAAAAGTTATCATAATGCTGATTCCATGGACCTGTGTGTGGCTGGCCGGGATGTTGATGCAAAGGAGATCAAAGCTGGTGGTGAAGGAAACCTGCAGAGTTCCAGTTAAGATGTGGAGAGGTGGCTCTCTAGGAGAAGGTAGATCTGGTGGCGGGTAACAAAGTGCCAGATGTGGCAGCTTCTAGGTACACATTGTGGATCTGGTGGTGGCTGTGGTCTCTCAGGGTCTGGTCTAGGATTGGCCATCAACCATTGATGATCTGGAATCTTTGATGGTCTATACCTGATAATAACTAGATTTACCATCAAAGGAAGAGAGCCAGGTAGTTACCCACCATCGATAGTAGCTGTGAAGATACTAGGTTCCAAATCACTCAGGCACAGTGGTAGATGAAAAACCAACAATGGTTTATTGAACAGAATGTATTATAAACAGCTCAGCACACCTCTGTAATCCAATTCCACATGACAATTCCCACCACAAACTGCTGACAGAACATTTATTTTTAGTCAAGGAGCATAGAATCTCTTTCAGCTCTCTGGTTAGCTCTACTTATACCCCCAGAAGCTTCATATTACATGGGGTGTGTGTGACTTCTTTGTCTAAGGATCTTACAGCATTGGAATACAATACATATTCTAATTAAGGTGATTACATCAGCCAGAGAGCAACCATGGCCCTCATTCCGAGTTGTTCGCTCGCAAGCTGCTTTTAGCAGCTTTGCACATGCTAAGCCGCCGCCTACTGGGAGTGAATCTTAGCTTCTTAAATTTGCGAACGACGGATTCGCAATATTGCGATTAGCACACTTCTTAGCAGTTTCTGAGTAGCTTGAGACTTACTCTGCCATTGCGATCAGTTCAGTCAGTATCGTTCCTGTTTGACGTCACAAATACGCCCAGCGTTCGCCCAGGCACTCCCCCGTTTCTCCAGCCACTCCCGCATTTTTCCAAAATACGTCAGCATTTTTTCACACACCCATAAAACGCTGTTTCCGCCCAGTAACACCCACTTCCTGTCAATCACATTATGATCACCAGAACGAAGAAAAACCCTCGCAATGCCGTGAGTAAAATACCTAACTGCATAGCAAATTTACTTGGCGCAGTCGCACTGCGGACATTGTGCATGCGCAGTAAGCGGTAAATCGCAAAATAACGAAAATTGGCAACGAGCGAACAACTCGGAATGACCACCCATGTCTGGTCAGCTCACTGTTGGACAATAGGGAGTAAACAAAAAGGGACAATGGTACCTTATATGACTCACCCTTTGACTGTCCACTGTGGTGGTAGTAAACAATAGAAAACTAGGTCTAACATGAATGCATTATCTAAAGGGTAACAGATAACGTAACACAATTGCATATATTAATATTAAGGTTGATTTAAACACAATATTGGGTGAGCAGTAATGGACATGTTATGGAGAATGAGGAAACAGATGAATGTATAGGGATATGGGGATAAAAAGTACATATCTGACATGAGAAATGAGACATAGCTATATTGTCACAGACCTCTCATTTCCTCACAGTAGCCATGGGCCAGATGTTATTTCCCATCATTTACAGACTTCTGCGGCTGCACTGAGATGATAGGCTGTCAGCCAGTAGCCCTGCACCGCTCCGGCTCTTACATATAGTGTGCTGTTCCTGCTGGGAATGGGATGCCCCATCCACCTCACTGACGATCATAATTCTTATCATATAGAACTAAAGAATACTTCGATATAGTGGGCAATATAAACTGCCAGACAACATTTGTGGTTTATGTAATCTCCTGCATTTGCGGTTGCCAATATGTCGGTAGAACAATACGCTCTCTAGGGTTTTAGAACATAGAAGATTAATTCTTAAAAAGTCAACTAAACACCGTGTACCTAGACATGTTTTCTCACTCCATGGAGATGATTGTGGGGTTCTGCCCATACAGGGAGTTGAACATATAAAACAGACATTCCCAGGTGGGGATAGATATAACCTCCTCTGTAAGAGGGAAGCATACTGGATTTGTATGATAGATACTTTGTTCCCTCTAGGGCTCAACGAAAACATTGAGCTGAATAATATATGAATCAATATCTGTATGTTATTCTATTTTATCCTATAGCTTCCTTTTTTTTTTTATATATATTCTTTATTTTGGTTTTTCAGAATAAACAGAAATATAACAAATAATACTTTATCATAAAAACACATGGGTCAGTAGACCAGTAAAGCATAGAACATCTAGAAACCACATAAAATACAAGACAAAGGATAGTGGGAGGGAGAAAGGGGTATAACCGGGGTAGGGGATTGAGTGAGCTAATCATTCATGAGTAAATACCAGTACGGGTACCGTACAGTGTGGTGAGCTATATGGAAAAGCAGTATCATGGTGAGTCTAGTGGAATCTGGTCTTTGTAGGTAGAGCTGGATTTGAATTCTATCCAGGAAAACCATGTGGCAACATAGTCAGTATGTGTGTCAAGAACTGAATGGAAAATATCTTCCATTGACCTATAAAATTCTATTCGCTGGAACCATTCCCAGATTTTAGGGGGGGGTCAGAGACTTCCAGTGGACCGGTACCACCGCCCTCGCTGCGTTGTTCAGATGTTTGAGAAGTGAATGTTTATATTTTGCTAGTGGAATTTCTGTGTGTGAGAGCAACCAAAAGTCAATTCCCGTAGGTACCTGAAACCCCAGTATTTCGGAGGAAAGTTGTATAACTAGGCTCCAGAAGGCAGAGATCAGGGGGCAGTCCCACTATATGTGAATAAGGGTACCCCGGTCTTTTCCACACCTCCAGCACAAAGGGGACACTGTGGGAAAGAACTTATGTAAGAGGGAGGGACATCTATACCATCTGGTAAGCAACTTATACTGTGTTTCAACAACTTCTAAACTGGTAGAGCAACGGGACATAACTTCACAGTGTTTCTTCCAGTTAATGTGTATTCCTCTGGGCGCCAGGTCCATATCCCACTTCGTACAAAAAGCGGGGTCTCCTGTGAATCGACCGTGTAACAATATCTTATATATACCCGATATAACATGAGTGGGTGTAGAGGGTTGGGAACACATTGCTTCAAAAGGTGTAATATTGTTAGTCAATGCAATAGATGGCCTGTGAGACAGAATAAAGTGACGGGTCTGGAGAAAGAACCAGAAGTCAGTCGTGGGTATATCAGTACCCTCTCTGAGTTCATCAAAAGATTTGATCCTCCCCCCCGAGAGCAGGTGTGTGGCCCTAGTCAAACCCACCTGCCTAAACCTGGCGGCCGCACTTCCACCCATACCCGGTCTAAACAGTGGGTTGTCTAGAAGCGGAAGAAGCAGGGAGGTTGATGAGGAAAGACCCAGTTTATAACGTAACGTTCTCCAGACAACTAAGGTGGGCCCAACCGTCAGGTGTGGGGAGCGGACTATGGTCTTAAGCCAGGGTATTGCCTGTAGTTGTAGACCCGAAGACCATCTCTCCAGGTCAACCCACTGTCTTGAGCCGGCACCTGGTCGCGACCAATCCAGGATCCTGTTCAAGACCGCAGCCTGATAATATGATGTAACCATGGGCAGTTGTTGGCCCCCCTGCGCCTTCCTATAGAATAAATAGCAATGTTTGAACCTGGGTTTCCTGCCACCCCAGACAAATCGGCTAATAGCTTTGTGTGTGTCTACCAAAAACTGGTGGGGGAGCTTTAAGGGGATAGTCTGAAAAAGATATAGTAGCCTCGGCAGGATATTCATTTTCACTATATTCATACGGCCGAGCCAAGAGAACTTTTGTTGGAGCCACTGCGTCATTTCCTTACGAAGTTTACGCAGCAAAGGGAAGTGATTTAGAGCGACTGTAGTCGGGAGGGAGGATGGGGTCAGAATGCCTAAATATTTAATGTGTGAGGGGTGCCAGGTGAAGGGAAAGATAGACTTCAGAGTCGGGACTAAGCCAGAGGGGAGGGAGATATTAAGGGCTGTTGATTTAGCATAGTTAATCTTAAAATTGGATAAGGCTCCAAAGCGATTGAATTCTTTCACAAGGCCAGACAGGGATGTGGCAGGGTTTGTAACGACCGCCAGAAGGTCGTCTGCGAATAATGCCAGTTTATGTTCAGTTCCCCCCACCTTCAAGCCAGTGATTTCGGTGTTCTGTCGGATGGCCCTAGCCAGAGCCTCCATGCAGACAACGAATATCAGTGGTGACAACGGGCATCCCTGTCTCGTCCCATTGGAGATAGCTATTGGATCAGAAAGTATTCCGTTCACCCGCACCTGCGCCGAGGGAGCTTGATATAGCGCCAAGATTTTATGTAAGAACACTTCCCCCAGGCCTAGTCGTCGCAGCGTCTTTTCCATGAAGACCCAGTCGATGCGGTCAAAGGCTTTCTCCGCGTCTACGGAGAGAAGCATCATGGGGGCCTGAGCGGAGTTTGCATGGGCTATCAGATCAATCACTCTTATAGTGTTGTCCCTCGCTTCTCTTCCCCGGACGAAGCCAACCTGATCCGGGTGTAGTACTGCCGGCAACAGCAGACTCAGGCGGTTTGCTATGAGCTTAGCATACAATTTAATATCAACATTAAGGAGGGAGATTGGTCTGTAACTAGCTGGTAATGATGGGTCTTTTCCATCCTTAGGGATGATCGTGATGTGTGCCCCCAGGGACTGATTGGAAAAGGGGGCCTGTGGAGAGACAGAATTGCAAGCACGGAGTAAGAGAGGGAGAAGTTTATCTTGAAATGATTTGTAATAGGATATGGGAAAGCCGTCGGGGCCCGGACTTTTGCCAGATGGGGAGGACTTCAGTGCGGACACAAGTTCGTCGTCTGTAAAAGGGTCTTCGAGGGCTTTAATTGTATCTGGGGAGAGGGATGGGAAATCTATCTCCCCTAGGAAGTCCTCTACTGCCTTTCCATGCAATGACTGCTCACAATGGGAGCGCTGTGATGTCAACTTATAGAGTTTCGTATAATACGTATGAAAGATCTCAGCCATCTTACTGTCAGAAGCATGGGGCACACCAGAGGAGTCCTTAATCTCTTTAAGGTAAGTCAGGGATCTTTGGGCACGAAGCGCACGGGCAAGGAGCTTCCCGGGTTTATTACCCCACCTATGGAATTTGTGTCGGCAGCATCGGAATGCTCTGCGGGTGCCTTCATTCAGCAAATTATTAAGGGAGGATCGAGCTTCTTGTAGTTCTGCTAATACATCAGAGGTCAGTGTGGATTTATGTATGAGTTCTAGCCTCTTAATTTTATCAAGTAGGGCATCCCGACATTCATTTTTTTGCTTCTTAAGGAGGGAACCCAGTTGGATGCATTTGCCTCTGATAACGCAGTTATGGGCTTCCCACACTGTCACTGGGGAGACCTCGTCTGTCATATTAAGAGTAATATAATCCTCAATTGCATTATCCAATTGGGCCCGGCAGTCTGGGTCTCTGAGAAATCTCTCGTTAAATCGCCAGCGCCATTGGCGCGGGGGAGGATGGTGTAAGGATAGGACAAGAGTAGTGGGTGCATGGTCAGAGCCAACTATTTGACCTATTGTGGCATCTACAAGGAAATCAAGCGAGTTGTGATCTACAAAAAAGTAGTCGATACGGGTATAGCAATTGTGTGGGTAAGAGTAAAACGTGTAATCCCTATCTTTGGGATGAAGCAGGCGCCAGGTATCCACTAACTGAAAGTCGTGTAAAATTGACTGAAAGCGTCTAATATCGTTTAAAGAGGTTCTAGGTGTTCCAGTCGAAGTATCTAGTAGAGGCTCTAATGCCCAGTTAAAGTCACCTCCTATCACTAATACCCCTGCCAGAGATTGCTCTATCAGCTCTAACGCCTCCCTCATAAAACGGATTTGGCCTTGATTAGGAAGATAAAGGTTGAAAAATGTGAAGGTTTGGTCGGCAATAGTAGCCTTCACCAGTAGGCCTCTCCCATCTCCAATAGGAATCTCCGAAACATCATGTAATCTAATATGTTTCGCAAATAAAATCGCAACCCCTTTGGCCTTGGCCCCAGAGAAATCATTGTAATATCCCTGTGGAAAGTGGCGGGAGTGTAGTTTCGGAGAGGCACCCTTTTTAAAGTGCGTTTCCTGGAGGAAAACCACATCTGCTTTGTCGGTATGCAGGGAATGTAGAAGCCGGGATCTCTTCTCGGGGATGTTAAGGCCTTTTACGTTAAATGATATTAACTTTAAATTAGCCATAATGTTTTGATATTAATAGAAGCCAGCATTGCCATGATACCGTGTCATCCAATAACCGCCTATAGCTCCTCATCCAAATGGGGGGAGGGGGGGGAGGAAAGCACGGGAGGAAAGACAGAGGGAAGTACCATAGACGAGAAAAGTAAGAAAAAAAAAACAGCTGTCAGTACAACAGCATTACTCTGCATCATTAGTCATGGGAAACCATAAGCGGCCCACGATCTACAAATGTATAGCAGAGCAAGGGGGTGTCTGGGGGGAACTGGGATACATTGTCATCAATTGTCACTGTAGTACAAACAAAATTATTCAGTGGTCAAGGCAGTTCGAGTGGAGAAGAAATTGAATCAGAAGACTACAAAATCAGACAGGGCACTACGTGCTAAGGGCAAGATAATCTATCAGATAACATTGAACTGAAAAATGCGATTCTGCCCAGGAACCAATAAACAAAAACAAAAGACAAAGTACATAACTTAGCAGGAAGTGGCAGTACTTAAGCACTCACGGGAGGTGAACAAGTACTGAAACAGTTGTCGACATAGCACTGATCAACCAGCAGTGGAAGGACATTGCAAAATGGGAAAACATATCAAAAACATAGTAAACATGTCAAGTAGTCACGTGTCCTTGGAAAGGGTAGCCGAAGGTTTTGCCTGTCGTCTTCCTCCCGTGTCTTCTGCGGTAACTCTAGTAACAGGGATAGTTGAAGATTCCTCAAGCGTGCCATCTCGCCGTCCTCTCCTAGGGTTACGGACAGTCTGCCACCGCTCCAGTTGGGGCGGAGGGGACATTTAAAGTTCAAACGGGTCCAGCCAATTAGGGAGACTCGGGATCGGGATATCTAGGGCTGTGCAGAAGTCTTCAACGCCGTCATATTCTTGTAGTATAAGGAGGGACCCCTTATAGGTTACTTGGATGGATATTGGAAATCCCCACCGAAATTTGATGTTGCGCTTTTTAAGTTCATCTGTGATGGGGCGGAGAATACGCCTCTGTTGTAGGGTAGACCACGAGAGGTCCGGGAAGATTTGTATTCTATGGCCATCAAAGGTAATGTCCGGTGTTCGTCTGGCTGCTCTAAGAATCTCCTCTTTCTCCTGGAAGTAGTGGAGTCTGCAGATAACGTCTCGGGGTCTTTCTGTCGGCGTCCCTCTGGGACGTAGGGCCCGGTGAGCTCTGTCGAACACCATCTGGTAGTCAGAATCCGCGCCCAGGAGTTCATTGAATATTTTGGTTAGGGCAGATTCAACGTTTCGGGGTGTGACATCTTCAGGCAGGCCGCGTATACGCAGATTGTTCCGGCGCCCTCTGTTATCCACGTCATCAAGGCGGCGACCCATGGCCACCAGTGAACGTGACTGGCGAGAGATGAGATCATGGAGATCAGATATTTTAGAGTCCGTCTTCTCAGAGCAATCCTCCAACGTTACTACTCTGTCTGCGACCTGAGTGACATCAGACTGTATGGAAGAGAGGCGGGTCTGGATCGAATCCTGTATCCGTTGTTCCATGGACTGAAGGTCCTGCTGTAGGTCCTGGCGAGTGGGCAGGGATTGCAGTTTGGAGAGAATGGCAGACAAGTCTGAGGACTCCATTACAGGAGAAGATGTCGGAGGGAGGGCAGGGAGCCCCTCAGCCGTTTTACCCGCCATGGTTCGGGAGAGTGAAGAGGATGAGGAAGGAGTGGAGGGGACAGTATCAGCCACTGGTGGTCGAAAAAGCGACCAAAAAGCCTTGGCTTGGGATGACTTGGCTGGAGTATTTGACACTTTCTTGGCAGAACGTCTTCCCGGCATGAGGCACGGTTCTATGCGTAGTCAAAAAAGAGTTATCGTCGAACTGGGTGTCCACTTACAGCCAACATATCACGTGTTCCCCCCAACGTGGCTCGGTCAGGTCATTGTAATTTAAAGATCAGGCATCTTGACATGAAGGGCGAAATATCTTAGTTGTAGAAGGCCGGATGTCCGCCAGCATATTGCGGTGCTCAGTAAGCCTCCCTTTTAAAAGAGCAGATATAGCAGCGGGGGGGAGGGGGTCCTTGCTGTCTCCCCGTTATAGTATAGGAATATCTGAGGAAAGGGTGCTGTTCAGTGAGCCACCACAGGAGGGAGCTCCATATCCACCAATGATATAGGATACATGTAGGTGATGATGGAGGACAGTGAAGGTTCAGCAGGAATATATATGCCAGGAGGAGAGTGGGACAGATGGAGCACTGTATGTAGCCCGGCCCCAATTGCCTGTGATTTATTATATTTTGAAATGATAATAAATGACCAGCACTCAGCGGAGTGTGCTACATGTATCCAGGTTAGGGGTGCAGTGTGAAGGGGCAGTGTTCAATAACTCCCATAGCCAGAATAGTCCAACAATGAAGGCCTGGGGTCAAAAATCCCTGCTCCTACCTCTCCCTGTGTAAGGGTATGCAGTGTTGGCAAGCGGCCCTTATCAAAGATGGCGCTGTCAGTGTGTCAGTGTCCCGTTTAAGGCCTCTAGGGCCGGGGTGTCTGCTGTCTTCCCTGAGTGAGGTGAGACGGTGGTGGTAGTGGAGAGTGGCCACCGAGGGCCTCCAGAGGCTGACGAGGTCGGCGGGGGTCAGGCGCGCTTCCGCACGCAGCGTCGCGGTCTCCGGCGCTCCGTCTCTGCCTCGGCACCGGTCAGCGGGTCTCTGCTCTGGGCAGCGCCGTGTAGCGGGAGCTCCCTTGTCGGGTCGGCTGGGGAGCGGGGGAAGTCACTGATGAAGCAAGGAGAGGGAATGGGCAGATGCTTCGTCTGGGGAGCGCTGGCAGTCCACTTCCGGTCCCGGCTGTGGTGAAATTGAGCCCCCGGCTTCAGGTAGGCAAGTAGGACGCAACCAGCACAGGTGCAGGGGGCACCCGCCGGCTCCGCAGACCACTGCACTCAAGTCAGGGGGGAGGCAAGGCAGTATCAAATATGTGTATTTTAGAGAAAAACCGCATATATAAGTGTCCCAGGCAGGAGCTCCAATATTACTCAACTGCTTGGGTCAGTCTCCAAGCCACGCCCCCCAGCTTCCTTTTTTTTCTTCTTTCCTCCCCCTCTTTTTCCATTGCTGTTTTCTTATCCTTCTGTTAAGAAACTTAGTCTATACATACATATATATCCTTTGAGATATCTACGGAGTATATTATACACATGGGCCCTCATTCCGAGTTGTTCGCTCGGAGATTTTCATTGCATCGCAGTGAGAATTCTCCTAGTGCGCATGCGCAATGTTCGCACTGCGACTGCGCCAAGTAACTTTACTATGAAGAAAGTAAGTTTACTCACGGCTTTTTCATCGCTCCGACGTTCGCATTGTGATTGACAGGAAATGGGTGTTACTGGGCGGATGCACGGCGTTTTAGGGGCGTGTGGCTGAAAACGCTACCGTTTCCAGAAAAAACGCAGGAGTGGCCGGGGAAACGGTGGGTGTGCCTGGGCGAACGCTGGGTGTGTTTATGACGTCAGCCAGGAACGAAAAGCACAGAACTGATCGCACAGGCAGAGTAAGTCTGAAGTTACTTAAAAACTGCTAACTCGTTTGTGATCGCAATATTGCGCATACATCGGTCGCACATTTAAGATGCTAAGATACACTCCCAGTAGGCGGCGGCTTAGCGTGTGTAACTCTGCTACATTCGCCTTGCGAGCGAACAACTCGGAATGAGGGCCATGGTACTTTGTATCTATCTCTGGATTATTCTTTGTCTAGTGTGATATGAGCAACAATAGACTCATATATATATATATATATATATATATATTCACCAATTTACACTGAATATGACGATGCACATGGCTAACTCAGATGGTCTCTGTCACGACTGATGATTCAGAAAAGATTTTTCTGTTTAATTATTATTATCTGTATATCTTAGGTACATCTATTTGAATATTTTCTCTCCTACTATTTTGAATACAGTGGTTTGGTCCGATATGCTTTGGGTGGGTTATTACTTGTTTCTTGGAGCTTTCTAATTAAATTAATGAATATACTCCTCAGAGATTCCTTTTTATATTGAATATATGTGTTTTCAGAAAGTGGTGGGAATAACTTGAAACACGAAACCCCTTCAAAGGAATAGAGAGGAGAATAAATATTCAAACGATATATAAAAATAATCTCTATAAAGCAAGACGTATTTAATGTCAAATTAATAAAGCAACATATTAGGTATCTGTATGTCCATTAGAAATTCTATCTGTATATACATATATATGGGGATTAGTGTGTTCTTTGTTTTACCACCACTATCTACTATAAGTACTAATTTTATTGTTTAAGATTGATATTATCTGTATAGTTCCTTTTTCTTTTTAACAAAAGAGCATCTGTATTAATTACATCATGTGGATCAACTCTATACAAATTAAGCAACACCGAGCATTCACTCAGGTGTGCATATCACCACTCAAAAGCCAATTGGATACAAACGGTTTAAATACCCATTTACTTCTTCATTGGGTATTCATATCTCCTGAGGAAACCGCCGTTTGCCTGTGGCGGAGAAACGCGTTGAGTGTTGTAGCTACTGTCGGTCCATTGAAGGATATTCATCCACTTCGTTTAACCCTGCTATAAACAATTTCATTAATCCTCACCGCTGTCACACGGGACAGAACGCTACTGCCTGCTGCTGTGCTGAGACACCCTGTCTGCAGACTGATCATCGGAGCTCGCGGCATCTCCCTCTGGTCCATCTGTGAGGGATACCTGCAGCCGCTTGTAGCTCACACTGCACTTTGCTATTGACGGGAACCAGCGGAGATTACCAACATTGGGTGAGAACATTGACCTATAAGTGAGGATACTGAACTACTTAAATTATCCACTTTCATACCGTGGGATCCCTCTGGTATATACATAAATTGGAGTACTCCTACACTCTATTATGTTAATTAATGGACCGCAGTACTGCACATATCAGCTGATTCAGCTGCATTTAAATACAATCGATCTAATGTGAGTGATTACAGCTGAATCTGTGTACAGTTTATATACAATCAGAAATATTGTGGCTACATTTTATCTGGTTATTATTGGCATAACTGTTTTTATTGTGTTGAACTCTAATAAATATTAGAAATATTTTTATTTATATACCATCAGCGCTCTTTTATGTCTCTTGAAACTTAAACAATCTATATTGTCTAAGGCATCCAGTTGCCGCATAGGAGCTGCTATCTAATCAATATATTTGGTGCTCATTTAATACATGTAACATTGCATTAGCGCCTGATTTAGCTAGGTAATTACATCTTGCATTTTGTCACCTCACTGATGTGACAGGCTCAGCTGTCAGTCATGCAGCCCCACTGCGCCCACTCTCTCCTTACTCATACATACATGCCTTTCTGGGAGTGTCTCGTTCTGGTTGTCAGTGATGCAGCCCCACTGCTCCCACTCTCTCCGTACTCATACATACATGCCTTTCTGGGAGTGTCTCGTCCTGGTTGTCAGTGA
Source organism: Pseudophryne corroboree (assembly GCF_028390025.1). Lineage (NCBI taxonomy): Eukaryota > Metazoa > Chordata > Amphibia > Anura > Myobatrachidae > Pseudophryne > Pseudophryne corroboree. Next base: position 538,190 of record NW_026967536.1, on the reverse strand, counting down.
GACAGTGTCTCTGGCACAGCTGTGTAATCATGATGTGTGTGCTGAGTAGTGAGTACTGCTAGCAGCAAGTCTCACAGCTTAACTGCAGTGTAGCAGTGTGGTGGGGGTGGGGAGAAGGGGGTTGCTACACCAATGAGTCAAGGAATGGAGTAGTTGGATGGGACTCACACAGCAGGTGGTGAAAAGCTTAAAAATGAGGAGTGGTTGGAAGGGGAAGGAACTGGTAGGTTCAGAAGGGATTAGTGAGGGTAAGGACTCTCAAGGGAAATTGGAGTGGGATCCCACAGGTACCAAACTGGGTAAAGAGCAGCTTTTAGGAAGGAAATTGGTGAGCCAGACCCTGTGGTTGACCCTTCTCTGCCTCATGTGGGGTGGATCCTTGGACTCTCCAGTTCCTGGAGAGTCTGTGGATTCTTCCTGCCCACTACCTGGTGGTTCTGTGGTCATCTCAGGCCATGAACCTCCCAGATGCCTGGCCTCCAGATAAACATGAAATGGTCATGGAGGTGGTCCTGGGCTCTGTAGAGGAGGAGGTGGAACAAGCAAAGGAAAGTTGTGTCCCTTCTGAAGGGGCAATGGTGGACATTGTGAATGGTGAAGGGAAGGTTTTTGTGGGTGAAGAGGGAGTTATGCCATATATACCAGAAGCATGGGTCCTCAGCCTATATGATGTGCCACCATTAATGTGGCCTCTGTCTTGTCCGGCCAAGCTTGATTTATGGGCTTTGTCATTTTTATAAGCAGGATAAAGGCTGAGTTTTTTATTTCTGCTGTAGACTAGAATAAGCCCAGACAGTCCCACTTCCATTATACCACCTGAATGTGACGGTCAGTGACCATCCTGCCATCACTTACCTGTATGCTGACACAAAACAGAATGATGGAACACCAGAAGGTTTCTTCTGGTGTCCACTCCGAGATTAGACATTATGGCGTAATTACTCAGATGGGAATATAAAACAGATAAAAAAATAAAAGCTTTAATGCAATAATTAGATGCATACAAAAGCTTTTATTATGAGATCATACAGAGGAGTATCCATACCATATAGATGTAACATACAACAAACCACCGCAGATGGAACCCGGGTGACTCTAATGCACATGATAATGTACAGGGTATATATGGATAGGATCTTGTATCAGAAAACACTCTGACACTCCTGATCAAGATGAGTGTCTGCAGCAAGTTAGGTAAACTAGAAGTGAAAACACGTTCCAATGGCCGCCATATTGTCGTGCAGCAATACAGATTGTGCAAACTGGTATTAGACATTCACATTTACACAAAGCACAAGATACAAAATAAACAGCAGAAAAAAGACCTAAGCATTTGGGATGTATTATTTAGGAAGTAAATAGAGGTACATTAATGAAAAGGATGAGTAACAGTCATCAGTCTGCTTGTGAAGGTCTCTAGAGTGGAGGCTTCTTACAGTGCAAGGCAGTGAGTTCCATGGTCAGGGCTGCAAAACTAAAAGTTCAACCCATAAATGAATGACAGGAGATTCTTGGTACTGCTGGTAACAGTCCTTCATCTGTAGAAGCCAGCAGGGCAGTAAGGAGGCAGAAGCTGCTTCTAGTACCTTGGACCATGTAATGTTGGGCTGGGAAGGTCAGTTAGCCAATAATGAAATAGATTTGTCATCTTACAGGCAGCCGGTGAAGGGAGCAGAGAATGGGTGTTATGTGGCAGGAACGGGCTGGTCAGGTAACAGCTTGGCTGCTGCATTCTGTACTAGCTGCAAGCTCTGTAATTCTTTTGCTGGGTGACCCAGGTAGATGGCATTGCAGTAGTCTATGAACTTCTGAGGGAATCAAGTGCTTGATTCTGGCTATGGTCCACAGATGGAAGAATGAGGATTTGTATGTGGCGGATACCTGATGTCTGTGCATAGCAGTGGTAGACCAGGCCATGATGTCTGATTATATCACCCAGTGGTAGCATGTACAGTCAGGTCCATAAATATTGGGATATCGACACAATTCTCATATTTTGGGCGCTATACACCACCACAATGGATTTGAAATGAAACAAACAAGATGTGCTTTAACTGCAGACTTTCCACTTTAATTTGAGGGTATATACATCAAAATCAGGTGAACGGTGTAGGAATTACAACGGTTTCTATATGTGCCTCCACTTTTTTTTTTGGAAAGTTTTATTGATCGATTTACAGTAATACACAATATTGGTGTGTTTCAGTGGTATAGCAAAATTACATAGAACACAAACGAACACAACAATGAAATAATATATGACAATCAAATGAGTACATTTTTTTGTTTTTAAGTGAGACGACAGAAATAGAACAAGAGAAGTAAGGGTCCACTAGGTCTATGGTGTGGCCAACCAGCCTAGGGGACTGAGAGAATGGGAATAAAGACAGGAAGAGGAAGAGACAAAATTGAGGGCAAAATGAGAGATAGATAGGAGGGGGGGGGGGGGGGGTCCGAGTGATGGTGTCCGGGCAACCAACACAAAAATATGGGTTTGTAGCTTAGTTAGCTACAGAATGGAGAGGGGGCATTTTGAGAAATGAGCCAAGGTGCCCAGACCTTATCGAATGCCCTGGGGGATTGTCTAATGACACTGGTCATATATTCCATCTTATAAACGTACCAAATATAAGTGACAACGGATTGTAGGGATGGTGGGGAGGGCAACCTCCAGGCCTTTGCAATTTGACATGTCATGGCAGTTGCCACATGACGTAATAACTTGTTCTGGTGTTTAGTTAAAGTCAGGAGATCTAGAGGCAGTAGGAAGTATCTAGGGTCCAGGGGGATTGAGGTAGAAAATAAGAGCAAAAGAAGTCGGACAACCTCTTTCCATAAAAGGTACTAACTTCAGGCAAGTCCACCAAATATGCATGTACGTCACTTCAGAAGCATAGCCCCTCTAGCAGCCATCTGAAACATCAGGGTACATCACCTTCAAACGCAAAGTTACATAATACCAATGGTATAACAATTTATACACATTCTCCTTTATCCTAACACAGATAGAGCTAGAGGACATATTACTCCATATTTCTCCCCATTCCTCCTCATCCAAAGTGACACCCAGATCCCTCTCCCAGGCCAATTCTCTGTGATCTCTGGGAGTAGCAGAGCTCTGCAGTAGCAAAGCATAAAGATCTGATATAAGACCTTTCGTAGAAGAGCGTCTCAAACATATATTTTCAAGACTGGTGAGAGTCCTAGAAGAGAGAGTGGTATGGACCCCAGAGTGAAAGTGTCTAAGTTGGAGGTAGTGAAAAAATTCACTATGGGGGAGAGAGTATTGTGTCTGAATCTGGGTAAACGAAGGAAAGGGTGTACTAGAGGTGATGTCATTGAGGAAGTAAACGTTTCCCTGAGTGAGAAAGCAGTTTTAACCATTCCCGGAGGGAAGGCAGGGTTATGGAACAGAGGTATGAGGGGGAATGGATTAGGGACCAATTGTTGTTTCCTCACTACCAGATCCCAAATATATATATAAAGAGCAGGCCACCACTGGGTGAGATGAGGTGGCACGAGGGCGGGCGGCTCTCGGAAGCCACGAAGGAGTCCAAACTCGCCAGCTTCGATAGCTATCCATACCTTGTCCGCCCTTGAATCATACCACTAAACACAAGATGCCATCTGGGCTGCGTGGTAATAGTATTTAAAATTGGGTATGCCTAAGCCTCCACCCCAGGGAGGCCATTGTAACAGCAAAAGTTTAATTCTAGGGTGTTTATTGGCCCAAACAAAATGGGAAGTTTGATGCTGCTAGAATTTAAAGACGTAAGGGGGGGGGGGGGGGCATAGACCGGGAGCGTCTGGAAAAGATAAATAAGTCTGGGAAGAATATTCATTTTTACTGAATTGGCACGTCCTATCCATGAGATGAAATAAGAGGACCAAGTTTGGAGATCCGAGCGAATTCGGTCCAAAAGATGCGGAAAGTTCGCTTGAAAGAGTTGATGGTGTCTGTGGGTTAAGTAAATACCTAGGTATTTGAGTTTTCGGTTATGCCAGGAAAATGGGAATATTGATTCAAATTGTGACCTAGACGCAGGGGTAATATAAAAGTCGAGTACTTCTGTTTTAATGGCGTTAATCTTATATCCCGAGTGTTGCGAGTAGAGGTCAATCTCAGAGAGGAGAGGGGAGAGTGACGATGTCGGGTTCGAAAGAGAAACTAATACATCGTCAGCATAAAATGCAATTTTGTGTTCCATGTGGCTGATTTGAATCCTTGTAATATTCGAGTTGAGACGAACCCTGGCCGCTAAAGGCTCCATAACGAGGGCAAAAATCAAGGGTGAGAGCGGACACCCTTGTCTGGTACCATTAATATCTCAAAACATGAAGATGTGACCCCATTGACAGAGACCCGCGCGGAGGAGTTGCGATACAATGCCGAGACACCATCATAAAACTTACCCGAAAAGCCCATGCATTGGATAACAGAGAAAGGCCACGAAATGCGATCAATACCAGTACAGAGAGGAGAGGGGCCAATCTCAAAGCTAGGATTTTTGTATACATTTTCAAATCGACATTAAGCAGTGAAATGGGTCTATAATTACCGCACTGGGTGGGGTCTCTGTCAGGCTTAGGGGTCACCACTATAGTAGTTGCCGGAGCAACTACTGCACCCCCCCAAAATCTGGTTAAAGAGGGCGGTAAGGTGAGGGACTAATACTTTGGCAAAGTGTTTATAATAGTGTGCCGTGAAACCGTCAGGGCCGGGGGCGGCTGAGGACCGCATGGAATTTATGGCTGTTAACGTCTCTTCCACTGAGATTTCCTGATTCAGTGCGTCTAATTGAGCTGCGGAGATGCCTGGCAGAGGGGTCGAGGACAGGTAGGAACGTAACCTCTCCGGACTGAAGGAAGGGGAATGTGTCGGGGTCGTCAGGTTATAAAGAGAGCTATAGTAGTTCTTAAATTCTTCAACCATTTGTTTAGGGTCGTAAGTAAGTTCACCCAGAGTTCGGGAGTATAATTTGTCAATTGCGCCATTCGCCTGTTTATTTCGCAATTTATTCGCCAACAGGGAATCTGATTTGTCCGCCTTGTCGTAGAATTTCTGATTCAACTTTCACAAAATGTGAGCTGCACGACGAGAAAAAAGCGCGTTCAGTTGGCCTTGTAAGTTAGTGATTTGTGCAAGTAAAGCAGGGCAGGAATTTAGTTTATGCTGGGTGGTTAGGGTAGCTATTCGAGATTCTAACAAGTGTAACTCCTGCATCGCTTTTTTGCGGAGCGATGAGGTCCGTGCCATAAGGAGACCCCCTCAGGGTGGTCTTATGAGCCTCCCAAATTATACTAGAAGATACATCAGGCATGGTATTTTCAGTAAAATATTGTTCTATCGCCATTTGTATGTCCGTGGAGACTGACGAGTTAAGCAGCAGGGATTCATCGAATCGCCATTTGCTAACAGTGTGTGCGGAGTGATATAGATCCAAGAGAACAAACACCGGAATGGTCAGTCCAAGTGAAAGGGGTTATTCCCGCGTCATAATTCTAGAGGCAATGGAAGACGAAATGTGTAACATATCGATCCAGTTGTAGTGTCGATGTGGGGCTGAATAGTAGGTATAATCTCTGGCTACAGAGTTGCAGAGACGCCATGAGTCCCGTAGGTCGTGAAACTTGAGAGAGGCTGCAAGCGTGTGCGAAGCTCTAGAGGCAAGAGGGGGACCAGTCCTATCTAATATGGGGTCAAGAAGTCCCCACCCAATACAATGTGGCCCTGTGCAACCTTGCCAATGTAACGGAAAAGGGAGTGGAAAAACTGAGGCTGATCCTGGAAAGGAGCATATACAGAAATAAGTGTCAGGACTTCAGAGCGGAGGGTACCAATAACCATCAAGTACCGATCGTCTGGATCTGCCACAGTTTTGCTATGTGTAAATGGAATGTGACGATTAATTAAAATTGCAACCCAACGTTTTTTACAATCTGCTGAAGCAAAGAAAGTTTGCATAAATTGCCTACCGCTGAGTTACGTGTGGGAGCCCATAAGGTGAGTTTCTTGAAGAAAAACTACGTCAGCTTTCTCATGTCTACAGGTGCCCAGGAGCACCATCCATTTTTTGGGGGAATTGAGGCCATTTACATTAATGGATAATATCTTTAGGGGCATGGTGACCTGAGTAACAACATCTCATTTAGAGCCATAGAAAAGGGGGTACAAATCAAAGGCCACCCGGGTCCCAACAACCCAAAAAAGAATAAGGGCAAGTGAAATGGATACCCGGAACCCACCACAAGAACAAGGGGAGAAAAGGGAAAAGAAGGCCACAGAAGGAAAGTAAAGAAGAGCAAGAAGAGAGGAGATAAAGCCCATTCGGGCAGAAACCCTGTAGCGATGGGGTCCGTAACAGGACCGCCAGACAGAGGAAAAATATAGTCAATAATCAAAACAGGGAGCATGGGGGTAGTGGCACGAACAACCATAGCAGGCTGTGCGGCCTGACTGAGAACAAAGTAGCCAAGGCCCCAAAAAAAGTATACATCACGAAGATAAAACCTGTGTCAGGAAGGGAAGGACGAGGAGAGAGAGAAAAAGGGGGGAAGGGGAGGAGAATCGGGAAGGAAGGAGAGGGAAGGGGGAACATCAAAGGGAATAATATAGCAACAACATGTGGTCCATACAGTAGGTTAAGCATCATAACCAAACCGCAAAACAACCGGTCCTCTTGTGACCCAAAACATTAAGGCAAAATATACAATAGGAGACATAACAAGTGGAACATATAAAGAATTGTCAGAGAAAGTTCCTGAAATAAAACTAGGGATGTCCACGGAGCAGGGACCAGGTCAACCAGCACCGTGGAGAACCCACAGTACTCAAAGAAACTGTAATTATTGAATACAGATCATTAAGAGCAAAATATCAAATCAGCATATAAGAAGAAACAAAGGGGGTCCAGAGAACTAGGGATGGCCAGTCCAGTCCAGGGGGGACCTCCAGCAAAACTGATGCAGTGGCACAGTGAAACTTATAGAAGAAAAGAAGGCAGACAATCAGGGGGGAGCATCTTCACCCCTATGGTGAGACACTCTCGTCCAGTCCGGCTGAGGCGGACGGGGCCGTTGAGACTTCGGTGAAGCAGATGGGTCGACAGAAGAGGACGATGATTTCGGTAGAAGATCAAGCTTGCGAAGCAGTTCCTGCTCTTGTGCCAGGGTCTTGAATGCATGGTTGATGCCATTAAAAGAAAGCTGCAACTGAAAGGGGAATCCCCAGCAATATCGAATTTGGTGTTGGTGAAGAAGTCTAGTAATTGGTTGGAGGTCCCGTCATTTCTGAATGGTCGAGGGTGCCAAGTCCTGGTAAATCTGTAATTGCATGCCCCAGAAGGCTATATCAGAGGAATCCCAGATGGCAGCAATTATTTTTTCCTTCGAGCGGTAATAATTGAGACGGGCTATAATGTCCTGAGGGGGCTGTGATGTAGAAGGTTTGGCCCGCAGGGCCCTGTGTGCCCTATTAAAGAGGCCGTCGTCATCAGACAAGTCCGGAACCAAATGCTGGAAAAGGTCTTTCAAGAAGGAGGGCAACGTAGAGCTCTGGACTGATTCCGCCACATTACGTATGCGCAAATTATTGCGAAGGGATCGATTCTCTTGGCGTTCCTTCAGGGTCTCAACTTCAGCATGGAGCCTCGAAAGCTCGTGGTCTAGACGCTGTTGCGAGCGACATAAGTCGTCCGTCTTCGTCTCCAAAGCATCCGTACGATTAACAAGTGAGGCAATCTCCGTTTTGAAATCTGCAACAGCTTTGGACAGTTCTTGTTTAAAGGCTGTTTGCACGCCGTCCAGAAGGCCAGACATCACTGCCTGTATTTGAGGGTCAATACCCATCTCCAAAGAATGCGGGGACGAAGGAGACTCCGGGGAGTGCACCATGTTCTGAGTGCCCTTAGCCTTGCTGCCGAAGAAGTTTGTGGAGGCCTGGGGAGCCTTCTTGTTCCTTTGTGACATAATGCAGGCAAGGGAGAGGTCCATCTTTTCCAGTAAAGTTGCAGTAGAGAGGGGGAAGGAGCGGTGGGGTAGAGCAGGAAATGACACAGTTGACTTATGGGGCAGTCAGGCCGACCATGGAGTATTATTCATCCAGAGACCATCGCAGCCGCGAGGAACACCAGGGTCAGACTGTATAGGTGGCAAGAACGTGAGATACCGAGCCTGTTCAGACCCCAGGTCACTCTGGCTGTCACAACCAGTGGGTACTTGCGAGGGGTACAGCAGGTCCTCGGTTGCAACAGGTTAGCTGGTGTGGTGGGAATGTAAAGCTAGAATTGAGGGGGGCCACGAGCCCAGCCCACCCAGAGTCAAGTCCCTGAGAGTGAAAGCCCTGGAGAACAGAGATTAGAGGTAGCCACCAACTATATCCAGAGGCATCTCAGGCAGGGCACCATGAATCAAACAGAGTCTGGCATATAAAAAGAGGTACCTGCAACTTGCAGCTCCAGAGGGGCCCCAGGGGCAGTAAGGAGTCGGCAGCAGGATGAGGCAGACAGCCAAAGGTGCCGTGGACCGTCCCCACCTCTTCTGGAGGTCCAGCCCAGGTCCACCCACAAATCTAGTCCCCGTCTTCAGAGGCTGCCTGGGCAGCGGCCAGAGCGCCCAGGGTCGGCTCAGAGGGCAGGAGGCAGGGGGGAAGTTCCGGCCACCAGGGAGTATCAGAGCAGGAGACCTATCTCCGAAGCCGCTGCTGAGTTTAACCGAGCTCCGGAGCTCCGCGCTGGCCACGCAGCGCTTCCGGGAGCGGGCAGTCACTGGAGGCTGCGGCTTCATGGGCAGAGGTAGATCCAGAGCCGCAGATTGCAGCCAGCGGGTCCCAGCGTTCCACAGATGGTGGCACCGTAGTAGAGGATGCTCCAGCAGTTGGGTGAGGAAGCTAGAAGGACAGGTGCCCAGGAAAGGTGAGGTTAGAGCCACTGTACCCGGAGCTCAGTTGGAGATGGACCTCACCATTAGGAAGCCAGGCCACTACCCGTGCCTCCCACTTTTTAAGGGATCAAAAGTAATGGGACAATCAACTCAAAGGCCATTTCATGGACAGAAGTGGGCTATTCTCTCATTAATTCATCATCAATTAAGCAGGTAAAAGGTCAGGAGTAGATGCCAGGTGTGACATTTGCATTTGGAATCTGTTGCTGTCGACTCTCAATATGAGTTCCAAAGGGCTGCCACTAGCAGTGAAGCAAGCCATCCTTAGGCTGAAAAATCAAAACAAACCCATCAGAGATAGCAAAGACATTAGGTGTGGCCAAATCAACTGTTTGGAACATTCTTAAAAAGAAAGAACGCACCGAAAAGCTCAGCAACACTAAAAGACCCGGAAGACCACGGAAAACAACTGTGGTGGATGACAGAAGAATTATTTCCCTGGTGGAGAAAAACCCAATCACAACAGTTGCCCAGATCAAGAGCACTCTCCGGGAGGTAGGTGCATATGTGTCAAAGTCAACAATGACTTCGCAAGAGTGAATTTAGAGGGTTCACCACAAGATGTAAACCATTGGTGAGCCACAAAAACAGGAAGACCAGATTAGAGTTTGCAAACATCTAAAAAAGACTTTACAGTTCTGGAACAACATCCCATGGACAGATGAGACAAGATCAACTTGTACCAGAGTGATGGGAAGAGAAGAGTATGGAGATGGAAAGGAACTGCTCATGATCCAAAACATACCACCTCCTCAGTGAAGCATGGTGGTGGTAGTGTCATGGCGTGGGCATGTATGGATGCCAATGGAACTGGTTCCCTTGTATTTGATAATGTGACTGCTGACAAAAGCAGCAAGATGAATTCTGAGGTGTTTCGGGCAATTTTATCTGCTCATATTCAGTCAAATGCTTCAGAACTCATTGGAATGCGCTTCACAGTGCAGATGGACAATGACCCAAAGCATACTGCAAAAGCAACCAAAGCGTTTTTTAAGGCAAATAAGTGGAATGTTATGCAATGGCCAAGTCAATCACCTCACCTGAATCCGATTGAGCATGCATTTCACTTCATGAAGACAAAACAGAAGGGGAAATGCCCCAAGAACAAGCAGGAACTGAAGACAGTTGCAGTAGAGGCCTGGCAGAGCATCACCAGGGATGAAACCCAGTGTCTGGTGATGTCTATGCGTTCCAGACTTCAGGCTGTAATTAACTGCAAAGGATTTGCAACAAAGTATTAAAAATAAGATTTTACTTACCGGTAAATCTATTTCTCGTAGTCCGTAGAGGATGCTGGGGACTCCGTAAGGACCATGGGGATAGACGGGCTCCGCAGGAGACATGGGCACTTTAAGAAAGAATTTAGATTCTGGTGTGCTCTGGCTCCTCCCTCTATGCCCCTCCTCCAGACCTCAGTTAGAGAAACTGTGCCCAGAGGAGACTGACAGTACGAGGAAAGGATTTCGTTAATCCAGGGCAAGACTCATACCAGCCACACCAATCACACCATATAACTTGTGATATACTATCTAGTTAACAGTATGAAAAACAACATAGCATCAGTGGAGTCCGCACTTGGGACGGGCGCCCAGCATCCTCTACGGACTACGAGAAATAGATTTACCGGTAAGTAAAATCTTATTTTCTCTAACGTCCTAGAGGATGCTGGGGACTCCGTAAGGACCATGGGGATTATACCAAAGCTCCCAAACGGGCGGGAGAGTGCGGATGACTCTGCAGCACCGATTGAACATGAGGTCCTCCTCAGCCAGGGTATCAAACTTATAGAATTTTTCAAAAGTGTTTGAACCCAACCAAGTAGCAGCTCGACACAGCTGTAGTGCCGAGACCCCTCGGGCAGCCGCCCAAGAAGAGTCCACCTTCCTAGTGGAATGGGCCTTGACCGATTTTGGTAACGGCAATCCAGCTTGCTGAATCGTGTTACAAATCCAGCGAGCAATAGTTTGCTTTGAAGCAGGGGCACCAATCTTGTTGGATGCATACAGGACAAAAAGCGCTTCAGTGTTCCTGACTCTAGCCGTTCTGGCCACGTAAATTTTCAAAGCCCTGACCACATCAAGTAACTCGGAATCCTCCAAGTCACGTGTAGCCACAGGCACCACAATAGGTTGGTTCATATGAAAAGATGATACCACTTTCGGCAGAAATTGAGGACGGGTCCGTAATTCTGCTCTATACATATGGAAGACCAAATTGGGGCTTTTATGTGACAAAGCCGCTAATTCGGACACTCGCCTAGCCGTAGCCAAGGCTAATAACATAGACAAGTTTGTGGGCAAATGACTTAGCCTGCGCTGTACAGATGAAATCCTAGTCACGGCAGTCTTCCCAAACTTCAACTCACGTCACAATCAGTTCCACCATGGGAAAATGAAACAAAAGTGATAATAGTGAAGTCTGTTTTAATACAAATTCTAAAAATTACAATAAAATGCAGTGTATACAATAATGAGTTAAAACACCAAATGAACTCCTGGTGCAAGGTAAATGCAGAGAAATTACCGGAGATGAATGGAACTGTGGCCAAACAGTCCCAAACAGCGCATGAATGGTTGATATAGACCAACACTAGTCCAATCAATAAACCGCTCTGGTCACCAGGTTTCAAACTCCGCGTTCCCTTCACATCTGGAGGCTACCGACGCGTTTCCACCCCAATCGGCGGTCTTTTTCAAGGTATCCTGGTGAATGAATAACTCTCCCGTTCCCAGCATATTTAAATGGTCACTGTCCAATCACTTGCCAAGGAACACAGGTGGACCCTATACAGAAATCATCTATACGTCCCATGGTCCCATGCTGTGGTGCTTCCTATTGGCTGTGACTTATGTGAATCATCCGGTTTCCATGGCAACCCGGGCCGTGTTCTCCTCCCGTCACGTCACTTCCGGTGACGTGCTTCCCGTTTTTTATGTGTTACCCGGTCCTCCTTGTGTATGTACTTTAAGCTCGTTACCCTTCTCCTCACGTATCGCTTTCTTTGGTTTCCATGGTAACCCGGTGATCTTCCTAACACTCCGTCGCGTCACTTCCTGTGACGCGTATCCTTGTTACCATGGTTACCCGGCGCTGTTCCGTGTGTTTAGTCCTTATACAAAATGAACTGTGTAGGTATTATTCTTGAAGGTATACATTGTTTTTTAATTTGAAGCAGGATCCAATACCTATTTAAGATCATCAAAAAGAACAGTTTTGAAAATCCTCATACAGGTGAAAAACTCATGCAGATGCTAATAATACAATACACAATGAATAAAGTGCATAGCGCTAATTGATAAATTCTATTTCAAAGTACTTCCCTGCATGGAAATAACAAGGGTGCATGTCCCTGTTAGGGTCTCCTGCCCTGTGCTGCCACGTCGTCATGGCAACCGGGAGACAAGTGCTAGCGGAGTAACCTGAGCGCAGCTGATACTCCGGTTCGGGTCTTTTGCAGTGCAGTGGTTATAGGCTCTGTGCACGGCAGGGGATCCGGTGCTGGTTTTTGTGCTCACAGTCTGTGAGGTCTGAGTGGGGCGTGGACAGCACCTGCTTTATAAGGCCTCTTCTCAGGGTAAGCAGATGCTGCTGAATCTTTGTTGGTTAGTCAGTTCCTGAAAGTTAACCAGTACTGTGTAGCTTTGTATTTGTTTGTTGCTTACTGCAAATAGGCCTGGGGATTTGGTATTACACTCTGCCAATCCAGACCTAGCAGTAAGACTGGAGTCAGTCGTTTAGCTTGCTGGGGTTCTGTTACTACTCTGTGAACTTAGCAAGTTTGCGGCTGTATTCTAAGACTTGCCTGTCTAATCCTGTCTCACTGTGCTAGGTGTCAGTTTAGTGGCAGTAAGCTGAACCTGTGCACTGCAAGTGAGAATTAGGATTGTGGAGACTCTCCTTGTGTCTATCATTCCATCTCTGACCAAGGAGTTTACTGCCACACCCGTTGGTAACCCTTTAGGGTTTTGCTGTTGCCCTTAGCAACAGCATTTCGGGTTCTCTACGTATTAAAACACAACATCTTGCTTTTCCCATCTGAGCATTTCTAATACAAGGGAGATACCCAGTTCCTTAGCCTCTGGGCTTCTCTGTTCACTTTGTGTGTATTTTGTTACCCTATCACCTTCTGTGTACGTTATGTCATATTCCCCAGTCTGTCTGTGAGTCCATTTGGAGTGCATAACAGTTCTGACACCAGTACTTTCCTGCAGGCACTGGTGTGCATAACAGTCCCTAACAGTATGGTTAAATTTAAAAAATTATTTTAAAAGGGGAATAAAATCCAAATCTCAAAAATGCCCCAACTTAATACAAGCAAAAAAGTGGAAAAGATGGATCATAAAAACCACTTGATCTCAAAATCAACATTTAAACCTCCCGGTACCAGCGTACCCAATTCAAAAATCATTTTCATTTCGGCTTGGGCCAATTGGTTATAAAAATCCTTTTTTCTCCAATGGCCCTTGATATGTCTCAAGCCGCAGAACTGTTTGATGGCATTTGGATTACAACTGTGATGAACTCTAAAGTGTTCTGAAAGTGCATGAGTGGTGAGTCCTTTCCTAATGTTCCTAAGGTGCTCACTAATTCTCACTTTAAGAGGTCTAGAGGTCCTGCCTATGTACCATAGTCCACAGGTACATTCAGTTCCATAGATCACATTTGAACTGTTGCAGGTAATAAAATCTCTGATGTTCACAGTCTGACTTTTGACTTCCACGTTAGTGATTTTACTCTTTTCTGAAGCTATCCCTCTACAGCCCAGACAGAGGCCGCATCTAAAGAAACCTTTAGATTTAACCGTTCCCATTGCCTTTTTTGGGGGCAATGCACTCTTTACTAAATTAATTTTAAATTTGGTGCCCGCCTGAAAATACATTTTGGTTTTTCTGGTAAAATATTGCCTAGTATGGGATCTTTTTTAAGTATTCCCCAATTCTTCCTTATGGATTTTTCTATATTCTTGTATTGTGCACTAAAGGAAGTAACAAATGCCCATTCTAAATGTTTCCCTTTTTCCTTCACTGTGGGATTAAATAACTGCTCCCTATCCATCAAAGTGACCCTGTCCCTGGTGGAACAAACTTTTCCAGGATCATAGCCGGAATCCCAAAATTTGTTTTCCATCTCTTCCGCTTGTATAGTGAATGTTTCTTTATCTGTACAATTGCGTTTTAGACGTTTGAATTGGCCTTCTGGTATTGAATTAAGCCAATCGGGATGATGGCAACTTGTTGGACCAATGTATGTTCCTGAGTCTGTTGGTTTAGTATAATTTTTAGTATGCATACATCCCTCCTTGATAAAAACAGTAATATCCAAGAAATTTATTGTAGTAGTGCTGTACTCAAAAGTAAAACATATATTCAAAACATTGTCATTCAGAAATGCAAAAAAATTCTTAAGAAGCTCTTCTCCACCATTCCAAATAAAAAATACGTCGTCTATATATCTTTTCCAGGACACCAGGTTCGCTCCAAAGGGGCAATTACTCCAAATGTTTGAATCTTCCCACCACCCCATAAAAATGTTGGCGTAACTAGGAGCGAACCTGGTGCCCATGGCCGTGCCGACATTTTGTATATAAAAATTACCATTAAAAACAAAGTAATTGTTCCCTAAAATAAACTGTACACCTTTCAATAGGAATTCTTGTAAATCTTTCTCTAAAGTGCTCTTCCTTAGTGCAACTGATAGGGCCTCCACACCATCCTGATGTTTAATGATGGTGTAGAGTGACTTGACATCTGCCGTAACCAGAATGGAATTTTCTTTCCAATCTATATCCTTAATGCTCTCCAGAAAATCTTTAGTGTCCTTCAAATGCGCTTTATTTTCCAACACCAAAGGTTGTAAATAAAAATCGATAAATTCAGAGAGGTTTGATGTGATCGAATCCACCCCAGAGACGATCGGGCGCCCTGGGGGGTTCACTGGATCTTTGTGAATCTTAGGTAAAACATATAAAACTGGAATGGTGGGTTCCTCTATTAAAATGAATTTCTTCTCTCTTTCTTCCAATGTTCCTTTTGTCCAATATTCTTACACCAGTTTGGCCAGTTCCATCTGTATGCGGTTAGTGGGGTCCCCTCTCAATTTGCTGTAGGTGGACCCATCGTCTAACTGTGACATGACCTCTTTCTCATAATTCCCCCTGGTCATTATGACGACCTCCCCCCCCTTGTCGGCTGGTTTAATGATCAAATCTTCGTTCGCCTTCAAATTCTTTATTGCTTGGCGTTCTTTAGATGATAAATTCGACCTAATTTTCTTTGTATCGGTCTATTGAATCTCGTCCAGAACAATTTTTAAAAAGGTCTCTAAAAAATTTCCACGCACAAAAGTGGGATTAAAAACCGACTTGGGTTTAAATGGGGTGCCATCCAAAGCTGGTGTAGACGTAATGGTACCTCCCTCTTTAGTCATGAAGAACTTCTTTAAACTCAATTTTCTTACAAATTTGTGCAAATCAACAAATGTATTAAATTTGTTGAGTGGAAGTGCAGGGGCGTATTTTAACCCTTTCTCTAGAAGAGAAATTTCTTCTCTTGCTAGTACATGTTGTGTCAAATTGAATATTTTTACTCGTCCGGAAGGTTCGACATCTTTTGGTGCCATATCCCCCTTTGTTCTGATCTTCCTATGTTTCTTTTTCCTTTTCTTCTTAGTCCCTCCTCTTCTACCCCTGTGTTTCACCTCATATTTTCCCGTCTCCAGTCCCTGTACAAAAAAGGAGATCTCGCTCTCGTTTCCAATGGTCTGAACCGATTCCGTGTCTCTATTGGTTCAAACGGAGAATGCATTCTTTCTTCTTGTGTAATTGGACCCCTTCTTCTCTGCCATCTTTGGCCCTGTAGTTGATTCCTCTTAATATCCCTAGGGTAATGGTCATCTGTGAATTTATCGATTTTTATTTACAACCTTTGTTGTTGGAAAATAAAGCGCATTTGAAGGACACTAAAGATTTTCTGGAGAGCATTAAGGATATAGATTGGAAAGAAAATTCCATTCTGGTTACGGCAGATGTCAAGTCACTCTACACCATCATTAAACATCAGGATGGTGTGGAGGCCCTATCAGTTGCACTAAGGAAGAGCACTTTAGAGAAAGATTTACAAGAATTCCTATTGAAAGGTGTACAGTTTATTTTAGGGAACAATTACTTTGTTTTTAATGGTAATTTTTATATACAAAATGTCGGCACGGCCATGGGCACCAGGTTCGCTCCTAGTTACGCCAACATTTTTATGGGGTGGTGGGAAGATTCAAACATTTGGAGTAATTGCCCCTTTGGAGCGAACCTGGTGTCCTGGAAAAGATATATAGACAACGTATTTTTTATTTGGAATGGTGGAGAAGAGCTTAAGAATTTTTTTGCATTTCTGAATGACAATGTTTTGAATATACGTTTTACTTTTGAGTACAGCACTACTACAATAAATTTCTTGGATATTACTGTTTTTATCAAGGAGGGATGTATGCATACTAAAAATTATACTAAACCAACAGACTCAGGGACATACATTGGTCCAACAAGTTGCCATCATCCCGATTGGCTTAATTCAATACCAGAAGGCCAATTCAAACGTCTAAAATGCAATTGTACAGATAAAGAAACATTCACTATACAAGCGGAAGAGATGGAAAACAAATTTTTGGATTCCGGCTATGATCCTGGAAAAGTTTGTTCCACCAGGGACAGGGTCACTTTGATGGATAGGGAGCAGTTATTTAATCCCACAGTGAAGGAAAAAGGGAAACATTTAGAATGGGCATTTGTTACTTCCTTTAGTGCACAATACAAGAATATAGAAAAATCCATAAGGAAGAATTGGGGAATACTTAAAAAAGATCCCATACTAGGGAATATTTTACCAGAAAAACCAAAATGTATTTTCAGGCGGGCACCAAATTTAAAATCTAATTTAGTAAAGAGTGCATTGCCCCCAAAAAAGGCAATGGGAACGGTTAAATCTAAAGGTTTCTTTAGATGCGGCCTCTGTCTGGGCTGTAGAGGGATATCTTCAGAAAAGAGTAAAATCACTAACGTGGAAGTCAAAAGTCAGACTGTGAACATCAGAGATTTTATTACCTGCAACAGTTCAAATGTGATCTATGGAATTGAATGCACCTGTGGACTATAGTACATAGACAGGACCTCTAGACCTCTTAAAGTGAGAATTAGTGAGCACCTTAGGAACATTAGGAAAGGACTCACCACTCATGCACTTTCAGAACACTTTAGAGTTCATCACAGTTGTAATCCAAATGCCATCAAACAGTTCTGCGGCTTGAGACATATCAAGGGCCATTGGAGAAAAAAGGATTTTTATAACCAATTGGCCCAAGCCAAAATGAAAATGATTTTTGAATTGGGTACGCTGGTACCGGGAGGTTTAAATGTTGATTTTGAGATCAAGTGGTTTTTATGATCCATCTTTTCCACTTTTTTGCTTGTATTAAGTTGGGGCATTTTTTAGCTATTTGGATTTTATTCCCTTTTTAAAATAATTTTTAAAATTTAACCATACTGTTAGGGACATGCACCCTTGTTATTTCCATGCAGGGAAGTACTTTGAAATAGAATTTATCAATTAGCGCTATGCACTTTATTCATTGTGTATTGTATTATTAGCATCTGCATGAGTTTTTCACGTGTATGAGGATTTTCAAAACTGTTCTTTTTGATGATCTTAAATAGGTATTGGATCCTGCTTCAATTTAAAAAACAATGTATACCTTCAAGAATAATACCTACACAGTTCATTTTGTATAAGGACTAAACACACGGAACAGCGCCGGGTAACCATGGTAACAAGGATACGCGTCACAGTAAGTGACGCGACGGAGTGTTAGGAAGATCACCGGGTTACCATGGAAACCAAAGAAAGCGATACGTGAGGAGAAGGGTAACAAGCTTAAAGTACATACACAAGGAGGACCAGGTAACACATAAAAAACGGGAAGCACGTCACCGGAAGTGACGTGACGGGAGGAGAACACGGCCCAGGTTGCCATGGAAACCGGATGATTCACATAAGTCACAGTAGGAAGCAGCACAGCATGAGACCATGGGACGTATAGATGATTTCTGTATAGGGTCCACCTGTGTTCCTTGGCAAGTGATTGGACAGTGACCATTTAAATATGCTGGGAACGGGAGAGTTATTCATTCACCAGGATACCTTGAAAAAGACCCCAGATTTGGGTGGAAACGCGTCGGTAGCCTCCAGATGTGAAGGGAACGCGGAGTTTGAAACCTGGTGACCAGAGCGGTTTATTGATTGGACTAGTGTTGGTCTATATCAACCATTCATGCGCTGTTTGGGACTGTTTGGCCACAGTTCCATTCATCTCCGGTAATTTCTCTGCATTTACCTTGCACCAGGAGTTCATTTGGTGTTTTAACTCATTATTGTATACACTGCATTTTATTGTAATTTTTAGAATTTGTATTAAAACAGACTTCACTATTATCACTTTTGTTTCATTTTCCCATGGTGGAACTGATTGTGACGTGAGTTGAAGTTTGGGAAGACTGCCGTGACTAGGATTTCATCTGTACAGCGCAGGCTAAATCATTTGCCCACAAACTTGTCTATTTTATCACTGTGGTGAGGGGTGAAGAAAAACTCATAAGGGCACGTGTAAGCCAGCAGCAGTATTTTGCGCAAAGAGCTAGCAATACTATCCTCGTTTGCAAGGCTAATAACATGACCGCCTTCCACGTGAGATATTTCAACTCCACCGTTTTAAGTGGTTCAAACCAGTGTGACTTTAGGAAACTTAACACCACGTTAAGATCCCAAGTTGCCACCGGAGGCACAAAATGAGGCTGAATATGTAGCACTCCCTTTACAAAAGTCTGAACTTCTGGTAGAGAAGCCAACTCTTTTTGAAAGAAAATGGATAGGGCCGAAATCTGGGCCTTAATGGAGCCTAATTTTAGGCCCAAATTCACTCCTGACTGTAGGAAGTGAAGGAAACGGCCCAGCTGGAATTCTTCCGTAGGAGCCTTCAAGGCCTCACACCAAGAAACATATTTTCGCCATATACGGTGATAATGTTTAGATGTCACGTCCTTCCTAGCCTTTATCAGCGTAGGAATGACCTCCACCGGAATGCCTTTCTCTGCTAGCATCCGGCGTTCAACCGCCATGCCATCAAACGCAGCCGCGGTAAGTCTTGGAACAGACAGGGCCCCTGTTGCAACAGGTCCTGTCTCAGAGGAAGAGGCCACGGATCTTCTGTGAGCATTTCTTGCAGATCTGGGTACCAGGTCCTTCGTGGCCAATCTGGAACAATGAGGATTGTTCTCACGCCTCTTTTTCTTATAATCCTCAACACCTTGGGTATGAGAGGAAGGAGGAGGAAACACATAGACTGACTGGAACACACACGGTGTCACCAGGGCGTCTACAGCTACTGCCTGAGGGTCTCTTGACCTGGCGCAGTAACTCTGTAGCTTTTTGTTGAGGCGGGATGCCATCATGTTCACCTGTGGCAGTTCCCATCGACTTGTTATCTGTGCGAAGACTTCATGATGAAGTCCCCACTCCCTCGGGTGTAGGTCGTGTCTGCTGAGGAAGTCTGCTTCCCAGTTGTCCACTCCCGGAATGAACACTGCTGACAGTGCGCTTACATGATTCTCCGCCCAGCGAAGAATTTTGGTGGCTTCCGCCATAGCCACTCTACTCCTTGTGCCACCATAGCGGTTTACATGAGCCACTGTGGTGATGTTGTCTGACTGGATCAGAACTGGTTGGTCGCGAAGTAAGGTCTCCGCTTGACGTAGGGCATTGTATATGGCCCTTAGTTACAGGATGTTGATGTGAAGACAAGTCTCTTGACTTGACCAAAGACTTTGGAAATTTCTCCCCTGTGTCATTGCTCCCCAACCTTGGAGGCTTGCGTCCGTGGTCACCAGGATCCAATCCTTAATGCCGAATCTGCAGCCCTCGAGAAGGTGAGCACTCTGCAGCCACCACAGGAGTGACCCTGGCCCTGGGAGACAGGGTGATCAACCGATGCATCTGTAGATGTGACCCGGACCACTTGTCCAGTAGATCCCATTGGAAAGTCCTCGCATGGAACCTGCTGAAGGGAATGACCTCGTATGACGCCACCATCTTTCCAAGGCCTCGAGTGCAATGATGCACTGACACCTGTTTTGATTTCAAAAGGTTCCTGACCAGAGTCATAAGTTCCTGGGCTTTTTCTATCGGAAGATAACCCTCTTCTGGGTCGTGTCCAGAATCATGCCCAAGAAAGGCAGACGAGTCGTAGGAGCCAACTGCGACTTTGGAATATTGAGAATCCAGCCGTGTTGCTGTAACACTTTCAGTGAAAGAGATACGCTGTTCAGCAACTGCTCTCTTGAACTCGCTTTTATGAGGAGATCGTCCAAGTACGGGATATTTTGTGAGCACCATAATTTCCGCCATTATCTTGGTGAAAATCATCGGGACCGTTGAGAGACCAAACGACAACGTCTGAAATTGGTAATGACAATCCTGTACCGCAAATCTTAGGTACGCCTGATGAGGTGGATAAATGGGGACATGAAGGTATGCATCCTTTATGTCCAGTGACACCATAAAATCCCCCCCTTCCAGGCTTGCGATGACCGCTCTTAGCGATTCCATCTTGAACTTGAATCTTTTCAAGTATAGGTTCAGAGATTTTAAATTCAATATAGGTCTGACCGAACCATCCAGTTTTGAGACTACAAACATGGTCGAATAATAACCCCTTCCCTGTTGAAAGAGGGGAACCTTGACCACCACCTGCTGAAGATACAATTTTTTATTGCATTTAACACTATCTCCCTCTCTTGGGGGGAAGCTGGTAGGGCCGATTTGAAATATCGGCGAGGAGGCACCTCTTCGAATTCCAGCTTGTAACCCTGAGACACAACTTCTATTGCTCAGGGATCCACCTGGGAGTGAACCCACATGTGACTGAAATTCCGAAGACGTTCCCCCACTGGGCCCAACTCCGCCAGTGGAGCCCCAGAGTCATGCAGTGGATTTTGCAGAGGCCGGGGAGGACTTCTGTTCCTGGGAACTAGCTGTGTTGTGCAGCTTCTTTGCTCTGCCCCTACCACTGGCAAGAAAGGACGCACCTCGGACTTTCTTGTTTCTTTGTGAATGAAAGGACTGCATTTAATAATGCGGGGCTCTCTTAGGCTGTGAGGGAACATAAGGCAAAAAATCTGACTTTCCAGCTGTAGCTGTGGAGACCAGGTCCGAGAGACCTTCCCCGAACAATTCCTCATCCCTGTAAGGTAAAACCTTCATATGCCTTTTTGAGTCGGCATCACCATTGCCGAGTACACAGGGTCCTTCTGGCAGAAATCGACATAACGTCTTTAATATATGCCCCAGGGTCAATAATACAGTATCCTTATCTAGGGTATCAAATTCCTCAGATAAGGTATCCGTCCATGCCGCTACAGCACTACACACCCAGGCCGATGCAATTGCCGGTCTTAGTAAGGTACCCGAATGTGTATAAATGGACTCAGGGTAACCTCCTGTTTGCGATCAGCAGCATCTTTGAGGGTAGCCGTATCCTGGGATGGCAGGGCTACCTTTTTGGATAAGCGTGTTAAAGCTTTGTCCACCCTAGGGGAGGATTCCCATCGTAACCTGCCCGTTGGCGGGAAAGGATACGCCATAAGAATCAGTTTGGAAATCTGCAGTTTTTTATCTGGAGATTCCCAAGCCTTTTCACATAACTCATTCAGTTTGTGTGAGGGGGGAAAAGTTACCTCAGGCTTCTTTTCCTTATACATATAAACCCTCGTGTCAGGGACAGGGGTTTCCTCTGTGATGTGCCAAACATCCTTTATTGCTATGATCATATATCGAAGGGATTTAGCCAATTTTGGCTGTAACTTTGCATCATCATAATCGACACTGGAGTCAGAATCCATGTCGGTATCTGTGTCAACAATTTGGGATAGTGGGTGCTTATGAGACCCTGACGGTCCCTGCGACATAGGATCAGGCACGGGTTGAGACCCTGACTGTCCCAAGGCTTCAGCCTTATCTAATCTTTTGTGCAAAGAGTTAACACTAGCATTTAAAACCTTCCACATATCCATCCAATCATGTGTCGGCGCCGTCGGCGGAGACACCACATTAATTTGCTCCCGCTCCTCTCCCACATAGCCTTCCTCATCAGACATGTCGACACAAGCGTACCGACACACCACACACACAGGGAATTTCCTTTCTGAAGACAGTTCCCCAAGGCCCTTTGGAGAGACAGAGAGTATGCCAGCACACACCCCAGCGCTATAAACCCAGGAATAACACAGTAACTTAATGTTAACCCAGTAGCTGCTGTATGTATAGTTTTTGCGCATAATTATGTGCCCCCCTATCTTTTCAACCCTCTTCTACAGTGTATCAGCAGGGGAGAGCCCGGGGAGCTTCCTCTCAGCGGTGCTGTGGAGAAAAAAATGGCGCTGGTGAGTGCTGAGGGAGAAGCCCCGCCCCCTCGGCAGCGGGCTTCTGTCCCGCTTAAACAGTCATTTTGGCGGGGGCTCATACATATATACAGTGCCCAGCTGTATATATGTGTTATTTTTGCCAATATGAGGTCCCAAATGCTGTCCAGGGCGCCCCCCCTGCGCCCTGCACCCTTACAGTGACCGGAGTATGTGAGGTGTGTGGAGCAATGGCGCACAGCTGCAGTGCTGTGCGTTACCTCAGTGAATATCATGAAGTCTTCTGCCGCCTGTGAAGTCTTCTTTTCTTCTCATACTCACCCGGCTTCTGTCTTCCGGCTCTGCGAGGGGGACGGCGGTGCGGCTCTGGGACGGACGGCGAGGGTGAGATCCTGCGTACAAATCCTTCTGGAGCTAATGGTGTCCAGTAGCCTAAGAAGCAGGACCTAGCTTCAGAGAGTAGGGCCACTTCTCTCCCCTCAGTCCCACGGTGCAGGGAGCCTGTTGCCAGCAGAGCTCCCTGAAAATAAAAAACCTAACAAAATACTTTCTATCAGCAAACTCAGGAGAGCTCACTGAAAAGCATCCAGCTCCTCTGGGCATACTATCAAACTGAGGTCTGGAGGAGGGGCATAGAGGGAGGAGCCAGTGCACACCAGGAACTAAATTCTTTCTTAAAGTGCCCATGTCTCCTGCGGAGCCCGTCTATCCCCATGGTCCTTACGGAGTACCCAGCATCCTCTAGGACGTTAGAGAAAAGTAAAAGTTTGAGTTAGGATTGTTTAGTTTGTCCCATTACTTTTGGTCCCTTAAAAAGTGGGAGGCACATA
The DNA here is from genome assembly GCF_028390025.1 of Pseudophryne corroboree. NCBI lineage: Eukaryota > Metazoa > Chordata > Amphibia > Anura > Myobatrachidae > Pseudophryne > Pseudophryne corroboree. The sequence goes on along the minus strand of NW_026967536.1, from coordinate 514,964 downwards.
TAGAAACCGTTATAATTCCTACACCGTTCACTTGATTTGATGTAAATACCCCCAAATTAAAGCGGAAAGTCTGCAGTTAAAGCACATCTTGTTTGTTTCTTTTCAAATCTATTGTGGTGGTGTATAGAGCCCAAAATATGAGAATTGTGTCAATGTCTCAATATTTATTGACCTGACTGTATATTGCATAAAGCATAGGGGATAGGATTGACCCTTGAGGAACATTGCATGACAGTGAAAATTATACTCCAGAAGATTTAAATGGTTCCGTACTTGGGTAATGTCTAATATGTTCAACAAGAGCGGATTTATTTCTCTCACAGCATGAAAATGGCTTCTCACCTGTGAAATCGCTGATGTTTAACAAGAACGGATTTCCGTGCAAAACATTTCCCACACTCAGAACAGGAATATGGCTTCTCACCTGTGTGACTTCTCTGATGACTAACAAGAGCTGATTTCCTTGTAAAACATTTCCTACACTCAGAACAGGAATATGGCTTCTTACCTGTGTGACTTCTCTGATGACTAACAAAATGTGATTTATATGCAAAACATTTCCCAAACTCAGAACAGGAATACGGCTTTCTCACCTGTGTGACTTCTCTGATGTCTAACAAGATTTGCTTTCAATGAAAAACATTTCCTACACTCAGAACACGGAAATGGCTTCTCACCTGTGTGACTACTCCGATGTATAACAAGAGCTTGTTTCTGAGCAAAACATTTCCCACACTCAGAACATGGAAATGGCTTCTCACCTGTGTGACTTCTCTGATGTATAACAAGATCTGATTTCCGTGCAAAACATTTCCCACACTCAGAACAGGAATACGGCTTCTCACCGGTGTGACTTCTCTGATGTTTAACAAGATTTGATTTATATGTAAAACATTTCCCACACTCAGAACAGGAATACCGCTTCTCACCTGTGTGACTTCTCTGATGTCTAACAAGATTTGATTTTGATGCAAAACATTTCCCACACTCAGAACAGGAATTCGGCTTTTCACCTGTGTGACTTCTCTGATGTTTAGCAAGTTCTGATTTAGATGCAAAACATTTCCCACACTCAGAACAGGAATACGGTTTCTCACCTGTGTGACTTCTGTGATGTGTAACAAGATCTGATTTCCGTGCAAAACATTTCCTACACTCAGAACAGGAATACGGCTTCTCACCTGTGTGACTTCTTTGATGTGTAACAAGTTTTGATTTATATGTAAAACATTTCCCACACTCAGAACAGAAAAATGGCCATTCACCTGTGTGAGCATGCTGATGAATAACAACATGTGATTTGTATGCAAAACATTTCCTACACTCAGGACAGGAATACGGCTTCTCACCTGTGTGACTTCTCTGATGTCTAACAAGATTTGATTTATATGTAAAACATTTCCCACACTCAGAACATAGAAATGGCCTCTCACCTGCATGAGCTGGCTGATGATTAATAAGGTTTGTGTTCTGTGTAAAACATTTGGTATCTATAGAACAGGGAAACACTGTATCTACTCTCAGAGCTGTAACAGATGCTCTAATATCAGAGTGATCAGGAGAACATTTCCCAGGATCAGGGGGATCAGCTGATAGAGCTGGATGTATAATTGTGGTAATGGGGTTATCTCCTGAAGAATACTGTCTACGGTCATTATCTTTTATGTCACAATCCGGGGATAACATTAGATGTCCTTCTGAGATATTCCTGCTTGTGTGTCGATCTGCTGGAAATAAAATACATTAATATATAAAATGAGCAGACAAGACCCAGGATGTTACAGGATACAATATATAATTCTATAACTGCCATTTTTTTTTACCTGTAATCATTGCTTTTATGTCTATTACAAAACACAAAAAGATAGGATGCTTAGACTGGATTTTATTCAACACTGAACGCTCATGTGTGATTACTAGAGGTGACACGGACGCTCATGTGGGATTACTAGACGTTCATGTGGGATTACTAGAGGTGACACAGATGTTCATGTGGGATTACTAGAGGTGACACGGACGCTCATGTGGAACTACTAGAAGTGACAGACGCTCACGTGGGATTACTAGAGGCGACGTGGACGCTCTTGTGGAATTATTAGAGGTGACGTGGACGCTGATGTGGGATTACTAGAGGTGACACGGATGCTCATGTAGGATTACTAGAGGTGACATGGACGCTCATGTGGGATTACTAGAGGTGACACGACGCTCATGTGGGATTACTAGAGGGGACACGGACGTTCATGTGGGATTACTAGAGGTGACACGGATGCTCATGTGGGATTACAAGAGGTGACACGGACGCTCATGTGGGATTACTAAAAGTGACACGGACGCTCATGTGGGTTTACTAGAGGTGACACGGACGCTCATGTGGGTTTACTAGAGGTGACACGGACGCTCATGTGGGATTACTAGAGGTGACACGGACGCTCATGTGGGATTAGTAGAGGTGACATGGCCGCTCATGTGGGATTACCATGGACGCTCAGGTTGGATGACTAGAGGTGACATGGATGCTCACGTGGGATTCCTAGGAGGTGACATGGACGTTCATGTGGGATTACTAGAGGGGACACGGACGTTCATGTGGGATTAATAGAGGTGACACGGATGCTCATGTGGGATTACTAGAGGTGACAAGACGCTCATGTGGGATTACTAGAGGGGACACGGACGTTCATGTGGGATTAATAGAGGTGACACGGATGCTCATGTGGGATTACTAGAGGTGACACGGATGCTCATGTGGGATTACTAGAGGTGACATGGACGCTCATGTGGGATTACTAGAGGTGACATGGACGCTCATGTGGGATAACTAGAGGTGACACGGACGCTCATGTGGGATGACTAGAGGTGACATGGATGCTCACGTGGGATTACTAGAGGTGACATGGATGCTCACGTGGGATTACTAGAGGTGACATGGACGTTCATGTGGGATTAGAGGTGACATGGGTTTTGTAATAATGAAACATTAAAACACCAAAGAAGAGAAAGTGCTGTCCTGTTCGGCGCACTAATAAATAATATATAACCTTTACTAAGTACAGTAAAGTATGTAATATAAATCAGTGATATATTAAACGCAAATTAAGTGTATAAAGAGCTGAATAAAGTAATAAAAAACCATTGGGTTTTAATTGGGTGTTAATTGATACAATGCTGGTAATCTGGGGGGGGGGGGGCTGCAGATTTAAATTCATTGGTCAATACATGAACTAAAACTCCACTGTTTATTATTGTTAGTTAATATAGTGAGTGCAGAGCCCCTGTGATTTTATTTAAACAATGTGGTCACATACTGTGTTGCACCCCAAATCCAGGAACGGTGAGTGCTGTGGATTAGTATATCATATCTATCTCACTGGGGCTCTGCACTCACTATAACAACTAACAATAATAAACAGGGGAGATTTAGTTCACCTATTGACCAATGCATTTAAGCCTGCAGCCCCCGACAAGGGACCCGACTATACTGTAGGTCCTACCCTATTGCTCAAAATAATTACCATAAAAACAGCTATCACATTAGTGTTACACTTTAGGTATGCTGCTACCTGGTCTAAAGCTCACAGCAACTTACCTTATATAGGTGAGACTGTTACCTACACACCTAATGCAAAGCACCCAGGAGAACAGCGGACACAATCTATAATTAACTTAAATCAGAGTGCATGAGAGAAGGTGACCACAAAAAGATTAATAAAAAACTAATCTAATAAACAAAATGAATATACAGTGGGGCAAACAAGTATTTGGACAGCCACCGATTGTGCAAGTTGACCCACTTAAAAAGATGAGAGAGGTCTGTAATTTCCATCATAGACTTCACCTGTGAGAGACAGAATCTGGAAATCACATTGTATGATTGTTACACTATTTATTTGTTTATTGACCTCAATACTTTATAATATAACCTTGGTGGTTGGCAATTACAGCGGTCAAATGTTTCCTGTAGTTCTTGACCAGGTTTGCACACACTGTAGCAGGTATTTTGACCCACTCTTCCATGCAGATCTTCTCTAGATATGTCATGTTTTGGGGCCGTCACCGGGCAACATGGACTTTCAACTCCCTCCACAGATTTTCTATTGGGTTGAGGTCTGGAGACTGGCTAGGCCACTCCAGGACCTTGAAATTCTTCTTACGAAGCCAGGAGCCACTCCTTAGTTGCCCGGGCGGTGTGTTTGGGGTTATTGTTATGCTGTAAGACCCAGCCACGTTCCATCTTCAATGCTCTTATTGAGGGAAGGAGATTTTTACCTAAAATCTCACGATACATGGCCCTATTCATCCTCTCCTTAATACGGATCAGTCGTCCTGTCCCCTTTGCATTAAAGCAGCCCCAAAGCATGATGTTTCCACCCCCATGCTTCACAGTGGGTATGGTGTTCTTGGGATGCAATTCATCATTCTTCTCCCTCCAAACACGGTGAGTGGCGTTTATACCAAAAAGTTTGATTTGGCTCTCATCTGACCACATTACATTCTCCTGTGGATCATCCAGATGGTCACTGGCAAAACTTTAGGACAGGCCTGGACATGTGCTGGCTTAAGCAGGGGGACCTTTCGGGCGCTGCAGGATTTCAATCCATGACGACGTAGTGTGTTACTAATGGTAACCTTTGTGACTGTGGTCTCAGCTCTTTAGAGGTCATTGACCAGGTCCCCCCGTGTAGTTCTGGGCTGATTCCTCACCGTTCTCAAGATCATTGATACCCCACGAGGTGAGATCTTGCATGGAGCCCCAGGTCAAGGGAGATTGTCAGTGATCTTGTATTTCTTCCAATTTTTTATAATTGCGCCAACAGTTGATCTCTTCTCACCAAGCTGCTTGCCTTTTGTCGAGTAGCTCATCCCAGCCTTGTGCAGCTCTATAATTTTGTCCCTGATGTCCTTAGACAGCTCTCTGGTCTTGGCCATGGTGGAAAGGTAGCAGTCTGACTGTTTGAGGGTGTGGACAATCTTGCTGCTTGGTAGGTGTCCAAATTTTTATTTTCCACAAGAATACACAAGTAAATTGTTTAAAAAATCGTACAATGTGATTTCCTGTTTGTTTTATTTTTCAGATTCTGTCTCTCACAGTTGAAGTGTACCTATGACGGAAATTACAGACCTCTCTCATCTTTTTAAGTGGGTCAACTTGCACAACCGGTGGCTGTCCAAATACCTTTTTGCCCCAGTGTGTGTGTGTGTGTGTGTGTGTGTGTAATATATATATATATATATATATATATATATATATATATATAACCTCAAGAGCTGCACAGACCAGGAGGTAGACATTTATGTATGTAGTAAGGCTACCGGGAGACCTTAAATTGAGTAATATTGGATCTGACCATTACATTCCCTAAAGTCATAACCTCAGAACTGCACAGAGCAGGAACTATTATTCACAAGTAATTAGGAATTTGTTCATCAGGAACAAATCCACAATTACCGTTTAAAGTTTACACAATTATTTGAAGTCTACACAATTGATATTTGAAGATAACAAGACTTATGGTCGACTTACCAGGGTAACTCTTTTTCTTTGAGATCCACAGGATCCACAATCCTTGCATTGGGGTGTAGGTGGTAGGAGTTGACTGGGCACCACACAGTTAAGCTTTTAGCTCCCATGATGCACCAGTCCTCCTCCTCATATACCCCGCCTCCAGCCTAGGGAAGCTAGTTTTGTTAACAAGCCAAAAGTCAGGAGCAGAATTTCAGAAGAAAAGGAAGACCTGAACATACAAGACACACTATCCTGCAGAGTAGAGAAAATCAAAAAAGGGGGGAAAAAATAAGAATTTACTTACCGATAATTCTATTTCTCGGAGTCCGTAGTGGATGCTGGGGTTCCTGAAAGGACCATGGGGAATAGCGGCTCCGCAGGAGACAGGGCACAAAAGTAAAGCTTTCCGATCAGGTGGTGTGCACTGGCTCCTCCCCCTATGACCCTCCTCCAGACTCCAGTTAGGTACTGTGCCCGGACGAGCGTACACAATAAGGGAGGAATTTTGAATCCCGGGTAAGACTCATACCAGCCACACCAATCACACCGTACAACTTGTGATCTAAACCCAGTTAACAGTATGATAACAAAGGAGCCTCTGAAAGACGGCTTCCTACAACAATAACCCGATTTTTGTAACAATAACTATGTACAAGTATTGCAGAATAATCCGCACTTGGGATGGGCGCCCAGCATCCACTACGGACTCCGAGAAATAGAATTATCGGTAAGTAAATTCTTATTTTCTCTATCGTCCTAGTGGATGCTGGGGTTCCTGAAAGGACCATGGGGATTATACCAAAGCTCCCAAACGGGCGGGAGAGTGCGGATGACTCTGCAGCACCGAATGAGAGAACTCCAGGTCCTCTTTTGCCAGGGTATCAAATTTGTAGAATTTTACAAACGTGTTCTCCCCCGACCACGTAGCTGCTCGGCAGAGTTGTAATGCCGAGACCCCTCGGGCAGCCGCACAAGATGAGCCCACCTTCCTTGTGGAATGGGCCGTAACAGATTTAGGCTGTGGCAGGCCTGCCACAGAATGTGCAAGTTGAATTGTGCTACAAATCCAACGAGCAATCGACTGCTTAGAAGCAGGAGCACCCAACTTGTTGGGTGCATACAGTATAAACAGCGAGTCAGATTTTCTGACTCCAGCCGTCCTTTGAAATGTATATTTTTAAAACTCTGACAACGTCCAACAACTTGGAGTCCTCCAAGTCGCTTGTAGCCGCAGGCACTACAATAGGCTGGTTCAGGTGAAACGCTGATACCACCTTAGGGAGAAAATGCGGACGCGTCCGCAGTTCTGCCCTATCCGTATGGAAAATTAGATATGGGCTTTTATAAGATAAAGCCGCCAGTTCTGACACTCTCCTGGCTGAAGCCAGGGCTAGTAGCATGGTCACTTTCCATGTGATATATTTCAAATCCACATTTTTTAGTGGTTCAAACCAATGGGATTTGAGGAAATCTAAACTTATATTTAGATCCCACGGTGCCACCGGAGGCACCACAGGGGGCTGTATATGCAGTACTCCTTTAACAAAAGTCTGGACCTCAGGAACTGAGGCCAATTCTTTTTGGAAGAATATTGACAGGGCCGAAATTTGAACCTTAATAGATCCCAATTTGAGACCCATAGACAATCCTGATTGCAGGAAATGTAGGAATCGACCCAGTTGAAATTCCTCCGTCGGAGCACTCCGATCCTCGCACCACGCAACATATTTTCGCCAAATGCGGTGATAATGTTTCGCGGTGACTTCCTTCCTTGCTTTAATCAAGGTAGGAATGACTTCTTCCGGAATGCCTTCTCCCTTTAGGATCTGGCGTTCAACCGCCATGCCGTCAAACGCAGCCGCGGTAAGTCTTGAAATAGACAGGGGCCCTGCTGAAGCAGTTCCCTTCTCAGAGGTAGAGGCCACGGATCGTCCGTGACCATCTCTTGAAGTTCCGGGTACCAAGTCCTTCTTGGCCAATCCGGAGCCACTAGTATCGTTCTTACTCCTCTTTGCCGTATAATTCTCAATACTTTTGGTATGAGAGGCAGAGGAGGAAACACATACACCAACTGGTACACCCAAGGTGTTACCAGCGCATCCACAGCTATTGCCTGCGGATCTCTTGACCTGGCGCAATACCTGTCCAGTTTTTTGTTGAGGCGAGACGCCATCATGTCCACCATTGGTCTTTCCCAACGGTTTACTAGCATGTGGAAAACTTCTGGATGAAGTCCCCACTCTCCCGGGTGAAGGTCGTGCCTGCTGAGGAAATCTGCTTCCCAGTTGTCCACTCCCGGGATGAACACTGCTGACAGTGCTATCACATGATTCTCTGCCCAGCGAAGAATCCTTGCCGCTTCTGCCATTGCACTCCTGCTTCTTGTGCCGCCCTGTCTGTTCACATGGGCGACTGCCGTGATGTTGTCCGACTGGATCAACACCGGTTTTCCCTGAAGCAGAGGTTCTGCTTGACTTAGAGCATTGTTTGCGTGGAATCTGCCGAATGGAATTGCTTCGTAAGAAGCCACCATTTTTCCCAGGACTCTTGTGCATTGATGTACAGACACCCTTCCTGGTTTTAGGAGGTTCCTGACAAGCTCGGATAACTCCTTGGCTTTTTCCTCCGGAAGAAAAACCTTTTTCTGAACCGTGTCCAGAATCATCCCTAGGAACAGCAGACGAGTTGTCGGCATTAACTGGGATTTTGGAATATTCAGAATCCATCCGTGCTGTTTTAGCACTTCTTGAGACAGTGCTAATCCCATCTCTAGCTGTCCTCTGGACCTTGCCCTTATTAGGAGATCGTCCAAGTATGGGATAATTAATACGCCTTTTCTTCGAAGAAGAATCATCATCTCGGCCATTACCTTTGTAAAGACCCGAGGTGCCGTGGACAAACCAAACGGCAGCGTCTGAAACTGATAGTGACAGTTTTGTACTACGAACCTGAGGTACCCCTGGTGTGAGGGGTAAATTGGAACGTGGAGATACGCATCCTTGATGTCCAAGGATACCATAAAGTCCCCTTCTTCCAGGTTCGCTATCACTGCTCTGAGTGACTCCATCTTGAACTTGAACCTCTTTATGTACAGGTTCAAGGACTTCAGATTTAGAATAGGCCTTACCGAGCCATCCGGCTTCGGTACCACAAATAGAGTGGAATAATACCCCTTCCCTTGTTGTAGAAGAGGTACCTTGACTATCACCTGCTGAGAGTACAGCTTGTGAATGGCTTCCAAGACCGTCTCCCTTTCGGCGGGGGACGTTGGTAAAGCAGACTTCAGGAAACGGCGAGGTGGATCTGTCTCTAATTCCAACCTGTACCCCTGAGATATTATCTGCAGGATCCAGGGATCTACCCGTGAGTGAGCCCACTGCGCTCTGAAAATTCTTGAGACGACCGCCCACCGCCCCCGAGTCCGCTTGAGAAGCCCCAGCGTCATGCTGAGGCTTTTGTAGAAGCCGGGGAGGGCTTCTGTTCCTGGGAAGGAGCTGCCTGTTGCTGTCTCTTCCCCCTTCCTCTGCCACGTGGCAGATATGAATAGCCCTTTGCTCTCTTGTTTTTAAAGGAAGGAAAGGGCTGGGGTTGAAAAGTCGGTGTCTTTTTCTGTTGGGGAGTGACTTGAGGTAAAAAGGTGGATTTCCCGGCTGTAGCCGTGGCCACCAAATCTGATAGACCGACTCCAAATAACTCCTCCCCTTTATACGGCAAAACTTCCATATGCCGTTTTGAGTCCGCATCGCCTGTCCACTGTCGCGTCCATAAACTTCTTCTGGCCGAAATGGACATAGCACTTACCCGTGATGCCAGTGTGCAGATATCCCTCTGTGCATCACGCATATAAAGAAATGCATCCTTTATTTGCTCTAACGACAGTAAAACATTGTCCCTATCCAGGGTATCAATATTTTCAATCAGGGACTCTGACCAAACTACTCCAGCACTGCACATCCAGGCTGTCGCTATAGCTGGTCGTAGTATAACACCTGTATGTATGTATATACTTTTTTGGATATTTTCCATCCTCCTATCTGCTGGATCTTTAAGTGCGGCCGTCTCAGGAGAGGGTAACGCCACTTGTTTAGATAAGCGTGTGAGCGCCTTGTCCACCCTCGGAGGTGTTTCCCAGCGCGCCCTAACCCCTGGCGGGAAAGGGTATAAAGCCAATAACTTCTTTGAAATTAGCATCTTTTTATCGGGGGCAACCCACGCTTCATCACACACGTCATTTAATTCTTCTGATTCAGGAAAAACTATAGGTAGTTTTTTCACACCCCACATAATACCCTGTTTAGTGGTACCTGTAGTATCAGCTAAATGTAACGCCTCCTTCATTGCCAAAATCATATAACGTGTGGCCCTACTGGAAAATACGGTTGATTCGTCACCGTCGCCACTGGAATCAGTGCCTGTGTCTGGGTCTGTGTCGACCGACTGAGGCAAAGGGCGTTTTACAGCCCCTGACGGTGTTTGAGGCGCCTGGACAGGCACTAATTGATTGTCCGGCCGTCTCATGTCGTCAAACGACTGCTTAAGCGTGTTGACACTATCCCGTAATTCCATAAATAAAGGCATCCATTCTGGTGTCGACCCCCTAGGAGGTGACATCCCCATATTTGGCAATTGCTCCGCCTCCACACCAATATCGTCCTCATACATGTCGACACACACGTACCGACACACAGCAGACACACAGGGAATGCTCTTAAGGAAGACAGGACCCAACTAGCCCTTTGGGGAGACAGAGGGAGAGTCTGCCAGCACACACCAAAAGCGCTATATGTGACAGGGATAGCCTTATTATAAGTGCTCCCTGTATAGCTGCTTTATAATATAAATTTTGCCACTATTTTTGCCCCCCCTCTCTGTTTTAACCCTGTTTCTGTAGTGCAGTGCAGGGGAGAGCCTGGGAGCCTTCCCTCCAGCCTTTCTGTGAGGGAAAATGGCGCTGTGTGCTGAAGAGATAGGCCCCGCCCCTTTTTCGGCGGGCTCGTCTCCCGCTTTTTAGTGGATTCTGGCAGGGGTTAAATACCTCCATATAGCCTCCGGAGGCTATATGTGAGGTATTTTTAGCCAACAAAGGTTTTCATCTTGCCTCCCAGGGCGCCCCCCCCCCAGCGCCCTGCACCCTCAGTGACTGCCGTGTGAAGTGTGCTGAGAGGAAAATGGCGCACAGCTGCAGTGCTGTGCGCTACCTTTAGAAGACTGAAGAGTCTTCTGCCGCCGATTCTGGACCTCTTCTTACTTCAGCATCTGCAAGGGGGCCGGCGGCAAGGCTCCGGTGACCATCCAGGCTGTACCTGTGATCGTCCCTCTGGAGCTAGTGTCCAGTAGCCTAAGAAGCCAATCCATCCTGCACGCAGGTGAGTTCACTTCTTCTCCCCTAAGTCCCTCGTTGCAGTGATCCTGTTGCCAGCAGGATTCACTGTAAAATAAAAAACCTAAGCTAAACTTTTCTAAGCAGCTCTTTAGGAGAGCCACCTAGATTGCACCCTTCTCGGCCGGGCACAAAAATCTAACTGGAGTCTGGAGGAGGGTCATAGGGGGAGGAGCCAGTGCACACCACCTGATCGGAAAGCTTTACTTTTGTGCCCTGTCTCCTGCGGAGCCGCTATTCCCCATGGTCCTTTCAGGAACCCCAGCATCCACTAGGACGATAGAGAAATAGGATTTTAATTACCTACTGGGAAATCCTTTTCTCGTAGTCCATAGAGGATACTAGGGTCCACATTAGTACCCTGGGGTACAGACGGGTCCACTAGGAGCCATGGGCACTTTAAGAAATTAATAGTGTGGGCTGGTTCCTCCCTCTATGGCCCTCCTACCAGACTCAGTCTATAAAACGTGCCCGAGGAGACGAACATACTTCGAGAGAAGGATTTAACTGAACAGTGGTGAGATTCGAACCAGCACACACAACCAAGAGGAAAGCCATGCTAACCACACTTGAACAGGAACAGCAACAGCTGATCCAACAACAATACTTAAGCAAGTAACAGTGCAGAAAAACGAAGCACCGGGCAGGCGCCCAGTATCCTCTACGGACTACGAAAAAAGGATTTAATGGTAGGTAATTAAAATCCTATTTTCTTATGTCCTAGAGGATACTGGGGTCCATTTAGTACCATGGGGATTTACCAAAGCTCCGAAAATGGGTGGGAGAGTGCTGAAGTTCCAGCAGAACTAATTGACCAAACTAAAGGTCCTTAGCGGCCAAAGTATCAAACTTGTAGAACTTAGCAAACGTGTTCGACTCTGACCAAGTAGCCGCTCGGCAAAGCTGTAAAGCCGAGACACCCTGGGTAGCCGCCAAGCAAGAACCCACCGACCGAGTAGAGTGAGCCTGAACCGATTTCGGAACCGACAAGCCTGCCGTAGAATTAGCATGCTGGATAGTAAGCCTGATCCAGCGAGCAATAGACTACTTTGAAGCAGGGCACCCAATTTTATTGAGATCATAGAAAACAAACAGTGAGTCAGATTTTCTGTGACAAGCCGTCCACTTCACATACATTTTCAGAGCTCTCACAACATATAAGGACTTTGAAGAAGCAGAGGTGTCGGTAATCACCGGAACCACAATAGGTTGGTTGATGTGAAATGCAGACGCCACCTTAGGAAGGAATGGCTGACGAGTTCTGAGCTCAGTGTGATCCTCATAAAAAATCAAGTAGGGGCACTTGTGAGACAATGCCCACAGTTCTGACACGCGCCTTGCCGAAGCCAGGGCCAACAGTGAAAATGTCTGCTGCCACATAAGAATTTTTACTTTCAATGCCTGTAAAGGCTCAAACCAATCCGATTGGAGGAACTGCAACACCACGTTAAGATCCCAAGGTGCCGTAGGAGGCACAAAGGGTGGTTGGATGTGCAGAACACCCATCAAAAAGTCTGAAACTCAGAAAGAGACACCAATTGCTTCTGGACGAAAATGGACAAGGCCGGAATCTGGACTTTCAAGGAGCCCAAACGGAGGCCCACATCCACTCCTGACTGCAGAAAAAGGAGAAACCGTCCCAGCTTAAATTCCATCACAGGAATTTTCCTGTTCTCACACCAAGAGACGTATTTCTTCCAAATACGGTGGTAATGTTTAGACGTTACCCCCTTTCTGGCTTGGATCAAGGTTGGAATAACCTTATCCGGAATCCCTTTCCGGGCTAAAATTTGACGTTCAACATCCATGCTGTCAAATGTAGCCGCAGTAAGTCTTGACAGACGAACGGACCCTGTTGCAGAAGATCCTCTTGAAGAGGAAGAGGCCACAGGTCCTCCAGGAGCAACTCCCATAGATCCGCGTAACAGGCCCTTCTTGGACAGTCCAGAGCAATGAGAATTGCTTGAAATTTTTCCCTCTTTACTCTTTTGAGAATCCTTGGGATTAACGGAAGTGGTGGAAACATCCAGACCATCTGTTAGACCCGTGGAGTCACCAGAGTGTCTGCCGCCACTGCTTGCGAGTCTCTCGACCTGGAATAATATCGATTGAGCTTCTTGTTGAGACGAGAGGCCATCATGTCGATTGGGGAAGTCCCCACCGGCGTGCCAGAGACTCGAACACCTGCGGGTGAAGGCCCCATTCTCCTGGATGGAGGTAGTGTCTGCTGAGGAAGTCTGCTTCCCAGTTGTCCACTCCCGAAATAAAAAGATTGCCGACAAAGCCACCGCGTGTCTTTCTGCACAGAGGAGAATCCTTTTTACCTCCGAGATTGCAGCTCTGCCCTTCATTCCGCCTTGTCGGCTTATGTACGCTACTGATGTCATATTGTCCGACTGAACTTGTATGGTCTGATCTTGAAGAAGATGGGATGCCTGTAGAAGGGCGTTGTATTCGGCCCTGAGTTCCAGAATGTTGATCGGAAAAATAGATTCTTGACTTGACCATTTTCCTTGGAACTGTTCCCCTTGGGTGACTGCTCCCCAACCCCTGAGGCTTGCATCTGTGGGTAGCAGAATCCAATTTTGAATCCCGAACCTTCGGCCTTCGGTTAGGTGAGAAGTCTGAAGCCACCAGAGAAGAGAAATTCTGGCTCTTGGTGGAGATGCGATCCGGACCATTTGTCCAACAGATCCAGCTGGAAGGGCCTTGCGTGAAACCTTCCATATTGTAGAGTTTTGTAAGAGGCCACCATCTTTCCCAAGAGGTGAATGCACAGGTGCACTGAAATCCGGGTCGGACTTAGAACATCCCGTACCATCGACTGGATCACCAATGCCTTTTTCATTATGAGGAATACCCTCCGTGCCTTCGTATCCAGTATCATACCCAGGAACGGAAGACTCCGTGTTGGTTCCAGGTGAGATTTTGGCAGATTCAGAATCTACCCGTGATCCTGGAGTAACGTCGTTGAGAGGGCAATGCTGTGTAACAACTTCTCCCTGGACGGTGCTTTGATCAGCAGATCATCCAGGTATGGTATTATGTTCACTCCCCGCAAGCGGAGGAGCAACATCATCTCTGCCATCACCTTCGTGAACACCCGTGGCGCTGTGGAGAGTCCAAATGGCAGGTCCTGTAACTGGTAGTGGTAGTCCTGTAACGCAAACCTGAGATAAGCTGATGAGGCGGCCAAATTGGGACATGAAGGTATGCATCCTTGATGTCCAGAGACACCAGGAATTCCCCTTCCTCCAGACCTGAGATCACCGCTCTCAGAGACTCCATTTTGAATTTGAACACCTTTAAGTATGGGTTCAGAGACTTGAGGTTTAAAATAGGTCTTACCGAACCGTCCGGTTTCGGTACTACAAACAGGTTGGAATAATAACCCTTGTATTGTAGTTGAGGTGGAACTGGAACAATCACCTGATTCTGTACCAGTTTTAGAATTGCTGCCTGTAAGGCCAAACTTGCTTCTGGAGAAGCTGGTAAGCCAGATTTGAAGAATCTGGGAGTTCTTGAAACTCCAGTCTGTATCCCTGTGCGATAAGATCTTTCACCCAGGGATCTAGGCATGACGTTGCCCGGATGTGACTGAAATAACGTAAGCTGGCTCCCACCTGCCTGTCTTCCAGGCAGTGTGGTCCACCGTCATGCTGAAGGCTTTGAGGAAGCAGAACCAGAGGTCTGTTCCTGAGAACCTGCAGCTGCGGCTTTTCTGGGTTTACCTTTACCGCCTCTGAATGCTATAGAAGAACCCTTGGACTTGTTTTTAAATTTAGCTGTCCGAAAGGACTGCAAAGTCGGGGCAGAGTAGGTTCTGCTAGCAGGGGTCGCTGTGGAAGGAAGGTATGTAGACTTACCCGCAGTGGCCTTAGATATCCAAGTATCTAGTTCATCTCCAAACAGAGCCTCAACCGTGATAGTAGGCTCTCCACGCCTTTTCTGGAATCCGCATCCGCAGTCCACTAGCGTAGCCACAAGCCCCTGCGTGCTGACACTACCATGGCAGTGGTGCATGCGTTGAGTAAACCAATTTCTTTTATGGCCTCCACCATAAAGTTAGCAGCATCTTGGATGTGCTGTAGGAGTTAATGTCATCCCTGGTTAGATTATCCGACCATCTTGAAATTGCCCTAGTGATCCATGCACAAGCAATAGTGGGTCTCTGGGCTACCCCAGCAGACAAGTATATAGATTTGAGAGTGGTCTCACTCTTACGGTCAGCCGCATCCTTTAAGGACACCGCCCCGGGAACCGGTAAGACTATCTTTCACAACAACCTGGACACAGATGCGTCCACTATCGGCGGGTTTTCCCATTTTTTTCTATCCTCCAAAGTAAAGGGGAAGGAAGAAATTAACCTTTTTGGGATCTGACATTTTTGGTCAGGGTTCACCCAAGCTTCTTCAAAGAGGACATTTAAGTCCTTTGAAGCCGGAAAAGTAGCTGAGGATTTCTTTTTTTGTATTAAAGTAAGATTCCTCGAGACACCTGGGGGGCGTGGTCACGGCAGCAATGGAGTAGGGAGCGGATCTCGGGAGCTCCCCGAATAAACCCATCCTTTCACCCATCCTGACCCCTCTGGTGTCCCTGCCCGGGCTACATACCTCCCTCATACTGCTGGGCGCTGACGGGCATCCTTTTTTGCGGTCTCCGGGACTCGTGGGACGGCGCCGGCTGACTTCCGGCCCTGCAGCCTAGGCCTCCTCCGGATCCCCGGCCTCAATTTCGGCGCCCTCGGCCGCGGAACGCCCGGAGCTCGGGCGACGGGCTGTCACTGCCAACAAGCACCCTGGGACGACTGGGAGGTGGAAGCTGCCTCTCCTCTCCCTGACAGGCTGCGGTCCGGAGCCCTAACACCCGGAGGGGCATAGGAAGCAGGTACTTCTGGGGAAGGGACACTGCGGCCATTTTGGGAGATGCTATACAGAAGGCCCCACTGCTCTGGGCTGACCTCCATGCTTGGAAGGGCTGCATTCATCTGTTGTGCCCTGTGAACTGTCTCTGCACACAGGATCTTTACTGCATACTGACCTCTCCTATTATTACTCTCCTAATGACTATGCTAATACCCACCTGAGATTGGAGACAAAGTCAGCTATTTATATTGCACGGCCCTTCCATTATATCACACAGGAGCTGCACATAGATTGGATCTGACTACACTGCTACAGTGTACTGCGTACCATTATCCTACAGTGTACTGCGTACCATTATCCTACTTTGTTACTCTGACATACAAACCGGACACGGTTAGTTCCCGCCACTGATTATACGCGGCCTGGCTGCAGCCGCCTACTAATTACAATCCTATACTGCAGCCCTACTGTGGGGTGAGTGTGACTGCTCCTGTCCAATATGGTTAAGGGCGGCCAGAGTGCGGCCGCGGCCAAACTAGAAAGATTTACCAGACAACCCAATCCCAGGGCTGCACCGGCTCCTTCTCATGAAGCCTCTCCAACACACTCGACCTCCCCTCCCGAGTCAGCGGTTAATTCCCCGGAGGCAGCGGGGGCGCCGTCTATTCAACAAGTGCTGGAGGCTATAGCCGGCAGTGAACAACGTCTCTCCGATAAGATGGAGAAGGTGCAGTGCGATCTCTCCTTGCTACGCCAAGATGTTCAACGTATCCGAGAGAGAGTGGGTGAGGCGGAGACACGGGTCTCCAATCTGGAAGATTTATGTGGCTCATTCATTCCTCTCCGCAGTGTGACCGGTGCTCCGGCTTCTGCCAGCACCAACACTAAAACTGCCCACTGGCCAGGGGCGGGGTACATGGGGAGGAGGTCCGGAGCATCCTGGGAAATAAAACCTTAACTGTGTGATGCCCGGTCGACTCCTACCACCTACACCCCGATGTAATGGACCCTAATGAAGAAAACGCCTTTAACAGAAAACACCCGATTCAAATGTTGCTGCTGACGGACGCAATATTAGCATTTCAGATCGCCACCCCCGGGGGGAGGCGAGCTGAAATGCGCAAAACTTTTCGTGATTGCGCCCATGACATTAGTTGGGTTAAATACCTAACCCAGACGGCTATGGGCGCGATATGCCCAAAAATGGAGGACAATTGAATATCGCCCCGCAAACTCCTGTCACTTTAGACGGGAGATCGGGCGCGATATTACAATTGAATATCGCCCCTTGTGTTATAAACACCCAACTGAGAACAGGGCTGATGGTCCTAGACTACATCACTGGGCAGATACATTTCCATCATTAGTCTGTATTGACAGAGGAGGGTGTAGGATAAGAGATTGCTGTAGTGACTGAGCAATGAGAATATGTGACTTCTGTAATAAGTGTTTATTACTCACCTGTGCTGATATCTGTAGGGATCTCCTCCTCCTTACACTGCTGATCACCCCTCACATACGTCTCTTCTTCTCCCTCTATATCTTCTGTCTTCATATCAGTCATATACGTCTCTTCTTTTCCCTCTGTATCTTCTGCCTTTATATCAGTCACATACGTCTCTTCTTCTCCCTCTGTATCTTCTGCCTTTATATCAGTCACATACGTCTCTTCTTCTCCCTCTGTATCTTCTGCCTTTATATCAGTCACATACGTCTCTTCTTCTCCCTCTATATCTTCTACCTTTATATCAGTCACATATGTCTCTTCTTCTCCCTCTATATCTTCTGCCTTTATATCAGTAACATACGTATCTTCTTCTCCCTCTATATCTTCTGTCTTTATATCAGTCACATACGTCTCTTCTTCTCCTTCTATATCTTCTGCCTTTATATCGGTCACATACGTCTCTTCTCCCTCTATATCTTCTGCCTTTATATCCGTCACATACGTCTCTTCTTCTCCCTCTATATCTTCTGCCTTTATATCAGTCACATACGTCTCTTCTTCTTCTACCTCTATATCTTCTGCCTTTATTTCAGTCACATACGTCTCTTCTTCTCCCTCTATATCTTCTGTTTTAATATCAGACAGACGTTCTACCTAAAAAGATTTAAAACAAAACAAAACACTATAACATTTGAATACAGTCAGATTAAACTGAGGTGAAACAGTATAATATCAGTGTATAAGACACACAGCTTCTCTACAGATAATATAGTGATGGTCACTTTGGTATATTGGGGAGACCCTAAATCCCACCTACCTGATCCTCCTGTGGGGTCCTGTGATTCTCCTCTGTACAATCCTGGGAATACAGAGGACGGGGACATCTCTCTGGGGTATCTCTGTTACTAGGCCCATCTGTAGGAGACACACAGTGACAGAGTACAGTGTATATATGTGATTATCAGATTATGTGTATATATAGGGGGCCCCCATACCTGCTCTCCCCTGTACAATACATGACAGTCTCCGCTTACCCAGTGATGTGAGGGGCCGGTGATTCTCCATCATCACGTCCTTGTACAGACCCCTGTGTTCCTCTACATACTCCCCCCTCCTGCATGGAGACATAGACAGTGACATCCTGACACCTTATAGGCACCTGACACACAGTGATACAGTCATCACCCAGACACGTCCCCTGGTGTTACTATATAATGCCCCATTCCCAGCAGTCACCTTTCCAGTCATCACCCAGACACATCCCCTGGTGTTACTATATAATGCCCCATTCCCAGCAGTCACCTCTCCAGTTATCACCCAGACACGTCCCCTGGTGTTACTGTATAATGCCCCATTCCCAGCAGTCACCTCTCCAGTTATCACCCAGACACGTCCCCTGGTGTTACTGTATAATGCCCCATTCCCAGCAGTCACCTCTCCAGTCATCACCCAGACACGTCCCCTGGTGTTAATGTATAATGTCCCATTCCCAGCAGTCACCTCTCCAGTCATCACCCAGACACATCCCCCGGTGTTACTGTATAATGCCCCATTCCCAGCAGTCACCTCTCCAGTCATCACCCAGACACATCCCCCGGTGTTACTGTATAATGTCCCATTCCCAGCAGTCATCTCTCCAATCATCACCCAGACACATCCCCCAGTGTTACTGTATAATGTCCCATTCCCAGCAGTCACCTCTCCAGTCATCACCCAGACACATCCCCCGGTGTTACTGTATAATGTCCCATTCCCAGCATTCACCTCTCCAGTCAGCAGCTGAATGATCTTGTTGATGAGTTCCAGGATCTTCTGGTAATTGTCTCTCTCATGTATCAGTGAGTGAGGTGGAGGCACCGGGATGGGGCTCTGGGTCCTGCTACGTCCTCCTGACACGTGGGGATAGCTGGGCGTCTTCTTCACTACTGTGTATTCCTGTGAAATGCGGGAGACACCAAATATCATTATATACACTCCCAGATCTCTTCACCTCCCCAGTCATGTCCCTGTATTATTACTATAGATATAAGTGATGTTACTGTGACACTCCCAGATCCCCTCACCTCAAGAAGGTGGGCAGCAGAAGACAGGCTGTCAGAAGGTGAGGCGGCAGCAGGGGCAGATGGGGTGGCATGTTAAGGGTCGGCAGGAAACAGACTGGGGGCAGCAGGAAAGGGTGGTAGTAGAAGACAGGCAGCAGCAAGTGAGGTGGTAGGATGGGGGGAGGCAGTAGGTGAGGAGGGGTTGCAGTAGAGACGGGTAATGGCAGGCAGGGGGCTGAATGTGGGGGGGGGGGGGGAGGAGAGGAGAGCAGGTGAGGAAGGGAGTAGGTGAGGGGGTCAACAGGAGACAGGTGGGGAGCGGCTGGAGACTGGGAAGGTACAGGTAGGGGGCAGCAGAAAGTGCTGGCAGGGGGCCACAGGTAAGGGGGGTTGCAGGGTGAGATGGGATACGGCAGCCATTATTTGGAGAATGAGAGCGGCAGGAGAGACGGGTGGGGATGCTGTTCGCATCTGCCAGTCTTGTAAATGTCCCTCCAAAAATGGTCGCCATCTCCTCTAGAAACAGTGTGAAGTGTCTGCTCTGAGGCGGTGGCCATTTTGGGTGAGACACTTTCAACATTATTCCATGCGGACAGCCAGATATGGAATACTGTCTCAAAGAGACCGCGGCCGCATGCGCCCCGTGTGATTGCACAGATCACCTAGCCCTAGAAATGGCTCTGATGGCAGAAGACTGGGGTGCGGCAGGAGATAGGTGAAGGGGCAACAGGAGAATGACAGGGAGCGGCAGGTTAGAAGGGCAGCAGGTGAGGGACAGACAGGGGGCAGCAGGTGAGGGGGCATTAGGAGAATGTCAGGGGCAGCAGGTGAGGGGGCATTAGGAGAATGTCAGGGGCAGCAGGTGAGGGGGCATTAGGAGAATGTCAGGGGCAGCAGGTGACAGACAGGGGGCCGCAGGCAAGGGGGCATTAGGAGAATGTAGGAGCAGCAGGTGAGGGGGCATTAGGAGAATGTAGGGTTAGCAGGTGACAGACAGGGTGTAGCAGGTGAGGGGGTATTAAGAGAATGTCAGAGGCAGCAGGTAAAGGGGTATTAGGAGAATGCAATATTCTATAGGCGCCAACTATGTGAAAATAATTGGTATTGATAAAGCCGAATATTTATCTTACTTAAAACCCTTTAAAAGGTCAAAGAACACAGTACGCTATTGGCATATGGAATACCGTAAGGGTACGCACGTTGCGTAACAATCGCTTAGCTGTGGTCGAGACGCACGAGCGTCATGTTCGCTCACGGCTAAGAGAGGACAGGCAAGCACACTATAGGCTGCCGACTAACGTAATGATACGCTATTAGCGTAGCGGACGCTCGGGACCACGAGGAGATCACAAGCGGCGCTGACGCTCACAGTGTTAAACCTTTATGACTATACCATAAACAATGTATTTATGCAGTAAACCTTTGTGCAGTGATAGGGTGTAAATGTAACACAGTGTAACCTTATTAACTTGAAAGATGTACGAGCGTCTCCGACGCTCGGAGAATACTTAGAAATATAATGAATACACAGATACCGGTCTTAGGTTCTAACACCTTAAATGAACGTTCTATTTCAAAAGAATATACAGTACAAGTGATACACTACCAAAATAACACAGATTACCTAACCAAATAACTACACATAAAATACAATAGCAGTACAATTACATTTAAGAGAAAAGAGAGAAAGAGGAGAGGAGAGAAATGGCTCACAATAACAATAAAGACAATATGGTTGCAGAGAAACTTACGCACAAGGGAAATAATCGCATGCGCCTTTCTGGATATCCAGCTCCCGATTATCAGTGATGAGAACCGTTGTGAAGAGTAGAGTAGAATGGGAGCTGGATCAGATCGGCTTGTCTATATATACACTACACACAATACAGTACAATGGTCCCTACAATCTCATTGTTCATTGGACACAGGAATTCATCTCTGTATTATAACAAAAGGTCATAGGTTGATTCATACAGGTGGGCTGTGACTATTTCCAACTGCTCAGGTGGTGGGAAACTAGGTTTCCCGCCGCATGGATAATAAAGTGCAAATAATAGTAAAAGTCCATAAACTTCTTATGTCCATAACTATTCGGACGAGCGATTAATCTGCTTCAAACCAACACCGGAATATTGCTAATTAAATACTCTTCCGATGGATACTAAACACCAATGTGTAACCCCTGTCTGACCCTTCATATCAAACAAAGAGGGATCTCTTTGTCTATGAACATGCTACATTAACTAAACTTTCAGATTCTATCAAAGGGACCATAATCTACAAAATACATTATATGGTAAAAATATGTAACGATTGAGTCGCACGCTAGACGAGCATAAACTCTACCGTAAATGAGCAGACCGTGCGCCTGCGGGTGCACACAAAGGCGAGTATGCGCACGCACGGCGGAGCTCATGAACGTGCAGCGGGGACATGCATGATGTGCAAATATGGCAACGTGTGGAGTGATATTTTTCTGAATTTGACAGTATACATATATATTGCATATTGGGGATTGTGGAGAAGGTCTTCGTCTGCATTATTCAAGTGGGCTGCCGCTATTTTGCGCACATTAGGACCCACCAGCTTTCATATTCACGCATTAGGAGAATGTTGGGGCAGTAGGTGACAGACAGGGGCATTGGGAGAACGTCAGAGACAGCAGGTGAGTGGGCATTAGGAGGTCAGAGGCAGCAGGTGAGGGGGCATTAGGAGAACGTAAGAGGCAGCAGGTGAGGGGGCATTAGGAGGTCAGAGGCAGCAGGTGAGGGGGCATTAGGAGAACGTAAGAGGCAGCAGGTGAGGGGGCATTAGGAGAACGTAAGAGGCAGCAGGTGAGGGGGCATTAGGAGAACGCAAGAGGTTGGGGGCAGGAGAGAGGGTATTAGGAGAGGTTGGGGGCAGGAGAGGGGGTATTAGGAGAGGTTGGGGGCAGGAGAGGGGGTATTAGCAGAGGATGGGGGCAGGAGAGGGGGTATTAGGAGAGGATGGGGCAGGAGTGGGGGTGTTAGGAGAGGTTGGGGGCAGGAGAGGGGGTATTAGGAGAGGTTGGGGGCAGGAGAGGGGGTATTAGGAGAGGATGGGGGCAGGAGAGGGGGTATTAGGAGAGGATGGGGGCAGGAGAGGGGGTATTAGGAGAGGTTGGGGGCAGGAGAGGGGTATTAGGAGAGGTTGGGGGCAGGAGAGGGGTATTAGGAGAGGTTGGGGGCAGGAGAGGGGGTATTAGGAGAGGTTGGGGGCAGAAGATGGGGTATTAGCAGAGGATGGGGGCAGGAGAGGGGGTATTAGGGGAGGATGGGGGCAGGAGTGGGGGTATTAGGAGAGGTTGGGGGCAGGAGAGGGGGTTTTAGGAGAGGTTGGGGCAGGAGAGGGGGTATTGGGAGAGGATGGGGGCAGGAGAGGGGGTATTAGGAGAGGATGGGGGCAGGAGAGGGGGTATTAGGAGAGGAAGGGGGCAGGAGAGGTGGTATTAGGGGAGGATGGGGGCAGGAGTGGGGGTATTAGGAGAGGTTGGGGGTAGGAGAGGGGGTATTAGGAGAGGTTGGGGCAGGAGAGGGGGTATTAGGTGAGGTTGGGGCAGGAGTGGGGGTGTTAGGAGAGGTTGGGGCAGGAGAGGGGGTATTAGGTGAGGGGGTATTAGGAGAGGTTGGGGCAGGAGTGGGGGTGTTAGGAGAGGTTGGGGCAGGAGAGGGGGTATTAGGAGAGGTTGGGGGTAGGAGAGGGGGTATTAGGAGAAGATGGGGGCAGGAGAGGGGGTATTAGGGGAGGATGGGGGTTAGAAGAGAATGGGGGCAGGAGAGGGGGTATTAGGAGAGGATGGGGGGAGGAGAGGCGGTATTAGGAGAGGATGGGGCAGGAGAGGGGGTATTAGGAGAGGATGGGGGCAGGAGAGGGGGTATTAGGAGAGGTTGGGGGTAGGAGAGGGGGTATTAGGTGAGGGGGTATTAGGAAAGGTTGGGGCAGGAGAGGGGGTGTTAGGAGAGGTTGGGGCAGGAGTGGGGGTGTTAGGAGAGGTTGGGGCAGGAGTGGGGGTGTTAGGAGAGGTTGGGGCAGGAGAGGGGGTATTAGGTGAGGGGGTATTAGGAGAGGTTGGGGCAGGAGTGGGGGTGTTAGGAGAGGTTGGGGCAGGAGAGGGGGTATTATGAGAGGATGGGGGCAGGAGAGGGGGTATTATGAGAGGATGGGGGTTATAAGAGAATGGGGGCAGGTGAGGGGGTATTAGGAGAGGTTGGGGCAGGAGAGGGGGTATTAGGTAAGGTTGGGGCAGGAGTGGGGGTGTTAGGAGAGGTTGGGGCAGGAGAGGGGGTATTAGGTGAGGGGGTATTAGGAGAGGTTGGGGCAGGAGTGGGGTGTTAGGAGAGGTTGGGGCAGGAGAGGGGGTATTAGGTGAGGGGGTATTAGGAAAGGTTGGGGCAGGAGAGGGGGTGTTAGGAGAGGTTGGGGCAGGAGACAGGTGGGATGAGGGTAGATACTAGATTCAAGTGGCCTAAGGGACCTTTGACGTCAGTGGGAGGAGCCACGACACCGGAGGGAGGAGCTAGGCCAGCGGGATAGTTCCTCTCCTATCCATGTCACCAGGGGCGTCAGAACGTTTTTAGGTTGGGGGGGCAAGATATAATCTCATTTTGGCGCCCCTAAATTGCTGAATCGCTAAAGGCCAGATCCACCTGAAATACATTGAGAAGGCCAGATCCACACTAAGGGGATCATTCAGATCTGATCGCTGCTGTATGTTTTCGCACAGCGGGCAATCAGGTATTAACTGCGCACGCGCATTGGACAGCAACAAAGGGCATCTCTGGTCAGCGAGGGGATGATGCGAAAAATCCGTTGGCACGGGCGTTCGCAAGGTGATTGACAGGAAGAGGCCATTTGTGGGTGGTAACTGACCATTTACTGGGAGTGTCCGGAAAATCGCAGGTGTCCCCAAGCGATTTTAGAGAGGGTGTCTGACGTCAGCTCCGGCCTGATCAGCCTGATGTGATCGCACTATAGGAGTAAGTCCTGAGCTGCGCAGAGACTGCACAAAGTTGATTTTAGTAGATTTTAGCAGCTCGGCGTACACATGCAACCGCACAATTGCACGCCAAATATACACTCCCCTTGGAGGTGGCTACTATTTCAACACAGAACAGCAAATTTAGCACTTCAGCTCACCCATGCCACTGTAGTTTCCCACCACGTGCCCCATGTAGCAGGGAGAGAGTAGGTCAAGCACTAGCAATGACCAGTGCAGTGCTGGCGTCATGGTGACTTTTAGCAGTGGCCTTGGGAGTTACAGGGAGTGTGAGGGCAGGGATGCTGAAAGGGAGTTACAGGGAGGGCAGGGATGTTGAGGGAGGAGTTACAGGGAGGCTGAGGGCTGGGACGCTGAGGGGAGAGTTACAGGGAGGCTGAGGGCTGGGACGCTGAGGGGGGAGTTACAGGGAGGGTGAGGGCAGGGATGTTGAGGGGGGAGTTACAGGGAAAGTGAGGACTGGGATGCTGAGGGGGGGGGAAGAGTTACAGGGGGGGTGAGAATAGGGATGCTGAGGGGGGAGTTACAGGGGGAGTGAGAGTAGGGATGCTGAGAGGAAGTTACAGGGAGGGCAGGGATGGTGAGGGGAGAGTTACAGGGAGGCTGAGGGCTGGGACGCTGAGGGGGGAGTTACAGGGAGGGTGAGGGCAGGGATGTTGAGGGGGGAGTTACAGGGAGGGTGAGGGCTGGGATGCTGAGGGGGGGGGGGGGAGGGGGAGTTACAGGGGGGGTGAGAATAGGGATGCTGAGGGGGGAGTTACAGGGGGGGTGAGAGTAGGGATGCTGAGAGGAAGTTACAGGGAGGGCAGGGATGTTGAGGGGAGAGTTACAGGGAAAGTGAGGACTGGGATGCTGAGGGGGGTGGGGGGGAGTTACAGGGGGGGTGAGAATAGGGATGCTGAGGGGGGAGTTACAGGGGGAGTGAGAGTAGGGATGCTGGGAGGAAGTTACAGGGAGGGCAGGGATGTTGAGGGGGGAGTTACAGGGATGCTGAGGGAGGAGTTACAAGGGACGCTGAGGGGGGAGTTACAGGGGGGGTGAGAGTAGGGATGCTGAGAGGAAGTTACAGGGAGGGCAGGGATGGTGAGGGGAGAGTTACAGGGAGGCTGAGGGCTGGGACGCTGAGGGGGGAGTTACAGGGGGGGTGAGAATAGGGATGCTGAGGGGGGAGTTACAGGGGGAGTGAGAGTAGGGATGCTGAGAGGAAGTTACAGGGAGGGCAGGGATGGTGAGGGGAGAGTTACAGGGAGGCTGAGGGCTGGGACGCTGAGGGGGGAGTTACAGGGGGGGTGAGAATAGGGATGCTGAGGGGGGAGTTACAGGGGGAGTGAGAGTAGGGATGCTGAGAGGAAGTTACAGGGAGGGCAGGGATGGTGAGGGGAGAGTTACAGGGAGGGTGAGGGCAGGGATGCTGAGGGAGGAGTTACAGGGAGGCTGAGGGCTGGGGCGCTGAGGGGGGAGCTACAGGGGGGGTGAGAGTAGGAATGCTGAGAGGAAGTTACAGGGAGGGCAGGGATGCTGAGGGGGGAGTTAAAGAGAGGATGAGGGCAGGGATGATGAGGGGGAGTTACAGGGAGACTGAGGCTATGGATGCTGACAGGGAGTTAGAAGGAGTGTGAGGAGCACTGAGGGGGGAGTTACAGGTTGGGTGAGGGCAGGGGCACTGAGGGTGCAGTTAGAGGGAGGATGAGGGCTGGGACGCTGGGGGGGGGTGGGGGGGGGGAGTTGCAGGGAGGGTGAGAGTAGGGATGCTGAGGGGGGAGTTAGAGGGAGAGTGAGTGCACACTGAGGGGGGAGCTACATCATACTTGCCTACCTGACCCTCTCCATGAGGGAGAAAATAAGAATTTACTTACCGATAATTCTATTTCTCGGAGTCCGTAGTGGATGCTGGGGTTCCTGAAAGGACCATGGGGAATAGCGGCTCCGCAGGAGACAGGGCACAAAAAGTAAAGCTTTTCCAGATCAGGTGGTGTGCACTGGCTCCTCCCCCTATGACCCTCCTCCAGACTCCAGTTAGGTACTGTGCCCGGACGAGCGTACACAATAAGGGAGGATTTTGAATCCCGGGTAAGACTCATACCAGCCACACCAATCACACCGTACAACTTGTGATCTAAACCCAGTTAACAGTATGATAACAGAGGAGCCTCTGAAAGATGGCTCCCTAAACAATAACCCGAATTAGTTAACAATAACTATGTACAAGTATTGCAGATAATCCGCACTTGGGATGGGCGCCCAGCATCCACTACGGACTCCGAGAAATAGAATTATCGGTAAGTAAATTCTTATTTTCTCTATCGTCCTAGTGGATGCTGGGGTTCCTGAAAGGACCATGGGGATTATACCAAAGCTCCCAAACGGGCGGGAGAGTGCGGATGACTCTGCAGCACCGAATGAGAGAACTCCAGGTCCTCTTTTGCCAGGGTATCAAATTTGTAGAATTTTACAAACGTGTTCTCCCCTGACCACGTAGCTGCTCGGCAGAGTTGTAATGCCGAGACCCCTCGGGCAGCCGCCCAAGATGAGCCCACCTTCCTTGTGGAATGGGCCTTAACAGATTTAGGCTGTGGCAGGCCTGCCACAGAATGTGCAAGTTGAATTGTGTTACAAATCCAACGAGCAATCGACTGCTTAGAAGCAGGCGCACCCAACTTGTTGGGTGCATACAGTATAAACAGCGAGTCAGATTTTCTGACTCCAGCCGTCCTTGAAATGTATATTTTTAAAGCTCTGACAACGTCCAACAACTTGGAGTCCTCCAAGTCGCTTGTAGCCGCAGGCACTACAATAGGCTGGTTCAGGTGAAACGCTGATACCACCTTAGGGAGAAAATGCGGACGCGTCCGCAGCTCTGCCCTATCCGAATGGAAAATTAAATAAGGGCTTTTATAAGATAAAGCCGCCAGTTCAGATACTCTCCTGGCGGACGCCAGGGCCAGTAACATAGTCACTTTCCATGTGAGATATTTCAAATCCACATCTTTTAGTGGTTCAAACCAATGGGATTTGAGGAAATCTAAAACTACATTTAGATCCCACGGTGCCACCGGAGGCACCACAGGAGGCTGTATATGCAGTACTCCTTTGACAAAAGTCTGGACCTCAGGAACGGAGGCCAATTCTTTTTGGAAGAATATTGACAGGGCCGAAATTTGAACCTTAATAGATCCCAATTTGAGACCCATAGACAATCCTGATTGCAGGAAATGTAGGAAACGACCCAGTTGAAATTCCTCCGTCGGAGCACTCCGATCCTCGCACCACGCAACATATTTCCGCCAAATGCGGTGATAATGCTTCGCGGTGACTTCCTTTCTTGCCTTAATCAAGGTAGGAATGACTTCTTCTGGAATGCCTTTTCCTTTTAGGATCTGGCGTTCAACCGCCATGCCGTCAAACGCTGCCGCGGTAAGTCTTGGAATAGACACGGTCCCTGCTGAAGCAGGTCCTGTCTTAGAGGTAGAGGCCACGGATCGTCCGTGACCATCTCTTGAAGTTCCGGGTACCAAGACCTTCTTGGCCAATCCGGAGCCACTAGTATCGTTCTTACTCCGCTTTGCCGTATGATTCTCAATACCTTTGGTATGAGAGGCAGAGGAGGAAACACATACACCGACTGGTACACCCAAGGTGTTACCAGCGCGTCCACAGCTATTGCCTGCGGATCTCTTGACCTGGCGCAATACCTGTCCAGTTTTTTGTTGAGGCGAGACGCCATCATGTCCACCATTGGTCTTTCCCAACGGTTTATTAGCATGTGGAAAACTTCTGGATGAAGTCCCCACTCTCCCGGGTGAAGATCGTGTCTGCTGAGGAAGTCTGCTTCCCAGTTGTCCACTCCCGGGATGAACACTGCTGACAGTGCTATCACGTGATTCTCCGCCCAGCGAAGGATCCTGGCAGCTTCTGCCATTGCACTCCTGCTTCTTGTGCCGCCCTGTCTGTTTACATGGGCGACTGCCGTGATGTTGTCCGACTGGATCAACACCGGTCTTCCTTGAAGCAGAGGTTCCGCCTGGCTTAGAGCATTGTAGATTGCTCTTAGTTCCAGAATGTTTATGTGAAGAGACTTTTTCAGGCTCGACCACACTCCCTGGAAGTTTCTTCCTTGTGTGACTGCTCCCCAGCCTCTCAGGCTGGCGTCCGTGGTCACCAGGATCCAATCCTGTATGCCGAATCTGCGGCCCTCCAATAGATGAGCCCTCTGCAACCACCACAGAAGAGATACCCTTGTCCTTGGAGACAGGGTTATCCGCAGGTGCATCTGAAGATGCGACCCTGACCATTTGTCCAACAGATCCCTTTGGAAAATTCTTGCATGGAATCTGCCGAATGGAATTGCTTCGTAAGAAGCCACCATTTTTCCCAGGACTCTTGTGCATTGATGTACAGACACCTTTCCTGGTTTTAGGAGATTCCTGACCAGGTCGGATAACTCCTTGGCTTTTTCCTCGGGAAGAAAAACCTTTTTCTGAACCGTGTCCAGAATCATCCCTAGGAACAGCAGACGAGTTGTCGGCATTAATTGGGATTTTGGAATATTCAGAATCCATCCGTGCTGCTTTAGCACCTCTTGAGATAGTGCTAATCCCATCTCTAGCTGTTCTCTGGACCTTGCCCTTATTAGTAGATCGTCCAAGTATGGGATAATTAATACGCCTTTTCTTCGAAGAAGAATCATCATCTCGGCCATTACCTTTGTAAAGACCCGAGGTGCCGTGGACAAACCAAACGGCAGCGTCTGAAACTGATAGTGACAGTTTTGTACAACGAACCTGAGGTACCCCTGGTGTGAGGGGTAAATTGGAACGTGGAGATACGCATCCTTGATGTCCAAGGATACCATAAAGTCCCCTTCTTCCAGGTTCGCTATCACTGCTCTGAGTGACTCCATCTTGAACTTGAACTTCTTTATGTACAGGTTCAAGGACTTCAGATTTAGAATAGGCCTTACAGAGCCATCCGGCTTCGGTACCACAAATAGAGTGGAATAATACCCCTTCCCTTGTTGTAGAAGAGGTACCTTGACTATCACCTGCTGAGAGTACAGCTTGTGAATGGCTTCCAAAACAGTCTCCCTTTCGGAAGGGGACGTTGGTAAAGCAGACTTCAGGAAACGGCGAGGTGGATCTGTCTCTAATTCCAACCTGTACCCCTGAGATATTATCTGCAGAATCCAGGGATCTACCTGCGAGTGAGCCCACTGCGCGCTGTAATTTTTGAGACGACCTCCCACCGTCCCCGAGTCCGCTTGAGAAGCCCCAACGTCATGCTGAGGCTTTTGTAGAAGCCGGGGAGGGCTTCTGTTCCTGGGAAGGAGCTGCCTGTTGCTGTTTCTTCCCTCGACCTCTGCCTCGTGGCAGATATGAATAGCCCTTTGCTCTCTTATTTTTAAAGGAACGAAAGGGCTGCGGTTGAAAAGTCGGTGCCTTTTTCTGTTGGGGAGTGACTTGAGGTAGAAAGGTGGATTTCCCGGCTGTAGCCGTGGCCACCAAATCTGATAGACCGACTCCAAATAACTCCTCCCCTTTATACGGCAAAACTTCCATATGCCGTTTTGAATCCGCATCGCCTGTCCACTGTCGCGTCCATAAAGCTCTTCTGGCCGAAATGGACATAGCACTTACCCGTGATGCCAGTGTGCAGATATCCCTCTTTGCATCACGCATATAAAGAAATGCATCCTTTATTTGTTCTAACGACAGTAAAATATTGTCCCTGTCCAGGGTATCAATATTTTCAATCAGGGACTCTGACCAAACTACCCCAGCACTGCACATCCAGGCAGTCGCTATAGCTGGTCGTAGTATAACACCTGCATGTGTGTATATACTTTTTTGGATATTTTCCATCCTCCTATCTGATGGATCTTTAAGTGCGGCCGTCTCAGGAGAAGGTAACGCCACTTGTTTTGATAAGCGTGTTAGCGCCTTGTCCACCCTAGGAGGTGTTTCCCAGCGCTCCCTAACCTCTGGCGGGAAAGGGTATAATGCCAATAATTTCTTTGAAATTATCAGCTTTTTATCAGGGGCAACCCACGCTTCATCACACACGTCATTTAATTCTTCTGATTCAGGAAAAACTATAGGTAGTTTTTTCACACCCCACATAATACCCTGTTTAGTGGTACCTGTAGTATCAGCTAAATGTAACGCCTCCTTCATTGCCAAAATCATATAACGTGTGGCCCTACTGGAAAATACGGTTGATTCGTCACCGTCACCACTGGAATCAGTGCCTGTGTCTGGGTCTGTGTCGACCGACTAAGGCAAAGGGCGTTTTACAGCCCCTGACGGTGTTTGAGGCGCCTGGACAGGCACTAATTGATTGTCCGGCCGCCTCATGTCGTCAAACGACTGCTTAAGCGAGTTGACGCTATCCCGTAATTCCACAAATAAAGGCATCCATTCTGGTGTCGACCCCCTAGGAGGTGACATCCCCATATTTGGCAATTGCTCCGCCTCCACACCAATATCGTCCTCATACATGTCGACACACACGTACCGACACACAGCAGACACACAGGGAATGCTCTAACGAAGACAGGACCCACTAGCCCTTTGGGGAGACAGAGGGAGAGTCTGCCAGCACACACCAAAAAGCGCTATATATGACAGGGATAGCTTTATAATAAGTGCTCCCTTATAGCTGCTTTATATATATCAAAATATTGCCATTAAATTTGCCCCCCCTCTCTGTTTTACCCTGTTTCTGTAGTGCAGTGCAGGGGAGAGACCTGGGAGCCGTCCTGACCAGCGGAGCTGTGAGAGGAAATGGCGCCGTGTGCTGAGGAGATAGGCCCCGCCCCTTTTTCGGCGGGCTCGTCTCCCGCTATTTTGTGAATACAGGCAGGGGTTAAATATCTCCATATAGCCTCTGGGGGCTATATGTGAGGTATTTTTAGCCTTTTAATAGGTTTTCATTTGCCTCCCAGGGCGCCCCCCCCCCCCCCAGCGCCCTGCACCCTCAGTGACTACGTGTGAAGTGTGCTGAGAGGAAAATGGCGCACAGCTGCAGTGCTGTGCGCTACCTTTAGAAGACTGCAGGAGTCTTCAGCCGCCGATTCTGGACCTCTTCTTACTTCAGCATCTGCAAGGGGGCCGGCGGCGCGGCTCCGGTGACCATCCAGGCTGTACCTGTGATCGTCCCTCTGGAGCTGATGTCCAGTAGCCAAGAAGCCAATCCATCCTGCACGCAGGTGAGTTCACTTCTTCTCCCCTCTGTCCCTCGTTGCAGTGATCCTGTTGCCAGCAGGAATCACTGTAAAATAAAAAACCTAAGCTAAACTTTCTCTAAGCAGCTCTTTAGGAGAGCCACCCAGATTGCACCCTTCTCGGCCGGGCACAAAAATCTAACTGGAGTCTGGAGGAGGGTCATAGGGGGAGGAGCCAGTGCACACCACCTGATCGGAAAGCTTTACTTTTGTGCCCTGTCTCCTGCGGAGCCGCTATTCCCCATGGTCCTTTCAGGAACCCCAGCATCCACTAGGACGATAGAGAAAATGCTCTGTTCCTGGACTCTCCTGGTAATGTATGATTGCCATCACCTGTGGTGAGCTGGGTAATTGATAAGAAAGGTGTTTCACCACAGGTGATGGCAATCATACATTACCAGGAAAGTCCAGGAGCAGAGCATTTTCTCCCTCATGGAGAGGGTAGGTAGGCAGGTATGAGCTACATGAAGGGTGAGGGCAGGGACGCTGACGGGGAGTTTCATGGCAGGTGAGGGTAGGGACACTGAAGGGGAGTTACATGGAGGGTGAGGGCATGGGCACTGATGGGGTGTTAAAGGGAG
Source organism: Pseudophryne corroboree (assembly GCF_028390025.1). Lineage (NCBI taxonomy): Eukaryota > Metazoa > Chordata > Amphibia > Anura > Myobatrachidae > Pseudophryne > Pseudophryne corroboree. The sequence continues at coordinate 482,907 of NW_026967536.1, read as the reverse complement.
GGTGAATGCAGGGGCACTGAGGGTGGACTTACAAGGAAAGTGAGGGAAGGGGCCTCAAAATAAATAAAATACTCTAAATCCAAGTGTGGATTAAACATTCACATACAGATTATAACATACGGAGAGCCACTACGCCCCCCCGCCCCCCCCCCCCCCCCCGACTGCTGATTACCATATATTTGGAATGTAAGTAGCGCCTCCTCTCTTCTTTAGGAAGAGGCAGCAGCCCGTCACACGTGGGATTCTGTCTGTGTGCTGCGGAGATCCCTTTGATTTAGAGCAGCCCACTGGGGAGGCGGAGCTCGGGACTCGGAAAGTACCTAGAGCTTCCTGAGATAGTGTGGTCTTCCTGGGCGGGTGAGTGGCACATCTCTTCATGCAGCAACAGGCACGACAGTGAGGCTCCCTCAGTAAGGAGGCAGAGAGGGGGAGGCCGCTTTTCATGTTGCCGACGCAGCTGCTGCCTGTCAGAGTGACAAGCGCTGGCAGCCGGCAGCAACACCAGCACTTCTCAGCAAGGAGGTGTGACAGGGAGATAGAAAGTGTCAGGGAAATAGTGTGTGACAGAAAGACATTGGGTGACAGAAAAATAGTGGGTGACATGGTGAGGGAGACAGGGAGATATTAGGTCAGGGGTTCCCAAACTGTGTGCCGTGGCTCCCTGGGGTGCCCCGGGACACTTGCAGGAGTGCCCTGGGTTGGTGGTCCAGGACCAATTCAAATTATTTATGGTCAATATAATAGGCAAAACCAGTGCTGGTGGCTGCCAGTCATAAAATATGTGGCTAAACAGAAGCAAATCTTGTCCCTCACCACACAACTGACCCTAAGGATGACATATAAACGGGATCTACTAATGTAATATTTCTTTCTAAATTTCTCAATAAGAAATTTTTGGCCTAGGGGTGCTGTGAAAAAAATTCTGATATTCTAGGGCGCCGTGATACAAAAAAGTTTGGAAACCACTGTACTAGGTGATGGAAATAGTGGGTGACAGGGAGAGAGAGTTACAGGGAGAGAGAATGACGGAGATAATGGGTGACAGGTGGATAGTGGGTAACATGGTGAGGGCGACAGGGAGATACTAGGTGATGGAGATAGTGGGTGACAGGGAGAGAGAGTTACAGGGAGAGAGAGTGACAGGGAGATAGTGGGTGACATGGTGAGGGTGACAGGGGGATAACGGGTGACATGGTGAGGGTGACAGGTGATAGTGGGTGTGATGGTGAGAGAGACAGGGAGATAGTGGGTGACATGGTGAGGGTGACAGGGAGATAGTGGGTGACATGGTGAGGGTGATGGGTGGATAGTGGGTGACATGGTGACAGTGACAGGGAGATAGTGGATGACATGGTGAGGGTGTCCGGGGGATAGTGGGCGAAATGGTGAGGGTGACAGGGGGATAGTGGGCGACATGGTTAGGGTGACAGGGGGATAGTGGGTGAGATGGTGAGGGTGACAGGGGGGATAGCACGTGACATGGTGAGGGTGACAGAGGGGATAGCAGGTGACATGGTGAGGGTGACAGCGGGATAGCGGGTGACATGGTGAGGGTGACAGGGGGGATAGCGGGTGACATGGTGAGGGTGACAGGGGGTTAGCGGGTGACATGGTGAGGGTGACAGCGGGATGGGGGTGACATGGTGAGGGTGACAGGGGGGATAGCGGGTGACATGGTGAGGGTGACAGCGGGATAGGGGATGACATGGTGAGGGTGACAGGGGGAGACATGGTGAGGTTGACGGGGGATAGTGGGTGACATGGTGAGGGTGACAGGGGGATAGCGGGTGACATGGTGAGGGTGACAGGGGGGATAGCGGGCGACATGGTGAGGGTGACAGCGGGATAGCGGGTGACATGGTGAGGGTGACAGGGGGGATAGCGGGCGACATGGTGAGGGTGACAGGGGGATAGAGGGTGACATGGTGAGGGTGACGGGGTTAGGGGGTGACATGGTGAGGGTGACAGCGGGATAGGGGATGACATGGTGAGGGTGACAGGGGGAGACATGGTGAGGTTGACGGGGGATAGTGGGTGACATGGTGAGGGTGACAGGGGGATAGCGGGTGACATGGTGTGGGTGACAGGGGGATAGCGGGTGACATGGTGAGGGTGACAGGGAGATAGCGGGTGACATGGTGAGGGTGACAGGGGGGGTAGCGGGTGACATGGTGAGGGTGACGGGGGACATAGTGAGGGTGACAGGGGGATAGTGGGTGACATGGTGAGGGTGACTGGGGTAGCGGGTGACATGGTGAGGGTGACAGGGGGATAGCGGGTGACATGGTGAGGGTGACGGGGGGATAGCGGGTGACATGGTGATGGTGACAGGTGGGATAGCGGGTGAGAGGTGGATAGCGGGTGACATGGTGAGGGTGACGGGTGGATAGCGGGTGACATGGTCAGGGTGACAGGGGGATAGCGGGTGACATGGTGAGGGTGACGGTGGCAGCGGGTGACATGGTGAGGGTGCCAGGTGGATAGCGGGTGACATGGTGAGGGTAACAGGTGGGATAGCGGGTGACATGTGGATAGCGGGTGACATGGTGAGGGTGACGGGTGGATAGCGGTTGACATGGTGAGGGTGACGGGGGATAGTGGGTGACATGGTGAGGGTGACAGGTGGATAGCGGGTGACATGGTGAGGGTGACGGGGGATAGTGGGTGACATGGTGAGGGTGACAGGTGGATAGCGGGTGACATTGTGAGGGTGACAGGTGGGATAGCGGGTGACAGGTGGATAGCGGGTGACATGGTGAGGGTGACGGGTGGATAGCGGGTGACATGGTGAGGGTGACGGGGGATAGCGGGTGACATGGTGATGGTGACAGGTAGGATAGCGGGTGACATGGTGAGGGTGACGGGTGGATAGCGGGTGACATGGTCAGGGTAACAGGTGGGATAGCGGGTGACAGGTGGATAGCGGGTGACGGGTGGATAGCGGTTGACATGGTGAGGGTGACGGGGGATAGTGGGTGACATGGTGAGGGTGACAGGTGGATAGCGGGTGACATGGTGATGGTGACAGGTAGGATAGCGGGTGACATGGTGAGGGTGACGGGTGGATAGCGGGTGACATGGTCAGGGTAACAGGTGGGATAGCGGGTGACAGGTGGATAGCGGGTGACGGGTGGATAGCGGGTGACATGGTGAGGGTGACGGGGGATAGTGGGTGACATGGTGAGGGTGACAGGTGGATAGCGGGTGACATGGTGAGGGTGACGGGGGATAGTGGGTGACATGGTGAGGGTGACAGGTGGATAGCGGGTGACATTGTGAGGGTGACAGGTGGGATAGCGGGTGACAGGTGGATAGCGGGTGACATGGTGAGGGTGACGGGGGATAGTGGGTGACTGGTGGATAGTGGGTGACATGGTCAGGGTGACAGGTGGATAGCGGATGACATGGTGAGGGTGACGGGGGATACTGGGTGACATGGTGAGGGTGACAGGTGGATAGCGGGTGACATGGTGAGGGTGACGGGGGATAGTGGGTGACATGGTGAGGGTGACAGGTGGATAGCGGATGACATGGTGAGGTGACGGGTGGATAGTGGTCGACATGGTGAGGGTGACGGGGATAGCGGGTGACATGGTGAGGGTGACAGGGGGATAGCGGGTGACATGGTGAGGGTGACTGGGGTAGCGGGTGACATGGTGAGGGTGACAGGGGGATAGCGGGTGACATGGTGAGGGTGACAGGGGGATAGCGGGTGACATGGTGAGGGTGACGTGGGGATAGTGGGTGACATGGTGATGGTGACAGGTGGGATAGCGGGTGAGAGGTGGATAGCGGGTGACATGGTGAGGGTGACGGGTGGATAGCGGGTGACATGGTCAGGGTGACAGGGGGATAGCGGGTGACATGGTCAGGGTGACGGTGGCAGCGGGTGACATGGTGAGGGTGCCAGGTGGATAGCGGGTGACATGGTGAGGGTGACGGGTGGATAGCGGTTGACATGGTGAGGGTGACGGGGGATAGTGGGTGACATGGTGAGGGTGACGGGTGGATAGCGGTTGACATGGTGAGGGTGACGGGGGATAGTGGGTGACATGGTGAGGGTGACAGGTGGATAGCGGGTGACATGGTGAGGGTGACGGGGGATAGTGGGTGACATGGTGAGGGTGACAGGTGGATAGCGGGTGACATTGTGAGGGTGACAGGTGGGATAGCGGGTGACGGGGGATAGTGGGTGACATGGTGAGGGTGACGGGTGGATAGCGGGTGACATGGTGAGGGTGACGGGGGATAGCGGGTGACATGGTGATGGTGACAGGTAGGATAGCGGGTGACATGGTGAGGGTGACGGGTGGATAGCGGGTGACATGGTCAGGGTGACAGGTGGATAGCGGGTGACATGGTGAGGGTGACGGGTGGATAGCGGGTGACATGGTCAGGGTGACAGGTGGATAGCGGATGACATGGTGAGGGTGACGGGGGATAGTGGGTGACATGGTGAGGGTGACAGGTGGATAGCGGGTGCCATGGTGAGGGTGACGGGGGATAGTGGGTGACATGGTGAGGGTGACAGGTGGATAGCGGGTGACATGGTGAGGGTGAAGGGGGATAGTGGGTGACATGGTGAGGGTGACAGGTGGATAGCGGATGACATGGTGAGGTGACGGGTGGATAGTGGTCGACATGGTGAGGGTGACGGGGATAGCGGGTGACATGGTGAGGGTGACAGGGAGATAGCGGGTGACATGGTGAGGGTGACGGGGGCAGCGGGTGACATGGTGAGGGTGCCAGGTGGATAGCGGGTGACATGGTGAGGGTAACAGGTGGGATAGCGGGTGACAGGTGGATAGCGGGTGACGGGTGGATAGCGGGTGACATGGTGAGGGTGACGGGGGATAGTGGGTGACATGGTGAGGGTGACAGGTGGATAGCGGGTGACATGGTGAGGGTGACGGGGGATAGTGGGTGACATGGTGAGGGTGACAGGTGGATAGCGGGTGACATTGTGAGGGTGACAGGTGGGATAGCGGGTGACAGGTGGATAGCGGGTGACATGGTGAGGGTGACGGGGGATAGTGGGTGACTGGTGGATAGTGGGTGACATGGTCAGGGTGACAGGTGGATAGCGGATGACATGGTGAGGGTGACGGGGGATACTGGGTGACATGGTGAGGGTGACGGGTGGATAGCGGGTGACATGGTGAGGGTGACGGGGGATAGTGGGTGACATGGTGAGGGTGACAGGTGGATAGCGGGTGACATGGTGAGGGTGACGGGGGATAGTGGGTGACATGGTGAGGGTGACAGGTGGATAGCGGATGACATGGTGAGGTGACGGGTGGATAGCGGTTGACATGGTGAGGGTGACGGGGGATAGTGGGTGACATGGTGAGGGTGACAGGTGGATAGCGGGTGACATGGTGAGGGTGACGGGGGATAGTGGGTGACAGGTGGATAGCGGGTGACATTGTGAGGGTGACAGGTGGGATAGCGGGTGACATGGTGAGGGTGACTGGGGTAGCGGGTGACATGGTGAGGGTGACAGGGGGATAGCGGGTGACATGGTGAGGGTGACAGGGGGATAGCGGGTGACATGGTGAGGGTGACGGGGGGATAGCGGGTGACCTGGTGATGGTGACAGGTGGGATAGCGGGTGAGAGGTGGATAGCGGGTGACATGGTGAGGGTGACGGGTGGATAGCGGGTGACATGGTCAGGGTGACAGGGGGATAGCGGGTGACATGGTGAGGGTGACGGTGGCAGCGGGTGACATGGTGAGGGTGCCAGGTGGATAGCGGGTGACATGGTGAGGGTAACAGGTGGGATAGCGGGTGACATGTGGATAGCGGGTGACATGGTGAGGGTGACGGGTGGATAGCGGTTGACATGGTGAGGGTGACGGGGGATAGTGGGTGACATGGTGAGGGTGACAGGTAGGATAGCGGGTGACATGGTGAGGGTGACGGGGGATAGTGGGTGACATGGTGAGGGTGACAGGTGGATAGCGGGTGACATTGTGAGGGTGACAGGTGGGATAGCGGGTGACAGGTGGATAGCGGGTGAAATGGTGAGGGTGACGGGGGATAGTGGGTGACATGGTGAGGGTGACGGGTGGATAGCGGGTGACATGGTGAGGGTGACGGGGGATAGCGGGTGACATGGTGAGGGTGACAGGTAGGATAGCGGGTGACATGGTGAGGGTGACGGGTGGATAGCGGGTGACATGGTCAGGGTAACAGGTGGGATAGCGGGTGACAGGTGGATAGCGGGTGACGGGTGTATAGCGGTTGACATGGTGAGGGTGACGGGGGATAGCGGGTGACATGGTGATGGTGACAGGTAGGATAGCGGGTGACATGGTGAGGGTGACGGGTGGATAGCGGGTGACATGGTCAGGGTGACAGGTGGATAGCGGGTGACATGGTGAGGGTGACGGGTGGATAGCGGGTGACATGGTCAGGGTGACAGGTGGATAGCGGATGACATGGTGAGGGTGACGGGGGATAGTGGGTGACAGGTGGATAGCGGGTGACATGGTGAGGGTGACGGGGGATAGCGGGTGACATGGTGATGGTGACAGGTAGGATAGCGGGTGACATGGTGAGGGTGACGGGTGGATAGCGGGTGACATGGTCAGGGTAACAGGTGGGATAGCGGGTGACAGGTGGATAGCGGGTGACGGGTGTATAGCGGTTGACATGGTGAGTGTGACGGGGGATAGCGGGTGACATGGTGATGGTGACAGGTAGGATAGCGGGTGACATGGTGAGGGTGACGGGTGGATAGCGGGTGACATGGTCAGGGTGACAGGTGGATAGCGGGTGGATAGCGGGTGACATGGTGAGGGTGACAGGTGGATAGCGGGTGACATGGTGAGGGTGACGGGGGATAGTGGGTGACATGGTGAGGGTGACAGGTGGATAGCGGGTGACATGGTGAGGGTGACGGGGGATAGCGGGTGACATGGTGATGGTGACAGGTAGGATAGCGGGTGACATGGTGAGGGTGACGGGTGGATAGCGGGTGACATGGTCAGGGTGACAGGTGGATAGCGGGTGACATGGTGAGGGTGACGGGTGGATAGCGGGTGACATGGTCAGGGTGACAGGTGGATAGCGGGTGACATGGTCAGGGTGACAGGTGGATAGCGGATGACATGGTGAGGGTGACGGGGGATAGTGGGTGACATGATGAGGGTGACAGGTGGATAGCGGGTGACATGGTGAGGGTGACGGGGGATAGTGGGTGACATGGTGAGGGTGACAGGTGGATAGCGGGTGACATGGTGAGGGTGACTGGGGTAGCGGGTGACATGGTGAGGGTGACTGGGGTAGCGGGTGACATGGTGAGGGTGACAGGGGGATAGCGGGTGACATGGTGAGGGTGACGGGGGGATAGCGGGTGACATGGTGATGGTGACAGGTGGGATAGCGGGTGACATGTGGATAGCGGGTGACATGGTGAGGGTGACGGGTGGATAGCGGTTGACATGGTGAGGGTGACGGGGGATAGTGGGTGACATGGTGAGGGTGACAGGTGGATAGCGGGTGACATGGTGAGGGTGACGGGGGATAGCGGGTGACATGGTGATGGTGACAGGTAGGATAGCGGGTGACAAGTGGATAGCGGGTGACATGGTCAGGGTAACAGGTGGGATAGCGGGTGACAGGTGGATAGCGGGTGACGGGTGGATAGCGGTTGACATGGTGAGGGTGACGGGGGATAGTGGGTGACATGGTGAGGGTGACAGGTGGATAGCTGGTGACATGGTGATGGTGACAGGTAGGATAGCGGGTGACATGGTGAGGGTGACGGGTGGATAGCGGGTGACATGGTGAGGGTGACAGGTGGATAGCGGGTGACATGGTGAGGGTGACGGGTGGATAGCGGGTGACATGGTCAGGGTGACAGGTGGATAGCGGATGACATGGTGAGGGTGACGGGGGATAGTGGGTGACATGGTGAGGGTGACAGGTGGATAGCGGGTGACATGGTGAGGGTGACGGGGGATAGCGGGTGACATGGTGATGGTGACAGGTAGGATAGCGGGTGACATGGTGAGGGTGACGGGTGGATAGCGGGTGACATGGTCAGAGTGACAGGTGGATAGCGGGTGACATGGTGAGGGTGACGGGTGGATAGCGGGTGACATGGTCAGGGTGACAGGTGGATAGCGGGTGACATGGTCAGGGTGACAGGTGGATAGCGGGTGACATGGTCAGGGTGACAGGTGGATAGCGGATGACATGGTGAGGGTGACGGGGGATAGTGGGTGACATGGTGAGGGTGACAGGTGGATAGCGGGTGATATGGTGAGGGTGACGGGGGATAGTGGGTGACATGGTGAGGGTGACAGGTGGATAGCGGGTGACATGGTGAGGGTGACTGGGGTAGCGGGTGACATGGTGAGGGTGACAGGGGGATAGCGGGTGACATGGTGAGGGTGACGGGGGGATAGCGGGTGACATGGTGATGGTGACAGGTGGGATAGCGGGTGAGAGGTGGATAGCGGGTGACATGGTGAGGGTGACGGGTGGATAGCGGGTGACATGGTCAGGGTGACAGGGGGATAGCGGGTGACATGGTCAGGGTGACAGGGGGATAGCGGGTGACATGGTGAGGGTGACGGGGGCAGCGGGTGACATGGTGAGGGTGCCAGGTGGATAGCGGGTGACATGGTGAGGGTAACAGGTGGGATAGCGTGTGACAGGTGGATAGCGGGTGACGGGTGGATAGCGGTTGACATGGTGAGGGTGACGGGGGATAGTGGGTGACATGGTGAGGGTGACAGGTGGATAGCGGGTGACATGGTGAGGGTGACGGGGGATAGTGGGTGACATGGTGAGGGTGACAGGTGGATAGCGGGTGACATGGTCAGGGTGACAGGTGCATAGCGGATGACATGGTGAGGGTGACGGGGGATAGTGGGTGACATGGTGAGGGTGACAGGTGGATAGCGGGTGACATGGTGAGGGTGACGGGGGATAGCGGGTGACATGGTGATGGTGACAGGTAGGATAGCGGGTGACATGGTGAGGGTGACGGGGGATAGCGGGTGACATGGTGATGGTGACAGGTAGGATAGCGGGTGACATGGTGAGGGTGACGGGTGGATAGCGGGTGACATGGTGAGGGTGACGGGTGGATAGCGGGTGACATGGTCAGGGTGACAGGTGGATAGCGGGTGACATGGTGAGGGTGACGGGTGGATAGCGGGTGACATGGTCAGGGTGACAGGTGGATAGCGGGTGACATGGTCAGGGTGACAGGTGGATAGCGGATGACATGGTGAGGGTGACGGGGGATAGTGGGTGACATGGTGAGGGTGACAGGTGGATAGCGGGTGACATGGTGAGGGTGACGGGGGATAGTGGGTGACATGGTGAGGGTGACAGGTGGATAGCGGGTGACATGGTGAGGGTGACTGGGGTAGCGGGTGACATGGTGAGGGTGACAGGGGGATAGCGGGTGACATGGTGAGGGTGACGGGGGGATAGCGGGTGACATGGTGATGGTGACAGGTGGGATAGCGGGTGACATGTGGATAGCGGGTGACATGGTGAGGGTGACGGGTGGATAGCGGTTGACATGGTGAGGGTGACGGGGGATAGTGGGTGACATGGTGAGGGTGACAGGTGGATAGCGGGTGACATGGTGAGGGTGACGGGGGATAGCGGGTGACATGGTGATGGTGACAGGTAGGATAGCGGGTGACATGGTGAGGGTGACGGGTGGATAGCGGGTGACATGGTCAGGGTAACAGGTGGGATAGCGGGTGACAGTTGGATAGCGGGTGACGGGTGGATAGCGGTTGACATGGTGAGGGTGACGGGGGATAGTGGGTGACATGGTGAGGGTGACAGGTGGATAGCGGGTGACATGGTGATGGTGACAGGTAGGATAGCGGGTGACATGGTGAGGGTGACGGGTGGATAGCGGGTGACATGGTCAGGGTGACAGGTGGATAGCGGGTGACATGGTGAGGGTGACGGGTGGATAGCGGGTGACATGGTCAGGGTGACTGGTGGATAGCGGATGACATGGTGAGGGTGACGGGGGATAGTGGGTGACATGGTGATGGTGACAGGTGGATAGCGGGTGACATGGTGAGGGTGACGGGGGATAGCGGGTGACATGGTGATGGTGACAGGTAGGATAGCGGGTGACATGGTGAGGGTGACGGGTGGATAGCGGGTGACATGGTCAGGGTGACAGGTGGATAGCGGGTGACATGGTGAGGGTGACGGGTGGATAGCGGGTGACATGGTCAGGGTGACAGGTGGATAGCGGGTGACATGGTCAGGGTGACAGGTGGATAGCGGGTGACATGGTCAGGGTGACAGGTGGATAGCGGGTGACATGGTCAGGGTGACAGGTGGATAGTGGGTGACATGGTGAGGGTGACAGGTGGATAGCGGGTGACATGGTGAGGGTGACTGGGGTAGCGGGTGACATGGTGAGGGTGACAGGGGGATAGCGGGTGACATGGTGAGGGTGACGGGGGATAGCGGGTGACATGGTGATGGTGACAGGTGGGATAGCGGGTGAGAGGTGGATAGCGGGTGACATGGTGAGGGTGACGGGTGGATAGCGGGTGACATGGTCAGGGTGACAGGGGGATAGCGGGTGACATGGTCAGGGTGACAGGGGGATAGCGGGTGACATGGTGAGGGTGACGGGGGCAGCGGGTGACATGGTGAGGGTGCCAGGTGGATAGCGGGTGACATGGTGAGGGTAACAGGTGGGATAGCGGGTGACAGGTGGATAGCGGGTGACGGGTGGATAGCGGTTGACATGGTGAGGGTGACGGGGGATAGTGGGTGACATGGTGAGGGTGACAGGTGGATAGCGGGTGACATGGTGAGGGTGACGGGGGATAGTGGGTGACATGGTGAGGGTGACAGGGGGATAGCGGGTGACATGGTGAGGGTGACTGGGGTAGCGGGTGACATGGTGAGGGTGACAGGGGGATAGCGGGTGACATGGTGAGGGTGACGGGGGGATAGCGGGTGACATGGTGATGGTGACAGGTGGGATAGCGGGTGAGAGGTGGATAGCGGGTGACATGGTGAGGGTGACGGGTGGATAGCGGGTGACATGGTCAGGGTGACAGGGGGATAGCGGGTGACATGGTCAGGGTGACAGGGGGATAGCGGGTGACATGGTGAGGGTGACGGGGGCAGCGGGTGACATCGTGAGGGTGCCAGGTGGATAGCGGGTGACATGGTGAGGGTAACAGGTGGGATAGCGGGTGACAGGTGGATAGCGGGTGACGGGTGGATAGCGGTTGACATGGTGAGGGTGACGGGGGATAGTGGGTGACATGGTGAGGGTGACAGGTGGATAGCGGGTGACATGGTGAGGGTGACGGGGGATAGTGGGTGACATGGTGAGGGTGACAGGTGGATAGCGTGTGACATGGTGAGGGTGACAGGTGGATAGCGTGTGACATGGTGAGGGTGACAGGTGGATAGCGTGTGACATGGTGAGGGTGACGGGGGGATAGCGGGTGACATGGTGAGGGTGACGGGGGGATAGCGGGTGACATGGTGATGGTGACAGGTGGGATAGCGGGTGAGAGGTGGATAGCGGGTGACATGGTGAGGGTGACGGGTGGATAGCGGGTGACATGGTCAGGGTGACAGGGGGATAGCGGGTGACATGGTCAGGGTGACAGGGGGATAGCGGGTGACATGGTGAGGGTGACGGGGGCAGCGGGTGACATGGTGAGGGTGCCAGGTGGATAGCGGGTGACATGGTGAGGGTAACAGGTGGGATAGCGGGTGACAGGTGGATAGCGGGTGACGGGTGGATAGCGGTTGACATGGTGAGGGTGACGGGGGATAGTGGGTGACATGGTGAGGGTGACAGGTGGATAGCGGGTGACATGGTGAGGGTGACGGGGGATAGTGGGTGACATGGTGAGGGTGACAAGTGGATAGCGGGTGACATGGTGAGGGTGACTGGGGTAGCGGGCGACATGGTGAGGGTGACAGGGGGATAGCGGGTGACATGGTGAGGGTGACGGGGGGATAGCGGGTGACATGGTGATGGTGACAGGTGGGATAGCGGGTGAGAGGTGGATAGCGGGTGACATGGTGAGGGTGACGGGTGGATAGCGGGTGACATGGTCAGGGTGACAGGGGGATAGCGGGTGACATGGTGAGGGTGACGGGGGCAGCGGGTGACATGGTGAGGGTGCCAGGTGGATAGCGGGTGACATGGTGAGGGTAACAGGTGGGATAGCGGGTGACAGGTGGATAGCGGGTGACGGGTGGATAGCGGTTGACATGGTGAGGGTGACGGGGGATAGTGGGTGACATGGTGAGGGTGACAGGTGGATAGCGGGTGACATGGTGAGGGTGACGGGGGATAGTGGGTGACATGGTGAGGGTGACAGGTGGATAGCGGGTGACATGGTGAGGGTGACTGGGGTAGCGGGTGACATGGTGAGGGTGACAGGGGGATAGCGGGTGACATGGTGAGGGTGACGGGGGGATAGCGGGTGACATGGTGATGGTGACAGGTGGGATAGCGGGTGAGAGGTGGATAGCGGGTGACATGGTGAGGGTGACGGGTGGATAGCGGGTGACATGGTCAGGGTGACAGGGGGATAGCGGGTGACATGGTCAGGGTGACAGGGGGATAGCGGGTGACATGGTGAGGGTGACGGGGGCAGCGGGTGACATGGTGAGGGTGCCAGGTGGATAGCGGGTGACATGGTGAGGGTAACAGGTGGGATAGCGGGTGACAGGTGGATAGCGGGTGACGGGTGGATAGCGGTTGACATGGTGAGGGTGACGGGGGATAGTGGGTGACATGGTGAGGGTGACAGGTGGATAGCGGGTGACATGGTGAGGGTGACGGGGGATAGTGGGTGACATGGTGAGGGTGACAGGTGGATAGCGGGTGACATGTTGAGGGTGACTGGGGTAGCGGGTGACATGGTGAGGGTGACAGGGGGATAGCGGGTGACATGGTGAGGGTGACGGGGGGATAGCGGGTGACATGGTGATGGTGACAGGTGGGATAGCGGGTGAGAGGTGGATAGCGGGTGACATGGTGAGGGTGACAGGTGGATAGCGGGTGACATGGTGAGGGTGACTGGGGTAGCGGGTGACATGGTGAGGGTGACGGGGGGATAGCGGGTGACATGGTGATGGTGACAGGTGGGATAGCGGGTGAGAGGTGGATAGCGGGTGACATGGTGAGGGTGACGGGTGGATAGCGGGTGACATGGTCAGGGTGACAGGGGGATAGCGGGTGACATGGTCAGGGTGACAGGGGGATAGCGGGTGACATGGTGAGGGTGACGGGGGCAGCGGGTGACATGGTGAGGGTGCCAGGTGGATAGCGGGTGACATGGTGAGGGTGCCAGGTGGGATAGCGGGTGACAGGTGGATAGCGGGTGACGGGTGGATAGCGGTTGACATGGTGGGGGTGACGGGGGATAGTGGGTGACATGGTGAGGGTGACAGGTGGATAGCGGGTGACATGGTGAGGGTGACGGGGGATAGTGGGTGACATGGTGAGGGTGACAGGTGGATAGCGGGTGACATGGTGAGGGTGACTGGGGTAGCGGGTGACATGGTGAGGGTGACAGGGGGATAGCGGGTGACATGGTGAGGGTGACGGGGGGATAGCGGGTGACATGGTGAGGGTGACAGGTGGGATAGCGGGTGAGAGGTGGATAGCGGGTGACATGGTGAGGGTGACGGGTGGATAGCGGGTGACATGGTCAGGGTGACAGGGGGATAGCGGGTGACATGGTCAGGGTGACAGGGGGATAGCGGGTGACATGGTGAGGGTGACAGGGGCAGCGGGTGACATGGTGAGGGTGACAGGTGGATAGCGGGTGACATGGTGAGGGTAACAGGTGGGATAGCGGGTGACAGGTGGATAGCGGGTGACGGGTGGATAGCGGTTGACATGGTGAGGGTGACGGGGGATAGTGGGTGACATGGTGAGGGTGACAGGTGGATAGCGGGTGACATGGTGAGGGTGACGGAGGATAGTGGGTGACATGGTGAGGGTGACAGGTGGATAGCGGGTGACATGGTGAGGGTGACTGGGGTAGCGGGTGACATGGTGAGGGTGACAGGGGGATAGCGGGTGACATGGTGAGGGTGACGGGGGGATAGCGGATGACATGGTGATGGTGACAGGTGGGATAGCGGGTGAGAGGTGGATAGCGGGTGACATGGTGAGGGTGACGGGTGGATAGCGGGTGACATGGTCAGGGTGACAGGGGGATAGCGGGTGACATGGTCAGGGTGACAGTGGGATAGCGGGTGACATGGTGAGGGTGACGGGGGCAGCGGGTGACATGGTGAGGGTGCCAGGTGGATAGCGGGTGACATGGTGAGGGTAACAGGTGGGATAGCGGGTGACAGGTGGATAGCGGGTGACGGGTGGATAGCGGTTGACATGGTGAGGGTGACGGGGGATAGTGGGTGACATGGTGAGGGTGACAGGTGGATAGCGGGTGACATGGTGAGGGTGACGGGGGATAGTGGGTGACAGGTGGATAGCGGGTGACATGGTGAGGGTGACTGGGGTAGCGGGTGACATGGTGAGGGTGACGGGGGGATAGCGGGTGACATGGTGATGGTGACAGGTGGGATAGCGGGTGAGAGGTGGATAGCGGGTGACATGGTGAGGGTGACGGGTGGATAGCGGGTGACATGGTCAGGGTGACAGGGGGATAGCGGGTGACATGGTCAGGGTGACAGGGGGATAGCGGGTGACATGGTGAGGGTGACGGGGGCAGCGGGTGACATGGTGAGGGTGCCAGGTGGATAGCGGGTGACATGGTGAGGGTAACAGGTGGGATAGCGGGTGACAGGTGGATAGCGGGTGACGGGTGGATAGCGGTTGACATGGTGAGGGTGACGGGGGATAGTGGGTGACATGGTGAGGGTGACAGGTGGATAGCGGGTGACATGGTGAGGGTGACGGGGGATAGTGGGTGACAGGTGGATAGCGGGTGACATGGTGAGGGTGACTGGGGTAGCGGGTGACATGGTGAGGGTGACGGGGGGATAGCGGGTGACATGGTGAGGGTGACGGGGGGATAGCGGGTGACATGGTGATGGTGACAGGTGGGATAGCGGGTGAGAGGTGGATAGCGGGTGACATGGTGAGGGTGACGGGTGGATAGCGGGTGACATGGTCAGGGTGACGGGGATAGCGGGTGACATGGTCAGGGTGACAGGGGGATAGCGGGTGACATGGTGAGGGTGACGGGGGCAGCGGGTGACATGGTGAGGGTGCCAGGTGGATAGCGGGTGACATGGTGAGGGTAACAGGTGGGATAGCGGGTGACAGGTGGATAGCGGGTGACAGGTGGATAGCGGTTGACATGGTGAGGGTGACGGGGAATAGTGGGTGACATGGTGAGGGTGACAGGTGGATAGCGGGTGACATGGTGAGGGTGACTGGGGTAGCGGGTGACATGGTGAGGGTGACAGGGGGATAGCGGGTGACATGGTGAGGGTGACGGGGGGATAGCGGGTGACATGGTGATGGTGACAGGTGGGATAGCGGGTGACATGTGGATAGCGGGTGACGGGTGGATAGCGGTTGACATGGTGAGGGTGACGGGGGATAGTGGGTGACATGGTGAGGGTGACAGGTGGATAGCGGGTGACATGGTGAGGGTGACGGGGGATAGCGGGTGACATGGTGATGGTGACAGGTAGGATAGCGGGTGACATGGTGAGGGTGACGGGTGGATAGCGGGTGACATGGTCAGGGTAACAGGTGGGATAGCGGGTGACAGTTGGATAGCGGGTGACGGGTGGATAGCGGTTGACATGGTGAGGGTGACGGGGGATAGTGGGTGACATGGTGAGGGTGACAGGTGGATAGCGGGTGACATGGTGATGGTGACAGGTAGGATAGCGGGTGACATGGTGAGGGTGACGGGTGGATAGCGGGTGACATGGTCAGGGTGACAGGTGGATAGCGGGTGACATGGTGAGGGTGACGGGTGGATAGCGGGTGACATGGTCAGGGTGACAGGTGGATAGCGGATGACATGGTGAGGGTGACGGGGGATAGTGGGTGACATGGTGAGGGTGACAGGTGGATAGCGGGTGACATGGTGAGGGTGACGGGGGATAGCGGGTGACATGGTGATGGTGACAGGTAGGATAGCGGGTGACATGGTGAGGGTGACGGGTGGATAGCGGGTGACATGGTCAGGGTGACAGGTGGATAGCGGGTGACATGGTGAGGGTGACGGGTGGATAGCGGGTGACATGGTCAGGGTGACAGGTGGATAGCGGGTGACATGGTCAGGGTGACAGGTGGATAGCGGGTGACATGGTCAGGGTGACAGGTGGATAGCGGATGACATGGTGAGGGTGACGGGGGATAGTGGGTGACATGGTGAGGGTGACAGGTGGATAGCGGGTGACATGGTGAGGGTGACGGGGGATAGTGGGTGACATGGTGAGGGTGACAGGTGGATAGCGGGTGACATGGTGAGGGTGACTGGGGTAGCGGGTGACATGGTGAGGGTGACAGGGGGATAGCGGGTGACATGGTGAGGGTGACGGGGGATAGCGGGTGACATGGTGATGGTGACAGGTGGGATAGCGGGTGAGAGGTGGATAGCGGGTGACATGGTGAGGGTGACGGGTGGATAGCGGGTGACATGGTCAGGGTGACAGGGGGATAGCGGGTGACATGGTCAGGGTGACAGGGGGATAGCGGGTGACATGGTGAGGGTGACGGGGGCAGCGGGTGACATGGTGAGGGTGCCAGGTGGATAGCGGGAGACATGGTGAGGGTAACAGGTGGGATAGCGGGTGACAGGTGGATAGCGGGTGACGGGTGGATAGCGGTTGACATGGTGAGGGTGACGGGGGATAGTGGGTGACATGGTGAGGGTGACAGGTGGATAGCGGGTGACTGGTGAGGGTGACAGGTGGATAGCGGGTGACATGGTGAGGGTGACGGGGGATAGTGGGTGACATGGTGAGGGTGACAGGGGGATAGCGGGTGACATGGTGAGGGTGACTGGGGTAGCGGGTGACATGGTGAGGGTGACAGGGGGATAGCGGGAGACATGGTGAGGGTGACGGGGGGATAGCGGGTGACATGGTGATGGTGACAGGTGGGATAGCGGGTGAGAGGTGGATAGCGGGTGACATGGTGAGGGTGACGGGTGGATAGCGGGTGACATGGTCAGGGTGACAGGGGGATAGCGGGTGACATGGTCAGGGTGACAGGGGGATAGCGGGTGACATGGTGAGGGTGACGGGGGCAGCGGGTGACATGGTGAGGGTGCCAGGTGGATAGCGGGTGACATGGTGAGGGTAACAGGTGGGATAGCGGGTGACAGGTGGATAGCGGGTGACGGGTGGATAGCGGTTGACATGGTGAGGGTGACGGGGGATAGTGGGTGACATGGTGAGGGTGACAGGTGGATAGCGGGTGACATGGTGAGGGTGACGGGGGATAGTGGGTGACATGGTGAGGGTGACAGGTGGATAGCGTGTGACATGGTGAGGGTGACTGGGGTAGCGGGTGACATGGTGAGGGTGACAGGGGGATAGCGGGTGACATGGTGAGGGTGACGGGGGGATAGCGGGTGACATGGTGATGGTGACAGGTGGGATAGCGGGTGAGAGGTGGATAGCGGGTGACATGGTGAGGGTGACGGGTGGATAGCGGGTGACATGGTCAGGGTGACAGGGGGATAGCGGGTGACATGGTGAGGGTGACGGGGGCAGCGGGTGACATGGTGAGGGTGCCAGGTGGATAGCGGGTGACATGGTGAGGGTAACAGGTGGGATAGCGGGTGACAGGTGGATAGCGGGTGACGGGTGGATAGCGGTTGACATGGTGAGGGTGACAGGGGATAGTGGGTGACATGGTGAGGGTGACAGGTGGATAGCGGGTGACATGGTGAGGGTGACGGGGGATAGCGGGTGACATGGTGAGGGTGACAGGTGGATAGCGGGTGACATGGTGAGGGTGACAGGGGGATAGCGGGTGACATGGTGAGGGTGACAGGGGGATAGCGGGTGACATGGTGAGGGTGACGGGGGGATAGCGGGTGACATGGTGATGGTGACAGGTGGGATAGCGGGTGAGAGGTGGATAGCGGGTGACATGGTGAGGGTGACGGGTGGATAGCGGGTGACATGGTCAGGGTGACAGGGGGATAGCGGGTGACATGGTCAGGGTGACAGGGGGATAGCGGGTGACATGGTGAGGGTGACGGGGGCAGCGGGTGACATGGTGAGGGTGCCAGGTGGATAGCGGGTGACATGGTGAGGGTAACAGGTGGGATAGCGGGTGACAGGTGGATAGCGGGTGACGGGTGGATAGCGGTTGACATGGTGAGGGTGACGGGGGATAGTGGGTGACATGGTGAGGGTGACAGGTGGATAGCGGGTGACATGGTGAGGGTGACGGGGGATAGTGGGTGACATGGTGAGGGTGACAGGTGGATAGCGGGTGACATGTTGAGGGTGACTGGGGTAGCGGGTGACATGGTGAGGGTGACAGGGGGATAGCGGGTGACATGGTGAGGGTGACGGGGGGATAGCGGGTGACATGGTGATGGTGACAGGTGGGATAGCGGGTGAGAGGTGGATAGCGGGTGACATGGTGAGGGTGACAGGTGGATAGCGGGTGACATGGTGAGGGTGACTGGGGTAGCGGGTGACATGGTGAGGGTGACGGGGGGATAGCGGGTGACATGGTGATGGTGACAGGTGGGATAGCGGGTGAGAGGTGGATAGCGGGTGACATGGTGAGGGTGACGGGTGGATAGCGGGTGACATGGTCAGGGTGACAGGGGGATAGCGGGTGACATGGTCAGGGTGACAGGGGGATAGCGGGTGACATGGTGAGGGTGACGGGGGCAGCGGGTGACATGGTGAGGGTGCCAGGTGGATAGCGGGTGACATGGTGAGGGTAACAGGTGGGATAGCGGGTGACAGGTGGATAGCGGGTGACGGGTGGATAGCGGTTGACATGGTGGGGGTGACGGGGGATAGTGGGTGACATGGTGAGGGTGACAGGTGGATAGCGGGTGACATGGTGAGGGTGACGGGGGATAGTGGGTGACATGGTGAGGGTGACAGGTGGATAGCGGGTGACATGGTGAGGGTGACTGGGGTAGCGGGTGACATGGTGAGGGTGACAGGGGGATAGCGGGTGACATGGTGAGGGTGACGGGGGGATAGCGGGTGACATGGTGATGGTTACAGGTGGGATAGCGGGTGAGAGGTGGATAGCGGGTGACATGGTGAGGGTGACGGGTGGATAGCGGGTGACATGGTCAGGGTGACAGGGGGATAGCGGGTGACATGGTCAGGGTGACAGGGGGATAGCGGGTGACATGGTGAGGGTGACAGGGGCAGCGGGTGACATGGTGAGGGTGACAGGTGGATAGCGGGTGACATGGTGAGGGTAACAGGTGGGATAGCGGGTGACAGGTGGATAGCGGGTGACGGGTGGATAGCGGTTGACATGGTGAGGGTGACGGGGGATAGTGGGTGACATGGTGAGGGTGACAGGTGGATAGCGGGTGACATGGTGAGGGTGACGGGGGATAGTGGGTGACATGGTGAGGGTGACAGGTGGATAGCGGGTGACATGGTGAGGGTGACTGGGGTAGCGGGTGACATGGTGAGGGTGACAGGGGGATAGCGGGTGACATGGTGAGGGTGACGGGGGGATAGCGGGTGACATGGTGATGGTGACAGGTGGGATAGCGGGTGAGAGGTGGATAGCGGGTGACATGGTGAGGGTGACGGGTGGATAGCGGGTGACATGGTCAGGGTGACAGGGGGATAGCGAGTGACATGGTCAGGGTGACAGGGGGATAGCGGGTGACATGGTGAGGGTGACGGGGGCAGCGGGTGACATGGTGAGGGTGCCAGGTGGATAGCGGGTGACATGGTGAGGGTAACAGGTGGGATAGCGGGTGACAGGTGGATAGCGGGTGACGGGTGGATAGCGGTTGACATGGTGAGGGTGACGGGGGATAGTGGGTGACATGTGAGGGTGACAGGTGGATAGCGGGTGACATGGTGAGGGTGACGGGGGATAGTGGGTGACATGGTGAGGGTGACAAGTGGATAGCGGGTGACATGGTGAGGGTGACTGGGGTAGTGGGTGACATGGTGAGGGTGACAGGGGGATAGCGGGTGACATGGTGAGGGTGACAGGGGGATAGCGGGTGACATGGTGAGGGTGACGGGGGGATAGCGGGTGACATGGTGATGGTGACAGGTGGGATAGCGGGTGAGAGGTGGATAGCGGGTGACATGGTGAGGGTGACGGGTGGATAGCGGGTGACATGGTCAGGGTGACAGGGGGATAGCGGGTGACATGGTCAGGGTGACAGGGGGATAGCGGGTGACATGGTGAGGGTGACGGGGGCAGCGGGTGACATGGTGAGGGTGCCAGGTGGATAGCGGGTGACATGGTGAGGGTAACAGGTGGGATAGCGGGTGACAGGTGGATAGCGGGTGACGGGTGGATAGCGGTTGACATGGTGAGGGTGACGGGGGATAGTGGGTGACATGGTGAGGGTGACAGGTGGATAGCGGGTGACATGGTGAGGGTGACGGGGGATAGTGGGTGACATGGTGAGGGTGACAGGTGGATAGCGGGTGACATGGTGAGGGTGACTGGGGTAGCGGGTGACATGGTGAGGGTGACAGGGGGATAGCGGGTGACATGGTGAGGGTGACGGGGGGATAGCGGGTGACATGGTGATGGTGACAGGTGGGATAGCGGGTGAGAGGTGGATAGCGGGTGACATGGTGAGGGTGACGGGTGGATAGCGGGTGACATGGTCAGGGTGACAGGGGGATAGCGGGTGACATGGTCAGGGTGACAGGGGGATAGCGGGTGACATGGTGAGGGTGACGGGGGCAGCGGGTGACATGGTGAGGGTGCCAGGTGGATAGCGGGTGACATGGTGAGGGTAACAGGTGGGATAGCGGGTGACAGGTGGATAGCGGGTGACGGGTGGATAGCGGTTGACATGGTGAGGGTGACGGGGGATAGTGGGTGACATGGTGAGGGTGACAGGTGGATAGCGGGTGACATGGTGAGGGTGACGGGGGATAGTGGGTGACATGGTGAGGGTGACAGGTGGATAGCGGGTGACATGTTGAGGGTGACTGGGGTAGCGGGTGACATGGTGAGGGTGACAGGGGGATAGCGGGTGACATGGTGAGGGTGACGGGGGATAGCGGGTGACATGGTGATGGTGACAGGTAGGATAGCGGGTGACGGGTGGATAGCGGGTGACATGGTCAGGGTAACAGGTGGGATAGCGGGTGACAGGTGGATAGCGGGTGACGGGTGGATAGCGGTTGACATGGTGAGGGTGACGGGGGATAGTGGGTGACATGGTGAGGGTGACAGGTGGATAGCGGGTGACATGGTGATGGTGACAGGTAGGATAGCGGGTGACATGGTGAGGGTGACGGGTGGATAGCGGGTGACATGGTGAGGGTGACAGGTGGATAGCGGGTGACATGGTGAGGGTGACGGGTGGATAGCGGGTGACATGGTCAGGGTGACAGGTGGATAGCGGATGACATGGTGAGGGTGACGGGGGATAGCGGGTGACATGGTGAGGGTGACAGGTGGATAGCGGGTGACATGGTGAGGGTGACGGGGGATAGCGGGTGACATGGTGATGGTGACAGGTAGGATAGCGGGTGACATGGTGAGGGTGACGGGTGGATAGCGGGTGACATGGTCAGAGTGACAGGTGGATAGCGGGTGACATGGTGAGGGTGACGGGTGGATAGCGGGTGACATGGTCAGGGTGACAGGTGGATAGCGGGTGACATGGTCAGGGTGACAGGTGGATAGCGGGTGACATGGTCAGGGTGACAGGTGGATAGCGGATGACATGGTGAGGGTGACGGGGGATAGTGGGTGACATGGTGAGGGTGACAGGTGGATAGCGGGTGATATGGTGAGGGTGACGGGGGATAGTGGGTGACATGGTGAGGGTGACAGGTGGATAGCGGGTGACATGGTGAGGGTGACTGGGGTAGCGGGTGACATGGTGAGGGTGACAGGGGGATAGCGGGTGACATGGTGAGGGTGACGGGGGGATAGCGGGTGACATGGTGATGGTGACAGGTGGGATAGCGGGTGAGAGGTGGATAGCGGGTGACATGGTGAGGGTGACGGGTGGATAGCGGGTGACATGGTCAGGGTGACAGGGGGATAGCGGGTGACATGGTCAGGGTGACAGGGGGATAGCGGGTGACATGGTGAGGGTGACGGGGGCAGCGGGTGACATGGTGAGGGTGCCAGGTGGATAGCGGGTGACATGGTGAGGGTAACAGGTGGGATAGCGTGTGACAGGTGGATAGCGGGTGACGGGTGGATAGCGGTTGACATGGTGAGGGTGACGGGGGATAGTGGGTGACATGGTGAGGGTGACAGGTGGATAGCGGGTGACATGGTGAGGGTGACGGGGGATAGTGGGTGACATGGTGAGGGTGACAGGTGGATAGCGGGTGACATGGTCAGGGTGACAGGTGCATAGCGGATGACATGGTGAGGGTGACGGGGGATAGTGGGTGACATGGTGAGGGTGACAGGTGGATAGCGGGTGACATGGTGAGGGTGACGGGGGATAGCGGGTGACATGGTGATGGTGACAGGTAGGATAGCGGGTGACATGGTGAGGGTGACGGGGGATAGCGGGTGACATGGTGATGGTGACAGGTAGGATAGCGGGTGACATGGTGAGGGTGACGGGTGGATAGCGGGTGACATGGTGAGGGTGACGGGTGGATAGCGGGTGACATGGTCAGGGTGACAGGTGGATAGCGGGTGACATGGTGAGGGTGACGGGTGGATAGCGGGTGACATGGTCAGGGTGACAGGTGGATAGCGGGTGACATGGTCAGGGTGACAGGTGGATAGCGGATGACATGGTGAGGGTGACGGGGGATAGTGGGTGACATGGTGAGGGTGACAGGTGGATAGCGGGTGACATGGTGAGGGTGACGGGGGATAGTGGGTGACATGGTGAGGGTGACAGGTGGATAGCGGGTGACATGGTGAGGGTGACTGGGGTAGCGGGTGACATGGTGAGGGTGACAGGGGGATAGCGGGTGACATGGTGAGGGTGACGGGGGGATAGCGGGTGACATGGTGATGGTGACAGGTGGGATAGCGGGTGACATGTGGATAGCGGGTGACATGGTGAGGGTGACGGGTGGATAGCGGTTGACATGGTGAGGGTGACGGGGGATAGTGGGTGACATGGTGAGGGTGACAGGTGGATAGCGGGTGACATGGTGAGGGTGACGGGGGATAGCGGGTGACATGGTGATGGTGACAGGTAGGATAGCGGGTGACATGGTGAGGGTGACGGGTGGATAGCGGGTGACATGGTCAGGGTAACAGGTGGGATAGCGGGTGACAGTTGGATAGCGGGTGACGGGTGGATAGCGGTTGACATGGTGAGGGTGACGGGGGATAGTGGGTGACATGGTGAGGGTGACAGGTGGATAGCGGGTGACATGGTGATGGTGACAGGTAGGATAGCGGGTGACATGGTGAGGGTGACGGGTGGATAGCGGGTGACATGGTCAGGGTGACAGGTGGATAGCGGGTGACATGGTGAGGGTGACGGGTGGATAGCGGGTGACATGGTCAGGGTGACTGGTGGATAGCGGATGACATGGTGAGGGTGACGGGGGATAGTGGGTGACATGGTGATGGTGACAGGTGGATAGCGGGTGACATGGTGAGGGTGACGGGGGATAGCGGGTGACATGGTGATGGTGACAGGTAGGATAGCGGGTGACATGGTGAGGGTGACGGGTGGATAGCGGGTGACATGGTCAGGGTGACAGGTGGATAGCGGGTGACATGGTGAGGGTGACGGGTGGATAGCGGGTGACATGGTCAGGGTGACAGGTGGATAGCGGGTGACATGGTCAGGGTGACAGGTGGATAGCGGGTGACATGGTCAGGGTGACAGGTGGATAGCGGGTGACATGGTCAGGGTGACAGGTGGATAGTGGGTGACATGGTGAGGGTGACAGGTGGATAGCGGGTGACATGGTGAGGGTGACTGGGGTAGCGGGTGACATGGTGAGGGTGACAGGGGGATAGCGGGTGACATGGTGAGGGTGACGGGGGATAGCGGGTGACATGGTGATGGTGACAGGTGGGATAGCGGGTGAGAGGTGGATAGCGGGTGACATGGTGAGGGTGACGGGTGGATAGCGGGTGACATGGTCAGGGTGACAGGGGGATAGCGGGTGACATGGTCAGGGTGACAGGGGGATAGCGGGTGACATGGTGAGGGTGACGGGGGCAGCGGGTGACATGGTGAGGGTGCCAGGTGGATAGCGGGTGACATGGTGAGGGTAACAGGTGGGATAGCGGGTGACAGGTGGATAGCGGGTGACGGGTGGATAGCGGTTGACATGGTGAGGGTGACGGGGGATAGTGGGTGACATGGTGAGGGTGACAGGTGGATAGCGGGTGACATGGTGAGGGTGACGGGGGATAGTGGGTGACATGGTGAGGGTGACAGGGGGATAGCGGGTGACATGGTGAGGGTGACTGGGGTAGCGGGTGACATGGTGAGGGTGACAGGGGGATAGCGGGTGACATGGTGAGGGTGACGGGGGGATAGCGGGTGACATGGTGATGGTGACAGGTGGGATAGCGGGTGAGAGGTGGATAGCGGGTGACATGGTGAGGGTGACGGGTGGATAGCGGGTGACATGGTCAGGGTGACAGGGGGATAGCGGGTGACATGGTCAGGGTGACAGGGGGATAGCGGGTGACATGGTGAGGGTGACGGGGGCAGCGGGTGACATGGTGAGGGTGCCAGGTGGATAGCGGGTGACATGGTGAGGGTAACAGGTGGGATAGCGGGTGACAGGTGGATAGCGGGTGACGGGTGGATAGCGGTTGACATGGTGAGGGTGACGGGGGATAGTGGGTGACATGGTGAGGGTGACAGGTGGATAGCGGGTGACATGGTGAGGGTGACGGGGGATAGTGGGTGACATGGTGAGGGTGACAGGTGGATAGCGTGTGACATGGTGATGGTGACAGGTGGATAGCGTGTGACATGGTGAGGGTGACTGGGGTAGCGGGTGACATGGTGAGGGTGACAGGGGGATAGCGGGTGACATGGTGAGGGTGACGGGGGGATAGCGGGTGACATGGTGATGGTGACAGGTGGGATAGCGGGTGAGAGGTGGATAGCGGGTGACATGGTGAGGGTGACGGGTGGATAGCGGGTGACATGGTCAGGGTGACAGGGGGATAGCGGGTGACATGGTCAGGGTGACAGGGGGATAGCGGGTGACATGGTGAGGGTGACGGGGGCAGCGGGTGACATGGTGAGGGTGCCAGGTGGATAGCGGGTGACATGGTGAGGGTAACAGGTGGGATAGCGGGTGACAGGTGGATAGCGGGTGACGGGTGGATAGCGGTTGACATGGTGAGGGTGACGGGGGATAGTGGGTGACATGGTGAGGGTGACAGGTGGATAGCGGGTGACATGGTGAGGGTGACGGGGGATAGTGGGTGACATGGTGAGGGTGACAAGTGGATAGCGGGTGACATGGTGAGGGTGACTGGGGTAGCGGGTGACATGGTGAGGGTGACAGGGGGATAGCGGGTGACATGGTGAGGGTGACGGGGGGATAGCGGGTGACATGGTGATGGTGACAGGTGGGATAGCGGGTGAGAGGTGGATAGCGGGTGACATGGTGAGGGTGACGGGTGGATAGCGGGTGACATGGTCAGGGTGACAGGGGGATAGCGGGTGACATGGTGAGGGTGACGGGGGCAGCGGGTGACATGGTGAGGGTGCCAGGTGGATAGCGGGTGACATGGTGAGGGTAACAGGTGGGATAGCGGGTGACAGGTGGATAGCGGGTGACGGGTGGATAGCGGTTGACATGGTGAGGGTGACGGGGGATAGTGGGTGACATGGTGAGGGTGACAGGTGGATAGCGGGTGACATGGTGAGGGTGACGGGGGATAGTGGGTGACATGGTGAGGGTGACAGGTGGATAGCGGGTGACATGGTGAGGGTGACTGGGGTAGCGGGTGACATGGTGAGGGTGACAGGGGGATAGCGGGTGACATGGTGAGGGTGACGGGGGGATAGCGGGTGACATGGTGATGGTGACAGGTGGGATAGCGGGTGAGAGGTGGATAGCGGGTGACATGGTGAGGGTGACGGGTGGATAGTGGGTGACATGGTCAGGGTGACAGGGGGATAGCGGGTGACATGGTCAGGGTGACAGGGGGATAGCGGGTGACATGGTGAGGGTGACGGGGGCAGCGGGTGACATGGTGAGGGTGCCAGGTGGATAGCGGGTGACATGGTGAGGGTAACAGGTGGGATAGCGGGTGACAGGTGGATAGCGGGTGACGGGTGGATAGCGGTTGACATGGTGAGGGTGACAGGGGATAGTGGGTGACATGGTGAGGGTGACAGGTGGATAGCGGGTGACATGGTGAGGGTGACGGGGGATAGTGGGTGACATGGTGAGGGTGACAGGTGGATAGCGGGTGACATGTTGAGGGTGACTGGGGTAGCGGGTGACATGGTGAGGGTGACAGGGGGATAGCGGGTGACATGGTGAGGGTGACGGGGGGATAGCGGGTGACATGGTGATGGTGACAGGTGGGATAGCGGGTGAGAGGTGGATAGCGGGTGACATGGTGAGGGTGACAGGTGGATAGCGGGTGACATGGTGAGGGTGACTGGGGTAGCGGGTGACATGGTGAGGGTGACGGGGGGATAGCGGGTGACATGGTGATGGTGACAGGTGGGATAGCGGGTGAGAGGTGGATAGCGGGTGACATGGTGAGGGTGACGGGTGGATAGCGGGTGACATGGTCAGGGTGACAGGGGGATAGCGGGTGACATGGTCAGGGTGACAGGGGGATAGCGGGTGACATGGTGAGGGTGACGGGGGCAGCGGGTGACATGGTGAGGGTGCCAGGTGGATAGCGGGTGACATGGTGAGGGTGCCAGGTGGGATAGCGGGTGACAGGTGGATAGCGGGTGACGGGTGGATAGCGGTTGACATGGTGGGGGTGACGGGGGATAGTGGGTGACATGGTGAGGGTGACAGGTGGATAGCGGGTGACATGGTGAGGGTGACGGGGGATAGTGGGTGACATGGTGAGGGTGACAGGTGGATAGCGGGTGACATGGTGAGGGTGACTGGGGTAGCGGGTGACATGGTGAGGGTGACAGGGGGATAGCGGGTGACATGGTGAGGGTGACGGGGGGATAGCGGGTGACATGGTGAGGGTGACAGGTGGGATAGCGGGTGAGAGGTGGATAGCGGGTGACATGGTGAGGGTGACGGGTGGATAGCGGGTGACATGGTCAGGGTGACAGGGGGATAGCGGGTGACATGGTCAGGGTGACAGGGGGATAGCGGGTGACATGGTGAGGGTGACAGGGGCAGCGGGTGACATGGTGAGGGTGACAGGTGGATAGCGGGTGACATGGTGAGGGTAACAGGTGGGATAGCGGGTGACAGGTGGATAGCGGGTGACGGGTGGATAGCGGTTGACATGGTGAGGGTGACGGGGGATAGTGGGTGACATGGTGAGGGTGACAGGTGGATAGCGGGTGACATGGTGAGGGTGACGGAGGATAGTGGGTGACATGGTGAGGGTGACAGGTGGATAGCGGGTGACATGGTGAGGGTGACTGGGGTAGCGGGTGACATGGTGAGGGTGACAGGGGGATAGCGGGTGACATGGTGAGGGTGACGGGGGGATAGCGGGTGACATGGTGATGGTGACAGGTGGGATAGCGGGTGAGAGGTGGATAGCGGGTGACATGGTGAGGGTGACGGGTGGATAGCGGGTGACATGGTCAGGGTGACAGGGGGATAGCGGGTGACATGGTCAGGGTGACAGTGGGATAGCGGGTGACATGGTGAGGGTGACGGGGGCAGCGGGTGACATGGTGAGGGTGCCAGGTGGATAGCGGGTGACATGGTGAGGGTAACAGGTGGGATAGCGGGTGACAGGTGGATAGCGGGTGACGGGTGGATAGCGGTTGACATGGTGAGGGTGACGGGGGATAGTGGGTGACATGGTGAGGGTGACAGGTGGATAGCGGGTGACATGGTGAGGGTGACGGGGGATAGTGGGTGACAGGTGGATAGCGGGTGACATGGTGAGGGTGACTGGGGTAGCGGGTGACATGGTGAGGGTGACGGGGGGATAGCGGGTGACATGGTGATGGTGACAGGTGGGATAGCGGGTGAGAGGTGGATAGCGGGTGACATGGTGAGGGTGACGGGTGGATAGCGGGTGACATGGTCAGGGTGACAGGGGGATAGCGGGTGACATGGTCAGGGTGACAGGGGGATAGCGGGTGACATGGTGAGGGTGACGGGGGCAGCGGGTGACATGGTGAGGGTGCCAGGTGGATAGCGGGTGACATGGTGAGGGTAACAGGTGGGATAGCGGGTGACAGGTGGATAGCGGGTGACGGGTGGATAGCGGTTGACATGGTGAGGGTGACGGGGGATAGTGGGTGACATGGTGAGGGTGACAGGTGGATAGCGGGTGACATGGTGAGGGTGACGGGGGATAGTGGGTGACAGGTGGATAGCGGGTGACATGGTGAGGGTGACTGGGGTAGCGGGTGACATGGTGAGGGTGACGGGGGGATAGCGGGTGACATGGTGAGGGTGACGGGGGGATAGCGGGTGACATGGTGATGGTGACAGGTGGGATAGCGGGTGAGAGGTGGATAGCGGGTGACATGGTGAGGGTGACGGGTGGATAGCGGGTGACATGGTCAGGGTGACAGGGGGATAGCGGGTGACATGGTCAGGGTGACAGGGGGATAGCGGGTGACATGGTGAGGGTGACGGGGGCAGCGGGTGACATGGTGAGGGTGCCAGGTGGATAGCGGGTGACATGGTGAGGGTAACAGGTGGGATAGCGGGTGACAGGTGGATAGCGGGTGACAGGTGGATAGCGGTTGACATGGTGAGGGTGACGGGGAATAGTGGGTGACATGGTGAGGGTGACAGGTGGATAGCGGGTGACATGGTGAGGGTGACTGGGGTAGCGGGTGACATGGTGAGGGTGACAGGGGGATAGCGGGTGACATGGTGAGGGTGACGGGGGGATAGCGGGTGACATGGTGATGGTGACAGGTGGGATAGCGGGTGACATGTGGATAGCGGGTGACGGGTGGATAGCGGTTGACATGGTGAGGGTGACGGGGGATAGTGGGTGACATGGTGAGGGTGACAGGTGGATAGCGGGTGACATGGTGAGGGTGACGGGGGATAGCGGGTGACATGGTGATGGTGACAGGTAGGATAGCGGGTGACATGGTGAGGGTGACGGGTGGATAGCGGGTGACATGGTCAGGGTAACAGGTGGGATAGCGGGTGACAGTTGGATAGCGGGTGACGGGTGGATAGCGGTTGACATGGTGAGGGTGACGGGGGATAGTGGGTGACATGGTGAGGGTGACAGGTGGATAGCGGGTGACATGGTGATGGTGACAGGTAGGATAGCGGGTGACATGGTGAGGGTGACGGGTGGATAGCGGGTGACATGGTCAGGGTGACAGGTGGATAGCGGGTGACATGGTGAGGGTGACGGGTGGATAGCGGGTGACATGGTCAGGGTGACAGGTGGATAGCGGATGACATGGTGAGGGTGACGGGGGATAGTGGGTGACATGGTGAGGGTGACAGGTGGATAGCGGGTGACATGGTGAGGGTGACGGGGGATAGCGGGTGACATGGTGATGGTGACAGGTAGGATAGCGGGTGACATGGTGAGGGTGACGGGTGGATAGCGGGTGACATGGTCAGGGTGACAGGTGGATAGCGGGTGACATGGTGAGGGTGAGGGGTGGATAGCGGGTGACATGGTCAGGGTGACAGGTGGATAGCGGGTGACATGGTCAGGGTGACAGGTGGATAGCGGGTGACATGGTCAGGGTGACAGGTGGATAGCGGATGACATGGTGAGGGTGACGGGGGATAGTGGGTGACATGGTGAGGGTGACAGGTGGATAGCGGGTGACATGGTGAGGGTGACGGGGGATAGTGGGTGACATGGTGAGGGTGACAGGTGGATAGCGGGTGACATGGTGAGGGTGACTGGGGTAGCGGGTGACATGGTGAGGGTGACAGGGGGATAGCGGGTGACATGGTGAGGGTGACGGGGGATAGCGGGTGACATGGTGATGGTGACAGGTGGGATAGCGGGTGAGAGGTGGATAGCGGGTGACATGGTGAGGGTGACGGGTGGATAGCGGGTGACATGGTCAGGGTGACAGGGGGATAGCGGGTGACATGGTCAGGGTGACAGGGGGATAGCGGGTGACATGGTGAGGGTGACGGGGGCAGCGGGTGACATGGTGAGGGTGCCAGGTGGATAGCGGGAGACATGGTGAGGGTAACAGGTGGGATAGCGGGTGACAGGTGGATAGCGGGTGACGGGTGGATAGCGGTTGACATGGTGAGGGTGACGGGGGATAGTGGGTGACATGGTGAGGGTGACAGGTGGATAGCGGGTGACATGGTGAGGGTGACGGGGGATAGTGGGTGACATGGTGAGGGTGACAGGGGGATAGCGGGTGACATGGTGAGGGTGACTGGGGTAGCGGGTGACATGGTGAGGGTGACAGGGGGATAGCGGGAGACATGGTGAGGGTGACGGGGGGATAGCGGGTGACATGGTGATGGTGACAGGTGGGATAGCGGGTGAGAGGTGGATAGCGGGTGACATGGTGAGGGTGACGGGTGGATAGCGGGTGACATGGTCAGGGTGACAGGGGGATAGCGGGTGACATGGTCAGGGTGACAGGGGGATAGCGGGTGACATGGTGAGGGTGACGGGGGCAGCGGGTGACATGGTGAGGGTGCCAGGTGGATAGCGGGTGACATGGTGAGGGTAACAGGTGGGATAGCGGGTGACAGGTGGATAGCGGGTGACGGGTGGATAGCGGTTGACATGGTGAGGGTGACGGGGGATAGTGGGTGACATGGTGAGGGTGACAGGTGGATAGCGGGTGACATGGTGAGGGTGACGGGGGATAGTGGGTGACATGGTGAGGGTGACAGGTGGATAGCGTGTGACATGGTGAGGGTGACTGGGGTAGCGGGTGACATGGTGAGGGTGACAGGGGGATAGCGGGTGACATGGTGAGGGTGACGGGGGGATAGCGGGTGACATGGTGATGGTGACAGGTGGGATAGCGGGTGAGAGGTGGATAGCGGGTGACATGGTGAGGGTGACGGGTGGATAGCGGGTGACATGGTCAGGGTGACAGGGGGATAGCGGGTGACATGGTCAGGGTGACAGGGGGATAGCGGGTGACATGGTGAGGGTGACGGGGGCAGCGGGTGACATGGTGAGGGTGCCAGGTGGATAGCGGGTGACATGGTGAGGGTAACAGGTGGGATAGCGGGTGACAGGTGGATAGCGGGTGACGGGTGGATAGCGGTTGACATGGTGAGGGTGACGGGGGATAGTGGGTGACATGGTGAGGGTGACAGGTGGATAGCGGGTGACATGGTGAGGGTGACGGGGGATAGTGGGTGACATGGTGAGGGTGACAGGTGGATAGCGGGTGACATGGTGAGGGTGACTGGGGTAGCGGGTGACATGGTGAGGGTGACAGGGGGATAGCGGGTGACATGGTGAGGGTGACGGGGGGATAGCGGGTGACATGGTGATGGTGACAGGTGGGATAGCGGGTGAGAGGTGGATAGCGGGTGACATGGTGAGGGTGACGGGTGGATAGCGGGTGACATGGTCAGGGTGACAGGGGGATAGCGGGTGACATGGTCAGGGTGACAGGGGGATAGCGGGTGACATGGTCAGGGTGACAGGGGGATAGCGGGTGACATGGTGAGGGTGCCAGGTGGATAGCGGGTGACATGGTGAGGGTAACAGGTGGGATAGCGGGTGACAGGTGGATAGCGGGTGACGGGTGGATAGCGGTTGACATGGTGAGGGTGACGGGGGATAGTGGGTGACATGGTGAGGGTGACAGGTGGATAGCGGGTGACATGGTGAGGGTGACGGGGGATAGTGGGTGACATGGTGAGGGTGACAGGTGGATAGCGGGTGACATGTTGAGGGTGACTGGGGTAGCGGGTGACATGGTGAGGGTGACAGGGGGATAGCGGGTGACATGGTGAGGGTGACGGGGGGATAGCGGGTGACATGGTGATGGTGACAGGTGGGATAGCGGGTGAGAGGTGGATAGCGGGTGACATGGTGAGGGTGACAGGTGGATAGCGGGTGACATGGTGAGGGTGACTGGGGTAGCGGGTGACATGGTGAGGGTGACGGGGGGATAGCGGGTGACATGGTGATGGTGACAGGTGGGATAGCGGGTGAGAGGTGGATAGCGGGTGACATGGTGAGGGTGACGGGTGGATAGCGGGTGACATGGTCAGGGTGACAGGGGGATAGCGGGTGACATGGTCAGGGTGACAGGGGGATAGCGGGTGACATGGTGAGGGTGACGGGGGCAGCGGGTGACATGGTGAGGGTGCCAGGTGGATAGCGGGTGACATGGTGAGGGTAACAGGTGGGATAGCGGGTGACAGGTGGATAGCGGGTGACGGGTGGATAGCGGTTGACATGGTGGGGGTGACGGGGGATAGTGGGTGACATGGTGAGGGTGACAGGTGGATAGCGGGTGACATGGTGAGGGTGACGGGGGATAGTGGGTGACATGGTGAGGGTGACAGGTGGATAGCGGGTGACATGGTGAGGGTGACTGGGGTAGCGGGTGACATGGTGAGGGTGACAGGGGGATAGCGGGTGACATGGTGAGGGTGACGGGGGGATAGCGGGTGACATGGTGATGGTTACAGGTGGGATAGCGGGTGAGAGGTGGATAGCGGGTGACATGGTGAGGGTGACGGGTGGATAGCGGGTGACATGGTCAGGGTGACAGGGGGATAGCGGGTGACATGGTCAGGGTGACAGGGGGATAGCGGGTGACATGGTGAGGGTGACAGGGGCAGCGGGTGACATGGTGAGGGTGACAGGTGGATAGCGGGTGACATGGTGAGGGTAACAGGTGGGATAGCGGGTGACAGGTGGATAGCGGGTGACGGGTGGATAGCGGTTGACATGGTGAGGGTGACGGGGGATAGTGGGTGACATGGTGAGGGTGACAGGTGGATAGCGGGTGACATGGTGAGGGTGACGGGGGATAGTGGGTGACATGGTGAGGGTGACAGGTGGATAGCGGGTGACATGGTGAGGGTGACTGGGGTAGCGGGTGACATGGTGAGGGTGACAGGGGGATAGCGGGTGACATGGTGAGGGTGACGGGGGGATAGCGGGTGACATGGTGATGGTGACAGGTGGGATAGCGGGTGAGAGGTGGATAGCGGGTGACATGGTGAGGGTGACGGGTGGATAGCGGGTGACATGGTCAGGGTGACAGGGGGATAGCGAGTGACATGGTCAGGGTGACAGGGGGATAGCGGGTGACATGGTGAGGGTGACGGGGGCAGCGGGTGACATGGTGAGGGTGCCAGGTGGATAGCGGGTGACATGGTGAGGGTAACAGGTGGGATAGCGGGTGACAGGTGGATAGCGGTTGACATGGTGAGGGTGACGGGGGATAGTGGGTGACATGTGAGGGTGACAGGTGGATAGCGGGTGACATGGTGAGGGTGACGGGGGATAGTGGGTGACATGGTGAGGGTGACAAGTGGATAGCGGGTGACATGGTGAGGGTGACTGGGGTAGTGGGTGACATGGTGAGGGTGACAGGTGGATAGCGGGTGACATGGTGAGGGTGACGGGGGATAGTGGGTGACATGGTGAGGGTGACAGGTGGATAGCGGGTGACATGGTGAGGGTGACTGGGGTAGCGGGTGACATGGTGAGGGTGACGGGGGGATAGCGGGTGACATGGTGATGGTGACAGGTGGGATAGCGGGTGAGAGGTGGATAGCGGGTGACATGGTGAGGGTGACGGGTGGATAGCGGGTGACATGGTCAGGGTGACAGGGGGATAGCGGGTGACATGGTCAGGGTGACAGGGGGATAGCGGGTGACATGGTGAGGGTGACGGGGGCAGCGGGTGACATGGTGAGGGTGCCAGGTGGATAGCGGGTGACATGGTGAGGGTAACAGGTGGGATAGCGGGTGACAGGTGGATAGCGGGTGACGGGTGGATAGCGGTTGACATGGTGAGGGTGACGGGGGATAGTGGGTGACATGGTGAGGGTGACAGGTGGATAGCGGGTGACATGGTGAGGGTGACGGGGGATAGTGGGTGACATGGTGAGGGTGACAGGTGGATAGCGGGTGACATGGTGAGGGTGACTGGGGTAGCGGGTGACATGGTGAGGGTGACAGGGGGATAGCGGGTGACATGGTGAGGGTGACGGGGGGATAGCGGGTGACATGGTGATGGTGACAGGTGGGATAGCGGGTGAGAGGTGGATAGCGGGTGACATGGTGAGGGTGACGGGTGGATAGCGGGTGACATGGTCAGGGTGACAGGGGGATAGCGGGTGACATGGTCAGGGTGACAGGGGGATAGCGGGTGACATGGTGAGGGTGACGGGGGCAGCGGGTGACATGGTGAGGGTGCCAGGTGGATAGCGGGTGACATGGTGAGGGTAACAGGTGGGATAGCGGGTGACAGGTGGATAGCGGGTGACGGGTGGATAGCGGTTGACATGGTGAGGGTGACGGGGGATAGTGGGTGACATGGTGAGGGTGACAGGTGGATAGCGGGTGACATGGTGAGGGTGACGGGGGATAGTGGGTGACATGGTGAGGGTGACAGGTGGATAGCGGGTGACATGTTGAGGGTGACTGGGGTAGCGGGTGACATGGTGAGGGTGACAGGGGGATAGCGGGTGACATGGTGAGGGTGACGGGGGGATAGCGGGTGACATGGTGATGGTGACAGGTGGGATAGCGGGTGAGAGGTGGATAGCGGGTGACATGGTGAGGGTGACAGGTGGATAGCGGGTGACATGGTGAGGGTGACTGGGGTAGCGGGTGACATGGTGAGGGTGACAGGGGGATAGCGGGTGACATGGTGAGGGTGACGGGGGGATAGCGGGTGACATGGTGATGGTGACAGGTGGGATAGCGGGTGAGAGGTGGATAGCGGGTGACATGGTGAGGGTGACGGGTGGATAGCGGGTGACATGGTCAGGGTGACAGGGGGATAGCGGGTGACATGGTCAGGGTGACAGGGGGATAGCGGGTGACATGGTGAGGGTGACGGGGGCAGCGGGTGACATGGTGAGGGTGCCAGGTGGATAGCGGGTGACATGGTGAGGGTAACAGGTGGGATAGCGGGTGACAGGTGGATAGCGGGTGACGGGTGGATAGCGGTTGACATGGTGAGGGTGACGGGGGATAGTGGGTGACATGGTGAGGGTGACAGGTGGATAGCGGGTGACATGGTGAGGGTGACGGGGGATAGTGGGTGACATGGTGAGGGTGACAGGTGGATAGCGTGTGACATGGTGAGGGTGACTGGGGTAGCGGGTGACATGGTGAGGGTGACAGGGGGATAGCGGGTGACATGGTGAGGGTGACGGGGGGATAGCGGGTGACATGGTGATGGTGACAGGTGGGATAGCGGGTGAGAGGTGGATAGCGGGTGACATGGTGAGGGTGACGGGTGGATAGCGGGTGACATGGTCAGGGTGACAGGGGGATAGCGGGTGACATGGTCAGGGTGACAGGGGGATAGCGGGTGACATGGTGAGGGTGACGGGGGCAGCGGGTGACATGGTGAGGGTGCCAGGTGGATAGCGGGTGACATGGTGAGGGTAACAGGTGGGATAGCGGGTGACAGGTGGATAGCGGGTGACGGGTGGATAGCGGTTGACATGGTGAGGGTGACGGGGGATAGTGGGTGACATGTGAGGGTGACAGGTGGATAGCGGGTGACATGGTGAGGGTGACGGGGGATAGTGGGTGACATGGTGAGGGTGACAAGTGGATAGCGGGTGACATGGTGAGGGTGACTGGGGTAGCGGGTGACATGGTGAGGGTGACAGGGGGATAGCGGGTGACATGGTGAGGGTGACGGAGGGATAGCGGGTGACATGGTGATGGTGAGAGGTGGATAGCGGGTGACATGGTGAGGGTGACGGGTGGATAGCGGGTGACATGGTCAGGGTGACAGGGGGATAGCGGGTGACATGGTCAGGGTGACAGGGGGATAGCGGGTGACATGGTGAGGGTGACGGGGGCAGCGGGTGACATGGTGAGGGTGCCAGGTGGATAGCGGGTGACATGGTGAGGGTAACAGGTGGGATAGCGGGTGACAGGTGGATAGCGGGTGACGGGTGGATAGCGGTTGACATGGTGAGGGTGACGGGGGATAGTGGGTGACATGGTGAGGGTGACAGGTGGATAGCGGGTGACATGGTGAGGGTGACGGGGGATAGTGGGTGACATGGTGAGGGTGACAGGTGGATAGCGGGTGACATGGTGAGGGTGACTGGGGTAGCGGGTGACATGGT
This sequence comes from Pseudophryne corroboree, assembly GCF_028390025.1. Classification (NCBI taxonomy): domain Eukaryota; kingdom Metazoa; phylum Chordata; class Amphibia; order Anura; family Myobatrachidae; genus Pseudophryne; species Pseudophryne corroboree. The sequence continues at coordinate 446,426 of NW_026967536.1, read as the reverse complement.
GAGGGTGACAGGGGGATAGCGGGTGACATGGTGAGGGTGACGGGGGGATAGCGGGTGACATGGTGATGGTGACAGGTGGGATAGCGGGTGAGAGGTGGATAGCGGGTGACATGGTGAGGGTGACGGGTGGATAGCGGGTGACATGGTCAGGGTGACAGGGGGATAGCGGGTGACATGGTCAGGGTGACAGGGGGATAGCGGGTGACATGGTGAGGGTGACGGGGGCAGCGGGTGACATGGTGAGGGTGCCAGGTGGATAGCGGGTGACATGGTGAGGGTAACAGGTGGGATAGCGGGTGACAGGTGGATAGCGGGTGACGGGTGGATAGCGGTTGACATGGTGAGGGTGACGGGGGATAGTGGGTGACATGGTGAGGGTGACAGGTGGATAGCGGGTGACATGGTGAGGGTGACGGGGGATAGTGGGTGACATGGTGAGGGTGACAGGTGGATAGCGGGTGACATGGTGAGGGTGACAGGTGGATAGCGGGTGACATGTTGAGGGTGACTGGGGTAGCGGGTGACATGGTGAGGGTGACAGGGGGATAGCGGGTGACATGGTGAGGGTGACGGGGGGATAGCGGGTGACATGGTGATGGTGACAGGTGGGATAGCGGGTGAGAGGTGGATAGCGGGTGACATGGTGAGGGTGACAGGTGGATAGCGGGTGACATGGTGAGGGTGACTGGGGTAGCGGGTGACATGGTGAGGGTGACGGGGGGATAGCGGGTGACATGGTGATGGTGACAGGTGGGATAGCGGGTGAGAGGTGGATAGCGGGTGACATGGTGAGGGTGACGGGTGGATAGCGGGTGACATGGTCAGGGTGACAGGGGGATAGCGGGTGACATGGTCAGGGTGACAGGGGGATAGCGGGTGACATGGTGAGGGTGACGGGGGCAGCGGGTGACATGGTGAGGGTGCCAGGTGGATAGCGGGTGACATGGTGAGGGTAACAGGTGGGATAGCGGGTGACAGGTGGATAGCGGGTGACGGGTGGATAGCGGTTGACATGGTGGGGGTGACGGGGGATAGTGGGTGACATGGTGAGGGTGACAGGTGGATAGCGGGTGACATGGTGAGGGTGACGGGGGATAGTGGGTGACATGGTGAGGGTGACAGGTGGATAGCGGGTGACATGGTGAGGGTGACTGGGGTAGCGGGTGACATGGTGAGGGTGACAGGGGGATAGCGGGTGACATGGTGAGGGTGACGGGGGGATAGCGGGTGACATGGTGATGGTGACAGGTGGGATAGCGGGTGAGAGGTGGATAGCGGGTGACATGGTGAGGGTGATGGGTGGATAGCGGGTGACATGGTCAGGGTGACAGGGGGATAGCGGGTGACATGGTCAGGGTGACAGGGGGATAGCGGGTGACATGGTGAGGGTGACAGGGGCAGCGGGTGACATGGTGAGGGTGACAGGTGGATAGCGGGTGACATGGTGAGGGTAACAGGTGGGATAGCGGGTGACAGGTGGATAGCGGGTGACGGGTGGATAGCGGTTGACATGGTGAGGGTGACGGGGGATAGTGGGTGACATGGTGAGGGTGACAGGTGGATAGCGGGTGACATGGTGAGGGTGACGGGGGATAGTGGGTGACATGGTGAGGGTGACAGGTGGATAGCGGGTGACTGGGGTAGCGGGTGACATGGTGAGGGTGACAGGGGGATAGCGGGTGACATGGTGAGGGTGACGGGGGGATAGCGGGTGACATGGTGATGGTGACAGGTGGGATAGCGGGTGAGAGGTGGATAGCGGGTGACATGGTGAGGGTGACGGGTGGATAGCGGGTGACATGGTCAGGGTGACAGGGGGATAGCGGGTGACATGGTCAGGGTGACAGTGGGATAGCGGGTGACATGGTGAGGGTGACGGGGGCAGCGGGTGACATGGTGAGGGTGCCAGGTGGATAGCGGGTGACATGGTGAGGGTAACAGGTGGGATAGCGGGTGACAGGTGGATAGCGGGTGACAAGTGGATAGCGGTTGACATGGTGAGGGTGACGGGGGATAGTGGGTGACATGGTGAGGGTGACAGGTGGATAGCGGGTGACATGGTGAGGGTGACGGGGGATAGTGGGTGACATGGTGAGGGTGACAGGTGGATAGCGGGTGACATGGTGAGGGTGACTGGGGTAGCGGGTGACATGGTGAGGGTGACGGGGGGATAGCGGGTGACATGGTGATGGTGACAGGTGGGATAGCGGGTGAGAGGTGGATAGCGGGTGACATGGTGAGGGTGACGGGTGGATAGCGGGTGACATGGTCAGGGTGACAGGGGGATAGCGGGTGACATGGTCAGGGTGACAGGGGGATAGCGGGTGACATGGTGAGGGTGACGGGGGCAGCGGGTGACATGGTGAGGGTGCCAGGTGGATAGCGGGTGACATGGTGAGGGTAACAGGTGGGATAGCGGGTGACAGGTGGATAGCGGGTGACGGGTGGATAGCGGTTGACATGGTGAGGGTGACGGGGGATAGTGGGTGACATGGTGAGGGTGACAGGTGGATAGCGGGTGACATGGTGAGGGTGACGGGGGATAGTGGGTGACATGGTGAGGGTGACAGGTGGATAGCGGGTGACATGGTGAGGGTGACAGGTGGATAGCGGGTGACATGTTGAGGGTGACTGGGGTAGCGGGTGACATGGTGAGGGTGACAGGGGGATAGCGGGTGACATGGTGAGGGTGACGGGGGGATAGCGGGTGACATGGTGATGGTGACAGGTGGGATAGCGGGTGAGAGGTGGATAGCGGGTGACATGGTGAGGGTGACAGGTGGATAGCGGGTGACATGGTGAGGGTGACTGGGGTAGCGGGTGACATGGTGAGGGTGACGGGGGGATAGCGGGTGACATGGTGATGGTGACAGGTGGGATAGCGGGTGAGAGGTGGATAGCGGGTGACATGGTGAGGGTGACGGGTGGATAGCGGGTGACATGGTCAGGGTGACAGGGGGATAGCGGGTGACATGGTCAGGGTGACAGGGGGATAGCGGGTGACATGGTGAGGGTGACGGGGGCAGCGGGTGACATGGTGAGGGTGCCAGGTGGATAGCGGGTGACATGGTGAGGGTAACAGGTGGGATAGCGGGTGACAGGTGGATAGCGGGTGACGGGTGGATAGCGGTTGACATGGTGGGGGTGACGGGGGATAGTGGGTGACATGGTGAGGGTGACAGGTGGATAGCGGGTGACATGGTGAGGGTGACGGGGGATAGTGGGTGACATGGTGAGGGTGACAGGTGGATAGCGGGTGACATGGTGAGGGTGACTGGGGTAGCGGGTGACATGGTGAGGGTGACAGGGGGATAGCGGGTGACATGGTGAGGGTGACGGGGGGATAGCGGGTGACATGGTGATGGTGACAGGTGGGATAGCGGGTGAGAGGTGGATAGCGGGTGACATGGTGAGGGTGACGGGTGGATAGCGGGTGACATGGTCAGGGTGACAGGGGGATAGCGGGTGACATGGTCAGGGTGACAGGGGGATAGCGGGTGACATGGTGAGGGTGACAGGGGCAGCGGGTGACATGGTGAGGGTGACAGGTGGATAGCGGGTGACATGGTGAGGGTAACAGGTGGGATAGCGGGTGACAGGTGGATAGCGGGTGACGGGTGGATAGCGGTTGACATGGTGAGGGTGACGGGGGATAGTGGGTGACATGGTGAGGGTGACAGGTGGATAGCGGGTGACATGGTGAGGGTGACGGGGGATAGTGGGTGACATGGTGAGGGTGACAGGTGGATAGCGGGTGACTGGGGTAGCGGGTGACATGGTGAGGGTGACAGGGGGATAGCGGGTGACATGGTGAGGGTGACGGGGGGATAGCGGGTGACATGGTGATGGTGACAGGTGGGATAGCGGGTGAGAGGTGGATAGCGGGTGACATGGTGAGGGTGACGGGTGGATAGCGGGTGACATGGTCAGGGTGACAGGGGGATAGCGGGTGACATGGTCAGGGTGACAGTGGGATAGCGGGTGACATGGTGAGGGTGACGGGGGCAGCGGGTGACATGGTGAGGGTGCCAGGTGGATAGCGGGTGACATGGTGAGGGTAACAGGTGGGATAGCGGGTGACAGGTGGATAGCGGGTGACAAGTGGATAGCGGTTGACATGGTGAGGGTGACGGGGGATAGTGGGTGACATGGTGAGGGTGACAGGTGGATAGCGGGTGACATGGTGAGGGTGACGGGGGATAGTGGGTGACATGGTGAGGGTGACAGGTGGATAGCGGGTGACATGGTGAGGGTGACTGGGGTAGCGGGTGACATGGTGAGGGTGACGGGGGGATAGCGGGTGACATGGTGATGGTGACAGGTGGGATAGCGGGTGAGAGGTGGATAGCGGGTGACATGGTGAGGGTGACGGGTGGATAGCGGGTGACATGGTCAGGGTGACAGGGGGATAGCGGGTGACATGGTCAGGGTGACAGGGGGATAGCGGGTGACATGGTGAGGGTGACGGGGGCAGCGGGTGACATGGTGAGGGTGCCAGGTGGATAGCGGGTGACATGGTGAGGGTAACAGGTGGGATAGCGGGTGACAGGTGGATAGCGGGTGACGGGTGGATAGCGGGTGACATGGTGAGGGTGACGGGGGATAGTGGGTGACATGGTGAGGGTGACAGGTGGATAGCGGGTGACATGGTGAGGGTGACTGGGGTAGCGGGTGACATGGTGAGGGTGACGGGGGGATAGCGGGTGACATGGTGAGGGTGACGGGGGGATAGCGGGTGACATGGTGATGGTGACAGGTGGGATAGCGGGTGAGAGGTGGATAGCGGGTGACATGGTGAGGGTGACGGGTGGATAGCGGGTGACATGGTCAGGGTGACAGGGGGATAGCGGGTGACATGGTCAGGGTGACAGGGGGATAGCGGGTGACATGGTGAGGGTGACGGGGGCAGCGGGTGACATGGTGAGGGTGCCAGGTGGATAGCGGGTGACATGGTGAGGGTAACAGGTGGGATAGCGGGTGACAGGTGGATAGCGGGTGACAGGTGGATAGCGGTTGACATGGTGAGGGTGACGGGGAATAGTGGGTGACATGGTGAGGGTGACAGGTGGATAGCGGGTGACATGGTGAGGGTGACGGGGGATAGTGGGTGACATGGTGAGGGTGACAGGTGGATAGCGGGTGACATGGTGAGGGTGACTGGGGTAGCGGGTGACATGGTGAGGGTGACAGGGGGATAGCGGGTGACATGGTGAGGGTGACGGGGGGATAGCGGGTGACATGGTGAGGGTGACAGGTGGGATAGCGGGTGACATGGTGATGGTGACAGGTGGGATAGCGGGTGACATGGTGATGGTGACAGGTGGGATAGCGGGTGAGAGGTGGATAGCGGGTGACATGGTGAGGGTGACGGGTGGATAGCGGGTGACATGGTCAGGGTGACAGGGGGATAGCGGGTGACATGGTCAGGGTGACAGGGGGATAGCGGGTGACATGGTGAGGGTGACGGGGGCAGCGGGTGACATGGTGAGGGTGCCAGGTGGATAGCGGGTGACATGGTGAGGGTAACAGGTGGGATAGCGGGTGACAGGTGGATAGCGGGTGACGGGTGGATAGCGGTTGACATGGTGAGGGTGACGGGGGATAGTGGGTGACATGGTGAGGGTGACAGGTGGATAGCGGGTGACATGGTGAGGGTGACGGGGGATAGTGGGTGACATGGTGAGGGTGACAGGTGGATAGCGGGTGACATGGTGAGGGTGACTGGGGTAGCGGGTGACATGGTGAGGGTGACAGGGGGATAGCGGGTGACATGGTGAGGGTGACGGGGGGATAGCGGGTGACATGGTGATGGTGACAGGTGGGATAGCGGGTGAGAGGTGGATAGCGGGTGACATGGTGAGGGTGACGGGTGGATAGCGGGTGACATGGTCAGGGTGACAGGGGGATAGCGGGTGACATGGTCAGGGTGACAGGGGGATAGCGGGTGACATGGTCAGGGTGACAGGGGGATAGCGGGTGACATGGTGAGGGTGCCAGGTGGATAGCGGGTGACATGGTGAGGGTAACAGGTGGGATAGCGGGTGACGGGTGGATAGCGGTTGACATGGTGAGGGTGACGGGGGATAGTGGGTGACATGGTGAGGGTGACAGGTGGATAGCGGGTGACATGGTGAGGGTGACGGGGGATAGTGGGTGACATGGTGAGGGTGACAGGTGGATAGCGGGTGACATGGTGAGGGTGACTGGGGTAGCGGGTGACATGGTGAGGGTGACAGGGGGATAGCGGGTGACATGGTGAGGGTGACGGGGGGATAGCGGGTGACATGGTGATGGTGACAGGTGGGATAGCGGGTGAGAGGTGGATAGCGGGTGACATGGTGAGGGTGACGGGTGGATAGCGGGTGACATGGTCAGGGTGACAGGGGGATAGCGGGTGACATGGTCAGGGTGACAGGGGGATAGCGGGTGACATGGTGAGGGTGACGGGGGCAGCGGGTGACATGGTGAGGGTGCCAGGTGGATAGCGGGTGACATGGTGAGGGTAACAGGTGGGATAGCGGGTGACAGGTGGATAGCGGGTGACGGGTGGATAGCGGTTGACATGGTGAGGGTGACGGGGGATAGTGGGTGACATGGTGAGGGTGACAGGTGGGATAGCGGGTGAGAGGTGGATAGCGGGTGACATGGTGAGGGTGACGGGTGGATAGCGGGTGACATGGTCAGGGTGACAGGGGGATAGCGGGTGACATGGTCAGGGTGACAGGGAGATAGCGGGTGACATGGTGAGGGTGACGGGGGCAGCGGGTGACATGGTGAGGGTGCCAGGTGGATAGCGGGTGACATGGTGAGGGTAACAGGTGGGATAGCGGGTGACAGGTGGATAGCGGTTGACATGGTGAGGGTGACGGGGGATAGTGGGTGACATGGTGAGGGTGACAGGTGGATAGCGGGTGACATGGTGAGGGTGACGGGGGATAGTGGGTGACATGGTGAGGGTGACAGGTGGATAGCGGGTGACATGGTGAGGGTGACTGGGGTAGCGGGTGACATGGTGAGGGTGACAGGGGGATAGCGGGTGACATGGTGAGGGTGACGGGGGGATAGCGGGTGACATGGTGATGGTGACAGGTGGGATAGCGGGTGAGAGGTGGATAGCGGGTGACATGGTGAGGGTGACGGGTGGATAGCGGGTGACATGGTCAGGGTGACAGGGGGATAGCGGGTGACATGGTCAGGGTGACAGGGGGATAGCGGGTGACATGGTGAGGGTGACGGGGGCAGCGGGTGACATGGTGAGGGTGCCAGGTGGATAGCGGGTGACATGGTGAGGGTAACAGGTGGGATAGCGGGTGACAGGTGGATAGCGGGTGACGGGTGGATAGCGGTTGACATGGTGAGGGTGACGGGGGATAGTGGGTGACATGGTGAGGGTGACAGGTGGATAGCGGGTGACATGGTGAGGGTGACGGGGGATAGTGGGTGACATGGTGAGGGTGACAGGTGGATAGCGGGTGACTGGGGTAGCGGGTGACATGGTGAGGGTGACAGGGGGATAGCGGGTGACATGGTGAGGGTGACGGGGGGATAGCGGGTGACATGGTGACGGGGGGATAGCGGGTGAGAGGTGGATAGCGGGTGACATGGTGAGGGTGACAGGTGGATAGCGGGTGACATGGTCAGGGTGACAGGGGGATAGCGGGTGACATGGTCAGGGTGACAGGGGGATAGCGGGTGACATGGTCAGGGTGACAGGGGGATAGCGGGTGACATGGTGAGGGTGCCAGGTGGATAGCGGGTGACATGGTGAGGGTAACAGGTGGGATAGCGGGTGACAGGTGGATAGCGGGTGACGGGTGGATAGCGGTTGACATGGTGAGGGTGACGGGGGATAGTGGGTGACATGGTGAGGGTGACAGGTGGATAGCGGGTGACATGGTGTGGGTGACGGGGGATAGTGGGTGACATGGTGAGGGTGACAGGTGGATAGCGGGTGACATGGTGAGGGTGACTGGGGTAGCGGGTGACATGGTGAGGGTGACAGGGGGATAGCGGGTGACATGGTGAGGGTGACGGGGGGATAGCGGGTGACATGGTGATGGTGACAGGTGGGATAGCGGGTGAGAGGTGGATAGCGGGTGACATGGTGAGGGTGACGGGTGGATAGCGGGTGACATGGTCAGGGTGACAGGGGGATAGCGGGTGACATGGTCAGGGTGACAGGGGGATAGCGGGTGACATGGTCAGGGTGACAGGGGGATAGCGGGTGACATGGTGAGGGTGCCAGGTGGATAGCGGGTGACATGGTGAGGGTAACAGGTGGGATAGCGGGTGACAGGTGGATAGCGGGTGACGGGTGGATAGCGGTTGACATGGTGAGGGTGACGGGGGATAGTGGGTGACATGGTGAGGGTGACAGGTGGATAGCGGGTGACATGGTGAGGGTGACGGGGGATAGTGGGTGACATGGTGAGGGTGACCGGTGGATAGCGGGTGACATGGTGAGGGTGACTGGGGTAGCGGGTGACATGGTGAGGGTGACAGGGGGATAGCGGGTGACATGGTGAGGGTGACGGGGGGATAGCGGGTGACATGGTGATGGTGACAGGTGGGATAGCGGGTGAGAGGTGGATAGCGGGTGACATGGTGAGGGTGACGGGTGGATAGCGGGTGACATGGTCAGGGTGACAGGGGGATAGCGGGTGACATGGTCAGGGTGACAGGGGGATAGCGGGTGACATGGTGAGGGTGACGGGGGCAGCGGGTGACATGGTGAGGGTGCCAGGTGGATAGCGGGTGACATGGTGAGGGTAACAGGTGGGATAGCGGGTGACAGGTGGATAGCGGGTGACGGGTGGATAGCGGTTGACATGGTGAGGGTGACGGGGGATAGTGGGTGACAGGTGGATAGCGGGTGACATGGTGAGGGTGACGCGGGATAGTGGGTGACATGGTGAGGGTGACAGGTGGATAGCGGGTGACATGGTGAGGGTGACTGGGGTAGCGGGTGACATGGTGAGGGTGACAGGGGGATAGCGGGTGACATGGTGAGGGTGACGGGGGGATAGCTGGTGACATGGTGATGGTGACAGGTGGGATAGCGGGTGAGAGGTGGATAGCGGGTGACATGGTGAGGGTGACGGGTGGATAGCGGGTGACATGGTCAGGGTGACAGGGGGATAGCGGGTGACATGGTCAGGGTGACAGGGGGATAGCGGGTGACATGGTGAGGGTGACGGGGGCAGCGGGTGACATGGTGAGGGTGCCAGGTGGATAGCGGGTGACATGGTGAGGGTAACAGGTGGGATAGCGGGTGACAGGTGGATAGCGGGTGACGGGTGGATAGCGGTTGACATGGTGAGGGTGACGGGGGATAGTGGGTGACATGGTGAGGGTGACAGGTGGATAGCGGGTGACATGGTGAGGGTGACGGGGGATAGTGGGTGACATGGTGAGGGTGACAGGGGGATAGCGGGTGACATGGTGAGGGTGACTGGGGTAGCGGGTGACATGGTGAGGGTGACTGGGGGATAGCGGGTGACATGGTGAGGGTGACGGGGGGATAGCGGGTGACATGGTGATGGTGACAGGTGGGATAGCGGGTGAGAGGTGGATAGCGGGTGACATGGTGAGGGTGGCGGGTGGATAGCGGGTGACATGGTCAGGGTGACAGGGGGATAGCGGGTGACATGGTCAGGGTGACAGGGGGATAGCGGGTGACATGGTGAGGGTGACGGGGGCAGCGGATGACATGGTGAGGGTGCCAGGTGGATAGCGGGTGACATGGTGAGGGTAACAGGTGGGATAGCGGGTGACAGGTGGATAGCGGGTGACGGGTGGATAGCGGTTGACATGGTGAGGGTGACGGGGGATAGTGGGTGACATGGTGAGGGTGACAGGTGGATAGCGGGTGACATGGTGAGGGTGACGGGGGCAGCGGGTGACATGGTGAGGGTGCCAGGTGGATAGCGGGTGACATGGTGAGGGTAACAGGTGGGATAGCGGGTGACGGGTGGATAGCGGTTGACATGGTGAGGGTGACGGGGGATAGTGGGTGACATGGTGAGGGTGACAGGTGGATAGCTGGTGACATGGTGAGGGTGACGGGGGATAGTGGGTGACATGGTGAGGGTGACAGGTGGATAGCGGGTGACATGGTGAGGGTGACTGGGGTAGCGGGTGACATGGTGAGGGTGACAGGGGGATAGCGGGTGACATGGTGAGGGTGACGGGGGGATAGCGGGTGACATGGTGATGGTGACAGGTGGGATAGCGGGTGACATGGTGAGGGTGACGGGTGGATAGCGGGTGACATGGTCAGGGTGACAGGGGGATAGCGGGTGACATGGTCAGGGTGACAGGGGGATAGCGGGTGACATGGTGAGGGTGACGGGGGAAGCGGGTGACATGGTGAGGGTGCCAGGTGGATAGCGGGTGACATGGTGAGGGTAACAGGTGGGATAGCGGGTGACAGGTGGATAGCGGGTGACGGGTGGATAGCGGTTGACATGGTGAGGGTGACGGGGGATAGTGGGTGACATGGTGAGGGTGACAGGTGGATAGCGGGTGACATGGTGAGGGTGACAGGTGGATAGCGGGTGACATGGTGAGGGTGACAGGTGGATAGCGGGTGACATGGTGAGGGTGACTGGGGTAGCGGGTGACATGGTGAGGGTGACAGGGGGATAGCGGGTGACATGGTGAGGGTGACGGGGGGATAGCGGGTGACATGGTGATGGTGACAGGTGGGATAGCGGGTGAGAGGTGGATAGCGGGTGACATGGTGAGGGTGACGGGTGGATAGCGGGTGACATGGTCAGGGTGACAGGGGGATAGCGGGTGACATGGTCAGGGTGACAGGGGGATAGCGGGTGACATGGTGAGGGTGACAGGGGCAGCGGGTGACATGGTGAGGGTGCCAGGTGGATAGCGGGTGACATGGTGAGGGTAACAGGTGGGATAGCGGGTGACAGGTGGATAGCGGGTGACGGGTGGATAGCGGTTGACATGGTGAGGGTGACGGGGGATAGTGGGTGACATGGTGAGGGTGACAGGTGGATAGCGGGTGACATGGTGAGGGTGACGGGGGATAGTGGGTGACATGGTGAGGGTGACAGGGGGATAGCGGGTGACATGGTGAGGGTGACTGGGGTAGCGGGTGACATGGTGAGGGTGACAGGGGGATAGCGGGTGACATGGTGAGGGTGACGGGGGGATAGCGGGTGACATGGTGATGGTGACAGGTGGGATAGCGGGTGAGAGGTGGATAGCGGGTGACATGGTGAGGGTGACGGGTGGATAGCGGGTGACATGGTCAGGGTGACAGGGGGATAGCGGGTGACATGGTCAGGGTGACAGGGGGATAGCGGGTGACATGGTGAGGGTGACGGGGGCAGCGGGTGACATGGTGAGGGTGCCAGGTGGATAGCGGGTGACATGGTGAGGGTAACAGGTGGGATAGCGGGTGACAGGTGGATAGCGGGTGACATGGTGAGGGTGACGGGGGATAGTGGGTGACATGGTGAGGGTGACAGGTGGATAGTGGGTGACATGGTGAGGGTGACTGGGGTAGCGGGTGACATGGTGAGGGTGACAGGGGGATAGCGGGTGACATGGTGAGGGTGACGGGGGGATAGCTGGTGACATGGTGATGGTGACAGGTGGGATAGCAGGTGAGAGGTGGATAGCGGGTGACATGGTGAGGGTGACGGGTGGATAGCGGGTGACATGGTCAGGGTGACAGGGGGATAGCGGGTGACATGGTCAGGGTGACAGGGGGATAGCGGGTGACATGGTGAGGGTGACGGGGGCAGCGGGTGACATGGTGAGGGTGCCAGGTGGATAGCGGGTGACATGGTGAGGGTAACAGGTGGGATAGCGGGTGACAGGTGGATAGCGGGTGACGGGTGGATAGCGGTTGACATGGTGAGGGTGACGGGGGATAGTGGGTGACATGGTGAGGGTGACAGGTGGATAGCGGGTGACATGGTGAGGGTGACGGGGGATAGTGGGTGACATGGTGAGGGTGACAGGGGGATAGCGGGTGACATGGTGAGGGTGACTGGGGTAGCGGGTGACATGGTGAGGGTGACAGGGGGATAGCGGGTGACATGGTGAGGGTGACGGGGGGATAGCGGGTGACATGGTGATGGTGACAGGTGGGATAGCGGGTGAGAGGTGGATAGCGGGTGACATGGTGAGGGTGACGGGTGGATAGCGGGTGACATGGTCAGGGTGACAGGGGGATAGCGGGTGACATGGTCAGGGTGACAGGGGGATAGCGGGTGACATGGTGAGGGTGACGGGGGCAGCGGATGACATGGTGAGGGTGCCAGGTGGATAGCGGGTGACATGGTGAGGGTAACAGGTGGGATAGCGGGTGACAGGTGGATAGCGGGTGACGGGTGGATAGCGGTTGACATGGTGAGGGTGACGGGGGATAGTGGGTGACATGGTGAGGGTGACAGGTGGATAGCGGTTGACATGGTGAGGGTGACGGGGGATAGTGGGTGACATGGTGAGGGTGACAGGTGGATAGCGGGTGACATGGTGAGGGTGACGGGGGCAGCGGGTGACATGGTGAGGGTGCCAGGTGGATAGCGGGTGACATGGTGAGGGTAACAGGTGGGATAGCGGGTGACAGGTGGATAGCGGGTGACGGGTGGATAGCGGTTGACATGGTGAGGGTGACGGGGGATAGTGGGTGACATGGTGAGGGTGACAGGTGGATAGCGGGTGACATGGTGAGGGTGACGGGGGATAGTGGGTGACACGGTGAGGGTGACAGGTGGATAGCGGGTGACATGGTGAGGGTGACTGGGGTAGCGGGTGACAGGGGGATAGCGGGTGACATGGTGAGGGTGACGGGGGGATAGCGGGTGACATGGTGATGGTGACAGGTGGGATAGCGGGTGAGAGGTGGATAGCGGGTGACATGGTGAGGGTGACGGGTGGATAGCGGGTGACATGGTCAGGGTGACAGGGGGATAGCGGGTGACATGGTCAGGGTGACAGGGGGATAGCGGGTGACATGGTGAGGGTGACGGGGGCAGCGGGTGACATGGTGAGGGTGCCAGGTGGATAGCGGGTGACATGGTGAGGGTAACAGGTGGGATAGCGGGTGACAGGTGGATAGCGGGTGACGGGTGGATAGCGGTTGACATGGTGAGGGTGACGGGGGATAGTGGGTGACATGGTGAGGGTGACAGGTGGATAGCGGGTGACATGGTGAGGGTGACGGGGGATAGTGGGTGACATGGTGAGGGTGACAGGGGGATAGCGGGTGACATGGTGAGGGTGACTGGGGTAGCGGGTGACATGGTGAGGGTGACAGGGGGATAGCGGGTGACATGGTGAGGGTGACGGGGGGATAGCGGGTGACATGGTGATGGTGACAGGTGGGATAGCGGGTGAGAGGTGGATAGCGGGTGACATGGTGAGGGTGACGGGTGGATAGCGGGTGACATGGTCAGGGTGACAGGGGGATAGCGGGTGACATGGTCAGGGTGACATGGGGATAGCGGGTGACATGGTGAGGGTGACGGGGGCAGCGGGTAACATGGTGAGGGTAACAGGTGGGATAGCGGGTGACGGGTGGATAGCGGTTGACATGGTGAGGGTGACGGGGGATAGTGGGTGACATGGTGAGAGTGACAGGTGGATAGCGGGTGACATGGTGAGGGTGACGGGGGATAGTGGGTGACATGGTGAGGGTGACAGGGGGATAGCGGGTGACATGGTGAGGGTGACTGGGGTAGCGGGTGACATGGTGAGGGTGACAGGGGGATAGCGGGTGACATGGTGAGGGTGACGGGGGGATAGCGGGTGACATGGTGATGGTGACAGGTGGGATAGCGGGTGAGAGGTGGATAGCGGGTGACATGGTGAGGGTGACGGGTGGATAGCGGGTGACATGGTCAGGGTGACAGGGGGATAGCGGGTGACATGGTCAGGGTGACAGGGGGATAGCGGGTGACATGGTGAGGGTGACAAGGGCAGCGGGTGACATGGTGAGGGTGCCAGGTGGATAGCGGGTGACATGGTGAGGGTAACAGGTGGGATAGCGGGTGACAGGTGGATAGCGGGTGACGGGTGGATAGCGGTTGACATGGTGAGGGTGACGGGGAATAGTGGGTGACATGGTGAGGGTGACAAGTGGATAGCGGGTGACATGGTGAGGGTGACGGGGGATAGTGGGTGACATGGTGAGGGTGACAGGTGGGATAGCGGGTGAGAGGTGGATAGCGGGTGACATGGTGAGGGTGACGGGGGATAGTGGGTGACATGGTGAGGGTGACAGGTGGGATAGCGGGTGACAGGTGGATAGCGGGTGACATGGTGAGGGTGACTGGGGTAGCGGGTGACATGGTGAGGGTGACAGGGGGATAGCGGGTGACATGGTGAGGGTGACGGGGGGATAGCGGGTGACATGGTGATGGTGACAGGTGGGATAGCGGGTGAGAGGTGGATAGCGGGTGACATGGTGAGGGTGACGGGGGGATAGCGGGTGACATGGTGATGGTGACAGGTGGGATAGCGGGTGAGAGGTGGATAGCGGGTGACATGGTGAGGGTGACGGGTGGATAGCGGGTGACATGGTCAGGGTGACAGGGGGATAGCGGGTGACATGGTCAGGGTGACAGGGGGATAGCGGGTGACATGGTGAGGGTGCCAGGTGGATAGCGGGTGACATGGTGAGGGTAACAGGTGGGATAGCGGGTGACATGGTGATGGTGACAGGTGGGATAGCGGGTGACATGGTGAGGGTGACGGGTGGATAGCGGGTGACATGGTCAGGGTGACAGGGGGATAGCGGGTGACATGGTCAGGGTGACAGGGGGATAGCGGGTGACATGGTCAGGGTGACAGGGGGATAGCGGGTGACATGGTGAGGGTAGCAGGTGGGATAGCGGGTGACAGGTGGATAGCGGGTGACGGGTGGATAGCGGTTGACATGGTGAGGGTGACGGGGGATAGTGGGTGACATGGTGAGGGTGACAGGTGGATAGCGGGTGACATGGTGAGGGTGACGGGGGATAGTGGGTGACACGGTGAGGGTGACAGGTGGATAGCGGGTGACATGGTGAGGGTGACTGGGGTAGCGGGTGACATGGTGAGGGTGACAGGGGGATAGCGGGTGACATGGTGAGGGTGACGGGGGGATAGCGGGTGACATGGTGATGGTGACAGGTGGGATAGCGGGTGAGAGGTGGATAGCGGGTGACATGGTGAGGGTGACGGGTGGATAGCGGGTGACATGGTCAGGGTGACAGGGGGATAGCGGGTGACATGGTCAGGGTGACAGGGGGATAGCGGGTGACATGGTGAGGGTGACGGGGGCAGCGGGTGACATGGTGAGGGTGCCAGGTGGATAGCGGGTGACATGGTGAGGGTAACAGGTGGGATAGCGGGTGACAGGTGGATAGCGGGTGACGGGTGGATAGCGGTTGACATGGTGAGGGTGACGGGGGATAGTGGGTGACATGGTGAGGGTGACAGGTGGATAGCGGGTGACATGGTGAGGGTGACGGGGGATAGTGGGTGACATGGTGAGGGTGACAGGGGGATAGCGGGTGACATGGTGAGGGTGACTGGGGTAGCGGGTGACATGGTGAGGGTGACAGGGGGATAGCGGGTGACATGGTGAGGGTGACGGGGGGATAGCGGGTGACATGGTGATGGTGACAGGTGGGATAGCGGGTGAGAGGTGGATAGCGGGTGACATGGTGAGGGTGACGGGTGGATAGCGGGTGACATGGTCAGGGTGACAGGGGGATAGCGGGTGACATGGTCAGGGTGACATGGGGATAGCGGGTGACATGGTGAGGGTGACGGGGGCAGCGGGTGACATGGTGAGGGTAACAGGTGGGATAGCGGGTGACGGGTGGATAGCGGTTGACATGGTGAGGGTGACGGGGGATAGTGGGTGACATGGTGAGAGTGACAGGTGGATAGCGGGTGACATGGTGAGGGTGACGGGGGATAGTGGGTGACATGGTGAGGGTGACAGGGGGATAGCGGGTGACATGGTGAGGGTGACTGGGGTAGCGGGTGACATGGTGAGGGTGACAGGGGGATAGCGGGTGACATGGTGAGGGTGACGGGGGGATAGCGGGTGACATGGTGATGGTGACAGGTGGGATAGCGGGTGAGAGGTGGATAGCGGGTGACATGGTGAGGGTGACGGGTGGATAGCGGGTGACATGGTCAGGGTGACAGGGGGATAGCGGGTGACATGGTCAGGGTGACAGGGGGATAGCGGGTGACATGGTGAGGGTGACGGGGGCAGCGGGTGACATGGTGAGGGTGCCAGGTGGATAGCGGGTGACATGGTGAGGGTAACAGGTGGGATAGCGGGTGACAGGTGGATAGCGGGTGACGGGTGGATAGCGGTTGACATGGTGAGGGTGACGGGGAATAGTGGGTGACATGGTGAGGGTGACAAGTGGATAGCGGGTGACATGGTGAGGGTGACGGGGGATAGTGGGTGACATGGTGAGGGTGACAGGTGGGATAGCGGGTGAGAGGTGGATAGCGGGTGACATGGTGAGGGTGACGGGGGATAGTGGGTGACATGGTGAGGGTGACAGGTGGGATAGCGGGTGACAGGTGGATAGCGGGTGACATGGTGAGGGTGACTGGGGTAGCGGGTGACATGGTGAGGGTGACAGGGGGATAGCGGGTGACATGGTGAGGGTGACGGGGGGATAGCGGGTGACATGGTGATGGTGACAGGTGGGATAGCGGGTGAGAGGTGGATAGCGGGTGACATGGTGAGGGTGACGGGTGGATAGCGGGTGACATGGTCAGGGTGACAGGGGGATAGCGGGTGACATGGTCAGGGTGACAGGGGGATAGCGGGTGACATGGTGAGGGTGCCAGGTGGATAGCGGGTGACATGGTGAGGGTAACAGGTGGGATAGCGGGTGACAGGTGGATAGCGGGTGACGGGTGGATAGCGGTTGACATGGTGAGGGTGACGGGGGATAGTGGGTGACATGGTGAGGGTGACAGGTGGATAGCGGGTGACATGGTGAGGGTGACGGGGGATAGTGGGTGACATGGTGAGGGTGACAGGGGGATAGCGGGTGACATGGTGAGGGTGACTGGGGTAGCGGGTGACATGGTGAGGGTGCCAGGTGGATAGCGGGTGACATGGTGAGGGTAACAGGTGGGATAGCGGGTGACAGGTGGATAGCGGGTGACGGGTTGATAGCGGTTGACATGGTGAGGGTGACGGGGGATAGTGGGTGACATGGTGAGGGTGACAGGTGGATAGCGGGTGACATGGTGAGGGTGACGGGGGATAGTGGGTGACATGGTGAGGGTGACAGGGGGATAGCGGGTGACATGGTGAGGGTGACGGGGGCAGCGGGTGACATGGTGAGGGTGCCAGGTGGATAGCGGGTGACATGGTGAGGGTAACAGGTGGGATAGCGGGTGACAGGTGGATAGCGGGTGACGGGTGGATAGCGGTTGACATGGTGAGGGTGACGGGGGATAGTGGATGACATGGTGAGGGTGACAGGTGGATAGCGGGTGACATGGTGAGGGTGACGGGGGATAGTGGGTGACATGGTGAGGGTGACAGGGGGATAGCGGGTGACATGGTGAGGGTGACAGGTGGATAGCGGGTGACATGGTGAGGGTGCCAGGTGGATAGCGGGTGACATGGTGAGGGTAACAGGTGGGATAGCGGGTGACAGGTGGATAGCGGGTGACATGGTGAGGGTGACGGGGGATAGTGGGTGACATGGTGAGGGTGACAGGTGGATAGCGGGTGACATGGTGAGGGTGACTGGGGCAGCGGGTGACATGGTGAGGGTAACAGGTGGGATAGCGGGTGACGGGTGGATAGCGGTTGACATGGTGAGGGTGACGGGGGATAGTGGGTGACATGGTGAGAGTGACAGGTGGATAGCGGGTGACATGGTGAGGGTGACGGGGGATAGTGGGTGACATGGTGAGGGTGACAGGGGGATAGCGGGTGACATGGTGAGGGTGACTGGGGTAGCGGGTGACATGGTGAGGGTGACAGGGGGATAGCGGGTGACATGGTGAGGGTGACGGGGGGATAGCGGGTGACATGGTGATGGTGACAGGTGGGATAGCGGGTGAGAGGTGGATAGCGGGTGACATGGTGAGGGTGACGGGTGGATAGCGGGTGACATGGTCAGGGTGACAGGGGGATAGCGGGTGACATGGTCAGGGTGACAGGGGGATAGCGGGTGACATGGTGAGGGTGACGGGGGCAGCGGGTGACATGGTGAGGGTGCCAGGTGGATAGCGGGTGACATGGTGAGGGTAACAGGTGGGATAGCGGGTGACAGGTGGATAGCGGGTGACGGGTGGATAGCGGTTGACATGGTGAGGGTGACGGGGAATAGTGGGTGACATGGTGAGGGTGACAAGTGGATAGCGGGTGACATGGTGAGGGTGACGGGGGATAGTGGGTGACATGGTGAGGGTGACAGGTGGGATAGCGGGTGAGAGGTGGATAGCGGGTGACATGGTGAGGGTGACGGGGGATAGTGGGTGACATGGTGAGGGTGACAGGTGGGATAGCGGGTGACAGGTGGATAGCGGGTGACATGGTGAGGGTGACTGGGGTAGCGGGTGACATGGTGAGGGTGACAGGGGGATAGCGGGTGACATGGTGAGGGTGACGGGGGGATAGCGGGTGACATGGTGATGGTGACAGGTGGGATAGCGGGTGAGAGGTGGATAGCGGGTGACATGGTGAGGGTGACGGGTGGATAGCGGGTGACATGGTCAGGGTGACAGGGGGATAGCGGGTGACATGGTCAGGGTGACAGGGGGATAGCGGGTGACATGGTGAGGGTGCCAGGTGGATAGCGGGTGACATGGTGAGGGTAACAGGTGGGATAGCGGGTGACAGGTGGATAGCGGGTGACGGGTGGATAGCGGTTGACATGGTGAGGGTGACGGGGGATACTGGGTGACATGGTGAGGGTGACAGGTGGATAGCGGGTGACATGGTGAGGGTGACGGGGGATAGTGGGTGACATGGTGAGGGTGACAGGGGGATAGCGGGTGACATGGTGAGGGTGACTGGGGTAGCGGGTGACATGGTGAGGGTGCCAGGTGGATAGCGGGTGACATGGTGAGGGTAACAGGTGGGATAGCGGGTGACAGGTGGATAGCGGGTGACGGGTGGATAGCGGTTGACATGGTGAGGGTGACGGGGGATAGTGGGTGACATGGTGAGGGTGACAGGTGGATAGCGGGTGACATGGTGAGGGTGACGGGGGATAGTGGGTGACATGGTGAGGGTGACAGGTGGATAGCGGGTGACATGGTGAGGGTGACGGGGGATAGTGGGTGACATGGTGATGGTGACAGGTGGGATAGCGGGTGAGAGGTGGATAGCGGGTGACATGGTGAGGGTGACGGGGGATAGTGGGTGACATGGTGAGGGTGACAGGTGGATAGCGGGTGACATGGTGAGGGTGACGGGGGATAGTGGGTGACATGGTGAGGGTGACAGGGGGATAGCGGGTGACATGGTGAGGGTGACGGGGGCAGCGGGTGACATGGTGAGGGTGCCAGGTGGATAGCGGGTGACATGGTGAGGGTAACAGGTGGGATAGCGGGTGACAGGTGGATAGCGGGTGACGGGTGGATAGCGGTTGACATGGTGAGGGTGACGGGGGATAGTGGATGACATGGTGAGGGTGACAGGTGGATAGCGGGTGACATGGTGAGGGTGACGGGGGATAGTGTGTGACATGGTGAGGGTGACAGGGGGATAGCGGGTGACATGGTGAGGGTGACAGGTGGATAGCGGGTGACATGGTGAGGGTGCCAGGTGGATAGCGGGTGACATGGTGAGGGTAACAGGTGGGATAGCGGGTGACAGGTGGATAGCGGGTGACATGGTGAGGGTGACGGGGGATAGTGGGTGACATGGTGAGGGTGACAGGTGGATAGCGGGTGACATGGTGAGGGTGACTGGGGTAGCGGGTGACATGGTGAGGGTGACAGGGGGATAGCGGGTGACATGGTGAGGGTGACGGGGGGATAGCGGGTGACATGGTGAGGGTGACAGGTGGATAGCGGGTGACATGGTGAGGGTGCCAGGTGGATAGCGGGTGACATGGTGAGGGTAACAGGTGGGATAGCGGGTGACAGGTGGATAGCGGGTGACATGGTGAGGGTGACGGGGGATAGTGGGTGACATGGTGAGGGTGACAGGTGGATAGCGGGTGACATGGTGAGGGTGACTGGGGTAGCGGGTGACATGGTGAGGGTGACAGGGGGATAGCGGGTGACATGGTGAGGGTGACGGGGGGATAGCGGGTGACATGGTGATGGTGACAGGTGGGATAGCGGGTGAGAGGTGGATAGCGGGTGACATGGTGAGGGTGACGGGTGGATAGCGGGTGACATGGTCAGGGTGACAGGGGGATAGCGGGTGACATGGTCAGGGTGACAGGGGGATAGCGGGTGACATGGTGAGGGTGACGGGGGCAGCGGGTGACATGGTGAGGGTGCCAGGTGGATAGCGGGTGACATGGTGAGGGTAACAGGTGGGATAGCGGGTGACGGGTGGATAGCGGTTGACATGGTGAGGGTGACGGGGGATAGTGGGTGACATGGTGAGGGTGACAGGTGGATAGCGGGTGACATGGTGAGGGTGACGGGGGATAGTGGGTGACATGGTGAGGGTGACAGGGGGATAGCGGGTGACATGGTGAGGGTGACTGGGGTAGCGGGTGACATGGTGAGGGTGACAGGGGGATAGCGGGTGACATGGTGAGGGTGACGGGGGGATAGCGGGTGACATGGTGATGGTGACAGGTGGGATAGCGGGTGAGAGGTGGATAGCGGGTGACATGGTGAGGGTGACGGGTGGATAGCGGGTGACATGGTCAGGGTGACAGGGGGATAGCGGGTGACATGGTCAGGGTGACATGGGGATAGCGGGTGACATGGTGAGGGTGACGGGGGCAGCGGGTGACATGGTGAGGGTGCCAGGTGGATAGCGGGTGACATGGTGAGGGTAACAGGTGGGATAGCGGGTGACAGGTGGATAGCGGGTGACAGGTGGATAGCGGTTGACATGGTGAGGGTGACGGGGGGATAGCGGGTGACATGGTGATGGTGACAGGTGGGATAGCGGGTGAGAGGTGGATAGCGGGTGACATGGTGAGGGTGACGGGTGGATAGCGGGTGACATGGTCAGGGTGACAGGGGGATAGCGGGTGACATGGTCAGGGTGACAGGGGGATAGCGGGTGACATGGTGAGGGTGACGGGGGCAGCGGGTGACATGGTGAGGGTGCCAGGTGGATAGCGGGTGACATGGTGAGGGTAACAGGTGGGATAGCGGGTGACGGGTGGATAGCGGTTGACATGGTGAGGGTGACGGGGGATAGTGGGTGACATGGTGAGGGTGACAGGTGGATAGCGGGTGACATGGTGAGGGTGACGGGGGATAGTGGGTGACATGGTGAGGGTGACAGGGGGATAGCGGGTGACATGGTGAGGGTGACTGGGGTAGCGGGTGACATGGTGAGGGTGACAGGGGGATAGCGGGTGACATGGTGAGGGTGACGGGGGGATAGCGGGTGACATGGTGATGGTGACAGGTGGGATAGCGGGTGAGAGGTGGATAGCGGGTGACATGGTGAGGGTGACGGGTGGATAGCGGGTGACATGGTCAGGGTGACAGGGGGATAGCGGGTGACATGGTCAGGGTGACAGGGGGATAGCGGGTGACATGGTGAGGGTGACGGGGGCAGCGGATGACATGGTGAGGGTGCCAGGTGGATAGCGGGTGACATGGTGAGGGTAACAGGTGGGATAGCGGGTGACAGGTGGATAGCGGGTGACGGGTGGATAGCGGTTGACATGGTGAGGGTGACGGGGGATAGTGGGTGACATGGTGAGGGTGACAGGTGGATAGCGGGTGACATGGTGAGGGTGACGGGGGATAGTGGGTGACATGGTGAGGGTGACAGGTGGATAGCGGGTGACAGGTGGGATAGTGGGTGACAGGTGGATAGCGGGTGACATGGTGAGGGTGACGGGGGATAGTGGGTGACTGGTGGATAGCGGGTGACATGGTGAGGGTAACAGGTGGGATAGCGGGTGACAGGTGGATAGCGGGTGACGGGTGGATAGCGGTTGACATGGTGAGGGTGACGGGGGATAGTGGGTGACATGGTGAGGGTGACAGGTGGATAGCGGGTGACATGGTGAGGGTGACGGGGGATAGTGGGTGACATGGTGAGGGTGACAGGTGGATAGCGGGTGACAGGTGGGATAGTGGGTGACAGGTGGATAGCGGGTGACATGGTGAGGGTGACAGGTGGATAGCGGGTGACAGGTGGGATAGTGGGTGACAGGTGGATAGCGGGTGACATGGTGAGGGTGACGGGGGATAGTGGGTGACATGGTGAGGGTGACAGGTGGATAGCGGGTGACAGGTGGGATAGTGGGTGACAGGTGGATAGCGGGTGACATGGTGAGGGTGACGGGGGATAGTGGGTGACTGGTGGATAGTGGGTGACATGGTGAGGATGACAGGTGGATAGTGGATGATAGGGCACAGCCAACCTCCTAACCCACCCACTGCACGATGACAGGGGCAGAGGATGCCTCCCAGCAGCACAGACAGCCTCCCCCCCCCCTTTCACAGAGCAAAGGGGATGCTTCCAGCGTCACAGGCAGCTTCCTCCCCCTCCCCCACTGTCATAATGACTCCAGCCGCCTCTTCCCTCTCTCCCCCACGCTGTCCCCGGGGATGCTCCTGCCGCACAGTCCACAGCCAGCTCTTCACTCTCTCCGTTCCCGCTCACCTGTCCGCCTCTAGGCTCAGTAGTTCCGCCGTCTACATCCATAGCGCGGGGAGAGATTCTTCTCCCTCATGCTGACGGCCGGGAACCTTGCAGAGCTCAAGGAGGCGGAGCTCCTCAGACTGCAGGCATGCATGACTAGCAGCGCAGCGGCAGCAATAATAATTTAATAAAAAAGGCTGAAAATGACGGGGGAGGGGCAGCACCGGGCCTGGGATGTTATTGTTCACTCACGGAGCGGAGGATGTAATGTGCGGTCTTTCACCTGACCGCACATCGCTCCTCCCGTACCCTGATCGGCGCCTCTCTATGTTTGGGGGGGGCGAGCTGCCCCCTTGCCCCCCCAGTTCCGACGCCATCATGATGATGTCACCAACTATTACCTTTAGTAATCAGGTGGCGAGCGAAGCGACCCCGCGAGGGTACTTTTCAGGTACCCTGCTCGGACGTAGCTCCTCCCCCTGGTGACGTAGATCCTCCCCCTGGTGACGTAGCTCCTCCCCTAGTGACGTCAGAACGTCCCTTCTCCATCTCCGATTTAGAACCAACTGTGGGATGAGGGAACAATACCTGGAGGATGAGGTGACTGATCGCAGCCGGAAGTGAGGATTGCACACACCGGAAGTGAGGATTGCACACACCGGAAGCGCCAGTGGTTGGGCGGAGCTACACTCAGGAAAGAGGTTTACCTGCAGTCAGGTATTGGTAACAAGCGCAGGGGGTTATGGGTAAACACAATACTAAAGACTACGGACGGTAGAATGGGCAGAGCTAACAGAGTGACGGTCGCTGCAGCCAACAGACGAGTGAGTGGGCGGAGCTGAGTGTCGATGTTTGCAGCCGTTAGACGTAAGAATGGGCGGAGCTAATAGAGTGACGGGCGTACAAGCCAATGCACGTCAGAGTGGGCGGAGGTAACTGAGTGACGGGTGCCGCAGCCAATAGACGAGAGAGTGAGCGGAGCTAACAGTGACGGTCCTGGCAGCAAATAGCCGATATAGTGGGCGGAGCTAACTGAGTGACGGGCGCCTCAGCCTATGGGCGGGACCGTGCGTGATGCTGGGAGAGTGGGCGGGGCTCAGGGCAGCTGAGTGACACTGGCAGCTGTAGCGCCACGTGCATTCCCCTCCGCTGTTCCTTCCCATAATCCACTGCGCTGCATCCCGCCCACTATCTGCTAGCAAGCCTCGTTCCTGTGTGTAACCCCGCCCACCCAGCTCTCTGCTGTCGCTCTCATTCCCAAGGTAACTCTCTCCTGCCCCTCCCCTCACCTACTGCCCCTCTGTCTCCTGTCCCCCCCCCCACACCTACTGCCCCCGTCTCCTTTCTCCCCCTCACCTACTGCCCCTCTGTCTCCCCCTCACCTACTTCCCGGTCTCCCCCTCACCTACTGCCCCGTCTCCCCCTCACCTACTGCCCCGTCTCCCCTCACCTACTGCCCCCTGTCTCCCCTCACCTACTGCCCCCTGTCTCCCCTCACCTACTGCCCCGTCTCCCCTCACCTACTGCCCCCTGTCTCCCCTCACCTACTGCCCCTCTGTCTCCCCCTCACCTACTGCCCCGTCTCCCCTCACCTACTGCCCCCTGTCTCCCCTCACCTACTGCCCCGTCTCCCCTCACCTACTGCCCCCTGTCTCCCCTCACCTACTGCCCCCGTCTCCTTTCTCCCCCTCTCCTACTGCCCCTCTGTCTCCCCCTCACCTACTGCCCCGTCTCCCCTCACCTACTGACCCCTGTCTCCCCTCACCTACTGCCCCCTGTCTCCCCCTCACCTACTGCCCCTCTGTCTCCTGTCCCCCCTCACCTACTGCTCCTCTGTCTCCTGTCCCCCCTCACCTACTGCCCCTCTGTCTCCTGTCTTCCCCCTCTGGCTTTTGTGGGTCATGTCCTCTGTTTGAGCATTCCCTGTGTGTGTGGAGTGTGTCGGTACGGCTGTGTCGACATGTTTGAGGAGGATAATGATGGGGAGGGGGAGCAGATGCCTTTAGCAGGGATGTCACCCCCTGGGGGGGGGGCAGACACCTGAGTGGATGGTATTATGGAAGGAAATGAGTGCACGTATAGACTCCTTACATAAAAAATTTGACGACATGCCGACTGTGGGACAGCCGAATCTTCAGCTCGTGCCTGTCCAGGTGTCTCAAAAGCCATCAGGGGCTCTGAAACGCCCGCCATCTCAGATGGCACAAGTAGATGTCGACACGGATACTGACACCAGTGTCGACGACGATGAGTCAAATTTAATGCCCGTCAGGGCCATTCACTGCATGATTGAGGCAATGAAAGAGGTGTTAAATATTTCTGATTTACATCCAGGTACCACAAAAAAGGGTATTATGTTTGGGGAGAAAAAACTACCCGTAGTTTTCCCCCCGTCAGATGAACTAAATGAAGTGTGTGTAGAAGTGTGGGCTTCCCCTGATAAGAAATTGGTAATTCCTAAGAAGCTACTGATGGCGTTCCCTTTCCCGCCAGAGGACAGGTTACGTTGGGAAACACACCCTAGGGTGGATAAAGCGCTCACACGTTTGTCTAAAAAGGTGGCACTACCGTCCCAGCATACGGCCGCCCTTAAGGAGCCTGCTGATAGAAAGCAGGAGGCGATCCTGAAGTCTGTATACACACACTCAGGCATTATACTTAGACCAGCTATTGCGTCAGCATGGATGTGCAGTGCTGCCGCTGCATGGTCAGATAAACTGTCAGAAAATATTGACACACTAGACAGAGACACGATTCTGCTAACAATTGAACATATCAAAGACTCAGTCTTATATATGAGAGATGCACAGAGGGAAATCTGCCGGCTGGCATCTAAAGTAAGTGCATTGTCCATTTCTGCTAGGCGATGTTTATGGACTCGCCAGTGGACTGGAGATGCAGATTCCAAAAGTCACATGGAAGTTTTGCCTTATAAGGGGGAGGAATTATTTGGGGATGGTCTCTCCGACCTAGTTTCCACAGCAACGTCTGGGAAGTCAGCATTTTTACCCCATGTCCCCTCACAGCCTAAGAAGGCGCCATTTTATCAGGTTCAGTCCTTTCGGACCCAGAAAAATAAGCGGGGAAAAGGAGGGTCTTTTCTGTCTAGAGGCAGAGGTAGGGGAAAAAGGCTGCAGCAAACAGCAGGTTCCCAGGAACAAGTCCTCCCCCGCTTCCTCTTCCAAGTCCGCCGCATGACGGTGGGGCTCCACAGGCGGAGCCAGGTACGGTGGGGGCCCGCCTCAGGAATTTCAGCGATCAGTGGGCTCGCTCACAGGTGGATCCCTGGATCCTTCAAATAGTATATTAGGGATACAAGCTGGAATTCGAGGCGGCTCCACCCCACCGTTTCCTAAAATCCGCCTTGCCGATTGCTCCCTCAGACAGGGAGGCGGTGCTAGCAGTGATTCACAAGCTGTATTCCCAGCAGGTGATAATCAAGGTACCCCTACTTCAACAAGGCCGGGGTTACTATTCCACACTATTTGTGGTGCCGAAACCGGACGGTTCGGTGAGACCCATTTTAAATTTGAAATCCTTGAACACATACATAAAAAAGTTCAAGATGGAATCGCTTAGGGCGGTTATTGCAAGCCTGGACGAGGGGGATTACATGGTATCCCTGGACATCAAGGATGCTTACCTGCATGTCCCCATTTACAATTCTCACCAGGAGTACCTCAGATTTGTGGTACAGGATTGCCATTACCAATTCCAGACGCTGCCGTTTGGACTCTCCACGGCACCGAGGGTATTTACCAAGGTTATGGCGGAAATGATGATACTCCTTCGAAAAAAAAAGGGAGCACGCGGGTCCTGGGAAAGATGGTAGCTTCTTACGAAGCAATTCCATTTGGCAGGTTCCATGCCAGAATTTTTCAGTGGGACCTGTTGGACAAGTGGTCCGGATCGCATCTTCAGATGCATCGCTTGATAACCCTGTCCCCAAGAACCAGGGTGTCTCTTCTGTGGTGGCTGGAGAGTGCTCATCTTCTGGAGGGCCGCAGATTCGGCATACAGGACTGGGTCCTGGTGACCACGGATGCCAGCCTACGAGGCTGGGGGGCAGTCACAAAGGGAAGAAACTTCCAAGGGCTACGGTCAAGTCAGGAGACTGCCCTTCACATAAATATTCTGGAACTAAGGGCCATTTACAATGCCCTAAGTCAAGCATAATCCCTGCTCCTACACCAGCCGGTGCTGATCCAGTCAGACAACATCACGGCAGTCGCCCATGTGAATCGACAGGGCGGCACAAGAAGCAGGATGGCGATGGCAGAAGCCACAAAAATTCTCAGATGGGCGGAGAATCATGTACTAGCACTGTCAGCAGTGTTCATCCCGGGAGTGGACAACTGGGAAGCAGACTTTCTCAGCAGGCACGACCTCCACCCGGGAGAGTGGGGACTTCATCCAGAAGTCTTTCAAATGATTGTAAATCACTGGGGTCGTCCACAGGTGGACATGATGGCGTCCCGCCTAAACAAAAAACTAGAGAGGTATTGCGCCAAGTCAAGAGACCCTCAGGCGATAGCTGTGGACGCTCTAGTGACACCGTGGGTGTACCGGTCAGTTTGTGTTCCCTCCTCTACCTCTCATACCAAAGGTATTGAGAATTATAAGAAAGCGAGGAGTAAACACAATTCTCGTGGTTCCGGATTGGCCAAGAAGAGCGTGGTACCCGGAACTTCAAGAGATGATCTCAGAGGACCCGTCGTCTCTGCCGCTCAGACAAGACCTGCTACAGCAGGGCCCCTGTCTGTTCCAAGACTTACCGCGGCTGCGTTTGACGGCATGGCGGTTGAACGCCGGATCCTGAAGGAGAAGGGCATTCCGGAGGAAGTCATTCCTACGCTTATTAAAGCCAGGAAAGAGGTCACAGCAACTCATTATCACCGCATATGGCGGAGGTATGTTGCATGGTGTGAGGCCAAAAAGGCCCCAACGGAGGAATTTCAACTAGGTCGATTTCTGCATTTCCTGCAAGCAGGAGTAAATATGGGCCTAAAACTGGGCTCCATTAAGGTACAGATCTCGGCTCTGTCGATTTTCTTTCAAAAAGAACTAGCTTCAGTACCTGAAGTTCAGACATTTGTTAAAGGAGTGCTGCATATTCAGCCCCCGTTTGTGCCCCCCGTGGCACCTTGGGATCTCAACGTGGTGTTGAGTTTCTTAAAATCACATTGGTTTGAACCACTAAAAACCGTGGATCTGAAATATCTCACGTGGAAGGTGGTTATGTTATTGGCCTTGGCTTCTGCCAGGCGAGCATCAGAATTGGCGGCTTTGTCTTGTAAAAGCCCTTATTTGATTTTCCATATGGATAGGGCAGAATTGAGGACTCGTCCTCAGTTTCTCCCAAAGGTGGTGTCAGCGTTTCACCTGAACCAGCCTATTGTGGTGCCTGCGGCTACTAGGGACTTGGAGGACTCCAAGTTGCTAGACGTTGTCAGGGCACTGAAAATATATGTTTCCAGAACGGCTAGAGTCAGAAAATCTGACTCGCTGTTTATCCTATATGCACCCAACAAGCTGGGTGCTCCTGCTTCTAAGCAGACTATTGCTCGTTGGATTTGTAGTACAATTCAGCTTGCACATACTGTGGCAGGCCTGCCACAGCCAAAATCTGTCAATGCCCATTCCACAAGGAAGGTGGGCTCATCTTGGGCGGCTGCCCGAGGGGTCTCGGCTTTACAACTTTGCCGAGCTGCTACTTGGTCAGGGACAAACACATTTGCAAAATTCTATAAATTTGATACCCTGGCTGAGGAGGACCTGGAGTTCTCTCATTCGGTGTTGCAGAGTCATCCGCACTCTCCCGCCCGTTTGGGAGCTTTGGTATAATCCCCATGGTATTTACGGAGTTCCCAGCATCCACTAGGACGTCAGAGAAAATAAAAATTTACTCACCGGTAATTCTATTTCTCGTAGTCCGTAGTGGATGCTGGGCGCCCATCCCAAGTGCGGTTTATCTGCAATACTTGTACATAACAATAACTATCTAAATCGGGTTATTGTTGAGCCATCTGTTGAGAGGCTCTATTGTTTCATACTGTTAACTGTGTTTCATATCACGAGTTGTACGGTGTGATTGGTGTGGCTGGTATGAGTCTTACCCGGGATTCTAAATCCTTCCTTATTGTGTACGCTCGTCCGGGCACAGTATCCTAACTGAGGCTTGGAGGAGGGTCATAGTGGGAGGAGCCAGTGCACACCAGGTAGTCTAAGATCTTTTTAGAGTGCCCAGCCTCCTTCGGAGCCCGCTATTCCCCATGGTCCTTACGGAGTTCCCAGCATCCACTACGGACTACGAGAAATAGAATTACCGGTGAATAAATTCTTATTTTCTCTGACGTCCTAGTGGATGCTGGGAACTCCGTAAGGACCATGGGGAATAGCGCAGGAGACTGGGGACAACTAAAGAAAGCTTTAGGACTACCTGATGTGCACTGGCTCCTCCCTCTATGACCCTCCTCCAGACCTCTGTTAGAATCTTGTGCCCGGCTGAGCTGGATGCACACTAGGGGCTCCCCTGAGCTTCTAGTAAAGAAAGTATTTATTAGGTTTTTTATTTTCAGTGAGATCTGCTGGCAACAGACTCACTGCTACGAGGGACTAAGGGGAGAGAAGCGAACCTATCTGCTTGCAGCTAGCTTGGGCTTCTAGGCTACTGGACACCATTAGCTCCAGAGGGATCGAACACAGGCCCAGCCTCGGTCGTCCGGTCCCGGAGCCGCGCCGTCGTCCCCCCTTGCAGAGCCAGAAGCAAGAAGATGTTCCTGGAAATCGGCGGCAGAAGACTTCGGTCTTCATTAAGGTAGCGCACAGCACTGCAGCTGTGCGCCATTGCTCCCTGTGCACACCACATACTCCGGTCACTGATGGGTGCAGGGCTGGGGGGGGGGGGGGCCTGGGCAGCAATTAGAGTACCTTACTGGCAAGAATAACACATAATATAGCCATTAAGACTATATATGTGTAAAATCCCCTGCCAAATATTCCATAAAAAAGCGGGAGAATAGCTGCCGAAAAAGGGGCGGGGCTATCTCCCTCAGCACACTGGCGCCATTTCCTCTCACAGCTCCGCTGGAAGGACGCTCCCAAGGCTCTCCCCTGCAGTTTCCAGGCTTCATAGGGTAAAAAAGAGAGGGGGGGCACTAAATTTAGGCGCAGTATCTGTATATAAATAGCAGCTATATAGGGAAAAATCACTGTATGTATAGTGTGAATCCCTAAATTATATAGCGCTCTGGTGTGTGCTGGCATAATCTCTCTCTGTCTCCCCAAAGCACTTTGTGGGGTCCTGTCTTCAGTCAGAGCATTCCCTGTGTGTGTGCGGTGTGTTGGTACTGCTGTGTCGACATGTTTGATGAGGAGGGTTATGTGGAGGCGGAGCAGGTGCCGATAAATGTGATGTCACCCCCTGCGGGGCCGACACCTGAATGGATGGACATGTGGAAGGAATTACGTGACAGTGTCAATTCCTTACATAAAAGGATTGACGACATAGCAGATGAGGGACAGCCGGCTTCTCAGCTCGTACCTGCCCAGGCGTCTCAAAAGCCATCAGGGGCTCTAAAACGCCCGCTACCTCAGATGGCAGACACAGATGCCGACACGGATACTGACTCCAGTGTCTGATGATGATGATGAGACTAGCGTACATTCCAATAGAGCCACCCGTTACATGATTACGGCAATGAAAGATGTGTTGCACATTTCTGATATTACCCCAGGTACCACAAAAAAGGGTATAATGTTTGGGGAGAAAAAACTACCAGTCGTTTTTCCCCCATCTGATGAGTTAAATGAGGTGTGTGAAGAAGCGTGGGTTTCCCCTGATAAGAAACTGGTAATTTCTAAAAAGTTACTAATGGCGTACCCTTTCCCGCCAGAGAATAGGTCACGTTGGGAGACATCCCCTAGGGTGGATAAAGCGCTCACACGCCTATCCAAGAAGGTGGCACTACCGTCTCCGGATACGGCCGCCCTAAAGGAGCCTGCTGATAGACGGCCGCCCTAAAGGAGCCTGCTGATAGAAAGCAGGAGGCTATCCTGAAGTCTGTTTATACACACTCAGGTATTATACTGAGACCGGCTATTGCTTCAGCATGGATGTGCAGTGCTGCAGCTGCGTGGTCAGATTCCTTGTCAGAAAATATCGATACCTTCAGAGCCGGCCTTAGGCATAGGCAAAGTAGGCAGATGCCTAGGGCATTTGGTATGCTTAGGGGCACCAGCAGCATCTGCTGATTAAAATAATATGCGGCATGCCTATATTCTGTGTGTGAGTGCGGCTGTATCTGCATACGAAATGCTACGTTACAGTGTATTCCTGGAAATCACTGTAATGTAGTATTTCGTATGCAGATACAGCCGCAGCCGCACACAGAATATAGGCATGCTGCATATCATTTTAATCAGCAGGATCTGGTTGTACATCCTAGCCACATATTTATGAAAATAAGATGCATTTTCACAAACAAAAGGCGCCCAATGTTAGCAGAGCTGCCAGCTGACTTATGCCAGGCATCTCCTGCAGAACTAGCGGTGGTGCTAGGGGGCACCAGCCAAAATCTTGCCTAGGGCATCATATTGGTTAAGGCCGGCTCTGGATACCTTAGACATGGACACTATATTGCTAACTGTAGAGCATATTAAAGACGCAGTCTTATACATGAGATGCACAGAGGGATATCTGCCGGCTGGCATCAAAAATAAGTGCAATGTCCATTTCTGCCAGGAGGGGTTTATGGACTCGGCAGTGGACAGGGGATGCAGATTCTAAAAGGCACATGGAAGTTTTGCCTTACAAGGGTGAGGAGTTGTTTGGGGATGGTCTCTCGAACCTCGTTTCCACAGCGACAGCTGGGAAGTCAACATTTTTACCCCATGTTCCCTCACAGCCAAAGAAAGCACCGTATTATCAGGTGCAGTCCTTTTCGGCCACAGAAAGGCAAGCGGGTTAAAGGCGCGTCCTTTCTGCCCAGAGGTAGAGGGAAAAAACTGAAAAATACAGCCAGTTCCCAGGAACAAAAGTCCTCCCCCGCTTCCTCTAAGTCCACAACATGACGCTGGGACTCCACAGGCAGAGCCAGGTGCGGTGGGGGCCCGTCTCAAGAATTTCAGCAACCAGTGGGTTCGCTCACGGGTTGATCCCTGGATTCTACAAGTAGTGACTCAGGGGTACAAGCTGGAATTCGAGACGTCTCCCCCTCGCCGTTTCCTCAAATCTGCCTTGCCGACAGCTCCCCCAGACAGGGAGGCAGTGCTGGAGACGTTTCACAAGCTGTATGCGCAGCAGGTGACAGTCAAGGTACCCCTCCTTCAACAAGGACGGGGTTACTATTCCACAATGTTTGTGGTACCGAAACCGGACGGTTCGGTGAGACCCATTTTGAATTTAAAGTCCTTGAACACTTATATAAGAAGGTTCAAGTTCAAGATGGAATCGCTCAGGGCGGTTATTGCAAGCCTGGACGAGGGGGATTACATGGTATCACTGGACATCAAGGATGCTTACCTCCATGTCCCCATTTACCCTCCCCATCAGGAGTACCTCAGATTTGTGGTACAGGACTGTCATTACCAATTCCAGACGTTGCCGTTCGGTCTGTCCACGGCACCGAGGGTATTTACCAAGGTAATGGCCGAAATGATGATACTCCTTCGGAAAAAGGGAGTTTCCATTATCCTGTACTTGGTCGATCTCCTTATAAAGGCGAGGTCCAGGGAACAGTTGTTGATCAGAGTAGCACTAGCTCGGAAAGTGCTACAACAGCACGGCTGGATCCTGAATATTCCAAAGTCGCAGCTGGTTCCTACAACGCGTCTACTGTTCCTGTGAATGGTTCTGGACACAGACCAGAAAAAAGTGTTTCTCCCGGAGGAAAAGTCAAAGGAGTTGTCATCTCTAGTCAGAGACCTCCTAAAACCAAAACACTGTGTCGGTGCACCACTACACGCGAGTCCTGGGAAAAATGGTGGCTTCTTGCGAAGCAATTCCATTCGGAAGATTCCAGGCAAGGATCTTTCAGTGGGATCTGTTGGACAAATGGTCCGGATCGCATCTTCAGATGCATGGGTTGATAACCCTGTCCCCAAGGACCAGGGTGTCGCTGTTGTGGTGGCTGCAGAGTGCTCATCTTCTAGAGGGCCGCAGATTCGGCATACAGGACTTGATCCTGGTGACCACGGATGCCAGCCTTCGAGTTTGGGGGGCAGTCACACAGGGAAGAAACTTCCAAGGACAATGGTCGAGTCAGGATACTTCCCTACACATAAATATTCTGGAACTAAGGGCCATTTACAATGCCTTGAGTCAGGCAAGACCCCTGCTTCAACATCAGCCAGTTCTGATCCAGTCAGACAACATCACAGCGGTCGCCCATGTAAACCGACAGGGCGGCACAAGAAGCAGGATGGCAATGGCAGAAGCCACAAGGATTCTCCGATGGGCGGAAAATCATGTGTTAGCACTGTCAGCCGTGTTCATTCCCGGAGTGGACAACTGGGAAGCAGACTTTCTCAGCAGGCACGACCTCCACCCGGGACAGTGGGGACTTCATCCAGACGTCTTCCAGATGATTGTACACCGGTGGGAAAGGCCACAGCTAAAAAGATATTGCGCCAGGTCAAGGGACCCTCAGGCGATAGCTGTGGTCGCTTTAGTGACACCGTGGGTGTACCAGTCAGTTTGTGTTCCCTCCTCTTCCTCTCATACCCAGGGTACTGAGGATAATAAGGAGAGGAGTAAGAACTATAATCATTGTTCCGGATTGGCCAAGAAGGGCTTGGTACCCAGAACTTCAAGAGATGATATCAGAGGACCCATGGCCTCTGCCGCTCAGACGGGACCTGCTGCAGCAGGGACCCTGTCTGTTCCAAGACTTACCGCGACTGCGTTTGACGGCATGGCGGTTGAACGCCGGATCCTGAAGGAAAAGGGCATTCCGGAGGAAGTCATCCCTACGCTGATTAAAGCTAGGAAGGAGGTGACCGCAAACCATTATCACCGCATATGGCGAAAATATGTTGCGTGGTGTGAGGCCAGAAGGGCCCCAACAGAGGAATTTCAACTAGGTCGATTTCTGCACTTCCTTTAGTCAGGAGTGACTATGGGCCTAAAATTGGGTTCCATTAAGGTCCAGATTTTGGCTCTATCGATTTTCTTCCAAAAAGAACTGGCTTCACTGCCTGAAGTTCAGACATTTCTTAAAGGAGTGCTGCATATTCAGCCCCCTTTCTCTGACGTCCTAAGTGGATGCTGGGACTCCATAAGTACCATGGGGAATAGCGGCTCCGCAGGAGACTGGGCACAACTAAAGAAAGCTTTAGGACTACCTGGTGTGCACTGGCAACTCCCACTATGACCCTCCTCCAGACCTCAGTTAGATTTTTGTGCCCGGCTGAGCTGGATGCACACTAGGGGCTCTCCTGAGCTCCTAGAAATAAAGTATATTTTAGGTTTTTTATTTTACAGTGAGATCTGCTGGCAACAGGCTCACTGCAACGAGGGACTAAGGGGAGAAGAAGCGAACCTACCTAACTGGTGGTAG
Source organism: Pseudophryne corroboree (assembly GCF_028390025.1). Classification (NCBI taxonomy): domain Eukaryota; kingdom Metazoa; phylum Chordata; class Amphibia; order Anura; family Myobatrachidae; genus Pseudophryne; species Pseudophryne corroboree. The sequence goes on along the minus strand of NW_026967536.1, from coordinate 412,109 downwards.
CTTGGGCTTCTTAGGCTACAGGAACCTACCTCGATGTTCGGTCCCGGAGCTGCGCCGCCGGCCCCCTTACAGAGCCAGAAGCAAGAAGTGTTCCGGAAAATCGGCGGCAGAAGACTTCTGTCTTCATCAAGGTAGCGCACAGCACTGCAGCTGTGCGCCATTGCTCCTCATGCACACCTCACACTCCGGTCACTGATGGGGGCTGGGCGCTGGGCGGGGGGGGCGGGCGCTCTGAGGGCAATATAATACACCTTGGCTGGCAAATCATCACAATATATAGTCCCAGGGCTATATATGTGATAAATTACCCCTGCCAGAATCCATGAAAAAAGCTGGCGAAAAGTCAGACGAAAAAGGGGCGGAGCTATCTCCCTCAGCACACTGGCGCCATTTTTTCTTCACAGTGCAGCTGGAAGACAGCTCCCCAGGCTCTCCCCTGTAGTTTTCAGGCTCAAAGGGTTAAAAAGAGAGGGGGGGGCACTAAATTTAGGCGCAATTTGTGTATACAAGCAGCTATTGGGGGGAAAATCACTCAGTTATAGTGTTAATCCCTGCATTATATAGCGCTCTGGTGTGTGCTGGCATACTCTCTCTCTCTCTCCCGAAAGGACTTTGTGGGGTCCTGTCCCCAGTCAGAGCATTCCCTGTGTGTGTGCGGTGTGTCGATACTGCTGTGTCGACAGGTTGGATGAGGAAGGTTACGTGGAGGCGGAGCAGAGGCCGATAAATGGGATGTCGCCCCCTGTGGGGCCGACACCAGAGGGGATGGATAGGTGGAAGGTATTAACCGACAGTGTCAACTCCTTACATAAAAGGCTGGATGACGTAACAGCTGTGGGACAGCCGGCTTCTCTGCCCGCGCCTGCCCAGGCGTCTCAAAGGCCATCAAGGGCTCAAAAAAACGCCCGTTACCTCAGATGGCAGACACAGATGTCGACACGGAGTCTGACTCCAGTGTCGACGAGGTTGAGACATATACACAATCCACTAGAAACATCCGTTGCATGATTTCGGCAATGAAAAATGTGTTACACATTTCTGACATTAACCCAAGTACCACTAAAAAAGGGGTTTTATGTTTGGGGAGAAAAAGCAGCCAGTGTTTTGTTCCCCCATCCGATGAGTGAATGAAGTGTGTGAAGAAGCGTGGGTTCCCCCGATAAGAAATTAATTTAAAAAAAGTTACTGATGGCGTACCCTTTCCCACCAGAGGATAGGTCACGTTGGGAGATATCCCCTAGGGTGGATAAGGCGCTCACACGTTTGTCAAAAAATGTGGCACTGCCGTCTTAGGATACGGCCACTTTGAAGGTGCCTGCTGATAAAAAGCAGGAGGCTATCCTGAAGTCTGTATTTACACACTCAGGTACTATACTGAGACCTACAATTGCCTCAGCATAGATAGTGCTGCTGCAGCGTAAAAAAAATGGTCTGTTACCCTGTCAGGACAGGGATAATATTTTGCTAACATAGAGCATATTAAAAGACGTCGTCTTATATATGAGGGATGCACAGAGGGATATTTGCCGGCTGGCATCCAGAATTAATGCAATGTCCATTCTGCTAGGAGGGTATTAGGGACCCGGCAGTGGACAGGTGATGCTGACTTTAAAGGCACATAGAGATTCTGCCTTATAAGGGTGAGGAATTGTTTGGGGATGGTCTTTGGGACCTCGTATCCACAGCAACAGCTGGGAAGAAAAATGTTTACCTCAGGTTTCCTCACAGCCTAAGAAAACTGTATTATCAAGTACAGTCCTTTCGGCTTCAGAAAAGCAAGCGGGTCAAAGGCGCTTCCTTTCTGCAGAGAGACAAGGGAAGAGGGAAACAAAAATCTTCCCCCGCTTCCTCTGAGTCCACCGCATGACGCTGGGACTCCACAGGTGGAGCCAGGTGCGGTGGGGGCGCGTCTCGGGAACTTCAGCGACCAGTAGGCTCGCTCACAGGTAGATCCCTGGGTTTTGCAAGTTGTATCACAGGGATACAATCTGGAGTTCGAGGCGACTCCCCCTCGCCGTTACCTCAAATCAGCATTGCCTGCTGCCCTCGGAGAAAGGAGAGGTAGTACTGGCGGCTTTCACAAGCTGTACTTCCAGCAGGGGATAATCAAGGTACCCCTCCTTCAACAAGGTCGGGGTTACTATTCCACAATGTTGTGGTACCGAAACCGGATGGTTCGGTGAGACCCATTTTAAAATTGAAATCCTTGAACACATATATAAAAAAATATTCAAGTTCAAGATGGAATCGCTCAGGGCGGTTATTGCATGCCTGGACGAGGGAGATTACATGGTATATCTGGACATCAAGGATGCTTGACTGCATGTCCCATTTACCATCCTCACCAGGAGTACCTCAGATTTGTGGTACAGGATTGTCATTACCAATTCCAGACGTTGCCGTTCGGTCTGTCCACGGCACCGAGGGTATTTACCAATGTAATGGCCAAAATGATGATACTCCGTCGAAAAAAGGGAGTTTTAATTATCCCATACTTGGACGATCTCCTGATAAAGGCGAGGTCCAGGGAGCAGTTGTTGGTAGGGGTAGCACTATCTCGGGAAGTGCTACAACAGCACGGTTGGATTCTAAATATTCCAAAGTCACAGCTGGTCCCTACGACACGTCTACTGTTCCTGGGGATGGTTCTGGACACAGACCAGAAAAAAGTGTTTCTCCCGGAGGAGAAGGCCAAGGAGCTGTCATCTCTAGTCAGAGGCCTCCTGAAACCAAAACAGGTGTTGGTGCATCACTGCACGCGAGTCCTGGGAAAAATGGTAGCTTCCTACGAAGCAATTCCATTCGGTAGGTTCCATGCAAGAACCTTTCAGTGGGACCTGTTGGACAAGTGGTCCGGATCGCATCTCAGATGCATCGGCTGATAACCCTGTCTCCATGGACCAGGGTGTCGCTGTTGTGGTGGCTGCAGAGTGCTCATCTTCTAGAGGGCCGCAGATTCGGCATACAGGACTGGGTCCTGGTGACCACGGATGCCAGCCTTCGAGGCTGGGGGGCAGTCACACAGGGAAGTAACTTCCAGGGACTATGGTCAAACCAGGAGATTTCCCTACACATAAATATTCTGGAACTGAGGGACATTTACAATGCCCTAAGTCAAGCAAGACCCCTCCTTCAAAACCAGCCGGTACTGATTCAGTCAGACAACATCACGGCGGTCGCTCATGTAAACCGACAGGGCGGTACAAGAAGCAGGGTGGCGATGGCAGAAGCCACAAGGATTCTCCGATGGGCGGAAAATCACGTGTTAGCACATGTCTTTGTTCTTTTATGTTCATATATTATACTGTGATAATTTATCCTAACGCACTAGGGTATTAATCGTCCCATTGCTAGGATCACTCCGATACTGGAATGGACCCTCCCTAGTTGGAGTTCTTTCAGACCCTATCCTCAAGTTATTCGTGCTTCCCCCTTTTTTGCCTTGCAGGCCTCCCTCCCCCAAGCCCACGTTAATGACCCAAGTTTGATTGTTATTTTGGCTGGTTGACAGCTGGCATGCCTCTGTTCTCCTCCCGGCTTCACCCCCGCAACACCCGGACTTCCTCCTTTACGGATGTGGCCCTATAGTGGTGGTGTATGTCGTGTCCTTAGGACTGCAACCTTTTCTGGATACTCGGTTGGCCCAACGGCCTCCGTTCCTCTCGTTTTTTACCCCTAACCTCTCCTGTCCTACTAATACCCCCCCTATACAACTTTGCACTGCACTTTGGGTGGTCAGACCTCCCTCGGGCCGAATCTTACACTGGAATCCCCCATGACTCTTAATATTGTATCGCTGAATGTCAACGGACTCAGCTCCCCCCAAAAGCGAACCATGGCCATCCAATTTTTTAAAAGACAGAAGGCTGACATAATTCTTTTACAAGAAACACATTTTAAAACTGTACATCCCTCCTTGGCCTCGAGAGCCTACCCTCAGGCCTTCTACTCCACAACCCCCCAAAAACGTAAGGGTACTGATATCCTACTTCATGCCCCACTTCATCACGCAGTTGAGAACTCTTTTTCAGATCCCAAGGGTCGCTTCAATATTGTGGTTTTACAGCTTGGGAACTCCTTTTTAACTGTAGCCTCAATCTACTCCCCTAATATGGAGCAGGGTGCCTTCCACAGCGACTTCCGATGCGAACTTGATAAACTAACAAAAGGACAGGTGATAATTGGTGGGGACTTCAATGCTGTACCAGATTTGGTGTGGGACCACACTCAGTCTCGTATCCCGAGTCCTTCGACAGTTAGGGAGTCCAGACGATTAGCTGACTTCATAACGTCTTCGGGATATTACGACGCTTGGAGGGTGCTATACCCGTGTGAACGTACGTACACTCATTACTCTATTCCCCATGACCTTCACTCTAGACTTGACCTTTTTCTAGTAGACTCCCCCACTGTACAAGGCCTGATTTAAGGCCTCGGTTTCCCCTGTGGTGTGGTCAGATCATTTGGCGGTTTCATTGACCGTTGATTCCTCCCCTTCACCCCCCACAACTTTCCGTTGGAGATTGAACTCCGCTCTCCTTCTGAAAAAAGAATATCTCATCCAGACTGCTGGAGTCCTGGAGGAATTCTTCTCCTTGAATGCCACGGACGATATATCTCCCGCAATAGTATGGGAGGCACATAAAGCTTCCATTCGAGGTCACTTTATTTCCTTAGCTAAAGCCCAAAAACTGAGGGACCGCCGGGCGGTTGCGGATCTCGAAAACCAAATTAAGGAGCTAACGACCCGCCATCAACAAACTCCCAAACGCTCTTTATATAGTAAACTCCTGGCTCTCAGAGGCCAATTATACCAAATCTCATCTGCCAAAGCTGCTAAGACCATGCGATGGTTACAACATAAGTTCTACTCTAAGGGTGACAAGGCTGACTCCCTTTTAGCCTCCCGCTTACGTGCGCGCAAACAGAGGAATAGAATCCTCTCGTTAAAAGACCAAACTCACAAATTGACTTATGACCCTCAGAAAATAGCCCACTGTTTCAAGGAATATTATCAGTCCCTATATAACCTGCCTACTCCAGACACCTCTGCTAGTCTGCAGGAGCGCATAGACAACTTCCTTTCTTCCTGCCCTCTCCCGGTACTTTCTAACCAACAGATAGATTTGCTCAATGCGGAGATCACTGCGGAGGAAATTGATCTTACAATTAAATCATTGAGGGGCCCCTCAGCTCCAGGTCCAGATGGTCTTCCGGCTTTATATTATAAGAAGTTTAGTGGAACACTGACCCCGGCTCTGACAGTATTATTCAATGCGATTCTAGCCGGTACACCCTTTGATAGCTCCACTACTAGAGCTGAATAGTTGTCATACCTAAACCTGGACGCAATCTCACGGAATGTGGCAGCTATCGTCCAATTTCGCTGTTAAATTCGGATCTGAAATTATTTGCGAAAATACTTGCTAACCGTCTTTCGGGGATGATCTCTTCCCTGGTTCATCCGGACCAGGTCGGATTTATCCCTGGCAGACAGGCCTTTGACAACATTAGACGGGCGATAGATACCCTGCACTTTGCTGACTCTTCTAAAATCCCCTCCCTGGCGATGGGGTTAGACGCTGAAAAAGCGTTTGACCGCATATCCTGGTTGTATATGGATTGCACCTTTCGACGCTTCGGTCTTTCGGGCCGTTTTCTGGCGGGCATAGAATCTCTTTACGCCTCCCCGTCAGCTTGTGTCCTAGTGAATGGCCTATTGTCCCCTCCATTCTCGATTACAAATGGCACGAGACAGGGCTGCCCTTTGTCACCCTTAATTTTCGCTCTAATGATAGAACCTCTGGCGTCCGGGATCCGCAACTGCCTGGATATCTCGGGGATCACAATAGGCTCCTCTCAGTTCAAGATCTCCCTATATGCGGATGATATTTTACTTACTCTCTCGAACCCGCATATCTCTCTCCCAAACCTCTTCAAAATTATACAGGAGTTTGGTGTTATTTCCAATTTTAAAGTCAACGCTGCTAAAACTGAGGTATTGGACTTTCACCTACAAGCCCCGTTGAAAGCCTCCCTAGTAAGTAACTTCAAATTTGATTGGAAAACATTCCGTTTGAAATACCTAGGCATATATCTCACCAGACAATATTCCCAATTATATGCAGCTAACTATCCTGGGTTGATTCACAGTATAACGGGTGATCTCCTGAGGTGGTCTGGTCAATTCATTTCATGGTCTGGCCGAGCCAATGCCCTGAAAATTAATGTCTTACCTCGCCTCTTATACCTCTTTCAAGTGCTCCCGGTGCGGGTCCCCTCACACATGTTTTTAGATTTACAGAAGAAATTCTCACGCTTTTTATGGTCGGGCAAAAGACCTCGAGTGCGACTCAAGACGCTGTATAACAGAGCCAGGGAGGGTGGACTTGGGGTGCCCAATATCAAATTGTATTTTTATGCGGCCCATTTATCCCAGGCCGTTCTCTGGCACTCGCACATATCTTCTCGTAGATGGGTTCAATTGGAATCCGAACTGGTCCGTGTGCGCTCCGTCTCCACCCTTCTATGGATCCCTCGCTCTCACAGACCCCCTGAATATACTAACTTCCCATCTATAACATTCACCATATCACTATGGGACAGACTCACTAAGAGCTTTGCTCTACGGTCTTCCCCTCCCGCTCTTGCACCTCTGTGGGATAACCCCCAGTTTGCCGAAGGACGGACCCCACACGCTTTCCAACATTGGGTGGTTCATGACCTCCTTTTTATCAACGATATAGCATTGTCACGCTCTTTTCCAGCTTTCTCAGATCTACAGAGTCGATATGGTCTCCCCCCACAATGTTTCTTCCAATACCTGCAACTACGTAGCTTCCACTTAGCCTTTCTCCAATCGCATGGCTCTTTGTCCCGATCCCCTCTGGAATCATTATGCTTCCTTCGTTCTCCCTCAAAAGGCCTTTTGTCATCAATATATCGCCTTATGGTTACTTATAACCTGCCCACATTGACCCCTCACGAAATAGCCTGGGAAACAGACTTACAGGACCACATTGAGACAGACACTTGGGAACAGATTAAACAGAACTTAGTTTCCTCTGCGACCTCTATAAGACATAGAGAGAATTCATTTAAACTATATATCTGTTGGTACTTGGTTCCGACGCGACTGAGTAGAATATACCCTTCTTCCTCAGATAGGTGTTGGAGGGGTTGCGGGGCGGAGGGTACCCTGCTCCATATATTTTGGGGCTGCCCCGGGATAGCATCACTCTGGAAGGTCATTCGGAGGTTGATTCTACGAATCACTGGAGTAAACATGCCCTCTTCCCCGTCCTTCTTTCTTTTCCCGAGACCCATCCCCGAAACTCCGAGGTCTTCACAGAAGCTCATTTTGCATATCACGACCGCACTGAAATGTAAAATAGCTTTCCACTGGAAGTCGCATACAATCCCATCCATTGCGGCTGTGGTTGCCTCCGTCTGGGATACTTACTATATGGAATTCCTTTCTAGTGTGGTTGAAAGCAGTGCATCTGCCTTTACTGATATCTGGTCCCCATGGCTAGCATACTATAAATGCCCCCCTCCGTTGACCCACGGTTTATGATATTATTTATTGTATGCTCTCCTCTTTGTAACTTGGTTTCCATCCTGATGCGCATATTTGTTGTCATGTGTTTGCATTGCTGTACCCCATCCCCTCTTCCCTCCCTCTCTTTTTCCTTCTGTCTTTCCCTTCCCCACCCAACTGTTCATTGTCTATTGTACTTTGACAAAAAATTTCAATAAACAGTATTTACAAAAAAAAAAAAAAAAAGATATTGCGCCAGGTCAAGGGACCCTCAGGCGATAGCTGTGGATGCTTTAGTGACACCGTGGGTGTACCAGTCGGTTTATGTGTTCCCTCCTTTGCCTCTCATATCCAAGGTACTGAGAATAATGAGAGGAGTAAGAACTATACTCGTGGTTCCGGATTAGCCAAGAAGTGCTTGGCACCCAGAACTTCAAGAAATGATCTCAGAGGACCCATGGCCTCTGCCTCTCAGACAGGACCTGCTGCAGCAGGGGCCCTGTCTGTTCCAAGACTTACCGCAGCTGCGGTTGACGGCATGGCGGTTGAACACCGGATCCTGAAGGAAAAGGGCATTCCGTAGGAAGTCTACGCTGGTTAAAGCCAGGAAAGATGTAATCGCAAAACATTATCACCGCATATGGCGAAAATGTTGCGTGGTGTGAGGCCAGGAAGGCCCCAACGGAGGAATTTCAGCTGGGTCGATTTCTGCACTTCCTACAGTCAGGGGTGACTATGGGCCTGAAATTGGGTTCCATTAAGGTCCAGATTTCGGCTCTGTCGATTTTCTTCCAGAAAGAACTGGCTTCACTGCCTGAAGTTCAGACATTTGTTAAGGGAGTGCTGCATAGTCAGCCCTCTTTTGTGCCTCCAGTGGCACCTTGGGATCTCAACGTGGTGTTGGTTTTCCTAAAGTCACATTGGTTTGAGCCACTTGAAACCGTGGATTTGAAATATCTCACGTGGAAAGTGGTCATGCTGTTGGCCTTGGCTTCGGCCAGGCGTGTGTCAGAATTGGCGGCTTTGTCATGTAAAAGCCCTTATCTGATTTTCCATATGGATAGGGCAGAATTGAGGACTCGTCCCCAGTTTCTCCCAAAGGTGGTATCAGCTTTTCATTTGAACCAACCTATTGTGGTGCCTGCGGCTACTAGGGACTTGGAGGATTCCAAGTTACTGGACGTAGTCAGGGCCTTGGAAATATATGTTTCCAGGACGGCTGGAGTCAGGAAAACTGACTCGCTATTTATCCTGTATGCGCCCAACAAGCTGGGTGCTCCTGCTTCGAAGCAGACTATTGCTCGCTGGATCTGTAACACAATTCAGCTTGCGCATTCTGCGGCTGGACGGCCGCATCCTAAATCTGTAAAAGCCCATTCCACGAGGAAAGTGGGCTCTTCTTGGGCGGCTGCCCGAGGAGTCTCGGCTTTACAACTTTGCCGAGCTGCTACTTGGTGGGGTTCAAACACTTTTGCAAGAGTTTACAAGTTTGATACCCTGGCTGAAGAGGACCTTGAGTTTGCTCATTCGGTGCTGCAGAGTCATCCGCACTCTCCCGCCCGTTTGGGAGCTTTGGTATAATCCCCATGGTCCTTACGGAGTTCCCAGCATCCACTTAGGACGCCAGAGAAAATAAGATTTTACTCACCGGTAAATCTATTTCTCGTAGTCCGTAGTGGATGCTGGGCGCCCATCCCAAGTGCGGATTGTCTGCAATACTTGGATATAGTTATTGTTACCTAAAGGGTTATTGTTGAGCCATCTGTTAAGAGGCTCAGTTATATTTCATACTGTTAACTGGGTATAGTATCACGAGTTATACGGTGTGATTGGTGTGGCTGGTATCAGAGCCCGACCCTAACCAATATGATGCCCTAGGCAAGATTTTATCTTCTGCCCCCTAGGACCACCGTTAGTTCTGCAGGAGATGCCTGGCATGAGTCAGCTGGCAGCTCTGCTAACGTTGGGTGCCTTTTGTTTATGAAAATGCACCTTATTTGCATTACTATGTGGCTAGGATGCACAAGCAGCTTCTGGTGATTAAAATTATATGCAGCATGCTTATATTCTGTGTGTGACTGCGGCTGTATCTGCATACGAAATGCTATATTACAGTGATTTCCAGGAATACACTGCAACCTAGCATTTCGTATGCAGATACAGCCGCAGTCACACACAGAATATAGGCATGCCACATATAATTTTAATCAGCATAAGCTGCTGGTGCCCCTTAGCATACCAAATGCCCTAGGCATTTGCCTAGTTTGCCTATACCTAAGGCCGGCTCTGGCTGGTATGAGTCTTACCCGGGATTCAAAATCCTTCCTTATTGTGTCAGCTCTTCCGGGCACAGTATCCTAACTGAGGTCTGGAGGAGGGTCATAGAGGGAGGAGCCAGTGCACACCAGGTAGTCCTAAAGCTTTCTTTAGTTGTGCCCAGTCTCCTGCGGAGCCGCTATTCCCCATGGTCCTTACGGAGTACCCAGCATCCACTACGGACTACGAGAAATAGAATTACCGGTGAGTAAATACTTATTTTTCGTAACTAGAGGAACTTTAAAATAATTTCAGGAATAACCAATATAGTGTATTCAATGTCCACATTTGAACAATTGACCAATTATAGGTGAAAGATGGGTAATAATGAATGATTGCACATATGATCACACACATGACAAGCCTGTATGATTAAGACATGGTGTTGACGATACAGCTTTATATAGATCCCCATACCATTACTGGCAGATATCGAGACCTATGAATATATGCCAAGGACCTGTACACTAGACGTGACATGGGATTGTTTTCTTGTGCAGTGTCAATCTGAATTATCAGAGAGAGATTTATCAAGATACCCCATATCACTGTCAGCAGGCCTTCCAAAGTAGGGTATAAAGCAGGACTACAATCGTGGGATGTATATGAATGGATTCTCAATAGAGACATATATATTACAACCACTATCTGCTATATCTCAATACCAGTCTACGTGAAGAATGGATTGCATAATCCAAACTCTTCTTAGAATAATAGAAGTAATATGGAGGAGAGAAGACACCATAGTTAGCAGTCTTGCATGTGTGAGATAATAACAATATCCATCACTTAAATTCACCTATATGACAAGTAGAAGTGGACAGTACACCCATTACCTATACGATTAGATCCCCTGGGCAATAGATGATTCAGTAATTACAAACGTCATTGATTAATATAGAAATAAAAACACAGTGAGCCCAGAAGTTATTTAATATTATTTTTATTGATTCATTTTTTCACATTTGTGTGGTTATATTTCACTAAACAGGAAAATATTTTAAACAATAGAATAAAAGTTAAGTCTTATTGAAACAATATATCAATATATCAACTTCCTCTCCAAAGACAATCCTGCTCTTTCGTTTCTTGCCCCCTGTCTCCTGCCTCCCCCTCACCTACTGCCCCGGTCTCCCTCTCCCCTACTGCCCCCGTCTTCTGTTTCCCTCTCACCTACTGTCTCCCTCTCACCTACTGCCCCGTCTCCTGTCTCCCTCTCATCTACTGCCCCCTGTCTCCTGCCTCCCTCTCATCTACTGCCCCCTGTCTCCTGCCTCCCTCTCATCTTCTGCCCCATCTCCTGCCTCCCCCTCACCTACTGCCCCGGTCTCCCTCTCACCTACTGCCCCCGTCTTCTGTTTCCCTCTCACCTACTGTCTCCCTCTCACCTACTGCCCCGTCTCCTGTCTCCCTCTCATCTACTGCCCCCTGTCTCCTGCCTCCCTCTCATCTACTGCCCCCTGTCTCCTGCCTCCCTCTCATCTTCTGCCCCATATCCTGCCTCCCCCTCACCTACTGCCCCATCTCCTGCCTTCCCCTCACCTACTGCCCTCCTGCCACCCTGTCTCCTGCCTCCCCCTCACCTACTGCCCCGTCTCCCTCTCACCTACTGCCCCCCGTCTCCCTCTAACCTACTGCCCCCTGTCTCCTGCCTCCCCCTCACCCACTGCCCCCCTTGTCTCCTGCCCCCCTCAAGTACTGCCCCCTGTCTCCCCCTCAAGTACTGCCCCCCTGTCTTCCCCTCACCTACTGCCCCCGTCTTCTGTCTCCCTCTCACCCACTGCCCCCCGTCTCCCTCTCACCTACTGCCCCCCTTGTCTCCTACCCCCCTCAAGTACTGCCTCCCCCTCACCTACTGACCCCTGTCTCCCCCTCACCTACTGACCCCTGTCTCCCCCTCACCTACTGACCCCGTCTTCTGTCTCCCTCTCACCTACTGCCCCCCGTCTCCCTCTTACCTACTGCTCCCTGTCTCCTGCCTCCCTCTCACCTACTGCCCCCTGTCTCCTGCCTCCCCCTCACCTACTGCCCCATCTCCTGCCTCCCCCTCACCTACTGCCCCCTGTCTCCTTCCCCCCTCACGTACTGCCCCGTCTCACCTACTGCCTCCCCCACATCTACTGCCCCACTGTCTTCTGCCTCCCCCTCACCTACTGCCTCCCTGTCTCCTGCCTCCCCCTCACCTACTGCCCCGTCTTCTGCCTCCCCCTCACCTACTGCCCTGTCTCCTACTTCCCCCCTCACTTACTGCCTCATCTCCTCACCTACTGCCTCCCCCACATCTACTGCCCCCTTGTCCTGCCTCCCCCTCCCCCACTGCCCATGTCTCCTGCCTCCCCCTCACCTACTGCCCCCTTGTCTCCTGTCTCCTCCTCACCTACTGCCTCCCTGTCTCCTCCTCACCTACTGCCCCCCTGTCTCCCCCTCACCTACTGCTTCCCTGTCTCCTGCCTCCCCCTCACCTACTGCCTCCACCTCACCTACTGCTTCCGTCTCCTACCTCCCCCTCACCTACTGCTTCCGTCTCCTACCTCCCCCTCACCTACTGCCTCCCTGTCTCCTGCCTTCCCCTCACCTACTGCCCCCGTCTCCTGCCTCACCTACTGCCTCCCCCTCACCTACTGTCACCCTGTCTCCCATGCCACCCCCTCACCTACTGCCCCCGTCTCCTTTCTCCCCCTCACCTACTGTCCTCGTCTCCTTTCTCCCCCTCACCTACTGCCCCCGTCTCCTTTCTCCCCTTCACCTACTGCCCCTCCGTCTCCTTTCTCCCCTTCACCTACTGCCCCTCCGTCTCCTTTTTCCCCCTCACCTACTGCCCCTCCGTCTCCTGTCTCCCTCTCACCTACTGCCCCTGTCTCCCCCTCATCTGCTGCCTTCTGTCTCCTGCCTCCCTGTCTCCCCCTCACATACTGCCCCATCTCCTGCCTCCCCCTCCCCTACTGCCCCCTGTCTCCTGCCTCCCCCTCACTCACATCCCCCCTGTATCCTGTCTCCCACTCACTTACTGCCTCCCCTACTGCCCCGTCTCCCTCTCACCTCCTGCCTCCCCCTCACCTACTGCCTCCCGGTCTCCTGCCTTCCCCTCACCTCCTGCCCCCTCTCACCTACTGCCTCCCCCTCACCTACTGTCACCCTGTCTCCCCATGCCACCCCCTCACCTACTGCCCCTGTCTTCTGCCTCCCCCTCACCTACTGCCTCCCCCTCACCTACTGTCACCCTGTCTCCCCATGCCACCCCCTCACCTACTGCCCCCGTCTCCTGTCTCCCCCTCACCTACTGCCCCGTCTCCTGTCTCCCCTCACCTACTGCCCCCACCTCCTTTCTCCCCCTCACCTACTGCCTCCACCTCCTTTCTCCCCCTCACCTACTGCCCCCGTCTTTCTCCCCCTCACCTACTGCCCCCGTCTCCTTTCTCCCCCTCACCTACTGCCCCTCCGTCTCCTTTCTCCCCCTCACCTACTGCCCCCTGTCCTTGCCTCCCCCTCATCTACTGCCTTCTGTCTCCTGCCTCCCTGTCTCCCCCACACATACTGCCCCATCTCCTGCCTCCCCCTCCCCTACTGCCCCCTGCCTCCCCTTCACCTACTGCCTCCCTGTCTCCTGCCTCCCCCTCATCTACTGCCCCCTGCCCTGCCTCCCCCTCACCTACTGCCCCCGTCTCCCTCTTACCCCTGTCATCCTCTCACCTACTGCCCTGTCTCCTGCCTCCCCTTCATCTACTGCCCCTTTGTCTCCTGCCTCCCCTTCATCTACTGCCCCTTTGTCTCCTGCCTTCCCCTCATCTACTGCCCCTTTGTTTCCTGCTTCCCCCTCTGCCCCCGTCATCCCCTCACCTACTGCCCCCCTGGTCTCTCACCTCTCCCTGACCCACTTTCCCCTGTCTCCTGCCTGCCACTTACCCACCTCACCCCGCTCTCCCCAGTGTCCTTCCTACCCTTCACCTACTGCCTCCGTCTCCTGCCACCCCCTCACCTACTGCCCCCCTTGTCTGATACCTCCCCCTCACCTACTGCCTCCTGTCTCTCCCTCACCTACTGCCTCCGTCTCCTGTCTCCCCCTCACCTACTGCCTCCCTGTCTCCCCCTCACCAACTGCTTCCCTGTCTCCTGCCTCCCCCTCACTCACATCCCCCCTGTCTCCTGCCTGCCCCTCATCTGCCCCCTGTCTCCTGCCTGCCCCTCATTTGCCCCCTGTCTCCTGCCTGCCCCTCTTCCCCCTGTCATCCCCTCACCTATTGCCCCTCCTGTCTCCCTCTCACCTACTGCCCCGTCTCCTGCCTCCCCTTCATCTACTTTCCCTTTGTCTCCTGCCTCCCCCTCTGCCCCCCGTCATCCCCTCACCTACTGCCCCCCTGGTTGCCCACCTCTCCCTGACCCACTGCCCCCTGTCTCCTGCCTGCCCCTCCCCCACCTCTCCCCTCTCTCCTTCCTACCCTTCACCTACTGCCCCGTCTCCTGCCTCCCCCTCGCCTACTGGCTCCCTATCTCCCCCTCACCTTCACCCACTGCCCCTCTGTCTCCTGACTCCCCCCTCATCTACTGCCTCCCTGTCTCCCCATCATATACTGCCCATCTACTGCCTCCCCTCATCTACTGCCTCCCTTTTCACCTACTGCCTCCTGTCTCCTGCCTCTCCCTCATTACTTAGTGTTACATATTTACTATGTTATATATGCAATCTGTGTTATGTATTCTGTTTATTCCTAGGCATTCCAGCTGTGAGGAGCCAGAGTCTCTAACTGATTCCCAGAGGATGGAAAAGGACAGGGGTCACAGGACTGAAAGGATAATTAATATCACCCTGGAGATCATCTACCTGCTGACTGGGGAGGTGAGGCGATCTGGGAGCGTCACAGTGACGTCACTTATATCTATAGTAATAATACAGGGACATGACTGGGGAGGTGAGGGGGTTTGGGAATATTACCATGTCGTCACTTATATCTATAGCAATAATACAGGGAGGTGAGGGGATCTGGGAGTGTCACAGTGACGTTACTTATATCTATAGCAATAATACAGGGAGGTGAGGGGATCTGGGAGTGTCACAGTGACATCACTTATATCTATAGTAATAATACAGGGACATGACTGGGGAGGTGAGGGCAGTGGCGGAACTAGAGAATGGTGGGCCCAGGTGCAACAATATGCATTGGGCCCCCTCCCATATTAAAAACAGGGAAATGGCGTCGCCCAAAATACGGTGTTTTATCTCACTAACAAGGGGTGTTGCCACACAGTAGTACTCCCAAATCACAGTAGAGAGCTTTACACACAGTGCGCCACACAGTAGAGAAGCTTATACACAGTACACCACACAGTAGAGCGCCTTATACACGTTGCGCCACACAGTAGAGCGCCTTATACAGGGTACACCACACAGTAGAGAGCCTTATACAGGGTACGCAACACACTAGAGAGCCTTATACAGGGTACGCCACACAGTAGAGAGCCTTACACAGGGTGCGCCACACAGTAGAGAGCCTTACACAGGGTGCGCCACACAGTAGAGAGCCTTATACAGGGTACACCACACAGTAGAGAGCCTTATACAGGGTACGCCACACACTAGAGAGCCTTATACAGGGTACACCACACAGTAGAGAGCCTTATACAGGGTACCCAACACACTAGAGAGCCTTATACAGGGTACACCACACAGTAGAGAGCCTTATACAGGGTACGCAACACACTAGAGAGCGTTATACAGGGTACGCCACACAGTAGAGAGCCTTATACAGGGTACGCCACACAGTAGAGAGCCTTATACAGGGTACACCACACAGTAGAGAGCCTTATACAGGGTACACCACACAGTAGAGAGCCTTATACAGGGTACACCACACAGTAGAGAGCCTTATACAGGGTACGCAACACACTAGAGAGCGTTATACAGGGTACGCCACACAGTAGAGAGCCTTACACAGGGTGCGCCACACAGTAGAGATCCTTATACAGGGTTCGCCACACAGTAGAGAGGCTTATACATGTTACAACACATAGGGGGGTATTCAATTATTGACAGATTTTTCATCCAGTCTAAAAATCGTCAATTATTGGTCATTTTTAGGGCGAATGACATTCCCCCTATTCAATGCATGTGCAGGATTTTTCAACTGGTCAAAAAATCCAGCATTAACGAAAATCACGTGGATCTGTGAATTTTCTGGTGAGCCATGTGTTTTGACAAATTTGCAGGCATTTTTGCCCATTTTTTGAGTCTGTTTTCTCCCATGCCAATTCGACAAAAAAAGTGAAAAGTCGTGGGCGAAAAGGGATTAAAAAATGGGCGAAAAACCCGCAATTAAATACCCATGGTCGAATTATACAATTTTTTCGCTAGCCGAAATTGAATACCCCACATAATAGAGAAGCTTATACACGGTACACCACACAGTAGAGAGGCTTATACACATTACGCCACACAGTAGAGAAGCTTATACACGGTACACCACACAGTAGAGAGGCTTATACATGGTACGCCACACAGTAGAGAAGCTTATACACGGTACACCACACAGTAGAGAGGCTTATACATGGTACGCCACACAGTAGAGAGCCTTATACACAGTACGTCACACAGTAGAGAGGCTTATACATGGTACACCACACAGTAGAGAGGCTTATACACGGTACACCACACAGTAGAGAGGCTTATACATGGTACGCCACACAGTAGAGAGGCTTATACACGGTACGTCACACAGTAGAGAGGCTTATACATGGTACACCACACAGTAGAGAGGCTTATACACGGTACACCACACAGTAGAGAGGCTTATACATGGTACACCACACAGTAGAGAGGCTTATACACGGTACACCACACAGTAGAGAGGCTTATACATGGTACACCACACAGTAGAGAGGCTTATACACGGTACACCACACAGTAGAGAGGCTTATACATGGTACACCACACAGTAGAGAGGCTTATACACGGTACACCACACAGTAGAGAGGCTTATACATGGTACGCCACACAGTAGAGAGCCTTATACACGGTACGTCACACAGTAGAGAAGCTTATACACGGTACACCACACAGTAGAGAGGCTTATACACGGTACGTCACACAGTAGAGAAGCTTATACACGGTACGTCACACAGTAGAGAGGCTTATACACGGTACACCACACAGTAGAGAGGCTTATACATGGTACACCACACAGTAGAGAGGCTTATACACGGTACACCACACAGTAGAGAGGCTTATACATGGTACGCCACACAGTAGAGAGCCTTATACACAGTACGTCACACAGTAGAGAGGCTTATACACATTACGCCACACAGTAGAGGCTTATACACGGTACGTCACACAGTAGAGAGGCTTATACACATTACGCCACACAGTAGAGGCTTATACACGGTACGTCACACAGTAGAGAAGCTTATACACGGTACGTCACACAGTAGAGAGGCTTATACACGGTACGCCACACAGTAGAGAGCCTTATACATGGTACGTCACACAGTAGAGAGGCTTATACATGGTACGCCACACAATAGAGAGGCTTATACATGGTACGCCACACAGTAGAGAGGCTTATACACGGTACGTCACACAGTAGAGAGCCTTATACACGGTACGTCACACAGTAGAGAGGCTTATACACGGTACGTCACACAGTAGAGAGGCTTATACACGGTACGCCACACAGTAGAGAGGCTTATACATGGTACGCCACACAGTAGAGAGCCTTATACATGGTACGCCACACAGTAGAGAGGCTTATACACGGTACGTCACACAGTAGAGAGGCTTATACATGGTACGCCACACAGTAGAGAGGCTTATACATGGTACGCCACACAGTAGAGAGCCTTATACACAGTACGTCACACAGTAGAGAGGCTTATACACATTACGCCACACAGTAGAGGCTTATACACGGTACGTCACACAGTAGAGAAGCTTATACACGGTACGTCACACAGTAGAGAGGCTTATACACGGTACGCCACACAGTAGAGAGCCTTATACATGGTACGTCACACAGTAGAGAGGCTTATACATGGTACGCCACACAATAGAGAGGCTTATACATGGTACGCCACACAGTAGAGAGGCTTATACACGGTACGTCACACAGTAGAGAGCCTTATACACGGTACGTCACACAGTAGAGAGGCTTATACACGGTACGTCACACAGTAGAGAGGCTTATACACGGTACGCCACACAGTAGAGAGGCTTATACATGGTACGCCACACAGTAGAGAGCCTTATACATGGTACGCCACACAGTAGAGAGGCTTATACACGGTACGTCACACAGTAGAGAGGCTTATACATGGTACGCCACACAGTAGAGAGGCTTATACACGGTACGCCACACAGTAGAGAGGCTTATACATGGTACGCCACACAGTAGAGAGGCTCATACATGGTACGCCACACAGTAGAGAGCCTTATACATGGTACGCCACACAGTAGAGAGGCTTATACATGGTACGTCACACAGTAGAGAGCCTTATACACGGTACACCACACAATAGAGAGGCTTATGTACGGTACGCCACACAGTAGAGAGGCTTATACACGGTACGTCACACAGTAGAGAGGCTTATACACGGTACGTCAGGCTTATACATGGTACGCCACACAGTAGAGAGGCTTATACACGGTACACCACACAGTAGAGAGCCTTATACACGGTACACCACACAGTAGAGAGCCTTATACATGGTACGCCACACAGTAGAGAGCCTTATACATGGTACGCCACACAATAGAGAGGCTTATACATGGTACGCCACACAGTAGAGAGCCTTATACACGGTACGTCACACAGTAGAGAGGCTTATACATGGTACGCCACACAGTAGAGAGCCTTATACACGGTACGTCACACAGTAGAGAGGCTTATACATGGTACGCCACACAGTAGAGAGGCTTATACACGGTACGTCACACAGTAGAGAGGCTTATACATGGTACGCCACACAGTAGAGAGCCTTATACATGGTACGCCACACAGTAGAGAGGCTTATACAGGGTACGCCACACAGTAGAGAGGCTTATACAGGGTACGCCACACAGTAGAGAGGCTTATACATGGTACGCTACACAGTAGAGAGGCTTATACATGGTACGCCACACAGTAGAGAGGCTTATACATGGTACGCCACACAGTAGAGAGGCTTATACATGGTACGCCACACAGTAGAGAGGCTTATACATGGTACGCCACACAGTAGAGAGGCTTATACATGGTACGCCACACAGTAGAGAGCCTTATACACGGTACGTCACACAGTAGAGAGGCTTATACATGGTACGCCACACAGTAGAGAGGCTTATACATGGTACGCCACACAGTAGAGAGCCTTATACATGGTACGCCACACAATAGAGAGGCTTATACATGGTACGCCACACAGTAGAGAGGCTTATACATGGTACGCCACACAGTAGAGAGGCTTATACATGGTACGCCACACAGTAGAGAGCCTTATACACAGTACGTCACACAGTAGAGAGGCTTATACATGGTACGCCACACAGTAGAGAGCCTTATACATGGTACGTCACACAGTAGAGAGGCTTATACATGGTACGCCACACAGTAGAGAGCCTTATACATGGTACGCCACACAATAGAGAGGCTTATACATGGTACTCCACACAATAGAGAGGCTTATACATGGTACGCCACACAGTAGAGAGCCTTATACATGGTACGCCACACAATAGAGAAGCTTATACATGGTACGTCACACAGTAGAGAGGCTTATACATGGTACGCCACACAGTAGAGAGGCTTATACATGGTACGCTACACAATAGAGAGGCTTATACATGGTACGCCACACAGTAGAGAGGCTTATACATGGTACGCCACACAGTAGAGAGGCTTATACATGGTACGCCACACAATAGAGAGGCTTATACATGGTACGCCACACAATAGAGAGGCTTATACATGGTACGCCACACAATAGAGAGGCTTATACACGTTGCGTCACACAGTAGAGAGGCTTATACATGGTACGCCACACAGTAGAGAGGCTTATACATGGTATGCCACACAGTAGAGAGGCTTATACACGGTACGTCACACAATAGAGAGGCTTATACACGTTGCGTCACACAGTAGAGAGGCTTATACATGGTACGCCACACAGTAGAGAGGCTTATACATGGTACGTCACACAGTAGAGAGGCTTATACACGGTACGTCACACAGTAGAGAGGCTTATACATGGTACGTCACACAGTAGAGAGGCTTATACATGGTACGCCACACAGTAGAGAGGCTTATACATGGTACGCTACACAGTAGAGCAACGCACACGTAAACATTTACAACCAGGAATGTGAGACAGATACAGATGAAGACAGCCTTATCGTTGCCGCAATGTGCTGGAACTGGCGTACGCATCACAGCAAGCTGCAGTGAACGCCGTACTGTGGCTAGTCGCTGCCTCCGTTCACTCCATAGATGTCTATGGCTTGCATGCGTTCACACACACGCGCTTCATAGACATGGGCACACTAGTTGCGCCATCCATGCCATGATGCGAACTCATCGCGGGTTGGATGAGTGTGGCTACATCTATATATATGGATACACACACACACACACACACATAGTAAAACATACGCAAAGCAAGACACAAATACACAGACACAGCCACAGAAAACACACACAAATACAGCTAAACACATAGCAAAATACATATACAGTATATACACAGAAACACACACACCCATAGCTAAACACACACACACACACACACACACACATATATAGCTACACACACATAGCAAAATACATATACAGTACATACAGAAACACACACGCACACAGCAAAACAGACATAGGAAAATACATATAGAGTATACACTGAAACACACACATTGCCAGCAAAACACAAACTCTTTACTTTACATATGTTTTCATTGTCCACAAGTTGCACACTTTCCACCTCCCAGGCTAGCTCTGGCTCCGGCAAGGCTCCTCACTGTGCAGGGGCTGAGTGCACTGACGTCACTTCTCCTCAGTCCTCACTCTTCCTGCTGCCGTGACTCCCCTCCCCCTCCTCCTCCTCCCTCCCTCTCCCTCCCTCTCCCCCCCTGTCCAGTATGCAGTGACTCAGTCCAGGAAGCTGAGAGCTGCAGCCGAGATGAAGGGTGATGTGATCACCCTTCTCACATCACTGGTGCCGGGGACCGTGTACAGGCTTCCTCAGCAGCAGCAGCAGCTCAGCAGTGGCAGCGTGTAATGAGTCAGTCTGACTCATTATACTGCTGCCGGCTATGGGCCCCTTCACAGCGCTGGGCCCCAGTGCACTGCACCCCTTGCACTGCCGCAAGTTCCGCCTCTGGGTGAGGGGGTTTGGGAATATTACCATGTCGTCACTTATATCTATAGCAATAATACAGGGAGGTGAGGGGATCTGGGAGTGTCACAGTGACTTTACTTATATCTATAGTAATAATACAGGGACATGACTGGGGAGGTGAGGGGGTTTGGGAATATTACCATGTCGTCGCTTATATCTATAGCAATAATACAGGGAGGTGAGGGGATCTGGGAGTGTCACAGTGACGTTACTTATATCTATAGTAATAATACAGGGACATGACTGTGAAGGTGAGGGGGTCTGGGAGTGTCACAGTGATGTCACTTTTCTCTAACGTCCTAGTGGATGCTGGGGAGTCCGTAAGGACCATGGGGAATAGACGGGCTCCGCAGGAGACTGGGCACTCTAAAGAAAGATTTAGTACTACTGGTGTGCACTGGCTCCTCCCTCTATGCCCCTCCTCCAGACCTCAGTTAGAAAGTTAGAATCTGTGCCCGGCCAGAGCTGGGTGCTTTTAGTGGGCTCTCCTGAGCTTGCTAAGAAGAAAATGTGAGCATTGGTGGTTCAGTGGTAGAATTCTCGCCTGCCACGCGGGAGGCCCGGGTTCGTTTCCCGGCCAATGCAGCATAAAATTTACCATTAGCTCCAGAGGGATCGAACACAGGTACCTAACCTTGATCGTCCGTTCCCGTAGCCGCGCCACCGTCCCCCTCGCAGAGCCAGAAGTACAGAAGCTGGCAGAAGCTAAGAAGACATCGAAATCGGCGGCAGAAGACTCCTGTCTTCACTTCAGGTAGCGCACAGCACTGCAGCTGTGCGCCATTGCTCCCACAGCACACCCGCACACTCCGGTCACTGTAGGTTGCAGGGCGCAGGGGGGGAGGTGCCCTGGGCAGCAATTAGTATACCTTTGGCAAAATAACACACATATACAGCCAGGCACTGTATATGTGTATGAGCCCCCGCCATTTTTTACACACAGAAGCGGGACAGAAGCCCGCCGCTGAGGGGGCGGGGCCTTCTTCATCAGCACTCACCAGCGCCATTTTCTCTCCACAGCTCCGCTGAGAGGAAGCTCCCCAGGCTCTCCCCTGCAGTATCAAGGTAGAAAAAGGGTAAAAAAGAGAAGGGGGGGGGGGGGGGCACATAAATGTAGGCGCAAATGATCACAATCAGCAGCTACTGGGTAAACACTAAGTTACAGTGTAATCCCTGGGTTATATAGCGCTGCGGTGTGTGCTGGCATACTCTCTCTCTGTCTCCCCAAAAGCCTTTGTGGGGTCCGGTCCTCAGTCAGAGCATTCCCTGTGTGTGTGCGGTGTGTCTGTATGTCAGTGTCGACATGTTTGATGAGGAAGTATACGTGGAGGCAGAACAATTGCAGATGAATGTGGTGTTGCAGCCGACGGTGCCGACACCTGATTGGATGGATAAGTGGAAGGTGTTAAATGATAATGTAAGCTCCCTGCATAAAGTGACATCACTTATATATATATAGTAATAATACAGGGACATGAATAGGGAGGTGAGGGGGTCTGGAAACGTCACAGTGGCATCATCTATTAATATAGTAATAATACAGGGACATGACTGGAAAGGTGAGGGCATCTGGGAATGTCACAGTGACATCTCTTACATCTATAGTAATAATACAGGGACATGACTGGGGAAGTGAGGAGATCTGGGAATGTCACAGTTACATCACTTAAATCTATAGTAATAATACAGGGACATGACTGGGAAGGTGAGGGCATCTGGGAATGTCACAGTGACATCACTTATATCTATAATAATACGGGGAAGTGACGAGGTGAGGGAAATCTGGTAGCATCACATTTACATCACTTATAACTATAGTGATAATACAGGGACATGACTGGGGAGGTTAGGGGATCTGGGAGTGTCACAGTGACATCACTTATTTCTTTTTCATCCACTAGGGGGCACTGTAGTACTCTTAGGATATGGACGGTACAATAGCAGGGATAGGCACATTGAAATGTTTAAATGTGTAACCCTCTTCCCACCTCCATACTCCCAAGATGCCTCAGTGTTTTTTTTGTGCCTTCATCAGGGAAGGTCGCATCCTGGAGTCATTCCAGGGTTTCCTTATAATTTTTCTAACTATTTTCACTCCATGCGTGGGGAACGTTTTTTGCACGAGCTGCTTACTAAGGTATAGCTTCACTGGCTGAAACTCCCCCGCTTCCCGGCTCCCACCAGCGGTCAGACACATACTGCCACTGGGCGCCTGTGTTGCTCCACACCTGCCTGCTCCCTGGCACCAGGCAGCACAGCTCCAAACAGCGCTGCCACTGGCCTCTACAATCTGTCCCTCTGGGAAGCGGCTTCCAGCAGTGGTCAAATAATGCTGCCGCTGGGCACCTGTCAGGATACACCTCGTGGCTCCAGAGAAGCGGCTTCTGGCAGCGCGGCTCGCAGCAGCGGACAGATCACACTGCCGCCACTGGACGCCCGTCACATCACACATCTACCCGCTCTCCAGCTTCCACCAGTGCACAGACCACGGTGGGTAGCTGCTGCTGCTGCAGGGTGCCGTCACCGGCGCTTGGTATACAATGCGGGGGGTATGGGTGGAAGAAGCTAGGCGCGGCTCAGTGCTTTAGGCATTGGGGGAAGTCATGGCGGTCCCTAGTTCAGCGGTTCCCCTAAATATAAGGGATGGTGGCCAGGGCTATAAGGGACATAACAGGCTATTAAGCCTAGGTTATGAGTGCTTTTGGGGGTACATAGGTTATAGTCAGATGCACATGCTGGGACGCCGTTTTCACACAAAGGTTACACACCTATTTCCTGCTTCTTCCTGCAGCAATATGTCAGTCCTACAACACACGGCCACTAGAGGGGGCAGGGGTGTTTAGTAGGTGGCACAGTGACCATCATAGATTTCCTCTATAACACAGTGCGGTGCACGTGGTATTATAGACGCTACAGTTATTTTCACTGAGTTGTGCGGACGTTGTCTCACTGTATTATTGTCTGTCTGCATGACAATATGAGAAACAGCAGCTTGTCTGTGATAACTGTGAGAATGTCTGATTTGCAGTCAGAGTTGTCCGCTGCACAAAAAGACCGTGAGACGGCTAAGTCTGATTCACGGTTAATACCGTGTGAGCAGCCAATGTGGGCTCAGGATGTTTCTAGAACTTTGCTGGGTTACAAAGTCCATGTATAATTCAATTTCTAAGAATGGTCATCGTTTGTCTCATAATTACATTCTGACGACACATCTGATATCTCAGCATTGGGTCAGGAGTCAGATAGTGAGGTCACTAATAGCCCGAGCTATGATGATCTCATTAGAGCGGTAAGCCAGCTGCTAGGTTGCACTGAAACATATGAGGTTTTATTGCTAGCAGACTATGGGCGACTGCGTGTTTTTTCTTATTCATATCTCTTAATAAGCAGTTAATAGAAGCATGGCTAAATCCAGTTAAACACTTTTCTGGGACAACACGATTTCTGTCTAAATATCTTTTCCCACAGGCTATGACAACTAAATCGCCATCGGTGGAGTCTTCAGTTTCTAAACTTCCACTAAAATTGACTATTCCAGTCCCAGGAGCAGCTACGCTTAAAGACCCCTCGGAGAGTAAGCTGGAGGCCATGCTAAAGTCCATGTATACAGCAACAGGGGTGATGCTTACACCTGTTTGAGTTGGAGTTTGGGTTAACAAGGCTGTAGTTGCATGGGCGAAACAGCTCAGGTTAGGCCTACAACAGGGTTTTCCCTCAGACCAGCTTATATTTCTTACCGATCACATTTGTGAATTGGTTGAGTATTTAGGTACGGCCTCGTTGGATGTCGGACAAGTTAATTCTTGGTTTGCGGCCCAACAGCCACTGTGGTTGCGTTCTTGACAGGCCGAGGCAGAGTCAAAACGAGGAATAGAGGTGTTGCCTTCTACTGATGTTATTTGGTCCTGATTTTAACAAATAGATTTCTCAGTCAATGGAGGGGTGGGGGGGCGGATCTGTTGTCCTGCCATTGCCTGCACCAGTTCCTAAAGGGAAATACGATGGACCAGCGTTCAAATCTTTTAGACCTCGGTCCTTTCGAGGCTGGGCTGGAGGAACAACCATGCAGAGGGACGTGGTTTTCAACAAACCACTAACCGTCGTCAGGACACAAAGGGCGCTGACAAGCCAGTGGCATGACGGGCTTCCAGACCATCTTGGCTCTTCAGTTGTGGGAGCACGCCTTCAGAAGTTTCACTTCGCGTGGCTTCAGACATCACAGACAGGTGGATCCGCAATTTTGTTTTCAAAGGTTTCATAATTGAGTTTGATTGTCTACCACCGATGCGTTTTCTCAAGACGTCTGCCTGTGTCAGCAGACAAGTGAGCAGGTCTGCAGACCGCTATTCAGTCTCTCGTACAGAGTTTTGGTTCTGGTTCCAGTACACCAACTAGGTCAAGGGTTTTATTCCAATCTTTTTGTAGTACCAAAACCGGATGGCTCGGTCACACATATATGGAACCAAAAGGGGTTCAATCAGTACATCACTTACTACACATTCAAGATGGAATCCCTACGGTCAGTGATTGCAGGTTTAGAACCACAGCAATTCATGATTTTGTGGGATCTCAAGGATGCGTACTTACACATTCCAATTTGGCCACCGCATCAGGCGTACTTAAGTTTGCAGAACAACAAGCGCCTCGGATATACACAAAGATGATGTCTGTGATGATAGTTCATCTCCGATCCCTGGGAGTGATAATCGTTCCGTACTTAGATGACCTTCTCATCAAGGCTTCGTCTCAACAAATACTTCTTCAACATGCCTTACTATTGTACAGTGTACCAGTTCAGTTGGTTGGATTGTCAACTTAAAAATAAAAATCAAGTGTGAATGGGCCTTACATCCAGAAATGTTCCAGATGTTAGTCCAGTGGTGAAGTTACCCAAAGGTGGATCTAATGGCTTCTCGCCATAATCATCAGACAGTTATGTGTCCAGAACAAGAGATCCAAAGGCAGTGGATGCTCTCACCATAGCGTGGCCGTACAGCCTTGTGTATCTATTTCCACCTTTTCCGCTGCTTTCTCTGTTGCTAAAGCGGATCAAACGAGAGTCCACGACCGTCATACTAGTGGCGACTCATTGGCCTCGGAGAGTGTGGTTCTCGGATCTCCATGGTCTACTCACAGATGATCCCTGGCTGATTCCGCTACGTCCAGACCTACTACAGCAGGGGTCGTTCCTTTACCCCGATTTAGCGCGGCTGCGTTTTACGGGGTGGCTGTTGAGACCACTGTCAAGACGAGAGGGCATTCCACAGTTGGTTATACCAACCATGTTACGTGCTAGGAAGCCAGTTTCAGCTGCTCATTATTACAGGATTTGGCAAGCTTATATAGGTTGTTGTGAAGCTAGGATGTTTCCGACATCTTCTTTCAAGTTATTCCATCTTTTGCTCTTTTTACAGACGGGGTTAGATGGAAGACTACGTTTAGCGACACTAACGGTGCAGGTCTCTGCTTTGTCTGTTTTCTTTCAAAGGCGTTTGGCTCTTTTGCCAACAGTTCATCATTTCCTGCAAGGTGTTCAATCTCCATTCATTCCACCTACAGCTCCATGGGACTTGAATCTAGTTTTGCATGTTTTTGCAGTCAAGTTTTGAACCCTTGCAACACATGGATGTTAAGTTTATTACTAGGAAAAATGTGTTTCTCCTAACCTTAGCTTCGGCAAGGCGTGTTGCACAATTGGGTGCCTTGTCATGCAAGCCACCATCTCTTCTATTTCATACTGACAGAGCGGAACTTTGGACAAATCCTGCTTACAGGTAGTATCTTCTTTCACATCAATCAACCAATCATAGTTCCTGTTTTTCAGAAGATTCAGGAACTCCGGCTACTTTGGATGTGGTACGCGCACTCTGCGTTAATGTATCCCGAATATCAACAGTACATGAAATGGATACTTTGTCCTCTATTATGCAGTCAAGATAGGTTGGCCAGCTTCCAAACAGACCTTGGCCAGATAGATTAACCTGACCATTCGTCCGGTGTACTTTCATGCTAGTCTAACACCAACTGCATCTGTTTCAGCACATTCCACGCGGTCTGTGGGAACATAATGGGCAGCAGGTCGTGGAGCTTCTACGACGCAACCTTGCCACGCGGTTACATGGACATCAGTGCAGACGTTTGTGCGCTTTTACAAGTTTGATAATTCTGCGGCATCAACTTCTAGCTTTGACCATCTAGTGTTACGGTGCCTACCAGCTCTCCCGCCCAAGGGGGAAACTTTGGTACGTCCCGAGAGTACTCCAGTGACCCCTAGTGGATGAAAAAGAAAACAGGATTTTGGTACTTACCAGATAAATCCTTTTCTTTACATCCACAGGGGGCACTGGACACCCACCCAGAGCAGTTTCACCTGGCTGGTGGTAAGTTCAATAGTTCTTATGGTAACACATTTTCACCGACTTGTTCAAATGCTAAGGTGATTGTTATCTATTGTTGTCACCTTTCTAGTTGTCCGTTATGTTATAATGTTATATGTAATTCTTCATTGTTCATCCTCTCTGTCGCTCCTATTTGGCTCAGCAGAAAAACACTAAGGCATCTTGGGAGTATGGAGGGGGAAGGAATCTTACACATTAAAATTTTTAAATGTGCCTATCCCTGCTATCGCACCGTCCATATCCCAAGAGTACTCCAGTGCCCCCTGTGCATTCAAAGAGAAGGATTTATCTGGTAAGTACCAAAATCCTATTATCTATAGTAATAATACAGGGACATGACTGTGGAGGTGAGGGGATCTTGGCGTATTTACAGTGATATTTATGTCTCCCCCATTTCACAGAGGTGTGAAGAAGACATCTGGTGAGTGTGAGACACCCAGCAGCCATCCTCGTGTGTCAGGAGGACTGAGCAGGTCCCAGAAGCCCCATCACGGTGCCTCCACCTCACTCACTGATACATGAGAGACACAGTGACCAGAAGTTCCAGAGACAAGATCATTCAGCTGCTGACTGGAGAGGTGACTGCTGGGAATGGGGCATTATACAGTAACACCAGGGGTCGTGTCTGGGTGATGACTGGAGAGGTGACTTCTGGGAATGGGCCATTATACAGTAACACCAGGGGACGATGTGTTGACTGCCGGGAATGGGGCATTACACGGTAACAGCAGGGGATGTCTGGGTGATGACTGGAGAGGTGACTGCTGGGAATGGGACATTATACAGTAACACCAGGGGACGTGTCTGGGTGACTGCTGGGAATAGGGCATTATACAGTAACACCAGGGGACGTGTCCGGGTGATGACTGGAGAGGTGACTTCCGGGAATGGGATATTATACAGTAGCGCCCTGGGACTTGTCTAGGTGATGACTGGAAAGGTGACTGCTGGGAATGGGACATTATACAGTAACACCAGGGGATGTGTCTGGGTGATGACTGGAGAGGTGACTGCTGGGAATGGGGCATTATACAGTAACACCAGGGGATGTGTCTGGGTGATGACTGGAGAGGTGACTGCTGGGAATGGGACATTATACAGTAACACCAGGGGATGTGTCTGGGTGATGACTGGAGAGGTGACTGCTGGGAATAGGACATTATACAGTAACACCAGGGGATGTGTCTGGGTGATGACTGGAGAGGTGACTGCTGGGAATGGGACATTATCCAGTAACACCAGGAGACGTGTCTGGGTGATGACTGGAGAGGTGACTGCTGGGAATGGGACATTATACAGTAACACCAGGGGATGTGTCTGGGTGATGACTGGAGAGGTGACTGCTGGGAATGGGACATTATACAGTAACACCAGGGGATGTGTCTGGGTGATGACTGGAGAGGTGACTGCCGGGAATGGGACATTATACAGTAACACCAGGGGACGTGTCTGGGTGATGACTGGAGAGGTGACTGCTGGGAATGGGGCATTATACAGTAACACCAGTGGATGTGTCTGGGTGGTGACTGCTGGTAATGGGACATTATACAGTAACACCAGGGGACGTGTCCGGGTAATGACTGGAGAGATGACTGCTGGGAATAGGGCATTATACAGTGACACTGGGGAATGTGTCTGGGTCATGACTGGAGAGGTGATTGCTGGGAATGGGACATTATACAGTAAAACCAGGGAATGTGTCTGGGCGATGACTGGAAAGATGACTGCTGGGAATGGGACATTATACAGTAACACCAGGGGTCGTGTCTGGGTGATGACTGTAGAGGTGACTGCTGGGAAAGGGACATTTTACAGTAACACTGGGGGACGTGTCTGGGTGATGACTGGAGAAGTGACTGCTGGGAATGGGACATTATGCAGTAACACCGGGGGACGTGTCTGGGTGACTGCTGGGAATAGGGCATTATACAGTAACACCAGGGGATGTGTCTGGGTGATGACTGGAGAAGTGACTGCTGGGAATAGGACATTATACAGTAACACCAGGGGACGTGTCTGGGTGATGACTGGAGAGAAGACTGCTGGGAATGGGACATTATGCAGTAACACCGGTGGACGTGTCTGGGTGATGACCGGGGAGGTGACTGCTGGAAATGGGCCATTATACAGTAACACCAGGGGACGATGTCTGGGTGATGACTGGAGAGGTGACTGCCGGGAATGAGACGTTATACAGTAACACCAGGGGACGTGTCTGGGTGATGACTGGAGAGGTGACTGCCGGGAATGGGACATTATACAGTAAAACCAGGGAATGTGTCTGGGCGATGACTGGAAAGATGACTGCTGGGAATGGGACATTATACAGTAACACCAGGGGTCGTGTCTGGGTGATGACTGTAGAGGTGACTGCTGGGAATGGGACATTTTATAGTAACACCGGGGGACGTGTCTGGGTGATGACTGGAGAAGTGACTGCTGGGAATAGGACATTATACAGTAACACCAGGGGACGTGTCTTGGTGATGACTGGAGAGGTGACTGCCGGGAATGAGACGTTATACAGTAACACCAGGGGACGTGTCTGGGTGATGACTGGAGAGGTGACTTCCGGGAATGGGATATTATACAGTAACGCCCTGGGACTTGTCTAGGTGATGACTGGAAAGGTGACTGCTGGGAATGGGACATTATACAGTAACACCAGGGGATGTGTCTGGGTGGTGACTGCTGGTAATGGGACATTATACAGTAACACCAGGGGACGTGTCCGGGTAATGACTGGAGAGATGACTGCTGGGAATAGGGCATTATACAGTGACACTGGGGAATGTGTCTGGGTCATGACTGGAGAGGTAACTGCTGGGAATGGAACATTATACAGTAACAACAGGGGGGGTGTCTGGGCGATGACTGGAAAGATGACTGCTGGGAATGGGACATTATACAGTAACACCAGGGGTCGTGTCTGGGTGATGACTGTAGAGGTGACTGCTGGGAATGGGACATTATACAGTAACACCGGGGGACGTGTCTGGGTGATAACTGGAGAGGTGACTGCTGGGAATGGAACATTATACTGTAACACCAGGGGACGTGTCTGGGTGATGACTGGAGATGTGGCTTCCGGGAATGGGGCATTATAGAGTAACACCAGGGGATGTGTCTAGGTGATGACTGTATCACTGTGTCAGGTTCCTATAAGGTGTCAGGATGTCACTGTCTATGTCTCCATGCAGGAGGGGGAGTATATAGAGGAACACAGAGGTTTGTACAAGGATGTGATGATGGAGAATCACAGGCCCCTCACATCGCTGGGTAAGAGGAGACTGTCATGTATTGTACAGGGGAGAGCAGGTATGGGGGCCCCTATATACACACACATCACCTGATAATCACATATATACACTGTACTCAGTCACTGTGTGTCTCTTACAGATGGACCCAGTAACAGAGATACCCCAGAGAGATGTCCCCATCCTCTGTATTCCCAGGATTGTACAGAGGAGAATCACAGGATCCAACAGGAGGATTGGGTAGGTGGGATTTACGATCTTCCCCCTTATACCAAAGTGACTGTCACTATATGATCTGTAGAGGAGCTGTGTGTCTTATACACTGATATTATACTGTTTCACCTCAATTTAATCTGACTGTATTGAAATATCATTATAGTTGGGTTTTTTTTGTTGGTTTTTTTTTAGGTAGAACGTCTGTCTAATATTAAAACAGAAGATATAGAGGGAGAAGAAGAGACGTATGTGACTGATATAAAGGCAGAAGATATAGAGGGAGAAGAAGAGACGTATGTGACTGATATAAAGGCAGAAGAAGAGACGTATGTGTCTGATATAAAGGCAGAAGATACAGAGGGAGAAGAAGAGACGTATGTGACTGATATAAAGGCAGAAGATATAGAGGAAGAAGAAGAGACGTATGTGACTGATATAAAGGCAGAAGATATAGAGGAAGAAGAAGAGACGTATGTGACTGATATAAAGGCAGAAGATATAGAGGGAGAAGAAGAGACGTATGTGACTGATATAAAGGCAGAAGATATAGAGGGAGAAGAAGAGACGTATGTGAGGGGTGATCAGCAGTGTAAGGAGGAGGTGATCGCTACAGATATCAGCACAGGTGAGTAATAAACACAAATTACAGAATAGAGTCACATAGTGACATATTCTCCTTGCTTAGTCACTACAGCAATCTCTTATACTATAGCCTCTGTTAGTACAAACTAATGAGGAATATGTATTTTCCCCGTGGGGGAGTCTGAAAACATCAGCCTCTATTATACTCCTGCTCTTCTCCTTACATCATGTCACTGTGTGTTTTACCAGCCCAGACATCTGACCAGTCTCCACTCCACACTCCAAGGGCAACAGGATCTTAGACGAATTAGTCATTCTTTGCCTGAATACTCAAACATTCTAGAAAGGTATTATGAAACGTAACAGTGGAAAGAATATCAGGCCATATACCATATAGCAATTAAATAGCAAAGGAAATAAAGCAAAACATATACTGTATGCTTTAGACCCATAACAAGAACAAATAAATCTTGCCCAAAAATAGATCCCTGCCCAGTAACTTAGTCCCAGTTGGCACATGTTACAGTAGGAAACGAAACAAACTCTGAGTGTCTGCAGCAGTCTTACTCCTTTAGCATATTAGTTTGAGATGGAAGACAACTCCTCCGGGATTGGTTTAGGTAAAGTGTCAGGAAGGACTGTCAACAGGAATATCCCACTTTTTCAGAATAGCAGGGCCATCCTCGGGTGCAGGTATCACTGTGAAGGCGCCATTTCGCATTACAATAAGCTTAGAAGGAAAGCCCAATTTGTATTGCACATTTCCTTGGGTGGAATAGTCGCC
Source organism: Pseudophryne corroboree (assembly GCF_028390025.1). Classification (NCBI taxonomy): domain Eukaryota; kingdom Metazoa; phylum Chordata; class Amphibia; order Anura; family Myobatrachidae; genus Pseudophryne; species Pseudophryne corroboree. The sequence continues at coordinate 379,661 of NW_026967536.1, read as the reverse complement.
TTTTGGCCATCGTCACAGGAGAAATATCTGCAGATTATCCAGGCACTCAGCTGTGGATGAGGAAGACAAAGCGAGTTTTAGAATGCTTTCTTTAATATGAAAAAATGGACCCTGAGCAGAGTGTCCCTCGGTGCCTGGATAGGGGCCTTTATGGACTTTGGGAGTCTATGGATCCTATCAATAAGAAGGTCCGCAGCAGATGCCTTCGATGGAAGTTTATAAAAAGAGGTTCGTGGTATAATCATAAAGCTCAGCATTTGTAACAGAATTCCGGAACGCCCATTATTCCGATATTATTTCTCCGAGACCTGTCTTCTAAATCTATGACTTTATCACGTATAGAGACCATGTCTTCCTGAAAGGTGTCATGTGCTGAAATCAGATCTTTGTGAGACGCAACAATCTCTTTCATTTTAGTCTGTACGAGTGCCAATCTCACTGATATCGGACCTCAAAGCTTGAATATTAGAGCTAAGTTCTGAAGATATTTCAGTTCTTAAATGCTTATAACATAGAATGTATAGAGCGTAAAGTAATAGGATCATCTAGGATGTCTTAAGACGTCTTCAGCCATTACAGCTGGGCTGTGCGTCTGACAAGAAGAAGCAGATGATGTTGTAGCGGTCTCAGAAGAACCACCTGAATTCGAGATACCAAAGAGATGGACAGGTGGGGCCGATATGGTATCTTTTAACCTTTCTTGGAGGTATGGAAAGCCGGCTACAAAGAGACTGACCTCTCAGAGATAGGAAAATACAAACGATCTATAAATATAAGGAGCAGTAGTACGCTGTCAGGAGGTTACATCAAGATGACTCCGTTCACAATGACATTCTTGGGGTGACGGGGGGTTTTCCAGCCAAAATTTCAAGTAAACATGATGTAATGCAACTCAAATAACACAGTAATGACCGAGATATTCCACTAGAGGTCAGTGTGATCACAGACGTGAAGTACTCAGAACAGCGAGACACAAATGGCAAAATATATTCAGTGAATAAATCCACAAAATAATATACTGTCAGGTTGTAATCAGAGTGTAATGAGCTGTACTCGGACGATACTTGATACTGGGCTCTGCATGTAGACTGAGAGGAAGTAGATGATAGTGGTAACATATAAATAGAAGGTAGTTTCACCTCCAGGCAAATGCTTCAATTTAGTGTAGTGACCCCGGTCTAGCCACCAGGACACTTATTTAGCAGCTTATATCAATTTTAAATCTTACTGAAGGCAAAGCATGGGGTGGCCGGGTACCAGGATCCAAAATGGCAGCCATCTTACTTCCCAATACCAACGCCGGGCTCCGGTGACTGTGGGCAGACCGTTCTGTCCCCAGCAATAGTGGGAGCTGCGCACCTGTGAGAGTGGGAGAGCAAGTGCTCCCGCTTGAGCCAAAGCGCTTCCAAGTCAGGTGTCCATAGCATGCAGGAAAGACTGGGCGCACTTATCCCCAGAATACAGCCCATGGCTTCAGCAGTGTCACTAGGCTGCAGCAGTGAACAGTGCCCAGAGTGAGCGGAGCGAGCGGCTTTAGGACAGTAGGAGTGGGGGACTTAATAGATTGGGTCTTGGTCCCAGCAGCGGCTGAGAGCTATTAGGTAGGGTAGATAAGAAGCCACTTAGTGAGGAGAGCTCCAGAAAGAACGTCTGGATTGACCTCGCCCCTCTTATTTATTATTTTATATACTAACGGGTGACAGGTGTGGTACATCCCTGCAAAGGCAGATCCAATCTCTTTCTTATCAGACTCTGCTGTCTTCCCTGCACTCTCACTCAGATGTTCACTGCTGCCTGTAGCACACGTATGAGAAGCAGAAGTATGGCAGAAGCTGTATAGATTCTGATATGTAATTATCTGTATCATACTTACTGTACACACATCATTCTTATTACTATTGAGAGAATAGAGGTAAGACACTGATGATGGAGGTGTAAACATGGATTATAACTTAGCAGATGATGATTACAGGGTATTATATGTAAAGTACCTTGTACCACACCTACTCTGCTGTAGCAATATACCTTATATAAGGGTGAGTAACACATGTACAGGCTTACCAGAGTATGAGCACACACATAAAGGAATGCTACCTTACTAATGCTTCCAGGAGTAACGTTAGGAGACATTTCTCTGATCCATCAGCTCATATGACTGATGTTATTGTTCATCTAGAATCTCCAATTCGTACAATATGTCCCCATCCATTGTTTTACATTGGTGCTGACATAGGACTTGCCGAGTGACTACATCTCCATTTATACTTCATGGTTAGTTACCAGTACAAGAGAGAGATATATCTAAGTCTTATTATACTTTCTCTAACGTCCTAGTGGATGCTGGGGACTCCGTCAGGACCATGGGGAATAGCGGCTCCGCAGGAGACAGGGCACAAAAGCAAGCTTTTAGGATCACATGGTGTGTACTGGCTCCTCCCCCTATGACCCTCCTCCAAGCCTCAGTTAGGTTTTTGTGCCCGTCCGAGCAGGGTGCAATCTAGGTGGCTCTCTTAAAGAGTTACTTAGAAAAAGTTTTTAGGTTCTTTATTTTCAGTGAGTCCTGCTGGCAACAGGCTCACTGCATCGAGGGACTTAGGGGAGAGATTTTCAACTCACCTGCGTGCAGGATGGATTGGATTCTTAGGCTACTGGACATAGCTCCAGAGGGAGTCGGAACACAGGGCTCGCCCTGGGGTTCGTCCCGGAGCCGCGCTGCCGACCCCCCTTGCAGATGCTGAAGATTGAAGAGGTCCGGAACCAGGCGGCAGAAGACTTTCAGTCTTCATCAGGTAGCGCACAGCACTGCAGCTGTGCGCCATTGTTGTCAGCACACTTCTCACAGCGGTCACGGAGGGTGCAGGGCGCGGGGGGGGCGCCCTGGGCAGCAATGTATAATACCTGTATGGCGAAAAATACATCACATATAGCCCTTGAGGCTATATGGATGTATTTAACCCCTGCCAGATATCTAAAACTCCGGAGAAGAAGCCAGCCGAAAAGGGGGCGGGGCCTATTCTCCTCAGCACACAGCGCCATTTTCCCTCACAGAAATGCTGGTGGGAAGGCTCCCATGCTCTCCCCTGCACTGCACTACAGAAACAGGGTTAAAACAGAGAGGGGGGGCACTGATTTGGCGATATGTACATATATTAAAATGCTATAAGGGAGGAACACTTATATAAAGGTTGTCCCTGGATAATTATAGCGTTTTGGTGTGTGCTGGCAAACTCTCCCTCTGTCTCCCCAAAGGGCTAGTGGGTCCTGTCCTCTATCAGAGCATTCCCTATGTGTGTGCTGTATGTCGGTACGTGTGTGTCGACATGTATGAGGAAAATGTTGGTGAAGAGGCGGAGCAAATTGCCTGTAATGGTGATGTCACTCTCTAGGGAGTCGACACCGGAATGGATGGCTTATTTATGGAATTACGTGATAGTGTCAACACGCTGCAAGCCGGTTGACGACATGAGAGGGCCGGCGAACAAATTAGTATCTGTCCAGGCGTCTCAAACACCGTCAGGGGCTGTAAAATGCCCATTTACCTCAGTTGGTCGACACAGACCCAGACACGGACACTGATTTCAGTGTCGACGGTGAAGAAACAAACGTATTTTCCTTTAGGGCCACACGTTAAGGGCAATGAAGGAGGTGTTACATATTTCTGATACTCCAAGTACCACAAAAAAGGGTATTATGTGTGAGGTGAAAAAACTACCTGTAGTTTTTCCTGAATCAGATAAATTAAATGAAGTGTGTGATGATGCGTGGGTTTCCCCCGATAGAAAATTATTGGCGGTATACCCTTTCCCGCCAGAAGTTAAGGCGCGTTGGGAAACACCCCTCAGGGTGGATAAGGCGCTCACACGCTTATCAGAACAAGTGGCGGTACCATCTACAGATAGGGCCGTACTTAAGGAGCCAGCTGATAGGAGGCTGAAAAATATCCTAAAAAGTATACACACACATGCTGGTGTTATACTGTGACCAGCGATCGCCTCAGCCTGGATGTGCAGAGCTGAGGTGGCTTGGTCGGATTCCCTGACTAAAAATATTGATACCCTTGACAGGGACAGTATTTTATTGACTATAGAGCATTTAAAGGATGCATTTCTATATATGCGAGATGCGCAGAGGGATATTTGCACTCTGGCATCAAGAGTAAATGCGATGTCCATATCTGCAAGAAGATGTTTATGGACACGACAGTGGTCAGGTGATGCAGATTCCAAACGGCACAAAGATGTATTGCCGTATAAAGGGGAGGAGTTATTTGGGGTCGGTCCATGGGACCTGGTGGCCACGGCAACTGCTGGAAAATCCACCGTTTTTTACCCTAAGTCACATCTCTGCAGAAAAAGACACCGTCTTTTCAGCCTCAGTCTTTTCGTCCCTATAAGAGTCATATCTGCCCAGGGATAGAGGAAAGGGAAGAAGACTGCAGCAGGCAGCCCATTCCCAGGAACAGAAGCCCTCCACCGCTTCTACTAAGTTCTCAGCATGACGCTGGGACCGTACAGGACCCCTGGATCCTACAAGTAGTATCAAAGGGGTACAGATTGGAATGTCGAGGCGTTTTCCCCCCTCGCAGGTTCCTGTAGTCTGCTGTACCAATGTCTCCCTCCGACAGAGAGGCAGTATTGAAAACAATTCACAAACTGTATTCCCAGCAGGTGATAATAAAATTACCCCTCCTACAACAAGGAAAGGGGTATTGTTCCACACTATATGGTGGTACTGAAGCCAGAAGGCTAGGTGAGACCGATTCTAAATCTGAAAAATTTGAACACTTACAAGGGTTCAAATCCAGATGGAGTCACTCAGAGCAGTGATAGCGAACCGGGAACAAGGGGACTATATGGTGTCCCGGGACATCAGGGATGCTTACCTCCATGTCCCAAAATTTGCTTTCTCACCAAGGGTACCTCAGGTTCGTGGTACAGAACTGTCACTATCAGTTTCAGACGATGCCGTTGGATTGTCCAAGGCACCCCGGGTCCTTATCAAGGTAATGACCGAAATGAGGATTCGTCTTCAAAGAAAATGGACGACCTCCTGATAAGAACAAGGTCCAGAGAACAGTTGGAGGTCGGAGTAGCACTATCTCAAGTAGTTCTACGACAGCACGGGTGGATTCTAAATATTCCAAAACCGCAGTTGTTCCGACGACACGTCTGCTGGTCCTAGGGATGATTCTGGACACAGTCCAGGAAAAGGTGTTTCTCCCAGAGGAGAAAGCCAGGGAGTTATCCGAGCTAATCGGGATCCTCCTAAAACCAGGAAAAGTGTCAGTGCATCATTGCTCAAGAGTCCTGGTAAAAATGGTGGCTTATTACGAAGCGCTTCCATTCGGCAGATTTCACGCAAGAACTCTTCAGTGGGATCTGCTGGACAAATGGTCCGGATCGCATCTTCAGATGCATCAGCGGATAACCCTATATCCAAGGACAAGGGTGTCTCTCCTGTGGTGGTTGCAGAGTGCTCATCTTCTAGAGGGACGCAGATTCGGCATTCAGGATTGGATGCTGGTAACCACGGAGGCCAGCCTGAGAGGCTGGGGAGCAGTCACACAGGGAAAAAATTTCCAGGGAGTGTGATCAAGTCTGGAGAATTCTCTCCACATAAATATACTGGAGCTAAGAGCAAATTTATAATGCTCTAAGCTTAGCAAGGCCTCTGCTTCAAGGTCAGCCGGTATTGATCCAGTGGGATAACATCACGGCAGTCGCCCACGTAAACAGAAAGGGCGGCACAAGAAGCAGGAGGGCAGTGGTCAAAACTGCAAGGATTTTTCGCTAGGCGGAAAATCATGTGATAGCACTGTCAGCAGTGTTCATTCTGGGAGTGGACGACTGGGAAGCAGACTTCCTCAGCAGGCACGACCTCCACCCGGGAGAGTGGGAACTTCATCTGGAAGTTTTCCGCATGATTGTGAACCGTTGGGAAAGACCAAAGGTGGACATGATGACGTCCCGCCCGAACAAAAAACGGGACAGGTATTGCGCCAGGTCACGAGACCTTCAGGCGATAGCTGTGGACGTCCTGGTAACACCGTGGGTGTAACAGTCGGTGTATGTGTTCCCTCTTCTGCTTCTCATAACCAAGGTATTGAGAATTATAAGACGTAGAGGAGTAAGAACTATTCTCGTGGCTCCGGATTGGCCAAGAGGGACTTGGTACCCGGAACTTCAAGAGATGCTCACAGAGGACTAATGGCCTCGGGAGCTAAGATGGGATTTGCTTTCAGCAAGAACCATGTCTGTTCCAAGAGGAACCGTGGCATCTGCCTCTAAGAAAGGACCTGCTCCAGCAGGGACCTTGTCTGTTCCAAGACTTACCGCGACTGCGTTTGACGGCATGGCGGTTGAACGCCGAAGCCTAAGGGAAAAGGCATTCCGGAAGAGGTCATACCTACCCTGGTCAAAGCCAGGAAGGAGGTGACCGCACAACGTTATCACCACATGTGGTGAAAATATGTTGCGTGGGTGAGGCCAGGAAGGCCCCACGAAAAAATTTCAACTAGGTCGATTTCTGCACTTCCTGAAAACAGGAGTGTCTATGAGCCTCAAATTGGGGTCCATTAAGGTTCAAGTTTCGGCCCTGTAGATTTTCTTCCAGAAAAAATTGGCTTAAATTCCTGAAGTCCAGACGTTTGTCAAGGGAGTATTGCATATACAGCCCCTTGTGTGCCTCCAGTGGCACCGTGGGATCTTAACGTAGTGTTGGGATTCCTCAAATCATATTGGTTTGAACCGCTCAAATCTGTGGATTTGAAATATCTCACATGGAAAGTGACCATGTTGTGGCCCTGGCCTCGGCCAGGCGATTGTCAGAATTGGGGGCTTTGTCTTAAAAAAGCCCATATTTGTTTTTCCATTCGGACAGGGCAGAACTGCGGACTCGTCCCCAGTTTCTTCCTAAGGTGGTGTCAGCGTTTCACCTGAAACAACATATTGTGGGCCTGCGGCTACTAGGGACTTGGAGGACTCCAAGTTGCTAGACGTTGTCTGGGCCCTAAAAATATATATATATATATATATATATATATATATATATATATATATATATATATATATATATATTTTTTTTTTTTTTCCAGGACGGCAGGAGTCAGAAAGTCTGACTTGCTGTTTATATTGTAGGCACCCAAAAAGCTGGGTGCTCCTGCTTCTAAGCAGACTATTGCTCGTTGGATTTGTAGTACAATTCAGCTTGCACATTCTGTGGCAGGCCTGCCACAGCCAAAAATGCCCATTCCACAAGGAAGGTGGGCTCATCTTGGGCGGATGCCCGAGGGGGTCTCGGCTTTAAAATTTTGCCGAGCAGCTACGTGGTCAGGGGGGAACACATTTGTAAAATTCTACAAATTTGATACCCTGGCTAAAGAGGACCTGGAGTTCTCTCATTCGGTGCTGCAGAGTCATCCGCACTCTCCCGCCCGTTTGGGAGCTTTGGTATAATCCCCATGGTCCTGACGGAGTCCCCAGCATCCACTAGGACGTTAGAGAAAATAAGATTTTACTTACCGATAAATCTATTTCTCGTAGTCCGTAGTGGATGCTGGGCGCCCATCCCAAGTGCGGATTGTCTGCATTACTTGTACATAGTTATTGTTACAAAAATCGGGTTATTATTGTTGTGAGCCATCTTTTTTAGAGGCTACTTCATTGTTATCATACTGTTAACTGGGTTCAGATCACAAGTTGTACGGTGTGATTGGTGTGGCTGGTATGAGTCTTACCCGGGATTCAAGATCCTTCCTTATTGTGTACGCTCGTCCGGGCACAGTACCTAACTGAGGCTTGGAGGAGGGTCATAGGGGGAGGAGCCAGTACACACCATGTGATCCTAAAAGCTTGCTTTTGTGCCCTGTCTCCTGCGGAGCCGCTATTCCCCATGGTCCTGACGGAGTCCCCAGCATCCACTACGGACTACGAGAAATAGATTTATCGGTAAGTAAAATCTTATTATTACATTTGTTATTGTGAGTGTTCTCAGGAGGGTGGACACAATGATCGTCTGATACACAATATTATAAAGCTTTCATTAAAAGTTATGTTTTATTATACACACACATTTACAATTAAGTGTCCCAGAAAGTCGTCTTCTCCTATTGTTTACAAGATTAATATTGTTACAGAAAATGTCACATTTCCATAATGTATTTTATTTCCAGCAGATGGACACACAAGCAGGAATATCTCAGAAGGACATCTAATGTTATCCCCGGATTGTGACATAAATGATAATGACAGTAGACATGATTCTTCAGGAGATAACCACATTACCCCAATTATGCATCCAGCTCTATCAGCTGATCCCTCTGATCCTGGGAAATATTCTCCTGATCACTCTGATATTGGTGCATCTGTTACAGCTCTGAGAGTAGATACAGTGTTTCCCTGTTCTATAGATGCCAAATGTTTTACACAGAACACAAAGCTTATTACCCATCAGACAGCTAAGGCAGGTGAGAATCCATTCCTATGTTCTGAGTGTGGGAAATGTTTTGCATGCAAATCAGATCTTTTTATACATCACAGAAGTCACACAGTTGAGAAGCCATTTCCATGTTCTGAGTGTGGGAAATGTTTTGCATACAAATCATATCTTGTTAAACATCACAAAAGTCACACAGGTGAGAAGCCATTTCCATGTTCTGAGTGTGGGAAATGTTTTACCCAGAAATCATATCTTGTTACACATCAGAGAAGTCACACAGGTGAGAAGCCATTTCCATGTTCTGATTGTGGGAAATGTTTTGCACACAAATCAGATCTTGTTATACATCAGAGACGTCACACAGGTGAGAAGCCATTTCCATGTTCTGAGTGTGGGAAATGTTTTACACACAAATCGGATATAGTTAAACATCACAAAAGTCACACAGGTGAGAAGCCATTTCCATGTTCTGAGTGTGGGAAATGTTTTACCCAGAAATCATATCTTGTTATACATCAGAGAAGTCACACAGGTGAGAAGCCATTTCCATGTTCTGATTGTGGGAAATGTTTTGCATACAAATCAGATCTTGTTATACATCGGAGATGTCACACAGGTGAGAAGCCATTTCCATGTTCTGAGTGTGGGAAATGTTTTGCACACAAATCAGATCTTGTTATACATCGGAGAAGTCACACAGGTGAGAAGCCATTTCCTTGTTTTGAGTGTGGGAAATGTTTTGTACAGAAATCACATCTTGTTAGACATCAGAGAAGTCACACAGGTGAGAAGCCATTTCCATGTTCTGATTGTGGGAAATGTTTTACCCAGAAATCAAATCTTGTTAGACATAACAGAAGTCACAGGTGAGAAGCTATTTTTTTGCTCTGAGTGGGAAATGTTTTATACGGATATCACAACTTGTTACACATCAGCGAAGTCACAGAGGTGAGAGGCCATTTCCATACTCTAAGAAATCAGCTCTTGTTGCACACAATAGACATCACTCGGGTGAGGAACCAATTTAATCTTCTGGAGTATACTTATCATTGCCATACATTGTTCTTCAAGGTGCTTATCCTATTTCCTATGCTTTTTGCATTATACATGCTACCGCAGGGTGAAATAATCAGATGTCATGTCCTCATCTACCACTGCTATGCAGATAACCTGTCTTTTGCTCCGGTTACTGAGATCCCAGTACCAATCCTAAATGGTTGTCTAGCTGAGCTCCAGGTGTGTTTGATGCCAGTTGGCTGTGACTCAGTCCTGGTGAAACAGGTCCTTATGATGGAAGCTCACCAACAAAGGGCAGGGCTACAGCTCAGCTTTACTACCAACCAGACTTACACTTGGGCGTTCAGAGTTACAAAATGCTGATCATGTGCGGAATCTTGGTGTCCTGCATGGTGGCGTGACACTTAGACATCAGGTATCGGCCACATTCAGATCCTCATCTGAGGAACATAGCCAGATTCCAGCACTTATTTCCCTCAGAAGATCTACCTACAGTTATTCATACACTTGTATCATCTCATATAGACTACTGCAACGACCTCTACCTGGGTCTCCCAGCAACATACACTGCTCAAAAAAATAAAGGGAACACTTAAACAACACAATGTAACTCCAAGTCAATCACACTTCTGTGAAATCAAACTGTCCACTTAGGAAGCAACACTGATTGATAATCAATTTCACATGCTGTTGTGCAAATGGAATAGACAACAGGTGGAAATTATAGGCAATTAGTAAGACACCCCCAATAAAGGAGTTCTGTAGGTGGTAACCACAGACCACTTCTCAGCTCCTATGCTTTCTGGCTGATGTTTTGGTCTCTTTTGAAAGCTGGCGGTGCTTTCATTCTAGTGGTAGCATAAGACGGAGTCTACAACCCACACAAGTGGCTCAGGTAGTGCAGCTCATCCAGGATGGCACATCAATGCGAGCTGTGCCAAGAAGGTTGCTGTGTCTGTCAGCGTAGTGTCCAGAGCATGGAGGCGCTACCAGGAGACAGGCCAGTACATCAGGAGACGTGGAGGAGGCCGTAGGAGGGCAACAAGCCAGCAGCAGGACCGCTACCTCTGCCTTTGTGCAAGGAGGAACATGAGGAGCACTGCCAGAGCCCTGCAAAATGACCTCCAGCAAGCTACAAATGTGCATGTCTACTCAAACGATCAGAAACAGACTCCATGAGGGCCCAACGTCCACAGGTGGTCGTTGTGCTTACAGCCCAACACCGTGCAGGACGTTTGGCATTTGCCAGAGAACACCAAGATTGGCAAATTCGCCACTGGTGCCCTGTGCTCTTCACAGATGAAATCAGGTTCTCACTGATCACATGTGACAGAGTCTGGAGACGCCAAGGAGAATGTTCTGCCCAAACATACTCCAGCATGACCGGTTTGGCAGTGGGTCAGTAATGGTGTGGGGTGGCATTTCTTTGGGGGGCCGCACAGCCCTCCATGTGCTCGCCAGAGGTAGCCTGACTGCCATTATGTACCAAAATGAGATCCTCAGACCCCTTGTGAGACCATATGCTGGTGCGGTTGGCCCTGGGTTCCTCCTAATGCAAGACAATGCTAGACCTCATGTGGCTGGAGTGTGTCAGCAGTTCCTGCAAGATGAAGGCATTGATGCTATGGACTGGCCCGCCCGTTTCCCAGACCTGAATCCAATTGAGCACATCTGGGACATCATGTCTCGCTCCATCCACCAACGCCACGTTGTACCACAGGCTGTCCAGGAGTTGGCGGATGCTTTAGTCCAGGTCTGGGAGGAGATCCCTCAGGAGACCATCCGCCACCTCATCAGGAGCATGCCCAGGCGTTGTAGGGAGGTCATACAGGCACGTGGAGGCCACACACACTACTGAGCCTCATTTTGACTTGTTTTAAGGACATTACATCAAAGTTGGATCAGCCTGTAGTGTGTTTTTCCACTTTAATTTTGAGTGTGACTCCAAATCCAGACCTCTATGGGTTAATAAATTTGATTTCCATTGATAATTTTTGTGATTTTGTTGTCAGCACATTCAACTATGTAAAGAACAAAGTATTTAAAAATAATATTTCATTCATTCAGATCTAGGATGTGTTATTTTAGTGTTCCCTTTATTTTTTTGAGCAGTGTAATTGCACCGTTTGTAGCTTGTACAGAATGCAGCAGCCAGGCTGTTACCTAACCAGCGCTTTCCTACCAATGAAACACCCATTCACTGCTCCCTGCACTGGCTGCCTGTAAGATGGTGACTATTACATAATCTTACTGACTCTCCCAGCCCTACATGACCAGGGTCCATGGTACCAGAAGCAGCTTCTGCCTCCTTACTGCCCAGCTTTCTTACTTCCACCTGCAGATGAAGGACTGTTACCAGCAGTATCAAGAGTCCTCATGCTGTGAGACAGGGTGGGGAGTGGGGGCTGCCGGAGGCACTGTGTGTGGGTAATATTGTCCCCAAGCAGCACTGAGGGGGCAGAGGGGAAGACGGTGGGTGGCAGTAGAGGGGGGACAGGGTGAGTAGCAGTAGTGGAAGGAGACAGCGGTGGCAGTAGTGGGGGAGACAGGGTGAGTGGCAGTAGTGGAGGGAGACAGGGCAGGTGGCAGTATTGGGGACAGGGTGGGTGACAGTAGTGTGGGGAGAGACAGGGCGGGTGCAGTAGTGGGGGGACAGAGTGGGTGGTAGTGGGGAGGAAAGGGGGGTTGCAGTAGTGGGGGATGATGGTAGATGGAAGGAGACAGGGCAGATGGCAGTAGTGGGGGGAGACAGGGTGGGTGGCAGTAGTGGGGGGGAGACAGGACGGGTGGCAGTACTGGGGGGGAGACAGGGCAGATGGTCACAGTGCAGTACCAGGGGCTGCTGGAGGCAGTAAAGAGGTGTATGGGTCCCACACAGAACCAGTTGATAATTAGACTTAATGATGATTATGCTTCCTTATTTCTAATTGATCCCTTGTATGTGTTACTGTTATTTGCTATGTCCGCCTTTATGTGTGTTCTGTGTAATAATCCTGAAAGTAGTGCTGCTACCGATCTCATATCATTTGTAGTAACTTGGAAAAGATGAGATATGAGGTGCACTCTGGAAGCTTATAGGGGGTTAATCAGAGATGAACACAGATGTGACATCACGCAGCCCCCCTGGAAAAATGGTCCAGGCCCGCCCGCATTCACCCCTCAAGGATGCAGCCACAATGTGTGTGTCTGTGCGGCCGCTGTGCATGTGCATTTTGCCACCTCCAGCAAACTGCTGCGTGCCACTATTGCGGGTGGGTCTGAATGACCCCCATAGGCTGTTGTGTAAAGTATTTAAGTTTGAAATGTAGACAAAAATCTGTGTATTAAAGATATGAAATAAAGTTGTTTAAAAACAAAAGATTTCCGTTGAGTCTTTTTATGTGTCTGTGTATTATCTTATTTCCAGATAATTGTCGCTATGGTGACAGAAACAATTTCCTGTTAATGTGTCACTTGTGTTGTTACTTTTGTGTCCATATAATATCAGTGTTGCGGTGTATAAATATCCCGTCTGGTGTGTAAAGGTGGATACACACGCTGCCATTGTGACTGCGATTTCCCTTGAACTGGCCGGAGCCCAGAACCAGCAATAGTGACTGTATGTACTTGTGATTGTGGCTATGTCTGATTGTGACAGCTCATGTGAATAGTGAGGTGACATTACAGGGGGGGTCTCTGTGTAACTAGAGGCAGACATTATATGTCAGTGTGTATATGTGGAGTGGGGGCAGTGGCCTGTCAGGAAGCTGCAATTACATCATGTGATTTCCTCATTTCCATTTCTCATACGTCCTAGAGGATGCTGGGGATGCCTCAAAGAACCATGGGGGTATAGAAGGGATCCGCAGGAGACATGGGCACACTATAAGACTGAATGGGTGTGAACTGGCTCCTCCCTCTATGCCCCTCCTCCATACTCCAGTTAGATTCTGTGCCCAGCGAGACTGGATGCACACTGAGGAGCTCTCCTGAGTTTCTCAGAAAAATACTTTATTTAGTTTTGTTATTTTCAGGGAGACCTGCTGTCTACAAGCTCCCTGCATCGTGGGACGGAAGAGAAGCAGACCTACTTCTTAAGAGTTCAAGGGCCCTGCTTCTTAGGCTACTGGACACTATTAGCTCCAGAGGGTTCGGTCACTACGGTACGCCTAGCTGCTTGTTTCCAGAGCCGCGCCGTCGCCCCCTCACAAAAGCCGTAAGATAGAAGCCGGGTGAGTATGAGAAGGCAAAAGACTTCAGTGACGGCAAAACAGGTACCGCGCTGCGCGCCATGCTCCCACGCTTATCACAGCACTGCAGGGCGCAGGGGGGCACCCTGGGCAGCATGAGACCTTAGATCAGACTGGCATGCATAGTAACAGTGCTCCGGGCACTAGTTCAGGGACCCCCACCAGTATAATCAGTATTTTGAGTGGGACTCAAGCACGCCATGTAGGGGGCGTGGCTTAGCCACACAGCTCTGACCAGCGCCATCTTCTCTCTCAGAAGCTGCAGAGATGCTGACTCTGTCCTCCGCACTGCTGTACAAGTAACAGGGTGAAAAATGGGGGAGGGGGGCACAGGCAATTTGGTGCTGATTGATTATATTAAAAAGCGCTAACAGGGCTGGGCAGTCACCTTACTGGCCTCAGTACCGGGATAGGCGCTGGTGTGAGCTGGCAGGTCTCTGTGCCCCTCTTGCAGGCTTTATTGTGGGTCTGTCTCATATAGCCCCAGTGGTTGGCAAGTGTGTGTTGACATGTCTGAGGCAGAATGCTCTTCCCATGAGGAGGCTGGTGTGGGGACAGAAAATACTGTGAGAGTGTGGCTGTATCGGCACCGCCAACGGATGATTGGGTGAATATGTTGAGTGATTTAAATGAGAATGTGACAAAATTGACTAAGAGATTTGATAAATCTGAGTTTAAGAACCAAACATGGAGAAAATCCATTGAAGATGCTTTGTCACAGACCCAGACCCCTACGGGGTCGCAGAAAAGTGCATTTGCACAGATAGTAGATACAGATACCGACACGGACTCCGTGATTCCAGTGTCGACTATAGTGATGCCAGATTACATCCAAAACTGGCCGAGAGTATTCGGTACATGATTGTGGCGATAAAGGACGTACTACATATTACTGAGGACCCTGCTGTCCCTGATACAAGGGTCTGTATGTATAAAGGAAAGAAACCTGAGGTAACGTTTCCTCCCTCTCATGAACTGAATGCACTTTTTGAAAAGGCTTGGGAAAATCCTGACAAAAAGATACAGGTTTCCAAAAGGATTCCACTGGCATATCCGTTCCCCTCTGGGGACAGGGAAAGGTGGGAGTCAACCCCCACAGTAGACAAAGCTTTATTGCGTCTATCCAAAAAGGTGGCACTTCCGTCCCCTGACACAGCAGCCCTAAAGGATCCTGCCGATCGTAAGCAGGAAAATACACTAAAATCAATTTATGTCACTACAGGGTCGCTACTCAGGCCTGCCGTTGCTACGGCATGGGTGAGTAGTGCTATTGAAAAGTGGGCAGATAACTTGTCATCTGAGGTAGATTCACTAGATAGGGATAGTGTACTTTTGACTCTGGGTCACATCAGGGACGCTGCAGCATATTTAAAAGAAGCTGTAAGGGATTTTGGCCTTTTGGGTTCGAGGGCCAATGCCATGGTGGTCTCTGCAAGGAGAGCGTTGTGGTTACATCAATGGAATGCTGATGCTGACTCTAAGAAGGCGATGGAGGCTCTACCGTTTAACGGTATGGTTTTGTATGGCGACGGCCTCACTGACCTGGTGTCTATGGCAACCGCGGGTAAGTTTTCCTTTTTACCTTATGTCCCTGCGCAGCAGAAGAAATAGCCTCACTATCAGATGCAGTCCTTTCGGCCCAATAGATTCAAAAAAGGACGTGGGTCCTCCTTCCTTGCTGCAAGGGGGAGAGGTCCGGGAAAAAGGTCATAGGCTGTGGCAAGTTCCCAGGAGCAGAAGTTCTCTCCGTCTTCTACCAAATCTACTGCATGACGCTGGGGCTCCTCTGCGGGAGTCTGCACCGGTGGAGGCACGTCTCAAGCTCTTCAGCCACGTCTGGGTGCACTCGGACCTGGATCCCTGGATAGTAGACATTGTAACCCAGGGGTACAAGTTAGAGTTTCAGGACATGCCCCCTTACCGATTTTTCAAATCGGCCTTGCAAGCTTCTCTTCCAGAAAGAGAGATAGTAAGCGCTGTGATACTAAAGTTGTGTCAAAATCAAGTGATTGTCACGATACCCCAGTCTCAACAGGGGGAAGGGTTTTATTCGAGCCTGTTTGTGGTCCCAAAGCCGGATGGCTCAGTCAGATCGATTCTACACCTAAAATCCCTCAATTTCTTTCTGAAAAGATTCAAGTTCAAGATGGAGTCTCTACGAGCAGTGATCTCCAGTCTGGAGGAGGGGGATTTTATGGTGTCAGTCAACATAAAAGACACCTACTTACATGTCCCCATATATCCTCCACATCAGGCTTACCTGAGATTTGCTGTGCAGGATTGTCATTACCAATTTCAGACGTTGCCGTTTGGTCTGTCCACCAATCCGAGAATTTTCACCAAAGTAATGGCGGAAATGATGGTTCTCCTGCGCAAGCAGGGTATCACAATTATCACGTACTTGGACGATCTGATAAAAGGTCGAGGTCCAAGGAGCAATTGTTGAAGAATGTTGCCCTTTCACTGTCGATTCTGCAAAACACGGTTGGCTCCTAAATTTGCCAAAATCACAGTTGAATCCGACGACACGGCTGTCGTTCCTGGGTATGATTCTGGAGACAGAATTGCAGAGAGTTTTTCTTCCAGTGGAAAAAGCTCTGGAAATACAGAACATGGTAAAACCGATTCTGAAACTGGCAAAGTTGTCAGTTCTTCACTGCACTCGGTTGCTGGGGAAGATGGTGGCGGGCTACGAGGCCATACCGTATGGCAGGTTCCATGCCAGGGTGTTTCAGTGGAACCTGCTGGACCAATGGTCCGGGTCTCACCTGGACATGCACCGGAAAATAATTCTATCTCCCAGGACCAGAATTTCCCTTCTGTGGTGGCTGCACAGTTCTCACCTTCTGGAGGGACGCAGGTTCGGGATTCAGGATTGGATCCTGGTGATCACAGATGCAAGCCTCCAAGGCTGGGGAGCAGTCACACAGGGAAGAAATTTTCAGAGAAAGTTGTCAAGCCAGGAAGCTTGTCTACACATAAACATTCTGGAATTAAGAGCCATCTACAAAGGCATACTGCAAGCAGAACATCTTCTTCAGGTCTGCCGGTCTTGATTCAGCCAAGGCGGAACAAAAAGCAGAGCAGCGATGGCCGAGGCCACGATGATTCTTCGCTGGGCGGAAAGACATGCCAGCGCTCTGTCAGCGGTCTTCATTCCAGGAGTGGACAACTGGGAAGCGGACTTCCTCAGCAGACACGATCTCCATCCAGGAGTGTGGGGTCTTCATCAAGAGGTCTTTGCAGAAGTGACAAGTCGTTGGGGAGTTCCTGAAGTGGACATGATGGTGTCCCGCCTCAACATTAAACTTCAGAGATATTGTTCCAGATCAAGGGACCCTCAAGCGATAGCGGTGGACGCCCTAGTGACACTGTGGGTGTTTCAGTCGGTCTATGTGTTCCCTCCACTTCCACTCATTCCGAAGGGGATAAAAATTATAAGAAGAACAAGAATTCAGGCGATCCTCATTGTTCCGGATTGGCCAAAAAGGGCCTGGTATCCAGATCTTCAGGAGTTGCTCATAGAAGAACCCTGTCCTCTTCGGGAGGACCTGTTACAACAGGGGCCGTGCGTGTATCAGGACTTACTGCGGCTGCGTTTGACAGCGTGGCAGTTGAACGCAAAATCCTAGCCCGAAAGGTATTCCCAGTGTAGTCATTCCTACACTTCTTCAGGCTAGAAAAGAAGCAACAGCAAAGCATTACCACTGTATTTGGAGAAAATATGTGTCTTGGTGTGAATTCAAGAAGGCTCCTACGGAAGAATTTCAGGTGTGGATGCGGGCCTAAAGCTAGGCTCTATTAAAGTACAGATTTCAGCCTTGTCGGTCTTTTTTCAAAAAGAATTGTCCTCCATTCCAGAAGTTCAGACCTTCGTAAAAGGCGTGCTGCACATCCAACCTCCCTTTGTGCACCCAGTGGCACTATGGGACCTTAATGTGGTATTGCAATTCTTGCAATCACATTGGTTTGAACCTTTATGCAAGGTTGAGTTAAAATTCCTTACTTGGAAAGTTGTCATGTTGTTGGCCTTGGCATCTGCAAGACGAGTGTCTGAATTGGCGGCTTTGTCTCACAAAAGCCCCTATTTGATTTTCCATGCTGATAGAGCAGAGTAGAGAACTCGTCAGCAATTTCTGCCAAAAGTGGTTTCATCATTTCATGTTAACCAGACAATTGTAGTGCCAGTGGCTACTGACGCCTTGGCGGAGTCAAAGTCTCTCAATGTGGTCAGAGCTTTGAGGATCTATGTCGCCAGAATGGTGCAGATTAGGAAAACAGAGGCTCTGTTTGTCCTGTGGGCTCCCAACAAGACTGGGGCTCCTGCTTCTAAGCAGACTATTGCGCTGGATTTGTAATACGATTCAGCAGGCTCATTCTACGGCTGCCCAGGGAGTCTCAGGGTTACAACTTTGCCGAGCTGCTACTTGGTCGGGTTTAAACACCTTTGCAAAGTTTTACAAGTTTGATACCCTGGCGGAGGAGGACCTCTTGTTTGGTCAATCGGTGCTGCAGAGTCATCCGCACTCTCCCGCCCGTTCTAGAGCTTTGGTATAAACCCCATGCTTCTTGAAGCATCCCCATCATCCTCTAGGACGTATGAGAAAATAGGATTTTAATACCTACCGGTAAATCCTTTTCTCTTAGTCCATAGAGGATGCTGGGCACCTGTCCCAGTGCAGGCTGTACCTGCAGTTTGGTTATAGTTACGCTCAGGTTGAGTTCAGTCAATTCGTGACTGTTGTTGGTCATGCCGTTGCATGCGTTGTTGTTGTTTGTTGAATGCCATGTTGTACGGCGTGTTAGCGGTGTGAGCTGGTATGTATCTCGCCCTAGTTTAAAATAATGAAATAAATCCTTTTCCTTGAAATGTCCGTCTCCCTGGGCACAGTTCCTATAACTGGAATCTGGAGGGGGCATAGAGGGAGGAGCCAGTTCACACCCATTCAAAGTCTTATAGTGTAACCATGTCTCCTGCGGATCCCTTCTATACCCCCATGGTTCTTGAAGCATACCCTCATATCCTCTACGGACTAAGAGAAAAGGATAGGTATTAAAATCCTATTATTCCCTTCTGCTATGTGTATATGTATGTTTTTTTGTTTTAAATTAATTGTCTGTTCAAATGTTGTTGTTTTTTTTTTACTTGTAGGTGAATTAGGGTTGTTGTATTTAAATAATAAACTTACCTGACCCTTACCTGGAAATGTCCATGTATGAAGGTATGGGAGATACCTGCTGCAGTCCCTTCTACTTACATTTGGGAGGTCCGGTTGTTTTGGGGGAATTAGCAGCAAATAGTAAATGATACATTGTCTCCATAACGTCTCGCTGACCCTCTGATTATTACAAAAATATGTTACACAAAATGACATTTGCATTAACAGCCATTAATTAAACAAGAAAAACACAACACAATTTTTAAAACATTTTTTTTTAAACTTTATATATAAAATATAGAAGAAAATTGCCAGTTTTGGTCCAAACTCATTGACTCTATCAGGAGAACAAGAGCCTTTGTAGCAAGGACTATGCCAACAGTAACCAGTAGAGGAATCAGGCGTATCCCACAGAATATCAGTGCTGTCACCATACATTGGGGAGAGAAGATAAAGTGCAGATTTCTGACCAGTGCTTTTAGAAGGAACATAAGAAGTGTATAGATCACAATGATCAGAAGTCCGGGACAATTAGGTCAAGAAACCAACGCTGTTGTACCAATGACCTCAATACAGGTCACTTGGAGCAAGAGACTAGGGTAAGGGCAACAACAATTTCTCTTACATCCTAGAGGATGCTGGGGACTCCGTAAGGACCATGGGGATAGACGGGCTCCGCAGGAATGTCTGTGGGGACATTTATCTGGCACTGAGGGCATTTATCTGGCTTTGTGGGGGCATTTATCTGCCACTATGGGGACATTTATCTGCCACTATGGGGACATTTATCTGGCACTGAGGGCATTTATCTGGCTTTGTGGGGGCATTTATACACTGTGGGGTATTTATCTGGCACTGGGGGCATTTATCTGACACTGGGGGCATTTATCTGGCACTCTGGGGACATTTATCTGGCACTGGAGGCATTTATCTGGCACTGTGGGGGCATTTATCTAGCACTATGGGGGCATTTATCTGGTACTGTGGGGACATTTATCTGGCACTGTGGGGACATTTATCTGGCACTGTGGGGACATTTATCTGGCACTGTGGGGACATTTATCTGGCACTGTGGGGCATTTATCTGGCACTGTGGGGGCATTTATCTAGCATTGTGGGGGCTTTTCTGTATCTACATATCTGGCACTGTGTGGCCATTTATGTATCTGGCATTGCTGGGGGGCATGTCATGTGTAGCTGGCACGGCTGGGGGGCATGTCATGTGTAGCTGGCACGGCTGGGGAGCATATCATGTAGTGTTCCCGCTAGGCGTCTGTGGCTAGGCAATGTGTCTAACGTGCTCTGCCTGGCGCAAAGTGTCTAACGTGCTCTGCCTGGCGCAAAGTGTCTAACGTGCTCTGCCTGGCGCAAAGTGTCTAGGAGGTTCTACCTGGTGCAGTGTGTATTAACTGCACTACTGTGTGGTGTAATGCGAATTGCCACTATTATGTGGCCACGCACCTTCCCCACGAAGCAACGCCCCTAAATTTTTGCTGCGCGCCTTCGGCGTGCACTGTCCATGCTTTACCATGTAGGTAGATGAGCACCAAGCATTACAGTATGTACGTCATTTTGCCCTCCTAACTTAAAAATGTGCCCTCCCTGCCCTAAAAATAGGATTTTGGTACTTACCAGATAAATCCTTTTCTTTGAATCCATAGGGGGCACTGGAGTACTCTTGGGATATGGACGGCTTCCACAGGAAGTAGGCACTGAATAAATTAATTCTGGAACTATATCTCCCCTCCATATCCCTGAGTACCTCAGTGTTTTTTACTGAGCCGAACAGGAGCGATAGAGAGGTTGACAATGGAGCATTACATATAACATAGCGGACAACAATAAAGTTGACCCAACATTACGGACAACTAAACAGTTGACACCATAACTTGTTAATCTGAACCAGTCGGTGAAAGTGTGTTACCATAAAATCTATTGAACCTACCACAAACCAGGTAAACTGCTCTGGGTGGGCGTCCAGTGCCCCCTATGGATTCAAAGAAAAGGATTTATCTGGTAAGTACCAAAATCCTATTTTCTTTTTCATCCACTAGGGGTCACTGGAGTACTCTTGGGACGTACCAAAGTTTCCCCCGCGGGCGGGAGAGCTGTTTGGCACTTGTAACACTAGGCGGCCAAAGCTAGATGCTGATGCCGCAAACGTATCAAACTTGTAGAGGCACATAAACGTGTGCACCGAAGACCATGTAGCCGCCCGGCAAAGCTGCGTCGCAGAAGCTCCACGACTCGCTGAACATGATGTTCCCACAGCACGTGTGGAATGAGCTGTTATCGATGTAGGCGGCTGTAACCTAGCCCGAAGGTAAGCCTGACGTATGGTCACTTTAATCCAACTGGATAAGGTCTGCCTAGAAGCTGGCCAACCCATCTTGGCAGCATCATAGAGAGCAAACAACGTATCAGTCTTACGAACGGTCGACGTTCGGGATACATAAATGCGTAAAGCGCGTACCACATCCAACCTACCAGAGTCTCCTGTTAACATAGGAACTACTATTGGTTGATTGATGTGAAAAGATGACACTACCTTTGGTAGAAAAGCAGAATTCGCTCGGAATTCCGCTCCGTCATCATGAAACACTAAATACAGTGGTTTCCACGACAAAGCACCCAATCTGAAACACGCCTTGCTGACGCTAAGGCTAAAGGAAACATTATTTTCCCAAGTGAGAAATTTAATATCCACTTGTTGTAAGGGTTCATAATAAAAAGACTAAGAAATCTAAAAACCAGATTCAAGTCTTATGGCGCAGTAGGTAGAGTGAATGGAGGCTGAACTCTGAGGACACCCTGCATAAAAGGTGTGAACCGACGGCAATAGGGCCAATCTACTATGAAAATAAATGGACAACTCAGATATCCGCACTTTTAGTGTGGATAAATTCAGACCTCTATCTAACCTAGGCACGCCAAATTCTGTAATAATGAGCTGCCGTAACCGGCTTCCTAGCTCGTAACATGGTTGGAATAACCGATTCTGGAATGTCCTTTCTTCTTAAGAGGGCTGTCTCAACAGCCACCCCGTCAAACGCGGCCGCGCTAAAATCGGGTAAAAGGAAAGGACCCTGCTGTAACAGGTCAGAACGTAGTGGGAGCGGCCAAAGACCGACTGCGAGTAGACCGCGGAGATCCAAGAATCAAGCTCTCCGAGGCCAAAGAGGCGTCACTAGTATAACTGTGACGGACTCCCTTTGATCCGTTTTAGCCACAGAGGGAGCAGCGGAAATGGTGGAAATAGATACACGAGACTGTATGGCCACGTGATTGTGAGAGCATCCACCGCCACTGCCTTTGGATCTCTCATTCTGGACACGACCTGGGGCGTTTGATGATTGTGGCGAGATGCCATCAGGTCCACCTGCGGGAAACTCCACTTCTGGACCAGCATGTGAAATACTTCTGGATTTAATGCCCATTCTCCTGGATGAAAATTCAGACGGCTGAGATAATCCGTCTCCCAGTTGTCCACTCCCGGAATGACTACAGCCGACAATATCATTTGGTGATACTCGGCCCAATAGAGGATTCAAGCTACAGATGTGACAACTTACATCTTTGCTTTTTTTTTTTTTTTTTACAAATTTGGCACAACATGCAAAACACAGCTAAACTGTTTTTCATGAGAAGCGAGTGGATGAATTTGTTTGCCATAAAAGAATATGTATAAAGTAACATATTAAGGAAGCAAATTTAAGAAAAAAAAAAACACAAGACATGACTAAATCTCTGAGTATATAGCATGCAAAACTGTGCCATACATGACGGGATATAGCAAAGATGTATGTGAACACATCTGTACTTCCCGCATTGCCATACGGCTTT
Organism: Pseudophryne corroboree; assembly: GCF_028390025.1. NCBI lineage: Eukaryota > Metazoa > Chordata > Amphibia > Anura > Myobatrachidae > Pseudophryne > Pseudophryne corroboree. The sequence goes on along the minus strand of NW_026967536.1, from coordinate 356,977 downwards.
TCGTTCCTCCTCGTTTGTTGATGTATGCGACTGCTGTCGCATTGTCTGACTGCACCTGAACAGCCTGAGCCTGCAGCCTGTGCACTGCCTGTCATAGCGCATTGTAAATTGCCCGGAGTTCCAGGACATTTATAGACAGCAAACTTTCGTGATCCGCCCAGAGACCCTGGAGCTGATAATTTTGAACTACAGCTCCCCAACCTCTGAGACTTGCGTCCGCCGTGAGAATTATCCAATTCCAGGCACCGAACCGTTTCCCTGCGGTTAGATTCTGTACTTTGAGCCACCAGAGTAGAGACTCTCTGGCCCTTGGAGACAACCTCACTTCTGCAGTAAATCTGCAGATGCGAGCCCACCACTGTGCGAACACATCCAATTGAAAAGGACGTGAGTGAAGTCCTCCGAACTGAAGCGCTTCGAAAGCCGCCACCATTGTGTCTAATAGGCGAATGCACAAGTGAACCGAGACTGTGCGTGGCTTGAGCACTAATTGTACCAGATGACGAATTACCTGTACTTTCTGTTCGGGTATGTAAATTCTTTGATTTAACGTATTGAGAATCATACCTAGGAATTGAAGTCGTTGAGACGGAATCATTCAGGAATTCGCGTAGACAATGGTAGGAAATCAGATTTTCCTTCCCACTTGGTCTGCGATCTATCTTTGGAATCCGTCTCCGCCTGTTAGGAACGTAGCCAAAGTGGACGTTATGCGCTACTAGCGAAGCTGAAAACGCAAGAACCAACTGCCAACGTCCAAAGAAGCTGTAGGCAGCAAGAAGTGTAAGGTGGTCTTTATTTAGAGTAAACCTGAACTGGAATGCCCTGCCACTACAGCCTTGTTACCTCAAACCCTTACCAAAGCAGGGCGAAGCAACAGCCCTACTGCTGTGTAGGGTATACTCCGATATGTAGTAAAACACCCAATAATTGCAATTGTCTCTGATTGGGAATTGTTCAGCCTTCGCTGAGAACCTGACGTACTGGCCTGGTGCTATGAGGGCTGGCGGCAAATCAACCGCAACAATGTAACTGAAACTGTCTGTGCAGTCTTTACGCAGAGTACTAACCACTATACGATCACGGCAACTTAAACGAGCCAGGTAGGAGACGACCTACAATCCTGTTAACTATAGTCAGATGCGATATACATTGCGCCACTGGCCCAGATTCGTATTTGTCCGACACACTGTGTGACCGACTTTGCAGCGAAGCTGCTTGTTTGATTATGCATTAGACTTAGTGATCATGTACTCCAACCAGTAAGTACACCACGGAAGTAACGTGTGTATAAACCTGCATTACCGTGCATGTGGTTACCAGCAATAGTGAATCCTGTAGAGTCATGCTGTACAAACAATTAATAAATTACACTCCTAACAACACCCCGCTCCTCCAGAGTCTAAGTGTTGTAGGGCAGCAACTTCCGAGAAAGAACCAGGAAGTAACATTAAAGCAAAAAAAAGGTCCTACCATGTTTTTTTTTTTTTTTTTTTTAAACACCTGTTAAACCAGGATCTGAACCAGTGTCCATGCAAACACAATGTTCACTGTGGCCGGAAACCTAACCACTTGGCTACAGAGCCACCTGTAAAACAATAAGCAAAGCTGCTGCAGGTGTGGCCATGTTTGCAGTGCTCAACAGATACTGTTAATAAGCACTGAGTGCTGACCAATAATTCTTGCTTACTGCAAAATAGACTTTTAATGTCAGCATATTATATATATATATATATATATATATATATATATACACACACACACACATACATACAACAATGTATATTCACACATATTCAGACTTTAATAAATATATATATACATACACATTATATATATACATATACACATATCCTGATACACAGGTATAACACATTTTTACAAGTCTGAAACTAAATGTGACCTCACACAGGCTTAAAACCTGAGATGACTGCTGCTTGACCACAGCTTAGTTAATGGGCCCTTCTAGTGGCCGGCGCCGGGAGCGCGCTCTGGAGAGCTATCCTGACTGTAAAACCTATGGTAGGTTTATATTGATAGTGTAAGCCCAAACTGAGCTATTTTTAACAGTTTAAACTAGCATTTATCACTGGTAGTACACTGGTGATACATGTAATACATGTATGTAGGTGATCACTGGTGATACATGATACTAGCATGTATCACTGGTAGTTGGATCACCAGATTTCCCCAGATGGCAAAACAGTATGCAACCCTGCTTAGCTTCCAAGCTCAGATGAGTTTGGGCGTATCCAGTGTGGTGTGGCTGTAGATTAAAAAATACCTACAACACCTTGTACTCCCAGGTGGCTAATCAGGCCCAACCCTGCTTAGCTTCCAAAATCAGATGAGATTGGGCGTATCCAGTGTGGTGTGGCCAAGTGAATTAAGCCAAAGCTGCTGCAGGTGAGACCTGAACTCATACTGCTCCACAGATACTGTTTCATAAGCACCATGTGCTGACCAAATGTTATAACATATCTTACTTTACAACACTGAACAAAGCCAGAATTTGGCTGTCACAACCATGATTCAGATTTGTAGTCTTTAGGATAATATCATTATAAACAGTTATGCATAACCATGTTTTAGACATGGCAGGGAAACTGCTTATTATTAATTGCTGGTGTCTTACTCATGCAGACAGACAATACAAAAAACAAAACAAAGACAGACAACTTGTACGACTCAGTAAATAGCACTAAGGTGTCTCTATAACTATATATCTGGCCAAGTGCAGTGCACGCCAGCCATATTGCTCCCAAATTCCCCTTAACACCCCTGCGCCTTCAATGGAGGAGAGATGTAACACAGGAAATTCTGGAAATACAACAGAAAACATGGTTAATCTTGTTTTAACAAAGACTTCATAGCCTATTGTAATACATATGCAGCACTGCTGTATTCCTTTATCAATAAGAGTTGAATCATGAGATTTTATCCAGTGACCCTGACATTTCTGTGTACAGGGAACATCACTGTGGCAGCAAAGTTACTCACTATAAGAAACCTGCCTTTTGACTCTCATTTGTGTGCCCCCCCATGCTCCGTATACCGTTCTCTATACACGGAGCCGGGCTATGGTGGAGAGGGAGCCCAAAGCGGCATCGAGGGCCTGGGCCACACACACACACACACACACAGTATCCCACACAGTGGGGCGGCAGCTTGAGCTGACCGCCCCGTTCAACATACCTGGACCCTGTGATGTGGGCTATGACGGGGCTTCTCTGTAAGATCCGTCCAGCCTTTACTGCAGGTTTTAGTCCTGCACGTGGTAGTGAGGGAGCTCTTTTTAGAGAGGTCCGACACCCACAGCTGCTAAAGCAGCCTTCACTATCCCGGACCCACGCCTATTGGAAGGGGGGAAGGGATGTGGTAAATCGTTGAAAAAAGAAAAACTTAGAAAAAAATCCAATGAAATGTGGACCTCTGTGGCAGCAAAGCCACAAGCCTACTAACTGCGTCGAGCACAGAAAAAACACTGAGGTACTCAGGGATATGGAGGGGAGATATAGTTCCAGAATTAATTTATTCAGTGCCTACTTCCTGTGGAAGCCGTCCATATCCCAAGAGTACTCCAGTGACCCCTAGTGGATGAAAAAGAAAAGTGAACACTATCGTGTAACTGGCACTGCTGTGGGGCATATTGTGTGTAGCTGTCACTGCTGGGGGCATATCATGTCTATCTGGCACTATACTGGAGACATTGTGTGTAAGGAACACTACTGTGGCTGCTATGTGTAAGGCTGCTAATTGTGTGCGTAGAGAGGGTGTGAAAACATATTTATTTATAGCCTAATAATATGAAGTTATGAGGCAACGCCCACTTTCCAAGAGGCCACACCCACTTTTGCTGGAGCGCGCGCCAAATGGGGGGGGGGGGGGCGCTTTTACATGTTTTCGATCAGGGTGCTAGTAGGCCTTATCCTTGGCTCTTGCTCCAAAGTGAATTTCATGAGGTGATAAACCACAGCATTGGCTTGTAAACCTCACCCGTCCCGGCTCCTGAACGTTGCGATTCCATGTACTTCTTGTGCTCCTACAAAAACACTTTGAAAATGTGCGATCTTCTTCTTTACCCAATTTAAGTCTGCAGCGCTGTTCCTGGCTCTACTGTGTCTGATCAGCTGGTCATATGCCCGATTCCTCTGTGTCCTTTTGGCATAGTCCACACTTATTACACACCACAGGCGCTCGTTCTCATGATACAATTCAATGAATCCAGACCAGAATTTGTGATTTTCCTCTGCTGACACATCTGTGGGAAAAATATTATACACAATTTAACTACAAAGTGCAGGTGTAATGTACACACCTGTGTCATACAACCTGTATAGTAACACACAAACAGCAACTTGAATTGTGAGCACCCAGCTGAAAATAGAAACCCATCTCCAGCGCCGTTACACATTATTACACATCCGTAATGCCCATTACACATTATTACACATCCGTAATGCCCATTACACATTATTACACATCCGTAATGCCCATTACACATTATTACACATCCGTAATGCCCATTACACATTTGTACACACCATTATGCCCATTACACATTATTACACATCCGTTATGCCCATTACAGATTATTACACACCGTTATGCCCATTACACATTATTACACATCCGTAATGCCCATTACACATTATTAAACACTGTTGTTTCCATTACACATCCGTAATGCCCATTACACATTTGTACACACCATTATGCCCATTACACATTATTACACATCCGTTATGCCCATTACAGATTATTACACACCGTTATGCCATTACACACCGTAATGCCCATTACACATTATTACACATCCGTAATGCCCATTACACATTATTACACACCATAATGCCCATTACACATTATTACACACCGTAATGCCCATTACACATTATTACACACCGTAATGCCCATTACACATTATTACACACCCGTTATGCCCATTACAGATTATTACACACCGTTATGCCCATTACACATTATTACACACTGTAATGCCCATTACACATTATTACACACCGTAATGCCCATTACCCATTATTACACACCGTAATGCCCATTACACATTATTACACACCCGTTATGCCCATTACAGATTATTACACACCGTTATGCCCATTACACATTATTACACACTGTAATGCCCATTACACATTATTACACACCGTAATGCCCGTTACACATTATTACACATCCGTAATGCCCGTTACACATTATTACACACCGTAATGCCCATTACACATTATTACACATCCGTAATGCCCATTACACATTATTACACATCCGTAATGCCCATTACACATTATTACACATCCGTAATGCCCATTACACATTATTACACACCGTAATGCCCATTACACATTATTACACACCGTAATGCCCATTACACATTATTACACATCCGTAATGCCCATTACACATTATTACACATCCGTAATGCCCATTACACATTATTATACACTGTAATGCCCATTACACATTATTACACACCGTAATGCCCATTACACATTATTACACACCGTAATGCCCATTACACATTATTACACACCATTATGCCCATTACACATTATTACTAGAGATGTGCAGCGGGCACTTTTCGTGTTTTGGTTCTGGATTGGTTTTGCCAAAACCACCCTTTCGTGTTTTGGTTTTGGATCTGGATGATTTTTTTAAAAAACACATAAAAACAGCTAAAATCACAGAATTTGGGGTTAATTTTGCTCCTACGGTATTATTAACCTCAATAACATTCATTTCCAGTCTATTCTGAACACCTCACAATATTGTTTTTAGGCCAAAAGGTTGCACCGAGGTGGCTGTTATGACTAAGCTAAGCGACACAAGTGTGCGACAGAAACACCTGGACCATCTAGGAGTGGCACTGCCGTGGCAGACAGGATGGCAGATTTCAAATATAGGCCCCAAACCTCACATGATGCAAAGAAGAAAAAGAGGTGCAATGAGGTGGCTGTATGACTAAGCTAAGCGACACAAGTGTGCGGCACAACATGGGACATGCTGGAATTTGCCCAGATGTAATACACGCACAATATTGGTGACACAGGAGCGTACCCCTAAACCACACACACACACACACCAGTAAAATTCATTTGGATAATAACCCTTTTTTCTCTATCGTCCTAGTGGATGCTGGGGTTCCTGAAAGGACCATGGGGAATAGCGGCTCCGCAGGAGACAGGGCACAAAAGTAAAGCTTTCCGATCAGGTGGTGTGCACTGGCTCCTCCCCCTATGACCCTCCTCCAGACTCCAGTTAGATTTTGTGCCCGGCCGAGAAGGGTGCAATCTAGGTGGCTCTCCTAAAGAGCTGCTTAGAAAAGTTTAGCTTAGGTTTTTTATTTTACAGTGAATCCTGCTGGCAACAGGATCACTGCAACGAGGGACTTAGGGCAGAAGAAGTGAACTCACCTGCGTGCAGGATGGATTGGCTTCTTGGCTACTGGACATCAGCTCCAGAGGGACGATCACAGGTACAGCCTGGATGGTCACCGGAGCCTTGCCGCCGGCCCCCTTGCAGATGCTGAAGTAAGAAGAGGTCCAGAATCGGCGGCAGAAGACTCTTCAGTCTTCTAAAGGTAGCGCACAGCACTGCAGCTGTGCGCCATTTTCCTCTCAGCACACTTCACACGGCAGTCACTGAGGGTGCAGGGCGCTGGGGGGGGGGCGCCCTGGGAGGCAAGATGAAAACCTTTGTTGGCTAAAAATACCTCACATATAGCCTCCGGAGGCTATATGGAGATATTTAACCCCTGCCAGAATCCACTAAAAAGCGGGAGACGAGCCCGCCGAAAAAGGGGCGGGGCCTATCTCCTCAGCACACAGCGCCATTTTCCCTCACAGAAAGGCTGGAGGGAAGGCTCCCAGGCTCTCCCCTGCACTGCACTACAGAAACAGGGTTAAAACAGAGAGGGGGGGCAAAAATAGTGGCAAAATTTATATTATAAAGCAGCTATACAGGGAGCACTTATAATAAGGCTATCCCTGTCACATATAGCGCTTTTGGTGTGTGCTGGCAGACTCTCCCTCTGTCTCCCCAAAGGGCTAGTTGGGTCCTGTCTTCCTTAAGAGCATTCCCTGTGTGTCGGTACGTGTGTCGACATGTATGAGGACGATATTGGTGTGGAGGCGGAGCAATTGCCAAATATGGGGATGTCACCTCCTAGGGGGTCGACACCAGAATGGATGCCTTTATTTATGGAATTACGGGATAGTGTCAACACGCTTAAGCAGTCGTTTGACGACATGAGACGGCCGGACAATCAATTAGTGCCTGTCCAGGCGCCTCAAACACCGTCAGGGGCTGTAAAACGCCCTTTGCCTCAGTCGGTCGACACAGACCCAGACACAGGCACTGATTCCAGTGGCGACGGTGACGAATCAACCGTATTTTCCAGTAGGGCCACACGTTATATGATTTTGGCAATGAAGGAGGTGTTACATTTAGCTGATACTACAGGTACCACTAAACAGGGTATTATGTGGGGTGTGAAAAAACTACCTATAGTTTTTCATGAATCAGAAGAATTAAATGACGTGTGTGATGAAGCGTGGGTTGCCCCCGATAAAAAGATGCTAATTTCAAAGAAGTTATTGGCTTTATACCCTTTCCCGCCAGGGGTTAGGGCGCGCTGGGAAACACCTCCTAGGGTGGACAAGGCGCTCACACGCTTATCTAAACAAGTGGCGTTACCCTCTCCTGAGACGGCCGCACTTAAAGATCCAGCAGAGGATGGAAAATATCCAAAAAAGTATATACACACATACAGGTGTTATACTACGACCAGCTATAGCGACAGCCTGGATGTGCAGTGCTGGAGTAGTTTGGTAAGAGTCCCTGATTGAAAATATTGATACCCTGGATAGGGACAATGTTTTACTGTCGTTAGAGCAAATAAAGGATGCATTTCTTTATATGCGTGATGCACAGAGGGATATCTGCACACTGGCATCACGGGTAAGTGCTATGTCCATTTCGGCCAGAAGAAGTTTATGGACGCGACAGTGGACAGGCGATGCGGACTCAAAACGGCATATGGAAGTTTTGCCGTATAAAGGGGAGGAGTTATTTGGAGTCGGTCTATCAGATTTGGTGGCCACGGCTACAGCCGGGAAATCCACCTTTTTACCTCAAGTCACTCCCCAACAGAAAAAGACACCAACTTTTCAACCCCAGCCCTTTCGTTCCTTTAAAAACAAGAGAGCAAAAGGGCTATTCATATCTGCCACGTGGCAGAGGAAGGGGGAAGAGACAGCAACAGGCAGCTCCTTCCCAGGAACAGAAGCCCTCCCCGGCTTCTACAAAAGCCTCAGCATGACGCTGGGGCTTCTCAAGCGGTCTCGGGGGCGGTGGGCGGTCGTCTCAAGAATTTCAGCGCGCAGTGGGCTCACTCGCGGGTAGATCCCTGGATCCTGCAGATAATATCTCAGGGGTACAGGTTGGAATTAGAGACAGATCCACCTCGCCGTTTCCTGAAGTCTGCTTTACCAACGTCCCACTCCGAAAGGGAGACGGTCTTGGAAGCCATTCACAAGCTGTACTCTCAGCAGGTGATAGTCAAGGTACCTCTTCTACAACAAGGGAAGGGGTATTATTCCACTCTATTTGTGGTACCGAAGCCGGATGGCTCGGTAAGGCCTATTCTAAATCTGAAGTCCTTGAACCTGTACATAAAGAGGTTCAAGTTCAAGATGGAGTCACTCAGAGCAGTGATAGCAAACCTGGAAGAAGGGGACTTTATGGTATCCTTGGACATCAAGGATGCGTATCTCCACGTTCCAATTTACCCCTCACACCAGGGGTACCTCAGGTTCGTAGTACAAAACTGTCACTATCAGTTTCAGACGCTGCCGTTTGGTTTGTCCACGGCACCTCGGGTCTTTACAAAGGTAATGGCCGAGATGATGATTCTTCTTCGAAGAAAAGGCGTATTAATTATCCCATACTTGGACGATCTCCTAATAAGGGCAAGGTCCAGAGAACAGCTAGAGATGGGATTAGCACTGTCTCAAGAAGTGCTAAAACAGCACGGATGGATTCTGAATATTCCAAAATCCCAGTTAATGCCGACAACTCGTCTGCTGTTCCTAGGGATGATTCTGGACACGGTTCAGAAAAAGGTTTTTCTTCCGGAGGAAAAAGCCAAGGAGTTATCCGAGCTTGTTAGGAACCTCCTAAATCCAGGAAGGGTGTCTGTACATCAATGCACAAGAGTCCTGGGAAAAATGGTGGCTTCTTACGAAGCAATTCCATTCGGCAGATTCCACGCAAGAATTTTCCAAAGGGATCTGTTGGACAAATGGTCAGGGTCGCATCTTCAGATGCACCTGCGGATAACCCTGTCTCCAAGGACAAGGGTATCTCTTCTGTGGTGGTTGCAGAGTGCTCATCTATTGGAGGGCCGCAGATTCGGCATACAGGATTGGATCCTGGTGACCACGGACGCCAGCCTGAGAGGCTGGGGAGCAGTCACACAAGGAAGAAACTTCCAGCGAGTGTGGACGAGCCTGGAAACGTCTCGTCACATAAACATTCTGGAACTAAGAGCAATTTACAATGCTCTAAGTCAAGCAGAACCTCTGCTTCAGGGAAAACCGGTGTTGATCCAGTCGGACAACATCACGGCAGTCGCCCATGTGAACAGACAGGACGGCACAAGAAGCAGGAGTGCAATGGCAGAAGCGGAGGATTCTTCGCTGGGCAAAGTGGGGACTTCATCCAGAAGTTTTCCACATGCTAGTAAACCGTTGGGAAAGACCAATGGTGGACATGATGGCGTCTCGCCTCAACAAAAACTGGACAGGTTGGACGTTGGGAAAGACCAATGGTGGACATGATGGCGTCTCGCCTCAACAAAAACTGGACAGGTATTGCGCCAGGTCAAGAGATCCGCAGGCAATAGCTGTGGATGCAGCTGGTAACACCTTGGGTGTACCAGTCGGTGTATGTGTTTCCTCCTCTGCCTCTCATACCAAAAGTATTGAGAATTATACGGCAAAGAGGAGTAAGAACGATACTTGTGGCTCCGGATTGGCCAAGAAGGACTTGGTACCCGGAACTTCAAGAGATGGTCACGGACGATCCGTGGCCTCTACCTCTGAGAAGGGACCTGCTTCAGCAGGGCCCCTGTCTATTTCAAGACTTACCGCGGCTGCGTTTGACGGCATGGTGGTTGAACGCCAGATCCTAAAGGGAAAAGGCATTCCGGAAGAAGTCATTCCTACCTTGATTAAAGCAAGGAAGGAAGTCACCGCGACACATTATCACCGCATTTGGCGAAAATATGTTGCGTGGTGCGAGGATCGGAGTGCTCCGACGGAGGAATTTCAACTGGGTCGATTCCTACATTTCCTGCAATCAGGATTGTCTATTGGTCTCAAATTGGGATCTATTAAGGTTCAAATTTCGGCCCTGTCAATATTCTTCCAAAAAGAATTGGCCTCAGTTCCTGAGGTCCAGACTTTTGTTAAGGGAGTACTGCATATACAGCCCCCTGTGGTGCCTCCGGTGGCACCGTGGGATCTAAATATAAGTTTAGATTTCCTCAAATCCCATTGGTTTGAACCACTAAAAAATGTGGATTTGAAATATATCACATGGAAAGTGACCATGCTACTAGCCCTGGCTTCAGCCAGGAGAGTGTCAGAACTGGCGGCTTTATCTTATAAAAGCCCATATCTAATTTTCCATTCGGATAGGGCAGAACTGCGGACGCGTCCGCATTTTCTCCCTAAGGTGGTATCAGCGTTTCACCTGAACCAGCCTATTCTAGTGCCTGCGGCTACAAGCTACTTGGAGGACTCCAAGTTGTTGGACGTTGTCAGAGCTTTAAAAATATACATTTCAAGGACGTCTGGAGTCAGAAAATCTGACTCGCTGTTTATACTGTATGCACCCAACAAGTTGGGTGCTCCTGCTTCTAAGCAGTCGATTGCTCGTTGGATTTGTAGCACAATTCAACTTGCACATTCTGTGGCAGGCCTGCCACAGCCTAAATCTGTTACGGCCCATTCCACAAGGAAGGTGGGCTCATCTTGGGCGGCTGCCCGAGGGGTCTCGGCATTACAACTTTGCCGAGCAGCTACGTGGTCGGGGGAGAACACGTTTGTAAAATTCTACAAATTTGATACCCTGGCAAAAGAGGACCTGGAGTTCTCTCATTCGGTGCTGCAGAGTCATCCGCACTCTCCCGCCCGTTTGGGAGCTTTGGTATAATCCCCATGGTCCTTTCAGGAACGCCAGCATCCACTAGGACGATAGAGAAAATAAGAATTTACTTACCGATAATTCTATTTCTCGAAGTCCGTAGTGGATGCTGGGCGCCCATCCCAAGTGCGGATTATTCTGCAATACTTGTACATAGTTATTGTTACAAAAATCGGGTTATTGTTGTAGGAAGCCATCTTTCAGAGGCTCCTTTGTTATCATACTGTTAACTGGGTTTAGATCACAAGTTGTACGGTGTGATTGGTGTGGCTGGTATGAGTCTTACCCGGGATTCAAAATTCCTCCCTTATTGTGTACGCTCGTCCGGGCACAGTACCTAACTGGAGTCTGGAGGAGGGTCATAGGGGGAGGAGCCAGTGCACACCACCTGATCGGAAAGCTTTACTTTTGTGCCCTGTCTCCTGCGGAGCCGCTATTCCCCATGGTCCTTTCAGGAACCCCAGCATCCACTACGGACTCCGAGAAATAGAATTATCGGTAAGTAAATTCTTATTATTTGGAGCTATTATAATAATATGCAGCACAGACGAGCGTACCCCTACATCACACAGGGCAAACCCTGTAAAATTGATTTCGATAATATAAGTAATGTATATAACCCTTTAATTTGGAGTAAATAATATACAGGACCCCACCACTGGACTGATGCAGCACAAGACAGTACCACTGAACTGGATTTATTCGGTAGTACCCCAGGACTGGATTTATATGGCAGTATCACTGTAATTATACGGAATTATCACTGGAATTATATGGCAGTACCACTGGACTGTATTTATACGGCAGTATCACTGGAGTTATACGCCACTACCACTGGAATTATATGGTAGTATCACTGGATGTATATGGCAGTGCCACTGGACTTACACGGCAGTACCACTGGTCTGGATTTATACGGCAGTATCACTGGATTTATACACGAGTACCACTGGAATTATCAGTATCACTGGAATTATATGGCAGTACCACTGGACTGGATTTATACGGCAGTATCGCTGAATTTATACGCCAGTACCACAGGAATTACATGGCAGTATCACTGGAATTATACGGCAGTACCACTGGATTTATATGGCAGTATCACTGGACATATACGGCAGTATTACTGGATTTATACGGCAGTATCACTAGTCATATACTGCAGTACCATTGGGAGAGGAATCAGCAGCAGAAAGAAAGAAGTAATAATGCCACTGTATAGGTCATTGGTACGGCCTCATCTAGAATACTGTATTCAGTTCTGGAGGCCATACCTTCAAAAGGATATTAATACATTAGAAACTGTACAAAGGAGGGCAACTAAAATGGTGCATGGCCTACATCACAAAACATACCCAGAAAGACTAAGAAATCTCAATATGTATAGTTTGGAGCAGAGAATGGAAAGGGGGGACATGATAGAAACTTTCAAATATATCAAGGGTTTTAACAAAGTCCAGGAGGGAAACATTCTCCAAATGAAGAGAAGCAATAGGACACGAGGACATGCACTGAGACTGGAGTGGGGGAGGTTCAGGGAAAATTTGCGGAAAAATTATTTCACAGAAAGGGTAGTGGACAAGTGGAATAGCCTCCCATCAGAGGTGGTAGAGGCTAAGACAGTAGAGCAATTTAAACATGCATGGGATAGACATAACGATATCCTTACAAAGAAATAAGGATCAAATAAGGTTAGTGATAAAAAATAATATAAAAAAATATAAAAAATAAGGGGCAGACTAGATGGGGCAAGTGGTTCTTATCTGCCGACAAATTCTATGTTTCTATGTTTCTATGTACCACTGGACATATACAGCAGCACAAGGACACCATCACTGGACTGATACAGCACAACACAGCACCACTGGACTGGACTTATGAAGCAGCACTGGACATATGGCAGCAGAAGACACAACCACTGTGACTGGACTGATACAGCACAAGACACTACCACTGTACTGATGCAGGACAACACAGCACCACAGCAATAGACTGGACTTATACAGTAGCACTGGACTGGACTTATACAGTAGCACTGGACATATGGCAGCAGTGGACACCACAACTGTGACTGGACTGATGCAGCACAAGACACTACCACTGTACTTATGCAGGACACTGAGGACGGAGACATGTCCTCTTGCTACAATCTCCAATGCCGGTGTGCAAATGGCGGCGACATGCGGCTCCTTATATGGAATCCAAACCCTGTGAGAATCCAACAGCGGGATGATGGCATTTTGCCACGTTCTGGTTTCTGAGTCAGGTGGAAAAACCCAAGCCTGACTCTGATCCAGGCTAGTGTAGTGAAGTCCGATAGGACCGAACCCGCTCATCTCTAATTATTACACACTGTAATGCCTATTACACATTATTACACACTGTAATGCCCATTACACATTATTACACACTGTTATGCCCATTACACATTATTACACACCATAATGCCCATTACACATTATTACACACTGTAATGCCCATTACACATTATTACACACTGTTATGCCCATTACACATTATTACACACCGTAATGCACATTACACATTATTACACACTGTAATGAACATTACGCATTATTACACACTGTAATGCCCATTACCCATTATTACACATCCGTAATGCCCATTACACATTATTACACACTGTATGCCCATTACACATTATTACACACTGTATGCCCATTACACATTATTACACACCGTAATGCCCATTACACATTATTACACACCGTAATGCCCATTACACATTATTACACACCGTAATGCCCATTACACATTATTACACACCGTAATGCCCATTACACATTATTACACACTGTATGCCCATTACACATTATTACACACCGTAATGCCCATTACACATTATTACACACCGTAATGCCCATTACACATTATTACACACCGTAATGCCCATTACACATTATTACACACCGTAATGCCCATTACACATTATTACACACCGTAATGCCCATTACACATTATTACACACTGTTATGCCCATTACACATTATTACACACTGTAATGCACATTACGCATTATTACACACTGTAATGAACATTACGCATTATTACACACTGTAATGCCCATTACACATTATTACACATCCGTAATACCCTTTACACATTATGCTGCAAACCGTTATGCCCACTACACATTATTATACACCGTAATGCCCATTACACATTATTCTACACACCGTAATGCCCATTACACATTATTACACACCATAATGCCCATTACACATTATTACACACCATAATGCCCTTTACACATTATTACACAACGTAATGCCCATTACACATTATTACACACTGTAATGCCCATTACCCATTATTACACATCCGTAATGCCCATTACACATTATTACACATCCGTAATACCATTTACATATTATGCTGCAAACCATTATGGCCATTACACATTATTACACAGTTATGCCCATTACACATTATTACACATCCGTAATACCCTTTACACATTATGCTGCTTACCATTATGCCCATTACACATTATTACACATCCGTAATACCCTTTACACATTATGCTGCAAACAGTTATGCCAATTGCACATTATTACACAGCGTTATGCCCATTACACATTATTACACAGTGTTATGCCCATTACACATTATTACACAGTGTTATGCCCATTACACATTATTACACACCGTTATGCCCATTACACATTATTACACATCCGTAATACCCTTTACACATTATGCTGCAAACCGTTATGCCCATTACACATTATCACACACCGTAATGCCCATTATACATTATTACACATCCGTAATGCCCATTACACATTATGCTGCAAACCGTTATGCTCATTACACATTATTACACATCCGTAATACCATTTACATATTATGCTGCAAACCGTTATGCCATTACACATTATTACACAGTTATGCCCATTACACATTATTACACATCCGTAATACCCTTTGCACATTATGCTGCAAACCGTTATGCTCATTACACATTATTACAACATTATTACACAGTTATGCCCATTACACATTATTAAACACTTATGGCCATTACACATATTATTATTATTGTTATTATTATTATTATCATTATTGCGCTACTTGTAATAGGTCTACCTCATTCAGTGTTTTTTCAATTTACATGAACAAAAAAAGACATAAAAGACAAAGTCTTATCAGAAAAATTTAGCACGACCGACAAATGATTTACTTCTAGCATAGAAATTTCCAAAATAAAGTGAAAACGTATATTTTCCAGATGTGTGTTGTATATAGCAATAGGCTCTCAATAGGGGTTAACAAAATAGGCATAGTGGTACTATATTTTTCAGTCGGCAGTACGCCTTTGACGTATTTATCTATCGTACAGATTCTGTATAACAATAAAAATATATAGACAAACTAACAAAGAACATAAGAAGGAAAGAAAGAATAGAGAGGGGGGATTTGAGGGGGTAGGATGAGGGGTAGTTTGGGTTTTGTCTCCTAAATCTGTCAGGATCCATCGATATATCGTAACTGACTCAACTTCAATCTATTCAGCAATTGCATTGTTTCAGCAAATACTTAAAGGGGAAGCAGATTTCCACCTGAAACATCTCAGAAATACTTGTGACCTATAGCTAAGGTTATCTAGACGTATCTAGGAAGACATAGATGTGGGCTTGCACCTCCATTGATTTTGATGAAATGAAAACTCCCCACTTCCGGAGAAAGTTCAAATCTTTTCCCGGTTGTCTTGAGTCGTCTTATATCGATCATAACACATATACCTCATAAGGAGATCATCTACCTCTCTCAGTGATGGAGTGTGACTAGAGATCCAAGAATTCATAATCACTTTTTTTGCCACTGTCACAAGAGTCGTCAGAAAAGGAATCAAGTGAGAGTGAGACACCCCCAATTTCCAATTATCAAAATTCTCGAAAAGTAGGGGAATAGGGTCCAAATTTACATGTAGTGCTAGAGTGGAGTTTATATAGTAAACTAATTTATACCAAAAATTCTTAATTTTTCCGCAGGTCCATATATTATTAAATATTGTCGCCGAGGGAGCACCACACTTTGGAAATCGTCCAGATTCGTCCTCTACGTAGTGCTTTCTCTGACCTTGGGCCACATATGCTCTAAAAAGCATTTTGACATGAACCTCCTGTAAGACGGAGGCTCTTAGTGTCCTAAGGGTTCTTTCATAATATTTAAATAAGGTATTGTACTTTAATAAAGATGGTATATCCTTAAACCAGGCCTTCTGAAAACGATCAATTAATTTGGGTGTTTTGGTTTTCATTAGTATCCCATACAGTATTTTGGTTTTATACTTTTTTTTCTGAAAACCTAGAGAGGACATGGTTTAAAGGGTCTAAAGTCAATTCTGTCGCAGAGCTAGAGGGTATAGACATGGCGAATTGTGTGACTTGCATCAGGGAAAATAGGCTACTACTAGGAAGATTAAATTCAGATTGTAAAACCCTGTAAGATTTTATATTACCTCCAGGGTCAAACACTTGCGATACGGCTCTAAGCTCCTTCAAGATCAGTCTCAAACAGGCCAAGTTCTCCATTCCTGGTGTAAAGGAGGGGTTACCCCAAATGGGTATCCACTCTCTTCTGGTCGTATTTCTATGCAATGTGACGTTCACTGCGCCCCATGCTTCATCTATAGCATGTTAGTACTAATATGTTTAGGAAGAAGACGTCTCTGGGTAAGTAGAAGAGCTCCCGGAGAGTATGGATAAAAGTAACCTCATTCTAGTTCATAATCTGTGAACAAGCTACCCTCTGTCAGCCCAGCTAGTGCGAATCTAACTAAAAGTGCTCTGGAGTAATGCATAAAATCCAGTAAGCCCAATCCTTTATTTGATTTTGGGCATCTAATTTTCCATGAGGTAATCCTAGGTTTCTTAGTTTTCCAAATAAATTTATAGCAAATCTTATCAATATGTTTAATGTCTTTCTTAGTCAATTTAAGTGGCAGCATTTGAATTTGGTACATCAGTTTGGGTAGGAGAATAGACTTGACCACCTCCAACCTGCCTAACAATGAAAAAGGTAAATCATGCCACTGTTCAAAAGAATTTTCCATTTTTGAAATGACGGAGCTAAAATTCAAACTATATATCGTAGCTAAATTGTTAGATATGAGGATACCAAGGTACTTCAGGTGAGAAGGCATCATTTTATATTCCACTCTCCATAGTCCGCTCTCATATGTTGGTCCGTCTCATTTATAAACAGTAGCTCTGATTTGCTCACATCTTATAACCTGATATATTACCGAACTGAGAAATTAAATCCAAAATAACCAGAGGTTCCAGTGCTAGTATAAATAATAGAGGGGAGAGGGGGCAGCCCTCATTATCAGGAAGGGGTCAGAGAGTAAACTGTTACATATAAGTTGTGACTTGGGCTGTGTGTAAAGAGTCTGCAGAAAACCCACAAATCTAGGGATGGAGAAACGCAGCAGTACATCATACAGGTGGTCCCAGAGCACCATGTCCGAACGCCTTTTCCGCATCCAAAGAGAGTATAGCCAGCGGAGCGATCGACACGGTGCCCTGAGAGCCTCCCACCGCTAACAACACCCTCTGCACACTGATCGCAGAGCTTCTCCCCTGCACAAATCACATCTGACCCTCATGAATAATATTAGGAAGAGCCAACTTCAATCGATTTCCTAACATTTTTGTCAACATTTATATTTGATATTCAATAATGAAATTGGCCTATATGATCCAGGCTCAGAGGGGTTCCTGCTAGGCTTAAGAAGAACCCTGATGTGCGCTGTGTTATAATGTAATGGTCCCCTGAGTCTAATATAGAATTAAAAACCAGCACTAAAATAGGAATAATGCGGGGAGCCAAGATTTTATAAAGTTCAGGGGTAAATCCGTCTGGGCCCGGTGCCTTGACCATTTTTAAATGAGAGATTGCCGAGGCAACCTCCTCATTGGAAATCTTAGAAATTAGAGTGTCTCCCATAAAATCTGACAGTTGCGGTATAGGCAAACCCTCCCAAAACGCGGCCTACAGGGTACAGGGTAGTATAATAATTCCTCAGTACCTCCGCTATCTGGGCACTTGATGAGGTAGTAGACCCATATCCCTTTTTTAAAGGGTAAATCGTTGACGGCTTACGATTTCCGCTCAGCAGGTTGGATAGTAATTTACTAGATTTATTGGCAAATCTATGAATTTTACAGCCTTTTGTAAAAGTGTAAGACGCCTCCATTTTAATAAACAAGTTTTCAAATTGGCTTTTTATAAGCGGCTTTAGTAGTAGTTGAGGGGTTGGATTAATAAAATTGAAAGGAGGATTCAGCATATCTTGCGCTTGGGTGAACTGTAAAATTACGCTTTTTTTTCTGGGAAAACAGTATGTGATATGGCGCCCCTGAGCGTTGCTTTAAAGGCCTACCAATACAGCGTAGGATTTGTTAATTGTGTCCGTTATCAATATCAAAATCATCCCAAGTTCGGAACACTACCTCTTTCAGGGATTGTGACCTATTAATGGATGAGGGACACCTCCAACGTATTGAGCTACCTCTATCAGGAGCCACTTGTAACTCAATCCAAATAACCGCATAATCTGAAATCGTTATTGGTTCCATCAATGCTTTAGAAATCTTTGGGATGAGAGCTATTGATGTCAATATATAATCTATCCTAGACAGTCGGCCCGTAGCAGCCGATAGGCATGAATAATCTCTGTATGTCGGGTGTAATGTGCACCAAGAGTCTAACATCTGGAGTTTCCGAGCAAATTCTGGCACACCAAATTTTGTAACTTTAACATTAGAGGAGGTGAGGGATTGTCTGTCAAGATGGGGAAGGGAGATTAGATTCAGGTCCCCACCAAATAACAAGGGTAAGTGTGAGTGAGGTAATCTAATATTGACAAGTTTCGTCAGGAATTGTAAAGAGTACACATTCGGTGCATATACACAAACAGCATCTTTTCATACATCAATTTGCCTATTACATACCGACCCACAGGGTCAATTTCGATATCTGAAGTCTCATTCGATAAAGAGGATCTTGCTATAAGTGCAACACCCCGCGCCTTTGAATTATAAGAGGCAGACATCAGGACTCTCCAACCTATGTATATCACTGTAAGAGGTGCGTCTCTTGCAGACATACAATGTCTAAACATAATATTTTCAGATACATGAGAACACATTTGTGCTTTTTAGGGGAATTTAGTCCTACATTCCAGCTACCTACATGTAAGGCCATACCAGCACTTCTTTCCTCATATCAGGGGACAGTTCACTCAATGCATAATTACCTTCTACATTGGCGATAACATCAGTGTTACAGGGATACATAGGAGACGATAGGAGAGAGATAACCCAGTGGTGTTCCAAAATACGAACAAAGAGAACAAGAAAAAATAACAATTGTAACAACATCGGGGATACTTCCATATACACAAAGCAGCACTAGCCGCTTAGGGAGGAAACCGCACCGGCCTGCCATCTGCTTAATAATAGCTATATGAAGGCAGCATAAAACCATTGTGTAACCAGTGAAGACACAAAATACAATATAGCAGGGGAACATATTTGAGTTGTTCAAACTTAACCAATCAGTCTTGGATTCCATGGGGTGGGGAGGGGTAGGTCCCTGAACATATCATGAATCTCACTAGTTGGGGAGAGCATTGGGCTGAGCCAGGGAAGAAAAAATGGGTAAAATAAAGTTTCTCATACGTCTGTGAGGATACTGGGGACGACATCAAGACCATGGGGTATAGACGGGATCCGCAGGAGACATGGGCACTCTAAAGACTTTTCATTGGGTGTGAACTGGCTCCTTCCTCCAGACCTCAGTTTTAGAAATGTGCCCAGGCAGACTGGATGCACTCTGAGGAGCTCTCCTGAGTTTCTCTGGAAAGACTTTTGTTAGGTTTTTTATTTTCAGGGAGATCTGCTGGCATCAGACTCCCTGCTTCGTGGGACTGAGGGGGCAGAAGCAGAACCAACTTCCTCAGAGTTTCATGCTCTGCTTCTGGCTGACAGGACACCATTAGCTCTTGAAGGGAACTGAACACTAACCGTGTCTAGATGCTTACTCCCACAGCGCGCCGTCACCCCCTCGCAGAGCCAGAAGTCAGAAGACAGGTGAGTATGAGAAGAATGATCTTCTATCAAGTAAGTGACGACTGAGGTAGTGCGGCTGGCGGGAGCGCAGCATGCCATTGCTGCCCACACACACAGGCACTGCAGGTCGCGGGGGGGGGGTGCCCTTGGCAGCAAGAATAATACCTCAAACTGGCTAAAAGGGGGCATAAGATGCCGTTGGCACAGCCCTATCCCCTCCAGTATAAATAATAAGTCATATACTGAATGTAAGGACGTGCCATTGTGGGGGCGGAGCTTCTTCCCCAGTCAGCCAGCACACTACTCAGTGCCATTTTCTCTCTTTCCTCAGGCTGCAGAGAACACGCTGGTCCTCTCCTCCACTTCTGACAAGAACAGCGTGCTATAAAAGGTGGGCAAAAAGCGATTGAGGTGCATTTGATAGTGTATATTACTATATAAAAGCAATTTTGGGCTGTGGACATACTGATTGTGGCTATAAGGGACGTGTTAGAGGTTACAGAAAGCACTCCTGTACCTCAGGAAAAAGCTTATTTATGTAAGGAAAAGAAATCCAAAGTCACGTTCCCTCCTTCACACGAACTAAATGCTCTGTTTGAAGGGATGTGGGTGAATCCTGATAAACAATTTCGTATTCCCAAAAGGATTCACATCGCTTATCCTTTCCCGGTCGAAGACAGGAAAAAATGGGAGTCACCCCCTATGTTAGATAGTGCACTATCCAGGTTGACAAAGAAGGTAATTCTCCCTGCTCCTGACACGGCTTCTCTTAAAGAGCCGGCAGACCGCAAAATGGAAACGACATTGAAATCCATTTATGTTACCAATGGTACACTGATTAGGCCCACTATTGCCTGCGCGTGGGTGAATCGCGCTATTGAAAAATGGTCAGAAAGCGTGTCATCAGAAATTGACACAATTGATAAAGATGAGATACTCCTTAAATTAGGGATTATCAAGGACGCTGCCGCCTACATGCTGGAAGCAATGAAGGATATTGGACTATTGAGTTCACAAGCCGCTACCATGGCAGTATCGGCTAGGCGGGCGTTGTGGATTCGCCAGTGGAACGCGGATGCAGATTTCAAAAGAAATATGGAGGCTCTCCCATATAAAGGTGAGGCCTTATTTGGCGATGGACTGGATGCGTTAGTCTCGGCGGATACTGCAGGTAAGTCGACATTTTTGCTATCTGCACCTGCACCAGCAAAAAAGACCTATCACCTGCAAATGCAGACCTTTTGGCCCAATAAATACAAAAAGGCGAGAGGTTCCCCCTTCTTTGCTGGTAAGGGAAGGGGAAAGAAGCCCACAGCGGCTCCAGGTTCCCAAGAGCAGAAGTCTACCCCTACTTCTACCAAATCCCTAGCACGACGCTGGAGCACCCTTGCGGGAGGCCGCTCGGGTGGGGGCATATCTCAGTCTCTTCAGCCAGGATTGGATTCTATCTGGCCTGGATCCCTGGGTGTTGCAAATATTGTCACAGGGATACAAACTGGAGTTTCAAGACGTTCCCCCATGCCGATTTTTCAAATTGACCTTGGCAGTTTCTCAGTCAGAAAGAGAAGCAGTAACAGCGGCAATACAAAAATTATGTCAAGACCAGGTCATAGTCCTGGTACCGTTGTCACAACAAGGGAGGGGTTTTTATTCAAGCCTCTTTGTAGTTCCGAAGCCGGACGGCTCGGTCAGACCGATCCTAAATCAAAAAGATCTGAATTTCTTCCTGAAAAAGTTCAAGTTCAAGATGGAATCACTTTGGGCGACGATTGCCAGTCTGGAGGAGGGGGACTACTTAGTGTCGGTGGACATAAAGGATGCTTACCTGCATGTTCCCATTTATCCTCCTCACCAGGCTTATCTGAGATTTGCGATTCAGGATTGCCATTACCAATTCCAGACGTTACCTTTCGGTCTCTCCACGGCGCCGAGGGTATTCACCAAGGTGATGGCGGAGATGATGGTGCTTCTTCGTCAGAAAGGAGTCAATATAATCCCTTATCTGGATGACTTCCTGATAAAGGCGAGATCCAGGGAGCAGTTATTACAAAACATATCCCTCTCCCTGTCAATACTCCAGCAACACGGGTTGATCATAAATTACCCAAAGTCACAGTTGGAACCGACGACAAGGTTGTCTTTCCTCGGGGTGATTCTGGACACAGAAGTTCAGAGAGTATTTCTTCTGCTGGAAAAGGCTCTGGAAATCCAGAAAATGGTAAAACAGATATTGAAACCATCAACTGTGTCGATCCATCAGTGCTTTCGGTTGTTGGGGAAGATGGTGGCAGCCTACGAGGCCATACAGTTTGGCAGGTTCCATGCCAGAGTATTCCAGTGGGTTCTGTTGGACAAGTGGTCGGGGTCACATCTACACATGCACAGAAAGATAATCCTGTCGTCAAAAACCAGGATTTCCCTCCTGTGGTGGTTGCACAGCGCTCACCTGCTAGAGGGACGCAGGTACGGGATTCAGGACTGGGTCCTAGTAACCACGGATGCAAGTCTCCGAGGCTGGGGAGCAGTCTCTCAGGGAGAAAACTTCCAGGGACGTTGGTCACGACAGGAAGCCTGCCTTCACATAAACGTTCGGGAGCTAAGAGCCATTTACAACGGCCTTCAACAAGCGGTACATCTTCTTCAAGACCGTCCCATGCAGATCCAGGCAGACAATGTAACAGCAGTCGCATACATAAACAGGCAGGGCGGAACGAAAAGCAGAGCAGCAATGGCAGAGGCAACAAAAATCCTCCGCTGGGCAGAAAAACATCTACAAGCTCTGTTGGCAATATTCATTCCGGGAGTAGACAACTGGGAAGCAGACTTCCTCAGCAGACACGATCTCCATCCAAGAGAGTGGGGCCTCCACCAAGAAGTCTTCGCAGAGGTAACAAGACTTTGGGGAGTTCCTCAAATAGACATGATGGCGTCTCGCCTCTACAAGAAGCTTCAGAGATACTGTTCCAGGTCGAGAGACCCTCAGGCAGTAGCAGTGGATGCACTGATGACCCAGTGGGTGTTTCAGTTAGTGTATGTTTTCCCTCCACTTCTGCTGATCCCAAAAGTACTCAGGATCATAAGAAAGACAAGGGTTTGAGCAATCTTCATTGCCCCAGACTGGCCAAGAAGGGCTTGGTACCCAGATCTTCAGCAGTTACTCATAGGAGATCCTCTGCCTCTTCCTCTTCGGAAAGGACCTGCTACAGCAGGGGCCGTGTGTGTACCAAGACTTACCGCGGCTACGTTTGACGGCATGGCTGTTGAGAGCTGGATCCTAGCCAGGAAGGGTATTCTTAAGGAGGTCATCCCCACCCTTATTCAGGCCAGAAAGGGAGTAACGTCAAAACATTACCACCGTATTTAGAGAAAATGTGTGTCTTGGTGTGAATCCAAGAAAGCTCCTATGGAAGAGTTTCACTTAGGACGTTTTCTCCATTTTTTGCAGGATGGTGTGGAGACGGGCCTACGATTGGGATCAATCAAGGTCCAGATTTTGACCTGGTCAGTATTCTTCCAAAAACAATTGGCCTCTATTCCAGAGGTTCAGACCTTCGTGAAAGGGGTTCTGCACATCCAGCATCCATTCGTGCCTCCAGTGGCACCATGGGACCTTAATGTGGTATTGCAGTTCTTTCAATCGGATTGGTTTGAGCCTCTACAAAAGGTAGAGTTGAAGTTTCTCACTTGGAAAGTGGTGATTTTTTGACATTGGCATCCGCAAAGCGGGTGTCTGAATTGGGGGCCTTGTCTCACAAGAGCCCTTACCTGATTTTCCATGAAGATAGGGCACAGTTACGAACTCGCTAACATTTTCTTCCAAAGGTGGTTTCTGCTTTTCACATAAACCAACCTATGTGCCAGTAGTTACTGACACTTTCTCTGATTCAAAGTCTCTAGATGTGTTTAGAGCTTTGAAAATCTATGTTGCTAGAACAGCTCGTATACGGGAAACAGAGGTTCTGTTTGTCCTGTATGCTCCCAACAAGATTGGGTGTCCGGCTTCCAAGCAGACTATTGCACGTTGGATTAGAAATACGATTCAGCAAGCTCATACTACGGCTGGATTGCCGTTACCGATGTCGGTAAAGGCCCACTCCACTAGGAAGGTGGGCTCATCCTGGGTGGCTGCCCGGGGAGTCTCGGCATTACAACTTTGCCGAGCAGCTACTTGGTCAGGGTCAAACACATTTGCTAAGTTCTACAAGTTTGATACCTTGGCCGATGAGGACCTAAAGTTTGGTCAATCGGTGCTGCAGGGTCATCCGCACTCTCCTGCCCGTACTGGAGCTTTGGTATAGACCCCATGGTCTTGATGTCGTCCCCAGCATCCTCTAGGACGTATGAGAAAATAGGATTTTGATAACCTACCGGTAAATCCTTTTCTCCTAGTCCATAGAGGATGCTGGGCGCCCGTCCCAGTGCGTACTTTACCTGCAGTTTAGTTATTAGAGTTACACAAGTTGTGTTGTATTAGTTCAGCATGTTGCTGCAATTGGTTGATACCTGTTGGCGTGTGTTATGTTGATTGCCACGTTGTGCACCATGGTTGAAGTGTGAGCTGGTATGTATCTCACCACTAGTATGAAAGTAAATCCTTTCCTCGAAATGTCCATCTCCCTGGGCACAGTTCCTACAACTGAGGTCTGGAGGAGCATAGAGGGAGGAGCCAGTTCACACCCAATGAAAAGTCTTTAGAGTGCCTATGTCTCCTGCGGATCCCATCTATACCCCATGGTCTTGATGTCATCCCCAGCATCCTCTATGGACTAGGAGAAAAGGATTTACTGGTAGGTTATCAAAATCCTATTATTACATAATTCAGACAGTTTCACGTAAGATTATCTGACCATTTAAGCAAGCAGAAATTTAATCTAGAACCTTTCTGTCATTTGCTGACACAGGGGTCTCTGGACATCAATCTGAAGTGTTCCTTTGGGTTATGTAATCAGATCCGCATATTAAGGGGGATCGTAATGATCCTTATATGCTTGCAGCTATCAGACATTAGAAACCCCAGTATCTGCAGCTCAGCTGAAATTTATCTTCCAGACATAGAAAATATGAATAATTATGTAACAGCTGCAGTGAAGGTTGATATGAGAAATCTGAAATAAAGAAAGTCTTGACATCAGGGGTATGGGCACTTTGCAGATATCTCCTAAAAGTGATAATGTAAAAGAGAGGTAGAAAGTTTTCGTATGATGGAAGAAACCAGCTGTGAGTTCCTGATCCAAGAATTGCATCGCTGGCCTGTAGTATCAGAACCGAGCATCAAACAAGGTCCAAAAAAGGGACGATTAATAATGAACATCTGTAAAAGGAATCTCGTCAATGATCAACCACAGTCAGACAGTCTTGAATCATTATTTTTGGCAGCAGATGCTTCCTTGAGATATGCCTCAGCATCCAAGGGGGAAAGGAAGTCAACGAATTGTGAACCATTGTACAAGTGCAGCCGCGCTGGGTAAAGGAGGCCAAACTTCCTATTTTCCTGGATTAGGCGGGAACATAACGGGGCAAAGTCACGCCTAGCCTTCGACAGTTCAGCTGAATAGTCTTGAAATAAAATTTTATGACCATCCCATACAAGCTGTTTTTTTTTACGAGACGCTGACCATAGTAATTCCTTTCGAAGAAAATTCAGGGGTTTAAATATCACCGCCCGGGTTCTGGCGTCATCCTGTGGTCGGACCGGGCCTAATGTGTGTGCTCTCTATAATGAGGTTGGAGCATCTGTCTTGCACACGAAGCATTTCAGGCAGTGACTTTTTTATGAAAACAAATAAATCTTTACCTTTCAGTTTCCGGTAATCCTATAATCCTGAGATTCCCTCTACGGGATCTATTTTCTAAGTCTTCAATTTTGTTGTGTAATTGCAATATATCTTTAGTATTCCTAGATGTGGATTTTTTAAGGTTTGCTACATCTGCAAAAGTCTCTCCTAAGCATTGTTCTATGCCCAATACTCTGTGTGAGCTGCGCTAGCTGATTATTGTCAGTCGTTTGTTCTTTAAACAAGGGGCTGATAGCCTGTTTAATGGATGTCACCATTTCTGCATGGGCTGTCTGCTTCTCTGAGGGCTGCTGCTGCAGCTTATCAGGCATTGTTGCACGGGCTACATATGGACCTTTAGTGGACCTTGGAGAAAATCAGCAGATGACGGGACACACAGCACCTGCCCGCATGTGATATTTGTTTACTTCCACTCAGCATTGAGTATTCCACAACCTGGTGAGGACTTAGGATCCCAGAGATTTCACCCATTTAAAGGGATGCTATCCTGAGGATACCTATTTTCCAGTGGTAACCATTGTGGTAACTATCACCATCAGGACTGTGCCATCAGCCCTATCTCCTATTTCCACCATACTCATCTGTAATTCACATGAAATAAGGAACGGACACAATATCTCAGTAGACGCTCCTGGTGATTCTGGTTGTTGTATAATTTAATTCTAATTTAACCATTTCCTTGAATTAATACTTCTTTGTATTTTTTATTAAATAACCTTTTTTTCCACCTTCAGTCCATTCATCTCCATGTGATTCAATTAATTATATTGTTTAAATTACTCATATCCAATTTATTGATTGTTAAGCGCTGCTAACTCGTTTGATGTATGTTGTTTAAAGCTGAGCTGTAGCCCTGCCATTTGTTGGTGAGCTGCTATCATAAGGACCTGTTTCACCAGGACTGAGTAACAGCCAACTGGCATCACCCACACCTGGAGCTCAGCTAGACAACCATTTAGGATTGGTACTGGGTTCTCAGTACCCAGAGCAACAGACAGGTCATCTGATTAGTAGATGAGGGCATGACACCTGATTATTTCACCCTGCGGTAGCATGTAAAAAGCATAGGAGATAGGATAAGAACCATGAAGAACGCATGGCAATGATGATTATACTCCAGAACATTAAAATGGTTCGAGTGTTGTCTATTGTGCTGATTTATTTCTCAGAGTGTAAATGGCTTCTCACCTGTGTGACTTCGCTGATGTGTAACACGTTGTGATTTCCGTGTAAAACATTTTGCACTCATAGCAATAAAATGGCCTCTCACCTGTGTGAGTTCTCCGATATGTAAAAAGCTTTAATTTCCATGTAAAATATTTTCCACACTCAGAGCAAGAAAACGGCTTCTCACCTGTGACTTCTCTCATGTTTAATGAGATCTGATTTGTGTGCAATACATTTCCCACACTCAAAACATGGAAATGGCTTCTCACCTGTGACTTCGCTTATGTATAACAAGATCTGATTTTTGTGCAAAACATTTCCCACACTCAGAACATGGAAATGGCTTCTCACCTGTGTGACTTTGCTGATGTGTAACAAGATTTGATTTCAATGCAAAACATTTCCCACACTCAGAACATGGAAATGGCTTCTCACCTGTATGACTTCTCTGATGTCTAACAAGATGCGATTTGTTTGTAAAACCTTTCCCACACTCAGAACATGGAAATGGTTTCTCACCTGTATGAATTTTCTGATGTATAACAAGATGTGATTTGTATATAAAACATTTCCCACACTCATAACATGGAAATGGCTTCTCACCTGTGTGACTTCTTTGATGTATAACAAGATGTGATTTCTGTATAAAACATTTCCCACACTCAGAGCAAGAAAACGGCCTCTCACCTGTGTGACTTCTCTTATGTATAACAAGATCTGATGTGTGCGCAAAACATTTCCCACACTCAGAACATGGATATGGCTTCTCACCTGTGTGATGTCTGTTATGTCTAACGAGACCTGATTTGTGTGTAAAACATTTCCCACACTCAGAACATGGAAATGCCTTCTTATCTGTGTGACTTCTTTGATGTATAACAAGATGTGATTTCTGGATAAAACATTTCCCACACTCAGAGCAAGAAAATGGCTTCTCACCTGTGTGACTTCTCTGATGTATAACAAGATCTGATGTGTGCGCAAAACATTTCCCACACTCAGAACATAGAAATGGCTTCTCACCTGTGTGACTTCTGTGATGTAGAACAAGATGTGATTTCTGGATAAAACATTTCCCACACTCAGAGCAAGAAAATGGCTTCTCACCTGTGTGACTTCTCTGATGTCTAACAAGATCTGATGTGTGTGCAAAACATTTCCCACACTCAGAACATGGAAATGGCCTCTCACCTGTGTGACTTTTCTGATGTCTAACAAGATGCGATTTGTATGTAAAACATTTCCCACACTCAGAACATATCAGTGGCCTTTCACCCACTTTACCTGTGTGTGGGTTAATAAGCTTTGTGTTCTGTGTAAAACATTTGGCATCTATAGAACACGGAAACTCTATATCTACTGTCAGAGCTGTAACAGATGCACCAATATCAGAGTGATCAGGAGAACATTTCCCAGGATCAGAGGGACCAGCTGATAGAGCTGGATGTATAATTGGGGTAATGGGGTTAGCTCCTGGAGAATCCTGTCTACTGTCATTATCTTTTATGTCACAATCCGGGGATAACATTAGATGTCCTTCTGAGATATTCCTGCTTGTGTGTCCATCTGCTGGAAATAAAATACATTACGGAAATGTGACATTTTCTGTAACAATATTAATCTTGCAAACAATAGGAGAAGACAACTCTCTGGGACACAATTATAAATTTGTGTGTATATTAAAACATAACTTTTAATGAATGCTTTATAATATTGTGTCTCAGACTATCATTGTGTCCACCCTCCTACGAACACACAATAACAAATGTAATATTATAATAAGACTTAGATATATCTCTCTCTTGTACTGGTAACTAACCATGAAGTATAAATGGAGATGTAGTCACTCGCCAAGTCCTATGTCAGCACCAATGTAAAACAATGAATGGGGAACATATCGTATGAATTGGAGATTCTAGATGAACAATAACATCAGTCATATGAGCTGATGGATCAGAGAAATGTCTCCTAACGTTACTACTGGAAGCATTGGTAAGGTAGCATTCATTCATTTGAGTGCTCATACGCTGGTAAGCCTGTACATGTGTTACTCACCCTTATATAAAGTATATTGCTACAGCAGAGTAGGTGTGGAACAAGGTATTTTACATGCAATACACCATATGATACCCTGCAATCATCATCATCATCTTCTAGGTTATAATCCACTTTTACATCCCCATCATCAGTGTCTTACCTCTATTCTCTCAATAGTAATAAGAATGATGTGTGTACGGAAAGTATGATATAGAGAATTACGTATCAGAATCTATACAGCTGCCGCCATACTTCTGCTTCTCATACGTGTGCTACTGGCAGCAGTGAACATCTGAGTGAGAGTGCAGGGAAGACAGCAGAGTCTGATGAGAAAGAGATTGGATCTGCCTTTGCAGGGATGTACCACACCTGTCACCCCTGTTAGTTTATAAAATAATAAAAAAGAGGAGCGTGGTCCATCCAGACGTGCTTTCTGGAGCTCTCCTCAAAAAGAGGCTTCTTATCTACCCTACCTGATAGCCCTCAGCTGCCACTGGGACCAAGACGCAATCTATTAAGTCCCCCACTCCTCCTGCCCTATAGCTACTCGCTCTGCTCACTCCGGGCACTGTTCACTGCTGCAGCCTTGTGACGCCGCGGAAGCCATGGGCTGTATTCTCCGGACACCTGACTTGGAGGCGCTTTTGGCTCAGTCGGGATCACTTGCTCTCCCATTCACATGGGTGCACAGCTTCCGCTACTGATGGGGACAGAACGGGCTGCCCACAGTTACCGGAGCCCAGTGGTGGTATTGGGAAGTAAAATAGCTGCCATTTTGGATCCTGGTACCCGGCCATCACATGCTTTGCCTTCTGCCTTCAATAAGGTGTAAAATTGATATAAGCTGCTAAATAAGTGTCCTGATGGCTGGATTGGGGTCACTGCACTAAATTGAAGCATTTGCCTTGAGGTGAAACCACCTTCTATTTATATGGTACCAGTATAATCTACTTCCTCTCAGTCTACATGCAGAGCCCAGTATCAAGTATCGTCTGAGTACAGCTCATTACACTCTGAATACAACCTCACAGTATGTTATTTTGTGGATTTATTCACTGAATATATTTTGCCATTTGTGTCTCTCTGTGCTGAGTACTTCACGTCTGTGATCACGCTGACCTCTAGTGGAATTTCTCGGTCATTACTGTGTTATTTGAGTTGCATTACATCATGTTTACTTGAAATTTTGGCTCAGATACCCCTGTCACCCCGACTAAGAATGTCCTTTTGAACAGAGTCATCTTGATGTAACCTCCTGACAGCGTACCATTTATAGATCATTTGTATTTTCCTATCTCTGAGAGGTCAGTCTCTTTGTAGCCGGCTTACCATGCCTCCAAAAAAGGTTAAAAGGTACCAAATCGGCCCCGCCTGTCCATCTCTTTAGTACCTCGAATTCAGGTGGTACTTCTCAGACTGCTACAACATCATCTGCTTCTTCTTGTCAGATGCACAGCCCAGCTGTAACGGCTGAAGACGTCTTAAGACTCTCTAGATGATCCTGTTACTCTACGATCTATACATTCTATGTTATCTGCATTTAAGGACTGAAATAACCTCAGAACTTAACTCTAATATTCAAGCTTTGAGGTCAGATATCAGTGAGATTGGCACTCGTACAGACTAAGATGAGATTGTTGCGTCTCACAAAGATCTGATTTCAGCACGACACCCTTCAGGAAGACCCGGTCTCTATTCATGATAAAGTCATTGATTTAGAAGACAGGTCTCAGAGAAATAATATCAATAATGGGCATTCTGGATTCTTTTACAAATGCTGAGCTTTAAGTTTATGCCATGGTCCTCTTTTCAGAAACTTCCACCGAAGACTTCTGCCTCGGACTTTCTTATTACTGACAGGATCCATAGACTCCCAAAGTCCAAACAGACCCCTATCCAAGCACCGAGGGACACTCTGCTCAGGGTGCACTTTTTCACCTTAAAGAAAGCATTCTATGAGCCACTGTCTTCCTGATCCACAGCTGAGTGCCTGGATATTCTGCGCTATTTCCAGAAACTTCTCCTGCGACGCTGGGCAAAAGGCATCTGTTCCACCCAAGGAAATGTGCAAATACAAATGGGGCTTTCCTACTAAGGTTATTGTAATGAGAAATGGGGCCTTCACAGAGATACCTTCACCTGAGGATGGCCCTGCTATTCTGAAAAAGTGGGACATTCCTGTTGACAGTACTTTATGACACTTTGCCTAAACCAATCCCGGAGGCGTTGTTTTCCGTCTTCAAGTAATATGCTAAATGAGTAAGACTGTTAGAGACACTCAGAGTTTGTTTCCTACTGTAACATGTGACAACTGGGACTAAGTTACTGGGCATGGATCTATTTTTGGACCAGATTTATTTGCTCTTGTTATGGATATAAACGTATATTTTTATCTTTATTTCCTGTGCTATATAATTGCTACATGGTCTAATATTCTTTCCACTGTTACGTTTCATAATACCTTTCTAGAATGTTTGGGTGTTCAGGTAAAGCATGACTGATTCGTCTAACACCCTGTTGCCCTTATAACGGTGTTGGTAGAACCTACATTGGATATCAGGCCATGTTCTTGGCCTTTACCTCCTTTGGATACATTGGTTACATTGAGATTTGAGATTTCTGTGTACAATTGTTACTATGATGACTAGATTTTGCCCTCTCGTATGGCTACTTGGGGTAGTCGGTGGGTTTCCCTTTTAGGCCCGACCGCCACCTTTTTCTACCTTTCTGTGACGGTACCCTAGTGACGGAATCTCTAGCTCCTTTATGGACGCTATTTCTGTTTGTCTCCCATTTTTGTTCCCTATTTTATTTTTTCTGTTATTTGATAATTTGAAGTATGCACACGTTCTACAGACTCTATTGGACTTTACACAGATGATCCTAGATGTTTCATACCATGATCTGATCTCAATCATGGTGACGTTTTTAATTCTTAATGTAAAAGGTCTTAATTCTCCTCATAAGAGACGTCTTGCAATAAAATATTTTGCTGACCAGAAGGCGGCGGTGGTAGCCACTCAGGAATCACATGTTCCATTGCACTCTCCCCCTCAGTTTACCAATAACTACCCAACATGCTCTATCTCCTGTGGTGTAGCCATCCTTTCTAATAGATCCTGCCCCTTTCACCTGTACAGCAAATAGGTGGATTGCAATGGTAGATCTTTGATTCTAGTTGGGAAAATCCACTATAAATATGTCACCCTTACTTCTCTCTATACCCCTATAGCAAGACAGCCCCAAATTCTTATATATTGTTTTTCAAAAGCTACAAGAAATTGCACTTCTCCTTATGGGAGATGTTACTCTTGCTCCAGACCCTCATCTTGATAGATCCTCCACTACTGATGAACAGACCAGTAATGTCGCCCGTACCTCAGCTTCTTCATGCTCCCTTTATTAGCTGAATTTGACCTTTGACCGAGTGTGAAGGACATAGTGAGTGGGAAGAGTATACACAGCTTTTAGGCTGGCTGATTATAATAGATATATCTTCCTATTATCAGCATCTCAGATGGAAACTGTCTAGTAAGATGTTTGGGGTATTGTATACATAAGTAGGTGAAAGGGGACAGTTGTCCAGGATAAGATAAATTATGTTATACTGAATGACTACTGCACCCAGCATCACAGACATGAATGTAATATCTGGTAAGACAATGTTAGTGTATCCTTGCAGGGTATAAAGTCTAGAGACTTACACATAGCAGGTTAGTTCTGACTGAAGCTAGGTCTGTCTGCAGCAGATATAGACTTCTATAAACCCTCCTCAGCTTAATAAATTCAGAGTTATTCAAGAGGGACCCTGAGGGCGACTGAACTATACTGTTTAAACTACGTAATCGATGACCATCATCTGGGACAGATCATGAAACATCTTAGATAAGAGCTGAGTATTCTAATTTGTTCTTGCTATTACTGTAACTGAGTATAACTTGTTATTTGCAGGTTCTCATTGTTGTAACTTAGAGAAATAAATGCTTATCCTTTATGAAATGTCCTGTGTCAGTCTCCATATTTATCACATTGTATCCCAGAACCTGGTTGCTTTAATTTTTTACCGACAACAATTTCATGGTCTGATCACTCCCCTCTGATAGGGGCCTGGTCGCCTTTTCCCGCTACTCCTCAATTACCACCTTGGAGATTGCAGGATTATATAGTAATAGATGCTGAAGGCACCAGAACTTTGCAAGAGGCCCTGTCCTCCTACTTAGACGTGAACACTCCTGAAGATACTGCCATTATGAACCACTGGTGTGCCCTTAAGGCCATGGATCAGAAGCCAGAGAAGGCCGTCATCCTAGTGCCAGGGGACAGGTAATCAGCTGGGAATGTGCAGGATCCTCAATGCTGGTTCCCATACACAAGCTCAATAAATGTATTATATACCTAAGGCGACGGAAGCAAGACCCGGATGCTGCCAACTCAGTAACAGGAGCCGCTCATTAGCCAATTCCCTGAGGCTGGCTGTTACAGGAGCATGTGGATACATGACAGGGGCTGAACCAGATATTTCCTAAGCATTGTGTCACGTGGCATGAGGAACCCCGAGCCTGTGCCCCAGCAAGCAGCCGCACCATACAGGAAATAAGTGGTTTATATATAGACTGGCGTGTGCCAGAGAGGGACACTCTCAGGGCATGTAATACCATAGGCAGGTGGCTGCTGGTGACACAGTGACATGATGTGAGGGGGAGAGCAGGAGTATAATAGGGGCTGATGGCTCCTGATGTATGAGATACACCAGAGAGTGTGAGGAGGAGACTGGTCAGATCTCTGGGCTGCTAGCACACAGTGACATGATGTGAAGGGGAGAGCAGGAGTATAATAGGGGCTGATGTCTCCTGATATATGAGATACACCAGAGAGTGTGAGGAGGAGACTGGTCAGATCTCTGGGCTGCTAGCACACAGTGACATGATGTGAAGGGGAGAGCGGGAGTATAATAGGGGCTGATGTCTCCTGATATACAAGATACACCAGAGAGTGTGAGGAGGAGACTGGTCAGATCTCTGGGCTGCTAGTACACAGTGACATGATGTGAAGGGGAGAGCAGGAGTATAATAGGGGCTGATGTCTCCTGATGTATGAGATACACCAGAGAGTGTGGGGAGGTGACTGGTCAGATCTCTGGGCTGGTAACACACAGTGACATGATGTGAGGGAAGAGCAGGAGTATAATAGAGGCTGATGACTCCTGATGTATGAGATACACCAGAGAGTGTGGGGAGGAGACTGGTCAGATCTCTGGGCTGGTAACACACAGTGACATGATGTGAGGGGGAGAGCAGGAGTATAATAGGGGCTGATGGCTGCTGATGTATGAGATACACCAGAGAGTGTGGGGAGGAGACTGGTCAGATCTCTGGGCTGGTAACACACAGTGACATGATGTGAGGAGGAGAGCAGGAGTATAATAGGGACTGATGGCTCCTGATGTATGAGATACACCAGAGAGTGTGGGGAGGAGATTGGTCAGATATCTGGGCTGGTAACACACAGTGACATGATGTGAGGGGGAGAGCAGGAATATAATAGGGGCTGATGGCTCCTGATGTATGAGATACACCAGAGAGTGTGGGGAGGAGACTGGTCAGATATCTGGTCTGGTAACACACAGTGACATGATGTGAGGGGGAGAGCAGGAGTATAATAGGGGCTGATGTCTCCTGATGTATGAGATACACCAGAGAGTGTGGGGAGGAGACTGGTCAGATCTCTGGGCTGGTAATACACAGTGACATGATGTGAGGGGAGAGCAGGAGTATAATAGGGGCTGATGTCTCCTGACTCTCCCACTGGGAAAATACATATTCCACATTAGTTTGTACTGACAGAGGAGGGTGTAGGATAAGAGATTGCTGTAGTGACTGAGCAACGAGAATATGTGACTTCTGTAATAAGTGTTTATTACTTACCTGTGCCGATATCTGTAGGGATTTCCTCCTCCTTACAATTCTGATCACCCCACACATACGTCTCTTCTTCTCCCTCTAGATCTTCTGCCTTTATATCAGTCACATACGTCTCTTCTTCTCCCTCTATATCTTCTGCCTTCATATCAGTCACATACGTCTCTTCTTCTCCCCCTATATCTTCTTCCTTTATATCAGCCACATACGTCTCTTCTTCTCCCTCTATATCTTCTGCCTTTATATCAGTCAAATATGTCTCTTCTTCTCTCTCTATATCTTCTGCCTTTATATCAGTCACATACGTCTCTTCTTCTCCCTCTATATCTTCTGTCTCTATATCAGTCACATACGTCTCTTCTTCTCCCTCTATATCTTCTGCCTTCATATCAGTCACATACGTCTCTTCTTCTCCCTCTATATCTTCTGCCTTCATATCAGTCACATACGTCTCTTCTTCTTCCTCTATATCTTCTGCCTTCATATCAGTCACATACGTCTCTTCTTCTCCCTCTATATCTTCTGCCTTTATATCAGTCACATACGTCTCTTCTTCTCCCTCTATATCTTCTGCCTTTATAACAGTCACATACGTCTCTTCTTCTCCCTCTGTACCTTTGACTTTAATATTATTTAATTGGGCTTCACCCTATGTAAACCATTAATAAAAGATTGTAAAATTGTTGATTTCAGTAATAGATTAAACAATACAAATATAATGACACACACAGCTGCTTTACAGATCATATATTGACAGTCACTTTGGGTGAGACCCTAAATCCCACCTACCTGATCCTCCTGTGGGATCCTGTGATTCTCCTCTGTACAATCCTGGGAATACAGAGGACGGGGACATCTCTCTGGGGTATCTCTGTTAATGGGTCCATCTGTAGGAGACACACAGTGACTGAGTACAGTGTATATATGTGATTATCATATGATGTGTGTATATAGGGGGCCCCATACCTGCTCTCCCCTGTACAATACATGACAGTCTCCTCTTACCCAGTGATGTGAGGGGCCGGTGATTCTCCATCATCACGTCCTTGTACAGACCCCTGTGTTCCTCTATATACTCCACCTCCTGCATGGAGACATAGACAGTGACATCCTGACACCTTATAGGAACCTGACACAAAGAGTGATAAAGTCATCCCACCAGACACGTCCCCTGGTGTTACTGTATAATGCCCCATTCCCAATAGTCACCTCTCCAGTCATCACCCAGACACATCCCCCGGTGTTACTGTATAATGTCCCATTCCCAGCAGTCACCTCTCCAGTCATCACTCATACACGTCCCCTGGTGTTACTGTATAATTCCCCATTCCCAGCAGTCACCTCTCCAGTCATCAGCCAGACATGTCCACTGGTGTTACTGTATAATGCCCCATTCCCAGCAGTCATATCTCCAGTCATCGTCCAGACACATCCCCCGATGTTACTGTATAATGTCCCATTCCCAGCAGTCACCTCTCCAATCATCACCCAGACACATCCCCTGGTGTTACTGTATAATGTCCCCTTTCCAGCAGTCACCTCTCCAGTCATCACCCAGACACATCCCTCGTGTTACTGTATAATGCCCCATTCCCAGCAGCCACCTCTCCAGTCATCACCCAGACACATCCCCTTGTGTTACTGTATAATGCTCCATTCCCAGCAGTCACCTCTCCAGTCAGCAACTGAATGATCTTGTTGGTGAGTTCCAGGATCTTCTGGTCATTGTGTCTCTCATGTGTCAGTGAGTGAGGTGGAGGCACCGTGATGGGGCTCTGGATTTTACTCAGTCCTCCTGATACATGGGGATGGCTGCTCGGTGTCTCAAACTCATTGGATGTCTTCTTCACTATTGTGTAATCCTGTGTAATGGTGGAGACATCATATATCAATATATACACTCCCAGATCCCCTCACCTCCCAAGTCATGTCCCTATATTATTACTATAGAAATAAGTGACGTCACTGTGACACTCCCAGATTCCCTCACCTCCACAGTTATGTCCCTGTATTATTACTATTGATATGTGATGTCACTGTGACACTCCCAGATCCCCTCACCTCACCAGTCATGTCCCTATATTATTACTATAGATGTAAGTGATATCACTGTGACATTCCCAGATCCTCTCACCTCCCCAATCAGGTGCCTGTATTAATACTATAGATATGTGACATCACTGTGTCACTCCCAGATCCCCTTACCTCCTCAGTCATGTCCCTGTATTATTACTATAGATATAAGTGATTTTACTGTGACGCTCCCAGATCCCCCAAACTCCCCAGTCATGTCCCTGTATTATTACCGTAGATATAAGTGACCTCACTATGATGCTCCGATTGCCTCATCTCCAAAGTCATGTCCCTGCATTATTACTATAGATAAAAGTGACGTCACTGTGACACTCCCAGATCCTCCCCAGTCATGTCCTTGTATAATTACTTAAGATATAAGTGACGTCACTGTGACGTTCCCAGACCCCCTCACCTCCCCAGTCATGGCCCTGTATTATTACTATATATATGTGATGGTGATGTTATAGTGGCACTCCCAGATCACCTCACCTCCACAGTCAAGTCCTTGTATAATTACTTTAGATATAAGTGACGTCGCTGTGACGCTCCCAGACCCCCTCACCTCCCCAGTCACGGCCCTTTATTATTACTATAGATATGTGATGTTATAGTGACACTCCAAGATCACCTCACATCCCCAGTCATGTCCCTGAATTATTACTATAGATATAAGTGATGTCACTGTGACACTCCCAGATTCACTCACATTCCCAGTCATGTCCCTGCATTATTACTATAAACTGCATTTGAAGGGGGAAGGGGAAAAGGGATATTGTTGCACAGTAGACTAAATTTAAGTAGATTCTACTATTAATTACAAATGTTGGTTATTTGTCGAAAAAACCCTAATGTCAGTTCTATAATATGTGAATACATAGATAGGGGGTGCTACCACAGATCATGTAATAACTTCTCTCTTCCTTGTTTCCAGTTATTACTATAGACAAAAGTGACATCACTGTGATGCTCCCAAATGCCCTCACTTCCCCAGTCATGTCCCTGTATTATTGCTAGAGATATATGTGACGTCAAAGTGATGCTCCCAGATCCCATAACCTCCCCAGTCATGTCCCTGTATTATTACTATAGATATAAGTGATGTCACTGTGACACTCCCAGATCCCCTCACCTCCCCAGTTATGTCCCTGTATAATTACTACAGATATAAGTGATGTCCCTGTGACGCTTCCAGATCTCCTCACCTCCCCAGCCATGTCCCTGTATTATTAATATAGCTATGTGACATGACTGTGACGCTACCAGAGCCCCCCACCTCCACAGTCAAGTCCCTGTATTATTACTATAGATATAAGTGATGTCACTGTGATGCTCTAAGACCCCCTAACCTCCCCAGTGACACCCCTGTATTATTACTATAGATATGTGACCTCATGGTGACGCTCCGATTCCCTCACCTCCCCAGTCATGTCCATGTATTATTACTGTAGATATAAGTGATGTCACTGTGACACTCCCAGATCCCCTCACCTTCCCAGTCATGTTCCTGTATTGTTACTTTAGATATAAGGTCACTGTGACGCTCCCAGATCCACTCACCTCCCCAGTCAGCAGGTAGATGATTTCCAGGGTAATATTTATTATCCTCTCAGTCCTGTGACTCCTGTCCTTGTCCATCCTCAGTGAATCAGAGAGAATACAGAACGTGTGATGTGTAGTAAAGACTCCGATCCCCACAGCTGGAGTTCCTGGAATAAATATAATACATAAAACATATTGCACATGTAACATAGTAAATGTGGAATAGAGTGGTCATTAAGTCTCCTACTTCCCCACAGCCATAGAGTCCTGGTCATTGTCTCCGAGGTTCCTGTGACCCAGCCCCAGGCTGTTCTGCATAGTGGGCCTGATCTAGAGTGTAGCCCTATTGTAGGTGGAGTCACAGTGAGCCGATGTACGGTACACTGCTCATGTGCACGACCTGTATGGAGCATGTGCTCTATGTGTCCCGAGTTGTCAGACGAGTATGGCTGCAGCCATGAAGTGGTGTACGGGTGAGAATTGGTTGTGAAGTGAAAGGGTATCCTGAGGGAAATTTCATGGACTCATTCATGGAGCTACGGCGTACAGTCTCCGTGACCTCAGGTTTCACACATCCAGCCGATGGTGTAGCAAAGGTGGCAGGAGTCAGGCAAGGGGGTGGCAGGAGACAGGCAGGAGAAAGGTGGCAGGAGACAGGCATGGGGTGGCAGGAGACAGGCAAGGGAAAGGCGGCAGGAGACAGGCAGTGGAAAGGCGGCAGGAGACAGGCAAGGGAAAGGCGGCAAGAGACAGGCAGGAGAAAGGCGGCTGGAGACAGGCAAGTAAAAGGCGGCAAGAGACAGGCAGGGGAAAGGCGACAGGAGACAGGCAGGGGAAAGGCGACAGGAGACAGGCAGGGGAAAGGCGACAGGAGACAGGCAGGGGAAAGGCGACAGGAGACAGGCAGGGGAAAGATGACAGGAGACAGGCAAGGGAAAGGCGGCAAGAGACAGGCAGGAGAAAGGCGGCTGGAGACAGGCAGGGGAAAGGCGGCAAGAGACAGGCAGGGGAAAGACGACAGGAGACAGGCTGGGGAAAGGCGACAGGAGACAGGCAGGGGAAAGGCGGCAGGAGACAGGCAGGGGAAAGGCGGCAGGAGACATTAGTTGTTCTCAGGAGATTTAATAATTTCTTAATGATTTGTAATAAAAGTTGAAGTTTTATTCTTTGAGAATATCTCATTATTTCTTCACAAGAGTGTGCCCACAAAGAAGTCTACTTTCTTCCTCTGGATAGATGGCTCACAACAACAATAACCCGATTTAGTTAACAATAACTATGTACAAGTATTGCAGACAATCCGCACTTGGGATGGGCACCCAGCATCCACTACAGACTACGAGAAATAGAATTATCGGTAAGTAAATTCTTATTTTCTCTGACGTCCTAGTGGATGCTGGGTACTCCGTAAGGACCATGGGGATTATACCAAAGCTCCCAAACAGGCGGGAGAGTGCGGATGACTCTGCAGCACCGAATGAGAGAACTCCAGGTCCTCCTCAGTCAGGGTATCAAATTTGTAGAATTTAGCAAACGTGTTTGCCCCTGACCAAGTAGCTGGTCGGCAAAGTTGTAAAGCCGAGACCCCTCGGGCAGCCGCCCAAGATGAGCCCACCTTCCTTGTGGAATGGGCTTTTACAGATTTTGGCTGTGGCAGGCCTGCCACAGAATGTGCAAGCTGAATTGTATTACAAATCCAACGAGCAATAGTCTGCTTAGAAGCAGGAGCACCCAGCTTGTTGGGTGCATACAGGATAAACAGCGAGTCAGATTTTCTGACTCCAGCCGTCCTGGAAACATATATTTTCAGGGCCCTGACTACGTCCAACAACTTGGAGTCCTCCAAGTCACTAGTAGCCGCAGGTACCACAATAGGTTGGTTCAGATGAAACGCTGAAACCACCTTAGGGAGAAAATGAGGACGAGTCCTCAATTCCGCCCTGTCTGAATGGAAGATCAGATAAGGGCTTTTACAGGATAAAGCCGCCAATTCTGACACGCGCCTGGCCGAGGCCAGGGCCAACAGCATGACCACTTTCCATGTGAGATATTTTAACTCCACAGATTTAAGTGGTTCAAACCAATGTAACTTTAGGAACCCCAAACTACATTGAGATCCCAAGGTGCCAATGGAGGCACAAAAGGAGGCTGTATATGCAGCACCCCCTTGACAAACGTCTGAACTTCAGGAACTGAAGCCAGTTCTTTCTGGAAGAAAATCGACAGGGACGAAATTTGAACCTTAATGGACCCCAATTTTAGGCCCATAGACACTCCTGTTTGCAGGAAATGCAGGAATCGACCTAGTTGAAATTCCTCCGTCGGGGCCTTACTGACCTCGCACCACGCAACATATTTTCGCCAAATGCGGTGATAATGCTTTGCGGTTACATCCTTCCTGGCTTTGATCAGGGTAGGGATGACTTCATCCGGAATGCCTTTTTCCTTCAGGATCCGGCGTTCAACCGCCATGCCGTCAAACGCAGCCGCGGTAAGTCTTGGAATAGACAGGGTCCTTGCTGGAGCAGGTCCCTTCTTAGAGGTAGAGGCCACGGGTCGTCCGTGAGCATCTCTTGAAGTTCCGGGTACCAAGTCCTTCTTGGCCAATCCGGAGCCACGAGTATAATTCTTACTCCTCTCCATCTTATAATTCTCAGTACTTTTGGTATGAGAGGAAGAGGAGGGAACACATATACTGACTGGTACACCCACGGTGTTACCAGAGCGTCTACAGCTATTGCCTGAGGGTCCCTTGACCTGGCGCAATACCTGTCCAATTTTTTGTTTAGGCGGGACGCCATCATGTCCACCTTTGGTTTTTCCCAACGGTTTACAATCATGTGGAAGACTTCTGGGTGAAGTCCCCACTCTCCCGGGTAGAGGTCGTGCCTGCTGAGGAAGTCTGCTCCCAGTTGTCCACTCCCGGAATGAACACTGCTGACAATGCTATCACATGATTTTCCGCCCAGCGAAAAATCCTTGCAGCTTCTGCCATTTCCCTCCTGCTTCTTGTGCCGCCCTGTCTGTGTACGTGGGCGACTGCCGTGATGTTGTCCGACTGGATCAGCACCGGCTGACCTTGAAGCAGAGGTCTTGCTTGGCTTAGGGCATTGTAAATGGCCCTTAGCTCCAAGATATTTATGTGAAGTGATGTCTCCAGGCTTGACCACAAGCCCTGGAAATTTCTTCCCTGTGTGACTGCTCCCCAGCCTCGCAGGCTGGCATCCATGGTCACCAGGACCCAGTCCTGAATGCCAAATCTGCGGCCCTCTAGAAGATGAGCACTCTGCAACCACCACAGGAGAGACACCCTTGTCTTTGGTGACAGGGTTATCCGCTGATGCATCTGAAGATGCGATCCGGACCATTTGTCCAGCAGGTCCCACTGGAAAGTTCTTGCGTGGAATCTGCCGAATGGAATTGCTTCGTAGGAAGCCACCATTTTTCCCAGGACCCTTGTGCACTGATGCACTGACACTTGGCCTGGTTTTAGGAGGTTTCTGACTAGTTCGGATAACTCCCTGGCTTTCTACTCTGGGAGAAACACCTTTTTCTGGACTGTGTCCAGGATCATCCCTAGGAATAGAAGACGTGTCGTCGGGATCAGCTGCGATTTTGGAATATTGAGAATCCAACCGTGCTGCCGCAACACTACTTGAGATAGTGCTACACCGACTACCAACTGTTCCCTGGATCTTGCCCTTATCAGGAGATCGTCCAAGTAAGGGATAACTAAAACTCCCTTCCTTCGAAGGAGTATCATCATTTCGGCCATTACTTTGGTAAAGACCCGGGGTGCCGTGGACAAACCAAACGGCAGCGTCTGAAACTGATAGTGACAGTTCTCTACCACAAACCTGAGGTACCCTTGGTGAGAAGGGTAAATTGGGACATGGAGATAAGCATTCTTGATGTCCAGAGACACCATATAATCCCCTTCTTCCAGGTTCGCCAATCACCGCTCTGAGTGACTCCATCTTGAATTTGAACCTTTGTATGTAAGTGTTCAAGGATTTCAGATTTAAAATAGGTCTCACCGAGCCGTCCGGCTTCGGTACCACAAACAGCGTGGAATAATACCCCTTTCCCTGTTGTAGGAGGGGTACCTTGATTATCACCTGCTGGGAATACAGCTTGTGAATGGCTTCCAAAACCGCCTCCCTGTCGGAGGGAGACGTCGGTAAAGCAGACTTTAGGAAACGGCGAGGGGGAGATGTCTCGAATTCCAATTTGTACCCCTGAGATACCACCTGAAGGATCCAGGGGTCCACCTGTGAGTGAGCCCACTGCACGCTGAAATTTTTGAGACGGGCCCCCACCGTGCCTGAGTCCGCTTGTAAAGCCCCAGCGTCATGCTGAGGACTTGGCAGAAACGGGAGAGGGCTTCTGTTCCTGGGAACTGGCTGTTTGCTGCAGCCTTTTTCCTCTCCCTCTGCCACGGGGCAGAAATGAGGAGCCTTTTGCCCGCTTGCCCTTATGGGGCCGAAAGGACTGCGCCTGATAATACGGCGTCTTCTTATGTTGAGAGGCTACCTGGGGTAAAAATGTGGATTTCCCAGCCGTTGCCGTGGCCACCAGGTCTGTTAGACCTACCCCAAATAACTCCTCCCTTTTATAAGGCAAAACTTCCATATGCCTTTTGGAATCAGCATCACCTGACCGCTGTCTTGTCCATAACCCTCTTCTGGCAGAAATGGACAGCGCACTTACTCTTGATGCCAGTCGGCAAATATCCCTCTGTGCATCACGCATATATAGAAATGCATCTTTGAAATGCTCTATAGTCAGTAATATACTGTCCCTATCTAGGGTATCAATATTGTCAGTCAGGGAATCCGACCAAGCCACCCCAGCACTGCACATACAGGCTGAGGCGATTGTTGGTCGCAGTATCACACCCGTGTGAGTGTATATACATTTTAGGATATTTTCCTGCTTTCTGTCAGCAAGTTCCTTAAGGGCGGCCGTATCCGGGGACGGTAGTGCCACCTGTTTAGACAAGCGTGTTAGCGCTTTATCCACCCTAGGGGGTGTTTCCCAATGTGCCCTATCCTCTGGCGCGAAGGGGTATGATGCTAATAACTTTTTAGGAATTAACAGTTTTTTATCGGGGGAAACCCACGCATCATCACACACTTCATTTAATTCCTCAGATGCAGGAAAAACTACAGGCAGTTTTTTCTCACCAAACATAATACCCTTTTTAGTGGTACTTGTATTATCAGAAATATGTAAAACATTTTTCATAGCCTCAATCATGTAACGTGTGGCCCTACTGGAAGTCACATTCCTCTCTTCATCGTCGACACTGGAGTCAGTATCCGTGTCGGCGTCTGTATCTGCCATCTGAGGTAACGGGCGTTTTAGAGCCCCTGATGGCTTTTGAGACGCCTGGACAGGCACAGGCTGAGTAGTCGGCTGTCTCATGTCATCTATCTTTCTTTTTCATCCACT
Organism: Pseudophryne corroboree; assembly: GCF_028390025.1. Taxonomy (NCBI): domain Eukaryota; kingdom Metazoa; phylum Chordata; class Amphibia; order Anura; family Myobatrachidae; genus Pseudophryne; species Pseudophryne corroboree. The sequence continues at coordinate 312,664 of NW_026967536.1, read as the reverse complement.
AGGGGTCACTGGAGTACTCTTGGGATATGGACGGGCTTCCGCAGGAAACAGCACTGAATATTTAAATTTAGTAACACTCCACCCCTCCATATCCCTGGTCACTACTCAGTGTTTTTTTGTGCTGAACGAGGATAGCAGCTTAAAACCTGAAGTCTTGAAGAGATTTTATTTTTAATTTTATTTTTCTTTTTTCTACAAGGCACATCCCTTTCCCCCTTCCAAAAGGCAGGGTCAGGGATAGTGCAAGCTGCTGATAGCAGCACGGGCGTGTCGGGCCTCTCTGAAAGAGCCCCCTCACAAGCCCACACATCCTGCTGAACTGGCTGCCCGGCGCTTGTGGAGAAGCCCCGTCGGAGCCTCATTACAGACTGCAGGTATGTGAGGGGAGATACACGGGGCGGTCAGCTTCCGCTGCCGTCCCGAGGAGGAGAGAAGGCGCTGGGTTTCTTGCTTGCTGCGGCGGCAGCAGGACACCCGCCGAGCGAACAGCTGATGGCCGCGCTGGTCTCCGGGTCTCCGTTTCAGCGGCTCCTGCACGCGGCCGCCGCTAAAGGTTATCTCCCCGTGTCAGGCCCCTCTCAAGGCTCCGGCCGCCGCTTGTATTGCGGGAGGGGTCCTATTAAGATCAGCCCGATGCCCGGCCCGCACTGCACACTACGGAGGCAGCTGCGGGGGGGGGGGGGGGTAGAGCAGCAGCGGCCTGTTGAATATCTGTGTACTCTGATATGTGTTTAAGCACATTTTATATGTATAAAATATAATGTGGCTTTTGCTAACATGGAGGCTTTTGCTGGCAGTGAGACTGGATATAAGATCAGTATGAAACTGTGATTATATATTTACGCATGTGAAACTGTAATTATATGTTTAAGCACATTTTATATAGATAATATATAATGAGGCTTTTGCTGGCAGGGAGACTGTGTATAACATCAGTGTAAATCTGTGATGATATATTTAAGCACATTTTATATAAATAATATATAATAAGGCTTTTGCTAGCAGGGAGACTGTTTATAATATCAGTATGAAACTGTGATTATATGTTTAAGCATGGCAGCCATTAACCATGCTTCCTGTGGCAGCCATTAATCATGCTTCCTGTGTCTTCCTCTGTGATTCCAGAAGGTTCCTGTCTTACATCTCTACACCACCGGAAGGCGCAGGGGTGTTAGTGGGAATTTGGGATCACATTTCATAGTACTGGCCACGTGTACTGCACTTGGCCAGATTTATATACAGAGACACCTTATTGCTATTTTACTGAGTCGTGCAGGTGTCTGTGTTTTGTGTATTGTATTGTCTGTCGCCATAATGAGTAAGGCACCAGCAAAAACTAAAAAGATTAATTGCAAAATATGTGACAGTGTGTTACCAAATGCATCTACCACATGTACAGTATGTTTTGTGGATTCCGTCCATAATACCATTGCTCCTCCGGTTTTACAACCAATTTCCTCACCAGACCCACCGTGGGGTATGTTAGTGAATGTACTGGAGAGATTTCAGACAGAAATGACCGCTGCTCGTCTGGAGCGAGAAACGTTAAGATCTGAGTCTAGGGTGAGACCGCCAGAATTACCAGAGGCGTCTCAGCCTTGCGTAAGGGCCAAATCCATTTTGGGCAAACGGGATAATTTTCATATGTCTTATGATTTTCCAGTGTCTGCTATGTTGCAGTCTGACGATTCCATACCTGACCTCACGGAACACGAGGAGGGTGAGGAAGGCGAAGTGGAGTCAGATAGCGAGGATGTTAACAGTTCCGGCATTGATGATCTCATCAGAGCGGTACGGCAGTCTCTAAAGTTCCCTGAAACTGAGCAGCCTCTCACCAATGATCAGGTCGTATTTACTAAACGACGGAAGACGCCAGTAAGTTTTCCTGTGTCGGATTCTCTAAATGAGATGTTAGTAGAAACAAGACAGAATCCAGATAAACGGTTTTCTATACCTCGCAGATTTAAGTCTAGTTATCCGTTTCCAGACTCGGTAACGTGTACATGGGAGAATCCACCAATAGTTGATTCTTCAGTGTCAAAACTTACCAAGAAATTAACCATACCAGTGCCAGCAGCTACTACGCTTAAGGATCCTTCAGATCGCAAGATAGAAACTATGCTAAAAACCATGTATGTAGCAGCAGGTGTGATGCTAAGACCTGGATTGGTTGGCATTTGGGTAACTAAGGCGCTCATAATATGGCTTACAGAACTCAAATCTGTTTTACAGGACGAAAACCTGATAATTCAGGTAAATCAAATAATTGAGGCTGTAGAGTATCTCTGTACAGCGTCTACTGACGTCTGTCAGCTCACTTCTCGTATTTCATCTTCGCTAGTTACGGCTAGAACAGCACTCTACCTGCGTACTTATCAAGCGGAGGCAGAGGTCAAACGAAGTATAGAGGCATTGCCTTACGATGGCAAGAAGTTGTTTGGTCCAGAATTGGACGCATGGATTAAGGAGGCTACGGGAGGTAAGTCTGTATTCTTACCATTGCCTCCACCTGCGCCAAGAAGAAGGTACGCTGGACCTTCGTTCAAATCCTTTAGACCTCAGCCCTTTCGAGGACGTGGCAGAGGATCAGCCACACCTGCTAGACGTGGTCGAGGACGTGGTTTCCATCAAACCAACACAACTCGCCAAGACGCTAAGGTTACCGACAAGCCAGTGGCATGACGGGTTACCAGCCCATCTTGGTTCTCCAATTGTGGGAGCACGCCTTCAGAAGTTCCATGGGGCGTGGTTCCACACATCCGCGGAGGGCTGGATTCGCAATTTAGTATTAAAAGGTTACAAAATAGAGTTCGACTGTCTGCCGCCTCTGCGGTTTTTCAAGACAGGATTGCCTCTGTCGGACGACAAGAGGACAGTTTTGCAAATTGCCATTCAGTCCTTACTGGATTCGGCAGTGTTGATTCCGGTCCCTGTACACCAACAGGGTCAGGGTTATTATTCAAGTCTATTTGTGGTCCCAAAGCCGGATGGCTCAGTCAGACCAATATTGAATTTAAAGGGACTAAATCAGTACGTAACTTACTACAGATTCAAAATGGAGTCTCTACGCTCAGTGAAAGTAATGTCTGTGATGATAGCTCACCTCAGATCCCTGGGAGTGACAATAGTTCCGTATTTAGACGATCTGCTCATCAAAGCTCCGTCTCAACAGATACTTACCCAACATGCGCTGTTAACTTACAATGTCCTGGTTCACCACGGTTGGATTGTAAATTTCAAGAAATCACATCTGATTCCGTCTCAACGCCTTCAGTTCCTAGGTATGATTCTCGATACGGTCAATCAAAGAATTTACCTACCACAACAAAAAGTACAAATACTACGCCATCTAGTACAATTAGTACTCAAACCACGCACAGTGTCGGTACACTTGTGCATTCGCCTGTTAGGCACAATGGTGGCAGCTTTCGAGGCGCTTCAGTTCGGGAGATTTCACTCTCGTCCATTTCAGCTGAACGTGCTTGCCCAGTGGTCGGGCTCGCATCTGCAGATTCACCACAGGGTGAGGTTGTCACCAATAACAAGAGTTTCGCTGCTATGGTGGCTCAAGGAACACAATTTAACCGCAGGAAGACGGTTCGGAGTTTGCAATTGGATAATTCTAACTACGGACGCCAGTCTCAGAGGTTGGGGAGCGGTAATTCAAAATTGTCAGCTCCAGGGTCTCTGGGCGGATCACGAGAAATTGCTGTCGATAAATGTTCTAGAACTCCGCGCCATTTTCAATGCGCTACGACAAGCAGTGCACATGATTCGCTCTCAGCCGGTCCAAGTGCAGTCGGACAATGCGACGGCGGTCGCATACATCAACAAACAAGGAGGAACGAGAAGCCGCATGGCAATGCGGGAAGTAGCTCGAATCCTCAATTGGGCGGAATGCCACCAGGTGATATTGTCGGCCGTGTTCATTCCGGGTGTGGACAACTGGGAAGCGGATTATCTCAGTCGTCGGGATTTTCACCCAGGCGAATGGTCATTAAATCCAGAAGTGTTTCACATGTTGGTTCAGCGATGGGGATATCCTCAGGTGGACCTGATGGCATCTCGACACAATCATCAAACGCCCCAGTATGTGTCCAGAACAAGAGATCCAAAGGCAGTCGCGGTGGATGCTCTCACTGTCGCGTGGCCGTACAGTCTGGTGTATCTGTTTCCACCGTTTCCGTTGCTCCCTCTGGTGCTAAAACGGATCAAAAGAGAGTCGCTCACAGTCATACTAGTGGCGCCTCATTGGCCTCGGAGAGCTTGGTTCTCGGATCTTCGAGGTTTACTCGCAGACGATCCGTGGCCGCTCCCGATACGTCCAGACCTGTTACAACAGGGTCCGTTTCTTTACCCCGATTTAGCGCGGCTGCGTTTGACGGGGTGGCTGTTGAGACCGCCCTCTTAAGAAGAGAGGGCATTCCAGATTCAGTTATACCAACCATGTTACGAGCTAGGAAGCCGGTTACGGCAGCTCATTATTACAGAATATGGCATGCATATATAGGTTGGTGTGAGGTTCGGAAATTTCCGACCTCAGCTTTCAAGGTATGTCGCCTGTTGTTGTTTCTACAAACAGGCTTAGATGGAGGCTTGCGTTTATCTACACTAAAAGTGCAGGTTTCTGCTTTGTCAATTTATTTTCAAAGACGATTGGCTCTATTGCCGTCGATACGCACTTTTCTCCAAGGTGTACTCAGGGTACAGCCTCCATTCATTCCACCTACAGCGCCATGGGACTTGAATCTGGTTTTGGAGTTCTTACAGTCTTCATATTTTGAACCCTTACAACAAGTGGATATAAAGTTTCTCACTTGGAAAACAAATTTTCTCTTAGCCTTAGCTTCGGCGAGGCGTGTTTCGGATTTGGGTGCCTTGTCATGCAAGCCACCGTATTTGGTGTTTCATGATGACAGAGCGGAACTTCGGACGAATCCCGCCTTCTTACCAAAGGTAGTGTCATCTTTTCACATCAATCAACCAATAGTAGTTCCTGTGTTGACAGCACATTCTGGAACTCTGGATGTGGTTCGCGCATTACGCGTTTATGTATCCCGAACGTCTGCAGTTCGTAAGACGGATACGTTATTTGTTCTCTATGATGCTGCCAAAATGGGTTGGCCAGCATCTAAACAAACTTTATCCAGATGGATAAAACTGACCATACGCCAGGCTTACCTTCATGCTAGGTTACAACCGCCTACGTCAGTAACCGCTCATTCCACACGTTCTGTGGGTACTTCATGGGCAGCTGGTCGTGGGGCTTCTGCGACGCAGCTTTGCCGGGCGGCTACATGGTCTTCAGTGCACACGTTTGTGCGCTTTTACAAGTTTGATACTTTTGCGGCATCAGCATCTAGCTTTGGCCGCCTAGTGTTACAAGTGCCAAACTGCTCTCCCGCCCACGGGGGAAGCTTTGGTACGTCCCAAGAGTACTCCAGTGACCCCTAGTGGATGAAAAAGAAAATAGGATTTTGGTACTTACCAGGTAAATCCTTTTCTTTGAATCCATAGGGGTCACTGGACGCCCACCCAGAGCAGTTTACCTATTTGTGGTTAGTTCTGAGGATCTTATGGTAACACATTTTCACCGACTGGTTCAAGTTACAAGTGCTGGTTAGGGTGTCAACTGTTTAGTTGTCAGTAACGTTATGTGTTAACTTCGTTATTGTCAGTTATGTTATATGTAATACTCCATTATTAACCTCTCTTAATTCCTGTTCGGCTCAGTAAAAAAACACTGAGTAGTGACCAGGGATATGGAGGGGTGGAGTGTTACTAAATTTAAATATTCAGTGCTGTTTCCTGCGGAAGCCCGTCCATATCCCAAGAGTACTCCAGTGACCCCTATGGATTCAAAGAAAAGGATTTACCTGGTAAGTACCAAAATCCTATTTTTGTAAAGAGCTGACACTGTCACGTAATTCCTTCCATAAGCTCAGCCACTCAGGTGTCGACTCCCTAGGGGGTGACATCTCCATTACAGGCAATTGCTCCGCCTCCACACCATTTTCCTCCTCATACATGTCGACACAATCGTACCGACACACAGCACACACACAGGGAATGCTCTGATAGAAGACAGGACCCCACTAGCCCTTTGGGGAGACAGAGGGAGAGTATGCCAGTACACACCAGAGCGCTATATATATATATACACAGGGATAACCTTATAGAAGTGTTTTCCCCTTATAGCTGCTGTTTTATTAATACAGCGCCTAATTAGTGCCCCCCTCTCTTTTTTAACCCCTTTCTGTAGTGTATGTAACTGCAGGGGAGAGCCAGGGAGCTTCCCTCCAACGGAGCTGTGAGAGAAAATGGCGCCAGTGTGCTGAGGAGATAGGCTCCGCCCCTTTTTAGCTGACTTTTCTCCCGCATTTTTATGGATTCTGGCAGGGGTTAAAATATATCCATATAGCCCTGGGGGTTATATGTGATGTATGTTTGCCAGCCAAGGTGTTTTTATTGCTGCTCAGGGCGCCCCCCCCCCCCAGCGCCCTGCACCCTCAGTGACCGCAGTGTGAGGTGCGTATGAGGAGCAATGGCGCACAGCTGCAATGCTGTGCGCTACCTTGGTGAAGACTGATGTCTTCTGCCGCCGATTTTCCGGACCTCTTCTTGCTTCTGGCTCTGTAAGGGGGGCGGCGGCGCGGCTCTGGGACCGGACTCCGAGGCTGGGCCTGTGTTCGGTCCCTCTGGAGCTAATGGTGTCCAGTAGCCAAGAAGCCCAAGCTGGCTGCAAGCAGGCAGGTTCGCTTCTTCTCCCCTTAGTCCCTCGATGCAGTGAGCCTGTTGTCAGCAGGTCTCACTGAAAATAAAAAACCTAAAACTAAACTTTCACTAAGAAGCTCAGGAGAGCCCCTAGTGTGCACCCTTCTCGGCCGGGCACAAAAATCTAACTGAGGCTTGGAGGAGGGTCATAGGGGGAGGAGCCAGTGCACACCAGGTAGTCCTAAAGCTTTACTTTTGTGCCCAGTCTCCTGCGGAGCCGCTATTCCCCATGGTCCTTACGGAGTTCCCAGCATCCACTAGGACGTCAGAGAAAATAATAATAATAATACTTACAGGACACCACAGGCTGCTGCTCCCTCTGTATAATAATAACAACTGTATTCCACAGGCTGCTCCTCCTGTATAATAATAATAATGACTGGATTCCACTGGTTGCTCCTCCTGTATTATAATAATAACAACAGGACACCACAGGCTGCTCCTCCTGTATAATAATAATAATAATAATAATAATAATAATAATAAAAAACAAACAAAAAACAACAACAATACACTACAGGCTGCTCCCCCTGTATAATAAAAATAATAACAACAACACGACACCACAGGTTGCTCCCTCTAAAAAATAATACTAATAATAATAACAGGACACCACAGTCCGCTCCCCCTGTATTATAATAATAATAATAATAACAACAACAAAAACAACAACAAGACACCACAGGCTGCTCCCTCTCTATAATAATAATAATAATAATAATAATAATAATAATAGGACACCACAGTCTGCTCCTCCTGTATAATAATAATAATAATAATAATAGGACACTACAGGCTGCTTCCCCTGTATAATAATAATTATTATTATTATAACAGGACACCACAGGCTGCTCCTCTTGTATAGTAATAATAATAATAATAATAATAATAATAACAACAACATGACACTACAGGCTGCTCCCCCTGTATAATAATAATAACAGGACACCACAGGCTGCTCCCCCTGTATAATAATAATAAAATGGCACCAGAGGCTGCTCCCCCTGTAAAATAATAACAGGACACCACAGGCTGCTCCCCCTGTATAATAATAAAAATAACTGGCCACTACAGGCTGCTCCCCCTGTATAATAATAATAACAGGACACCACAGGCTGCTCCCCCTGTATAATAATAATAAAATGGCACCAGAGGCTGCTCCCCCTGTAAAATAATAACAGGACACCACAGGCTGCTCCCCCTGTATAATAATAAAAATAACTGGCCACTATAGGCTGCTCCCCCTGTATAATAATAATATCAGGACACCACAGGCTGCTCCCCCTGTATAGTAAGACGCCATTATCTGATCTCCACGGACACTGGGAAGCTGCAGCAGTCGATGAACACGGACTATCTGCATTTGGAACGCACAATACGGAAGTAAGGTGGAACGCACAGGCAGGAAGAAGGGCATGATTGGCAAAGACTGCTTCCTGGTTACTGGCCACTCCTCTCCGACACCCCGGCCACAGCCCCGCCCTCTGCAAATACTATTACCATATATGTCCTCAGTGCAGGAGGCCGGCGGCCATTTTCTTGTAGACCAATCCGGCAGAAGCAATAGGTTCCCTGGCCATGTAGTGACGTCATGAGCGGCGGCCATTTTCCCCTGGTCTGAGCTCCGCCTTCCTTCTATCATTCCCACAAGGCAGCAGGAGCAGAGAGCAGCCATTGCTGTGTCTGGCAGCAGGTAATGATATTATTATTATTATTCTATAGGCTGAGCAGCTCTGGTGTCAGGTTCTGTACTACAGGGGGAGCAGCCTCTGGTGCCTTGTTATAGTGCAGCTGGAGCAGACTCTGGTGCTGCATTATCCCTGTACAGGTGGCTGACACTCTAGTGTCCTATTACTGTAATACAGGTGTCGCAGACCCCGCCGTTACCGTAATACAGGTGGCGCAGAGCCCGCCGTTACCGTAATACAAGTGGCGCAGACCCAGCCGTTACCGTAATACAGGTGGCGCAGAGCCCGCCGTTACCGTAATACAGGTGGCGCAGACCCCGCCGTTACCTTAATACAGGTGGCGCAGACCCCGCCGTTACCGTAATACAGGTGGCGCAGACCCCGCCGTTACCGTAATACAGGTGTCGCAGACCCCGCCGTTACCGTAATACAGTGGCGCAGACCCCGCCGTTACCGTAATACAGGTGTTGCAGACCCCGCCGTTACCGTAATACAGGTGGCGCAGACCCCGCCGTTACCGTAATACAGGTGGCGCAGACCCCGCCGTTACCGTAATACATGAGGCACAAGACCACACTGTTACCGTAATTCTAAACACGGGACATTACAGGTGTTGTGTCCTGTGGCATTGTGCTGTACAGGGGGAGCGGCCTGTGTTGTTATAATATACAGGGGGAGTGGCCTGTGTTGTCATATTATACAGGGGTAGCATCCTGTGTTGTCATAGTATACAGGGGTAGCATCCTGTGCTGTCATAGTATACAGGGGGAGTGGCCTGTGTTGTCATAATATATAGGGGTAGCATCCTGTGCTGTCATAGTATACAGGGGGAGTGGCCTGTGTTGTCATAATATACAGTGGTAGCATCCTGTGTTGTCATAATGCCTGTGGTATCCTACTCTACAGGGGGAGCAGCCTGTGGTGTCCTGTTGTTGTTGTTATACAGAAGGAGCAGTCTGTGGTGTCCTGTTATTATTATACAGAGAGAGCAGCCTGTGGTGTACAATTATTATTATTATTATACAGGGTGGAGTAGCCATTGGTGTCTTATTATTATTATTATTATTATTATTATACAGGGGGAGCAGCCTGTGGTGTCCTGTTATTATTATTGTACAGTAGGAGCAGCCTGTGGTGTCCTTTTTTAATTCAGGATGAGCAGCCTGTGGTGTCCTGTTATTATTATACAAGGGAAGCAGTATTATTATTATTATTATTATTATTATACAGGGGGAGTAGCCTGTGGTATCCACTTATTATTAGTATTACTATTATTATAATGTCCTGTCATTATTATTATACAGGGGAAGCAGGCTGTGGTGTCCTGTTATTGTTAGTATACAGGGGGAGCAGCCTGTGGTGTCCTGTTATTATTATACAAGGGAAGCAGTATTATTATTATTATTATTATTATACAGGGGGAGTAGCCTGTGGTATCCACTTATTATTAGTATTACTATTATTATAATGTCCTGTCATTATTATTATACAGGGGAAGCAGGCTGTGGTGTCCTGTTATTGTTAGTATACAGGGGGAGCAGCATGTGATGTCCTGTTATTATTATTATTATTATTATTATTAACAGGACATCACATGCTGCTACCCCTGTATACTAACAATAACAGGACACCACAGGCTGCTTTCCCTGTATAATAATTATAATGATAGGACATTCTATTATTATTATTATTATACAAAAGGGAGCGGCCTGTGGTGTCCTGTTGTTGTTGTTGTTGTTATTATTATTATTATTATTATTATACAAAACGGAACGGCCTGTGGTGTCCTGTTGTTGTTGTTGTTATTGTTATTATTATTTCTCTTACGTCATAGAGGATGCTGGGGTCCACATTAGTACCATGGGGTATAGACGAGTCCACTAGGAGCCATTGGCACTTTAAGAGTTTAACAGTGTGCTCCTCCCTCTATGCCCCTCCTACCAGACTCAGTTTAGAAAATGTGCCCGGAGGAGCCGGTCACAGCTAGGGGAGCTCCTAGAGCTTCTTTAGTTTTATTGTTTTCTGAGAATAATTTAGGCACAGAGAGGCTGCTGGCAACAGCCTCCCTGCTTCATGGGACTTAGGGGAGGAGTAGTGTCCGCCCTGCAGGGTCTGAGCCACTATCTCCGCTGACAGGACACTGAGCTCCTGAGGGTGCTGACCGTTAGCCGCCCCAGGCGACCGCTCACTCCCGCAGCATGCCGCCACCCCCTAACAGAGCCAGAAGAATTCCGGTGGCGAGTGAGTCACTGGCCCCCCATGACAAGCAGGTGTGAAGATGGCGGCAACAGGGTGGGAGCGCGGTATGGACTGCGCTCCGAAGGCTCAGCGGTACATTGTGCGGCGCTGTGAGGGGCGCCCTGAGCCAGCACCTATGCCCTACACTGGTCACTCGGTAACGCTGCCAGCACCATTCCGCAGGCCAGTATAAAGAAGGAAAGTGCGGGAAGCAGCGCCATGATCAAGGGGCGGAGCTTCTCCTCAGAGCGGAGCCAGCAGCTCACCAGCGCCATTTTCCTGCCTGCAGATCCACTACAGTGACGCTGACAGTGAGAGCTGTCCCTCCACGCAACTCCAGCTATCCTGTGCGGTACCAGGGGGTTGTAGAAGGGAGGGGGGCTGTGTAATTACTGTGTAGCTATTAAGGTACACAGTCAGCGCTAGGTAGTGATATGGGGGTCATTCCGACCCATTCGCATGCAGCAGTTCTTTGCTGTAGTGCAAACGGGTCAGAATTGCGCATGTGAACGCAGCCCTGCTAAGCTAAAATACACTCCCCCATAGGCGTGGATTAGTTGATCGCACCAGCAGCAAAAAATTGCTGGCTGCGATCAACTCGGAATGACCCCCATTGTCTCTACCTAGGGAAGCGCTGCGTGTGTGCTGACTCCAAGCTCAGTGCTTCTCTGAAGGATTTTGGGGGAAAACGGTGTCTGGCATTTTCCTGGGTGAGTGGGTTTATGTTTCTCACATAACCATGTCCAGGGATTCTATGTCTTATGCTACAGAGGACGCTTCTTCTCCAGAAGAGTCCATTTCCTGTACCCAGGAATGTAATGTTTTGTCTCAGATTCCTGTTACTGAGCCAGAATGGCTAACTTCTATTAAGGGACTGCTCTCTGAGATCTCTACCAGGGTAGCCCATACTGAGACTGAAACTCAGGTTTTAAAGCAGATGGTAGGGTGGTCTGGTTCCATTCCTATCTCTTAGAAAACCCCTAGCGTGTACCCTCAGAAACGTACACTTGCCCAGATTACACAGGATGACACGGATACCGACTCAGACACGGCGGACGGTGATGGGGATGTGCTGAGCAGGGCGGCATCCCTTGCAAAGGGTGTGCAGCTGATGATTGAAGCCATTAGAGATGTGTTACACATTACTGAGACACCACCTGTGCAGGTTGAGGAGGATTACTTCACAGACAATAAGAAAGCTTTGCTAACCTTCCCGACATCCAGAGAATTAAACGCTATATTTGTTAAATCCTGGGAAGACTCGGAGAAAAAATTCCAGATCCCCAAAAAGATTCTGGTTGCTTTTCCCTTCCCTGAAGAGGATAAGAAAAGTTGGGAAACCCCGCCCATAGTTGACACATCTGTCTCCAGGCTATCAAAAAAAGTGGTTTTACCTGTCCCGTGTTCTGCCGCGTTGAAAGAACCGGTTGATCGTAAGATTGACACTACGCTCAAATCCATATACACTGCGTCAAGGGTGGTGTTAAGGCCTACTATTGCCTGGGTGTGGATCTCTAAAGCTATAGTAAAGTGGTCAGGCACGGTACTAGAGGGCTTAGATACAATGGATAGGAGTGACATTGAATTGTTTTTATGCAACATTCAGGATTCTGCATGGTTCATGGTGGAATCTGTCAAAGTCGAAAAATATTGCAGTACAAACACCACGTGTAAACTACACACAGATGGCCTCCCTGCGTGCACTTGTTCTGTCGTGCGTGCGCATATCCGCAATTTGCTTATGGTCTCTCCCGCTGTCCATTAGTGCGTGGTATGAGTATTTACGGTAGAGTTTGTGAACGCATGGAAGGCTAGGGGACAGACCAAGGTTATAAGGTGGTGTTTGGTATCCAGCTGTAGGGTATTTTAAGGGTAACATTCCGGTGTTGGTTTGAATATAGACATAAACTGTATTTACTGTACATTATGCGGCGGGAATCCAGAGGAGACCACCCACAAGAGCAGTTGGAACAGACATCGCCCACCTATTCAAACCGACCTATGACCTCTCCTGTACTGTAAATGTGCATCCCTGTGTCCAATGGACAAAGAGATTACAGTATCTATTGTATTGGTTTTTGGAAGAATTGTATAAAGAGAGCCTGCTGCAGGCCTGGTCAGACACAAGGCTCACAACGTTATCTATCTGATGACAGAGGACCGGACCGGGTAGCGCAAGCGAATACACTCACGTATGTACCATTGAATGTAGCCATTTACTCTGTTATATTATATTATATTGTATTGTTTGTATTGTAACCCCCTTTTAGCAATAATCCACTGTGGTGTCGTAACCCAGCGGTAAAATCACAATTGGTGTCGTGTCTTCATTGCCCTGCTAAGGTTTAAAGCGTAATATCATTGCATAGCATAACTGTTTAGGGTTTGCGGTGTAACTCAGGGTGTGTACGCGCTGTGAGTACTTTGTACCGTCAGCCTGGCGTTTGTACGCGAAGTCCGTACGCAGTACGGGACTTTGTACGCTAATAGCGTACAAAGTGCATAGAGTGTGTGATAAGTACAGCGGCCGCAGCAGCTCCATGGTAAAGTGTATTTAAGGTGTGTTTACGGTATAGCTTTCTTTCCTAAGGATATTTTAGCATTATCAAATCCATGAAGGATCTGGGTACGCTGAATGCAAGAATATATTCCATGTCCATCTCAGCTCACAGGGGACTCTGGCTATGCCAATGGTCTGCAGACGTGGACTCCAGGAGAAGTGTGGAGAACCAACTCTACACAGGTCAGGCTCTATTTGGGGAAGCGTTGGTAAGTCACCTTTTCTTCTCTCAGCTCCACCTTCTACAAAGAAACCCTTTTCTCTGACGTCCTAGTGGATGCTGGGACTCCGTAAGGACCATGGGGAATAGCGGCTCCGCAGGAGACAGGGCACAATAATAAAAGCTTTAGGATCAGGTGGTGTGCACTGGCTCCTCCCCCTATGACCCTCCTCCAAGCCTCAGTTAGATTTTTGTGCCCGGCCGAGAAGGGTGCAATCTAGGTGGCTCTCCTGAGCTGCTTAGAATAAAAGTTTAGTTTTAGTTTTTTTTTTATTTTCAGTGAGTCCTGCTGGCAACAGGCTCACTGCATCGAGGGACTAAGGGGAGAAGAAGCGAACTCACCTGCGTGCAGAGTGGATTGGGCTTCTTAGGCTACTGGACATTAGCTCCAGAGGGACGATCACAGGTACAGCCTGGATGGGTCACCGGAGCCGCGCCGCCGTCCCCCTTACAGAGCCAGAAGAGACGAAGAGGTCCGGTGAAATCGGCGGCAGAAGACGATCCTGTCTTCAGACTAAGGTAGCGCACAGCACCGCAGCTGTGCGCCATTGCTCACAGCACACTTCACACTCCGGTCACTGAGGGTGCAGGGCGCTGGGGGGGGAGCGCCCTGAGACGCAATATTAAAGATAAAACTTAGGTTGGCAAAAGAATACATCACATATAGCTCCTGGGCTATATGGATGTATTTTAACCCCTGCCATTTTTACACAAAAGAGCGGGAGATAAGGACGTCGTGAAGGGGCGGAGCCTATCTCCTCAGCACACAAGCGCCATTTTCCCTCACAGCTCCGCTGGAAGGACGGCTCCCTGACTCTCCCCTGCAGACCTGCTACAGAATCAGGGTAAAAAAGAGAAGGGGGGGCACTATTGGCAGCAAATAACAATATAAACAGCAGCTATAAGGCAATAACACTTATATAAGGTTATCCCTGTATATATATATATAGCGCTGGGTGTGTGCTGGCAGACTCTCCCTCTGTCTCTCCAAAGGGCTAGTGGGGTCCTGTCCTCTATCAGAGCATTCCCGGTGTGTGTGCTGTGTGTCGGTACGTGTGTGTCGACATGTATGAGGAGGAAAATGATGTGGAGGCGGAGCAATTGCCTGTGTTAGTGATGTCACCCCCTAGGGAGTCGACACCTGACTGGATGATCGTATTTAAAGAATTACGTGATAATGTCAGCACTTTGCAAAAAACTGTTGACGACATGAGACAGCCGGCAAATCAATTAGTGCCTGTCCAGGCGTCTCAGACACCGTCAGGGGCCCTAAAACGCCCGTTACCTCAGTGGGTCGACACAGACCCAGACACAGATACTGAGTCTAGTGTCGACGGTGACGAGACAAACGTAATGTCCAGTAGGGCCACACGTTACATGATCACGGCAATGAAGGAGGCATTGAACATTTCTGACACTACAAGTACCACAAAGAAGGGTATTATGTGGGGTGTGAAAAAATTACCAATAGTTTTTCCTGAGTCAGATGAATTAAATGAGGTGTGTGATAAAGCGTGGGTTTCTCCCAACAAAAAACTGCTAATTTCTAATAAATTATTAGCACTATATCCTTTCCCGTCAGAAGTTAGGGCGCGTTGGGAAACACCCCCTAGGGTAGATAAGGCGCTCACACGTTTATCTAAACAAGTAGCGTTACCGTCTCCTGATACGGCCACCCTAAAAAAACCAGCTGATAGAAGGCTGGAAAATATCCTAAAAAGTATATACACACATACTGGTGTTATACTGGGACCAGCAATCGCCTCAGCCTGGATGTGCAGTGCTGGAGTCGCATGGTCGGATTCCCTGACTGAAAATATTGATACCCTGGATAGGGACAATATTTTGTTAACTATAGAGCATTTGAAGGATGCATTGCTATATATGCGTGATGCACAGAGGGATGTTTGCACCCTGGCATCAAGAGTAAGTGCTATGTCCATCTCTGCCAGAAGAGCGTTATGGACGCGACAGTGGTCAGGGGATGCGGATTCCAAACGACATATGGAAGTATTGCCGTATAAAGGGGAGGAGTTATTTGGGGCTGGTCTATCGGACCTGGTGGCCACGGCAACGGCTGGAAAGTCCACCTTTTTACCCCAGGTCACTTCACATCAGCAGAAAAAGACACCGTCTTTTCAAACTCAGTCCTTTCGTTCCCATAAGTACAAGCGAGCGAAAGGCCACTCCTTTCTGCCTCGGGGCAGAGGAAGAGGAAAAAGACTGCACCATGCAGCCGCTTCCCAGGAGCAGAAGCCCTCCCCTGCTTCTGCCAAGTCTTCAGCATGACGCTGGGGCTTTACAAGCAGACTCAGACATGGTGGGGGCCCGTCTCAAGAATTTCAACGCGCAGTGGGCTCACTCGCAAATGGACCCCTGGATTCTACAGGTAGTATCGCAGGGGTACAAACTGGAATTCGAGGCGTTTCCCCCTCGCCGGTTCCTGAAGTCTGCTTTACCAAAGTCTCCCTCCGACAGGGAGGCAGTTTTGGAAGCCATTCACAAGCTGTATTTCCAGCAGGTGATAATCAAGGTACCCCTCCTACAACAGGGAAAGGGGTATTATTCCACGCTGTTTGTGGTACCGAAGCCGGACGGCTCGGTGAGACCAATTTTAAATCTGAAATCCTTGAACACTTACATAAAAAGGTTCAAATTCAAGATGGAGTCACTCAGAGCGGTGATAGCGAGCCTGGAAGAAGGGGACTATATGGTGTCTAAGGATGCTTATCTCCACGTCCCAATATTCCCTTCTCACCAAGGGTACCTCAGGTTTGTAGTACAAAACTGTCATTATCAGTTTCAGACGCTGCCGTTTGGGTTATCCACGGCTCCTCAGGTCTTTACCAAGGTAATGGCCGAAATGATGATTCTTCTTCGAAGAAAAGGCATCTTAATTATCCCTTACTTGGACGATCTCCTGATAAGGGCAAGATCCAGGGAACAGTTAGAAGTCGGAGTAGCACTATCTCAGGTAGTGTTACGTCAGCACGGGTGGATCCTAAATATTCCAAAATCGCAGCTGATTCCAACGACACGTCTACTGTTCCTAGGAATGATTCTGGACACAGTCCAGAAGAAGGTGTTTCTCCCGGAGGAGAAGGCCAGGGAGTTATCCGAGCTAGTCAGGAACCTCCTAAAACCAGCCCAGGTGTCAGTGCATCAGTGCACGAGGGTCCTGGGAAAAATGGTGGCTTCTTACGAAGCGATTCCATTCGGAAGATTCCATGCAAGAACGTTTCAGTGGGATCTACTGGACAAATGGTCCGGATCGCATCTTCAGATGCATCAGCGGATAACCCTGTCACCAAGGACAAGGGTGTCTCTTCTGTGGTGGCTGCAGAGTGCTCATCTACTAGAGGGCCGCAGATTTGGCATTCAGGATTGGATCCTGGTGACCACGGATGCCAGCCTGAGAGGCTGGGGAGCAGTCACTCAGGGAAGAAATTTCCAGGGCTTGTGGTCAAGCATGGAAACATCTCTTCATATAAACATTCTGGAACTAAGGGTCATTTACAATGCCCTAAGTCAAGCAAAACCCCTGCTTCAGGGTCAGGCGGTATTGATCCAATCGGACAACATCACGTCAGTCGCCCACGTAAACAGACAGGGCGGCACGAGAAGCAGGAGGGCAATGGCAGAAGCTGCAAGGATTTTTCGCTGGGCGGAAAATCATGTGATAGCACTGTCAGCAGTGTTCATTCCGGGAGTGGACAACTGGGAAGCAGACTTCCTCAGCAGACACGACCTTCACCCGGGAGAGTGGGGACTTCACCCAGAAGTCTTCCACCTGATTGTAAACCGTTGGGAAAAACCAAAGGTGGACATGATGGCGTCCCGTCTAAACAAAAAACTAGACAGATATTGCGCCAGGTCAAGGGACCCTCAGGCAATAGCGGTGGACGCTCTGGTAACACCGTGGGTGTACCAGTCAGTGTATGTGTTCCCTCCTCTGCCTCTCATACCAAAAGTACTGAGAATCATAAGAAGGAGAGGAGTAAGAACGATACTCGTGGTTCCGGACTGGCCAAGAAGGACTTGGTACCTGGAACTTCAAGAGATGCTCACGGAAGACCCGTGGCCTCTATCTCTAAGAAAGGACCTGCTCCAGCAGGGACCTTGTCTGTTCCAAGACTTACCGCGGCTGCGTTTGACGGCATGGCGGTTGAACGCCGGATCCTGAGGGAAAAAGGCATTCCAGATGAAGTCATCCCTACCCTGGTCAAAGCCAGGAAGGATGTAACCGCAAAACATTATCACTGCATTTGGAGAAAATATGTTGCGTGGTGTGAGGCCAAGAAGGCCCCTACAGAGGAATTTCAACTGGGTCGTTTCCTCCATTTCCTGCAAACAGGACTGTCTATGGGCCTAAAATTAGGGTCCATTAAGGTTCAAATTTCGGCCCTGTCGATTTTCTTCCAGAAAGAACTGGCTTCAGTGCCTGAAGTTCAGACATTTGTAAAAGGGGTACTGCATATACAGCCTCCTTTTGTGCCTCCAGTGGCACCTTGGGATCTCAATGTTGTGTTGAGTTTCCTAAAGTCACATTGGTTTGAACCACTCACCACTGTGGACTTAAAATATCTCACATGGAAGGTGAGGATGCTGTTAGCCCTGGCTTCAGCCAGACGTGTGTCAGAATTGGCGGCTTTATCATATAAAAGCCCTTACTTAATTTTTCATTCTGACAGGGCAGAATTGAGGACTCGTCCTCAATTTCTCCCTAAGGTGGTTTCTGCTTTTCACATGAACCAACCTATTGTGGTACCTGCGGCTACTAGGGACTTGGAGGACTCCAAGTTACTGGACGTAGTCAGGGCCCTGAAAATATGTTTCCAGGACGGCTGGAGTCAGAAAATCTGACTCGCTGTTATCCTGTATGCACCCAACAAGCTGGGTGCTCCTGCTTCTAAGCAGATGATTGCACGTTGGATTTGTAGTACAATTCAGCTTGCACATTCTGTGGCAGGACTGCCACAGCCAAAATCTGTAAAAGCCCATTCCACAAGGAAAGTGGGCTCATCTTGGGCGGCTGCCCGAGGGGTCTCGGCTTTACAACTTTGCCGAGCAGCTACTTGGTCAGGGGCAAACACGTTTGCTAAATTCTACAAATTTGATACCCTGGCTGAGGAGGACCTGGAGTTCTCTCATTCGGTGTTGCAGAGTCATCCGCACTCTCCCGCCCGTTTGGGAGCTTTGGTATAATCCCCATGGTCCTTACGGAGTCCCAGCATCCACTAGGACGTCAGAGAAAATAAGATTTTACTTACCGATAAATCTATTTCTCGTAGTCCGTAGTGGATGCTGGGCGCCCATCCCAAGTGCGGATTGTCTGCAATACTTGTATATAGTTATTGTTACAAAATTCGGGTTATTCTTGTTGTGAGCCATCTTTTCAGAGGCTCCTTCGTTGTTATCATACTGTTAACTGGGTTCAGATCACAAGTTGTACGGTGTGATTGGTGTGGCTGGTATGAGTCTTACCCGGGATTCAAGATCCTTCCTTATTGTGTACGCTCGTCCGGGCACAGTACCTAACTGAGGCTTGGAGGAGGGTCATAGGGGGAGGAGCCAGTACGCACCATGTGACCTAAAAGCTTTTTTAGATGTGCCCTGTCTCCTGCGGAGCCCGCTATTCCCCATGGTCCTGACGGAGTCCCAGCATCCACTACGGACTACGAGAAATAGATTTATCGGTAAGTAAAATCTTATTTTTTTTTATAATAGATAGCTGTATAGCCATCAGGCCCCGGGGCGGACGATCGGCGTAGCTGAGCGATCGTGGCGAGAATTTCCTCGTTGGAAACAGGGGCATTGTGGGGTATATGCAATTCACGGCGAATTGCGGCAATTTTTCGCCGTTTTTTTTCCCGACTCAATTCGCCAGGTGAATTCCGGCAGGTGCCTGCCGGAATTCACCATATTCAATGAAAAATGGATTCGCCAGAATCGCGGGAGAAAATCGGCCAATTTGGCGGATTTTGCCGCGATTTTAAAAAACGGGAAAAACCCGGAAAAAAAAATGGCGTGGGGTCCCCCCTCCAAAGCATAACCAGCCTCGGGCTCATCGAGCTGGTCCTGGTTCTAAAAATCCGGGGGAAAATTGGGCATGGATCCCCCGTATTTTTAAAACCAGCACCGGGCTCTGCGCCTGGTGCTGGTGCCAAAAATACGGGGGACAAAAAGAGTAAGGGTCCCCTGTATTTTTTACACCAGCATCGGGCTCCACTAGCTGGACAGATAATGCCACAGCCGGGGGTCACTTTTATGCCGTGCCCTGCGGCCGTGGCATCAAATATCCAACTAGTCACCCCTGGCCGGGGTACCCTGGGGGAGTGGGGACCCCTTCAATGAAGGGGTCCCCCCCCCCCCAGCCACCCAAGGGCCAGGGGTGAAGCCCGAGGCTGTCCCCCCCCCATCCAATGGGCTGCGGATGGGGGGGCTGATAGCCTTTTGTGATAATAAAAAGATATTTTTTTTCCAGTAGTACTACAAGTCCCAGCAAGCCTCCCCCGCAAGCTGGTACTTGGAGAACCACAAGTACCAGCATGCGGGAGAAAAACGGGCCCGCTGGTACCTGTAGTACTACTGGGGAAAAAATAGCCAAATAAAAACAGGACACACACACCGTCGACATTAAAACTTTATTACACACTACCGACACACAAATACTTACCTATGTTCACACGCCGACATCGGTCCTCTTCTCCATGTAGAATCCACGGATACCTGTAAAAAAAGATCAATATACTCACCTCAGCAGGGTCCAGAGATAAATCCACGTACTTGTAAAAAAAAAAAAACGCAAATACCCGCTCCATAACGGACTGAAAGGGGTCCAATGCTTTCACATCAGACCCCTTTCCACGAATGCCGGGACATCACGTGACTCCTGTCACTGAAGTCCCTTCAGCCAATCAGGAAGCGCTACTTCCGTGGCGCTCACCTGATTGGCTGTGCGCTGTCTGTACTGTGACAGCGCATCGCAAAGCCGCTCCATTACTTTCAATGGTGGGAACTTTGCGGTCAGCGGTGGGGTCACCCGCCGGTCAGCCGCTGGCCGGCGGGTGACCTCACCGCTAGCCGCTAAGTTCCCACCATTGAATATAATGGACGGGGCTGTGCGATGCGCTGTCTGAGTTCAGACAGCGCACAGCCAATCAGGTGAGCGCAACGAAGTTGCGCTTCCTGATTGGCTTAGAGACCTTTCTGTGACAGCTGTCACGGAGAGGTCTCTGCATTCGGGGAAAGGGGTCTCATGTGTCAGCATGGGACCCCTTTCAGTCCGTTATGGAGCGGGTATTTGCGGGTTTTTTTTTTTTACAAGTACGTGGATTTATCTCTGGACCCTGCTGAGGTGAGTATATTGATCTTTTTTTACAGGTATCCGTGGATTCTACATGGAGAAGAGGACCGATGTCGGCGTGTGAACATAGGTAAGTATGTGTGTGTCGGTAGTGTGTAATAAAGTTTTACTGTCGACGGTGTGTGTGTCCTGTTTTTATTTGGGTATTTTTTCCCAGTAGTACTACAGGTACCAGCGGGCCCGTTTTTCTCCCGCATGCTGGTACTTGTGATTCTCCAAGTACCAGCTTGCAGGGGAGGCTTGCTGGGACTTGTAGTACTACTGGGAAAAACAATATATTTTTATTATCACAAAAGGCTATCAGCCCCCCCATCCGCAGCCCATTGGATGGGGGGGACAACCTCGGGCTTCACCCCTGGCCCTTGGGTGGCTGGGGGGGGGGACCCCTTGATTGAAGGGGTCCCCACTCCCCCAGGGTACCACGGCCAGGGGTGACTAGATGGATATTTAATGCCACGGCCGCAGGGCACGGCATAAAAGTGACCCCCGGCTGTGGCATTATCTGTCCAGCTAGTGGAGCCCGATGCTGGTGTTAAAAATACGGGGGACCCCTACTCTTTTTGTCCCCCGTATTTTTGGCACCAGCACCAGGCGCAGAGCCCGGTGCTGGTTTTAAAAATACGGGGGATCCCCTGTCAATTTTTTCCCCGCATTTTTAGAACCAGGACCAGCTCGAAGAGCCCGAGGCTGGTTATGCTTTGGAGGGGGGACCCCACGCCATTTTTTGGGGGGATTTTACCGTTCCAGCAATAAAAAAAATAAAATAAAATAAAATAATATTTTAAAAAATATATAAATAATATTTGTGCCTCCAAAAAAAAATTAAAAAAAGTACCTAATCCCTTCTAATATAAATAGATCTGCTATTCCCCAAAAAAAAAAAACACAAAAAAAAACATGTTTAAATATTTTTTATTTGTTTTCACCCTCCAAAGTGTGGCGGATTGAAAATGACGAATTTGCTGTCTAAAAGCACTGCTGTCGAATTTCCAAACTTGAATTGAATATGCTTTGGTCGAATTGCAGCACTTGTATCATTGCAGAAAAGTCGAATTTGCAAAAATTCGAATTTCAAAAAGTCGAATTTTGAAAGTCCGTTTTTTGGTCGGAAAGCACTGAATTGCATAGGCAAATTTTTTTTTGGGTCGAAAATGACCCGAAATTCGACAATTTCGGGAATTCGACCGCAATTACATATACCACTAAGTCTTTCTAGATCCGAAGCAGTGAGTTTCGGTAAGCGACAGGAGAATAAGTAATGTTGGATGGTGGTGATATGAAGTGGGTCAGTAGGAGTAGGTGAAGATAGATTGTAGAGGGATTCATAATAATCATGAAACTGTGAGGCCATAACCTTAGGGTCACAAGTCACGGATCCATCAGAGCATTTTAGGGCAAGTATATGATTCTGCGTACGTATTGCCCGAAGACGACGAGCCAACAAAGTGTCCACTCTATTCGATTTTTCATAAAACCTCTGGCGGATCCATAAGAGTGAGCTGATTGTTTTTTTGTCCTTTAAGTGAGAGAATCTTAGTGTATAGCTGTTTTTTCGGGAAGCGCTGGTGGAGAAGGGTTAAAGAAGTAAATTCGGTTTCCAAGTCAAGAATACGTTTAGCTTCAATCTTTCTGTGAGTCGAGGCAAGGTTAATGAGAAGGCCACGTAACGTGGCTTTATGAGCTTCCCATAACACTGCAGGGGAAATATCAGGAGAAATATTATCAGTGAGGTAAGTGTGAATCATGGGCCTAATTCTGAGTTGATCGCAGCAGCAAATTTGTTAGCAGTTGGGCAAAACCATGTGCACTGCAGGAGGAGCAGATATAACATGTGCAGAGAGAGTTAGATTTGGGTGGGGTGTATTCAAACTGAAATCTAAATTGCAATGTAAAAATAAAGCAGCCAGTATTTACCTTGCACAGAAACAAAATAACCCACCCAAATCTAACTCTCTCTGCAAATGTTATATCTGCCCCCCCCCTGCAGTGCAAATGGTTTTGCCCAATTGCTAACAAAATTGC
This sequence comes from Pseudophryne corroboree, assembly GCF_028390025.1. Classification (NCBI taxonomy): domain Eukaryota; kingdom Metazoa; phylum Chordata; class Amphibia; order Anura; family Myobatrachidae; genus Pseudophryne; species Pseudophryne corroboree. The sequence goes on along the minus strand of NW_026967536.1, from coordinate 289,796 downwards.
TGCTGCGATCAACTCAGAATTACCCCCCATGTCGTTAATTTCATCTATGTTGGCGGGTTAAAGAAGAAGAGACTCATTTAAACGTCATGCACGTGGGGTCGAGAGCTTATGAGGGATAGCAATATCCAGTATGATCGCATAGTGGTCTGACCAAGTAGTAGGAATTATTTGCGCTCCTAGGAGGGTTTGAGTGGAGTCGCGATCTACAAAAATATAGTCAATGCAAGTGTAAAGGTTGTGTGGAGGTGAATAGTGCGTGTAACCTCTAGCGGACGGATACAGAGTTCTCCAGCTATCATACAGGTTGTCAGGTCCGGGTGTTTTTGTGAATCCGTTAACCCGGAACCAACCACAGGTGTAGGTGCTGGGCTATGAAGAAAGCAGGGAGGACGAAGAAAGTTCCGCTTCATATATTTATTCAAAATAACAATTCAGTAAAGAGTTAACTGACAAGTTGTTAATCATCATATTATACTGAAGTATTGCAGGAATAATATGCAAGAGAAAACTCAAAAATAAATAAAAGAAATGTTCATGGAAACATATGCAAAACAAGCTGATGAATAAATGTTGGATTGTCCAAATATATACAAGCTTAGATGCTGGACTGCAGAATGTGATTAACTGGATAATGCAGACATGAAGAGATAACTGTAAGGATTTGCAATGAAGTTTTGAGAGTTAACTGAGAGACTGTGAAGAATTATCCTTGAAATGACAACATAGCAAATATAAACAAGCTTTGATGCTGAACTGCAGAATGTGATTAACTGGATAATGCAGACATGAAGAGATAACTGTAAGGATTTGCAATGGAGTTTTGAGAGTTAACTGAGAGACTGTGAAGAATTATCCTTGAAATGACAACATAGCAAATAAAAAGTACTGAATTGGGTTACTTGCGGGTTCCGGAGATCTCTGTGAAACTGTAGTAGAAGACAAGGTGATGAATGGGTTAAATGCAGAGTTGAACAAACGAACAGCTGAGAGAAATGAGATCCTGCAGACTTTGTAGGATAGGTAGACTGACAAGGTAACCTCATGCAGGACACTGGGAATCCAACTATTTCCAATAGGAGTGCAATTAACTGACAGCACAGCGGAGAGCCGGTGGATCTTTCAGCAGTGAAGGCTGCAGACGGACCTCTGGGAACGGAGGCGATATCTGGACCACGGGAATCACACAGGAATGCACGGAGAGAGCTCAGAGCTAGAGCACAGCGTTGATACAACAAAGCACTGGCCCAGAGTAACATAATCCCAGCCTACTTAAAGGCAGCACAAGCACGGGATTGGCTTACACCTGCCCACAGGTGTTTTCACAAGTGCTCTGTATTAGCTATTTGGTCTCCAACATGGCCACCTCCTATACAGCAGACACACTGCAGTGCCTTAGGCCATTTGGTCCCCGCACTCACAGTTCCCAGACTCTGCATTACCTGTGCCATTGATCACGCCGCGTCCCCACACGGGCACACAGCACCGCGAGCAACCGCACTGACAACGGATGAACCCCAGAACCCGCAAAGGTGAGAGACCGGTTCGTGACACAGGTTATGAGAGGAGATACATGTTTGTAAAAGTTTAGACAGCTTTGTGTGAGCAGACGTCTCCGTGCTAGGGTGAGATCTATCAAAAAGGGGGTCAAGGGTAACGTTTCAATCCCCAGCTACTATGATTTTAGAATTCAAGAATTTAGAGAGCTGGTCAGAGAATATCCCAAAGAATGAACCCTGCTGCATGTTTGGGGCATACATGGACGCCAAGGTGATAGGAATTTGATTGAGGGTACGGGAGAGAATTACAAATCTACCACTATCAGCAAGGACAGATCTTGAATGACTATGGGGAGATCACGGTGGATCATTATAGCAGTGCCTCTACGCTTGGCTGACATAGTAGAGTAAGAGGTGTGAGGGTACTTTTTACAGTTTAAAGAGGGGTGACGTACTTTAAAATTAGTTTCTTGTAGAAAGATTACATCCGGCTTGTGCCGAGCAAAGAAATTAAACGCCATGGATCTTTTAAATGGGGAATTAAGACCATTGACATTAATGGATAACAGTTTCAAGGTCATGGGGGGGGGGGGTAATAGTCATCAGAGTACACTGCAGTGAACAACCATTCTCGTGGCCAAGCAGAGAAGACTAGGAAAAATAGAGAGAAACAGAATAGAGTAAGTGTGAGAGTGAACTCAAAGAATAGACCCATTCCTAAATGCGGGTAGGGTCCTAAAGCGAAAGGGGTAGTGCCAACAAAGCAGTCCCTTCATTGTGGGGGGTAGCGACAATAAAAGAAAACAGTAAGTAAGAACCAGAACATGGAAAACAAGAACAAAGACGTCCTGCGGTCAAGCGCAAGGGTGGAGATGTAACAGGTGAAGACATGAGAAAAGAAATTCCAAATCGTGACATGACCAGACAAGTATATAATAGAACAATTACGTTGACAGTAACTATACTATATTAAAGAAAGAAAAAAGAAAATTGAAGAACAAACAGGCTTATATGAAAACATGTAGTCAACGACTGATGAACATTACAACAAGAAATGGAACAACAGTAATTGCGATATCGTGCCCATAGCCTAAGGCTGTCCCGCTATAGTAAGCAAAGTATTAGCCTTACCAATTCAAGGCACAACAATCATTGTCTGGATGGGACCAGGCAGGGCTATCGTACATGAGTCCCAGAGACCTAACAGTCCTTAGAACAACTAGAGCAGTATGTTCGGAATGTTGGGGAGAGGGGGGGGGGAGGGAATACATTTTACAATAATAAAACAAAGCATAGTTACATGTCCCTGGTTATAAGAAAGCCATGTCATTTAATAGACCAATCAGGAGTAGGTGCCATAGGCCTCATTGGGGATGCAGAAGTGAGTTGATTCCTAAGCTCGTCAGGTAGAGTGTCAAGGATACCAAGAGTCTTGAGAAGGTCATAGCCTTGAGCAGGGTTTTAACTGAGTTTTGGAAACTTGAAGCTGAAATGGAAACCCCCATTTATACTTAATAGAATGAGTGCGGAGGACTCTGGTAACAGCAGCAAGGTCCCAACGCTTTCTAAGTGTAGAAGGCGCTAAGTCTTGGTATATTTGAAGTTGAGTGCCGGAATAATCAACGGATTGGTGTTCCCGTGCCGCAGACATGAGTTTTTCCTTTGTCTTGTAATAGTGGAACCGGAGGATGACATCCCGCGGTGGTTGAGTTGGGGGAGGCCGAGGGCGGAGCGCCCTATGCGCCCTGTCTAGAAGGAGCAGGTCTTTCGGAGTACCGGGGATCAGATTGAGGAATAGGCCTTCTAGAAAACCTGGGAGGGTCTCCATGGTAACACTCGCTGGAATTTTGCGGACCCTAATATTTCTGCTGTTCCGATTGTCCAAGTCCTCCAAGTGGTCTCCATGAAGATCGACATCTGCGCGGAGGTCCGTTAGCTCCTGCTCAATCACGGCTTGGTACTGGCAAACCTCATCCATCTTACATTCCAGGGAATCCGTACGTGTGCCCAAGTCGGTCAGTTCATTTCTAAATTCCGTGAGCGTCGACCTCATCTCAGTTTGAATAGTTTAGTGACAATTTAGATGATGTCTTGGGTGGTGAGGTGAGCTTTCGGCGACGGAGCGTCCTCCGAATCCGACATTCGATCTGTAGTTGAAGAGTTACGAGAAGTAGAACCTGCTTTCTCCCATGCACGAAGAATGCTGGGTTTATTAACAGCAGGGGATTTTTTTGCAACATAGTAGAACGGGAAAGGCAAGGCGATAAGTACCAAGAATATCAGCTCCGCTTAGGAGATCATAAATGAATATGGAAAATAATCCTGAGAGACCTCGGCTAGGAGAGCAGCTGCCCTCTAACGCTGGTTGACCGCAGGATGATCCAGCCTAGGACAGGCATCAGGTGCGCCATGGAGCGCCTCTTAGAGATTGGGCAACAGTGAAATGGAATCCACGGTAAAGTGGAGTGGGTTGCCGAGCTGACCCGGGGTCAGGGTAGTTGATGATAATAAAAATGGCCTTAGAAATCTGCTGGTAGAGACAACCACGGGCACACAGTGACGGACCAGCCAGTAGCAACGCTGGGGGCCTCGAGCAATAATAATTTGTAACCCTCCTGGGTGTTCGCTTCTCAAAGCTCACTAGAGGAGGTAGAGATAGCCATCCCCAATATTCCTGGGTGCGCCACGCCAACGCGCCGCCGAGTGGGAACGGCAGCGCAGGGGGGAGAAGACGTAGAGAACATCTCCAGGTGCCCTTTGTGCCACGTTGTGAGCTAGGCTAAAGGACGAGAAAAGGGGCAGGGGTGCCCACCTGCATCCAGGGAGGGAAACCACAGGGAGAACACTGGCGTCAGCTGGGGATTTTAGTGCTGTGTCCACCGGGAGCAGGGGCATCACAGGAGCAGTGGAGCAGGCTCTGTGGTGCGTGAGAGAGAAGGGGAGATAAGTGTGGAGTCAGCGGGCCGCGGAGGGGAGCGATGATGCAGTGTGACCCCAGCCAGCCTCGGCACAGGCAGCCAGACTATGCGCCACGTCTCCGGAATCCGCAGCGGGTGTCACGCCAGCTGGAGCACGCGGCTATAGAGGAGGGGTCAATCAGCGGCTGCAGTAAAACACCAGGCTCCGTCCGCCGGTGTCCCAGGTCCCCGGGTTGCACCACCTTCTGTCTCAATAGCATACAGTATGGGCGTGCTGCCCCTAGTCAAGATGGCGCCGTCAGTCTAAAACACACGGCTACAGCAGCCTGAGCACCTGGAGCCCACAGGATACGGGCTGATACGTTGGTGGAAGCGGTGAGTGTCTCCACATCCGTGGAGACGGCCTGCGGCAGGAGGGGAGAGAGTGAGAACAGGTGAGCAGCGTCTCTGGTCCCAGACGCGCCGGTGGCTCATCCGCGCCAAACAGCCTGTCCCCGCTCCAGGTGCCGCAGTTGAGGGGGGCTTCCCAGCCGGGTCAGTCAGGCGGGTGATGGACGCAGGGATAGCAGAGGAAAGGAGGGCGTTCTGTCGCAGACCGCGAGCGCCTCACTTCCAGTCCGGGGCAGAGGAGAAATCGAGGCCCCTGCTCCAGTCAGGGAAGCAGGCCGCAACTCGCACAGGTGCAGGAGGCACCCGCCGGCTCCGCAGACCACCTCTCCCGACACAGGAGCAATTGAGGGGGTCCAAAATGAGTCCTCTCATGCAGGTAGCAGCATAAATTGAGCGAGGTAAGTGTGCCTCAGGCAGGAGCTCAAACACTGCCCAACTGCCTGGATCCGCTGCCAAGCCACACCCCAATCTCTTTCATCTTAGTCTGTATGAGTGCCAGTCTCACTGATATCGGACCTCAAAGCTTGAATATTAGAGTTAAATTCTGAGGTTATTTTAGTCCTTAAAATAGGATTTTAATACCTACCGGTAAATCCTTTTCTCTTAGTCCGTAGAGGATGCTGGGGACTCCATAAGAACCATGGGGTATAGACAGGCTCCGCAGGAGACATGGGCACTCTAAGACTTTAATGGGCATGAACTGGCTCCTCCCTCTATGCCCCTCCTCCAGACCTTAGTTATAGGAACTGTGCCCAGAGGAGACGGACATTTTGAGGAAAAGGATTTTGTTAATTAAGGGTGAGATACATACCAGCTCACACCACAACACACCGTATAACATGGTATACAACTAAACCAGTTAACAGCATGAACCAAAAGAGATCAGCAACAGACTGATCTTAACTGAAAACACAACCATTGTGTAACCTTAGCAATAACTATGTAAAGGTACTGCAGATAGAGTCCGCCCAGCATCCTCTACGGACTAAGAGAAAAGGATTTACCGGTAGGTATTAAAATCCTATTTTCTCATATGTCCTAGAGGATGCTGTGGACTCTGTAAGGACAATGGGGTTTATACCAAAGCTCCAGACCGGGCAGGAGAGTGCGGATGACTCTGCAGCACCGATTGAGCAAACATGAGGTCCTCATCAGCCAGGGTATCAAACTTGTAGAATTTTGCAAAAGTGTTTGAACCCGACCAAGTAGCTGCTCAGCAAAGCTGTAAAGCCGAGACGCCTCGGGCAGCCGCCCAAGAAGAGCCCACCTTCCTAGTGGAATGGGCCTTTACCGATTTTGGTAACGGCAATCCAGCCGTAGAATGAGCCTGCTGAATCGTGTTACAGATTCAGCGTGCAATAGTCTGCTTAGAAGCAGGAGCGCCAACCTTGTTGGCCGCATACAGGACAAACAGTGCCTCTGTTTTCCTAACACGAGCCGTTCTGGCTACATACATTTTTAAAGCCCTGACCACATCAAGGGACTTAGAATCCTCCAAGGCTTCCGTAGCCACAGGCACCACAATAGGTTGGTTCATGTGAAACAACGAAACCACCTTAGGCAGAAATTGTTGACGAGTTCTCAATTCCACTCTATCCACATGGAAAATCAGATAGGGGCTTTTGTGAGACAAAGCTGCCAATTCGGACACCCGCCGTGCCGACGCCAAGGCCAATAACATGACCACTTTCCAAGTGAGAAATTTCAACTCAACCTTTTGTAGATGTTCAAACCAATGTCACGTAAGGAACTGTAACACCACGTTAAGGTCCCACGGTGCCACTGAGGTCACAAAAGGAGGTTGGATGTGCAGCACACCCTTCACAAAAGTCTGCACTTCTGGAATTGAGGCCAATTCCCTTTGAAAGAATATTGATAAGGCCAAAATCTGCACTTTAATGGAGCCTAACTTTAGGCCCGCATCCACACCTGCCTGCAGAAAATGGAGAAAACGACCCAGCTGAAAATCTTCCGTAGGAGCTTTCTTGGATTCACACCAAGACACATACTTTCTCCAAATACGGTGATAGTGCTTCGCCGTTACCTCTTTCCTAGCCTTGAGTAGGGTGGGGATGACCTCCCCAGGAATACATTTTCTAGCTAGGATCTGGTGTTCAACCGCCATGCCGTCAAACGTAACCGCGGTAAGTCCTGGAACACGCACGGCCCCTGCTGTAATAGATCCTCTCTGAGAAGAAGAGGCCAAGGATCTTCCATGAGCAATTCCTGAAGATCTGGATAACAGGCCCTTCGAGGCCAATCTGGAACAACGAGTATCGTCCGAACCCTTGTTCTTCTTATGATCCTCTAAATTTTTGAGATAAGTGGAAGTGGAGGGAACACATAGACCGACTGAAACACCCACGGTTTCACTAGTGCGTCCACTGCTATTGCTTGAGGGTCCCCCGACCTGGAACAATATGTCCGAAGCTTCTTGTTGAGGCGAGACGCCATCATGTCTATTTGAGGAAGTCCCCAGCGACTTGTCACTTCTGCAAAGACCTCTTGATGAAGGCCCCACTCTCCTGGATGGAGATCATGTCTGCTGAGGAAGTCTTCTTCCCAGTTGTCCACTCCTGGAATGAAGACTGCTGACAGAGCGCTCACATGATTTTCCACCCAGCGAAGAATCTTGGTGGCCTCCGCCATGGCCACTCTGCTCTTTGTCCCGCCCTGGCGGTTTACGTGCTCCACGGCTGTAATGTTGTCCGACTGAATCAGGACGGGTAGGTCGCGAAGCAGATGTTCTGCCTGCCGTAGGCCGTTGTATATGGCCCTTAACTCCAGCACGTTTATGTGCAGACAAGCTTCCTGGCTTGACCATTTTCCCTGGAATTTTTGTGTGACTGCTCCCCAACCTCGGAGACTCGCGTCCGTGGTCACCAGAACCCAATTTTGTATCCGAACCCGCGACCCTCTAGAAGGTGAGCACTTTGGAGCCACCACAGAAGAGAAATCCTGGCCCTGGGGGACAGGCTTATCTTTTGATGCATCTGGAGATGGGACCCTGACCACTTGTCCAGTAGGTCCCACTGAAACGTTCTTGCATGGAACCTGCCAAATGGAATAGCCTCGTAGGCCGCCACCCTCTTTCCCAGCACCCAAGTGCAGTGATGAATAGACACTCGTTGTGGTTTTAGCAGATCCTTGACCATGTTCTGGAGTTCCTGAGCTTTTTCCATAGGGAGAAAAATCCTCTGCAGTTCCGTGTCCAGAATCATGCCCAAAAACGTCAGCTGAGTTGTCGGAACCAACTGCGACTTTGGAAAATTTAGGAGCCAGCCGTGTTGTTGTAGCACCCTCAGGGAGAACGCCAGGCTTTTTAGTAACTGCTCCCTTGATCTCGCTTTTATCAGGAGTTCGTCCAAGTACGGGATAATTGTGACTCCATGCTTGCGCAGGAGCACCATCATTTCCGCCATTACTTTGGTGAAAATCCTCGGGGCCGTGGAAAGACCAAACGGCAACGTCTGAAATTGGTAGTGACAATCCTGTACAGCGAATCTCAGGAACGCCTGATGAGGAGGATATATGGGGACATGCAGGTATGCATCCTTTATGTCGAGAGACACCATAAAATCCCTCCCCTCCAGACTGGAGATCACAGCTCAGATAGATTCCATCTTGAATTTAAATCTTTTTAAATACAGGTTGAGGGATTTTAAGTTCTGACCGAGCCATCCAGTTTCGGGACCACAAATAGGGTTGAATAAAAACCTTTTCCCTGTTGCAATGGGGGAACCGTGGCAATGACTTGCTGCTGACACAGCTTTTGTATTGCAACGCAAACTACCTCTCTCTTTGGTAGAGAAGCTGGTAAGGCCGACTTGAAAAATCGGTGCGGAGGCACGTCTTGGAACTCCAGTTTGTATCCTTGGGTCACAATTCTTAGCACCCAAGGATCCAGGCCCGAACGAACCCAGACCTGACCGAAGAGTTGAAGACGTGCCCCCACCGGTGCGGACTCCCACAGCGGAGCCCCAGCAACATGCAGCGGATCTGGTAGAGGCCGGAGAGGACTTTTGCTCCTGGGAGCTAGCCGCAGCCGGCGATATTTTCCCTCTTCCTTTACCTCTGGTTGCGAGGAAGGAGGATCCACGTCCCTTTCTGAATTTATGAGACCGAAAGGACTGCATCTGGTATTGAGGTGTTTTCTTTTGCTGTGGAGGGACAAAAGGCAAAAAAGAAGACTTACCGCGGTAGCTGTGGAAACCAGGTCCGCGAGGCATTCCCCAAACAAAACTTCACCTTTCTAGGGCAGAAGCCTCCATAGCCTTTTTGGAGTCAGCATCACCATTCCATTAATGAGTCCACAACGCCCTCCTAGCTGAGATTGCCATGGCATTGGCCTTGATCCCAAGAGGCCAATATCTCTCGCAGCCTCCCTTAGGTATATCGCTGCGTCCTTGATGTGACCCAACGTCAAAAACACATTATCCCTATCAAGGGTGTCTATGTCAGATGACAAGTTATCTGCCCATCTTTCAATTGCGCTACTCACCCATGACGAAGCTACGGCCGGCCTGAGCAGCGCACCCTTAGTCACATAAATAGATTTTAAGGTAGATTCTTGAGGGCCGCCGTGTCAGAGGACGGTAGGGCCACTTTCTTGGACAACCGTGCCAAAGCCTTGTCCACCGTGGGTCCCACCGTGACCTGTCCTGTGAGGGGAAAGGATACGCCATAGCAATTCTCCTGGGAATCTGCAGTCTCTTGTCTGGAGAATCCCAAGCTTTTTCAAACAGAGCGTTCAGTTCATGAGAGGGAGGAAACATTACCTCAGGTTTCTTTCCCTTAAACATACAGACCCTTGTGTCAGGGACAGTGGGGTCCTCTGTGATATGTAATACATCTTTTATTGCCACAATCATGTACTGAATACTCTTGGCTACCTTAGGATGTAATCTTGCATCATCATAGTCGACACTGGAGTCGGAATCCGTGTCGGTATCAGTGTCTATTATCTGGGTAAAGGGACATTTCTGTGACCCTGAGGGGGTCTGTGACAAAGCATCATCCATGGATTGTCTCCATGCTTGGTTCTGAGACTCAGATTTGTCTAACCTTTTATGCAATAAAGCCACACTTGCATTCAAAACACTCCACATATCTACCCAATCAGCAGTCGGCGGTGCCAACTGAGTCATTCCCACATTCTGCTCCACTTCCTCCCGGGAATAGAGCCTTCCCCCTCAGACATGTCGACACACACGTACTGACACCCCCAAACACACTGGGTTATAGTGGACAGACCCACAGTGAGGTCCTTTAGAGACAGAAAGGGAGTTTGCCAGCTCACACCCAGCGCCTCACCGGTCTGAAGGATTAAACAATGCCCCAGACCTGTAAGCGCTTTTATATATTAATAAACAGCACCAAATTACTGTGCCCCCCCCCTCGTTTTGCACCCTGTGACTTGTGTACAGCAGTGAAGGGCCAGGAGCAGCATCTTTGCAGCAAGCTGTGGAGAAAATGGTGCTGGTTAGAGCTGAGGGAAGGAGCCCCGCCCCCTACATGGCGCGCTTCGGTCCTGCTTTTTTTTATACTGGTGGGGATCTGTATACACTGCCTATGCAGTATATATACTTGCCAGTGACTTATTAAGAGGTTTATATTGCTGCATGCGAGAGTATAGAGGTAAGACACTGATGATGGGAGTGTAAGAGTGGATTATAACCTACCAAATGATGATGATTGCAGGGTATTATATGGTGTATTGCATGTAAAGTACCTTGTTCTACACGTACTCTGCTGTAGCAATATACCTTATATAAGGGTGAGTAACACATGTACAGGCTTACCATCGTATGAGCACACACATAAAGGAATACTGTCTTACCAATGCTTCCGGGAGTAACGTTATGAGACATTTCTCTGATCCATCAGCTCATACGACTGATGCTATTGTTCATCTAGAATCTCCAATTCATACGATATGTTCCCCATCCATTGTTTTACATTGGTGCTGACATAGGACTTGGCGAGTGACTCCATCTCCATTTATACTTCATGGTTAGTTACCAGTACAAGAGAGAGATATATCTAAGTCTTATTATAATATTACATTTGTTATTGTGAGTGTTCTCAGGAGGGTGGACACAATGATAATCTGAGACAATATTATAAAGCCTTCATTAAAAGTTATGTTTTATTATACACACACATTTATAATTAAGTGACCCAGAGAGTCGTCTTCTCCTATTGTTTACAAGATTAATATTGTTACAGAAAATGTCACATTTCCATAATGTATTTTATTTCCAACAGATGGACACACAAGCATGAATATCTCAGAAGGACATCTAATGTTATCCCCGGATTGTGACATAAAAGATAATGACAGTAGACAGGATTCTCCAGGAGATAACCCCATTACCCCAATTATACATCCAGCTCTATCAGCTGATCCCTCTGATCCTGGGAAATGTTCTCCTGATCACTCTGATATTGGTGCATCTGTTACAGCTCTGACAGTAGATATAGAGTTTCCCTGTTCTATAGATGCCAAATGTTTTATACAGAACACAAAGCTTATTACCCATCAGTCAGCTAAGGCAGGTGAGAGGCCATTTTCATATTCTGAGTGTGAGAAATGTTTTACATTGAAATCAGATCTTGTTACACATCAGAGAAGTCACACAGGTGAGAAGCCATTTTCTTGCTCTGAGTGTGGGAAATGTTTTACACACAAATCGTATCTTGTTATACATCAGAGAAGTCACACAGGTGAGAGGCCATTTCCATGTTCTGAGTGTGGGAAATGTTTTACATACAAATCGTATCTTGTTATACATCAGAGAAGTCACACAGGTGAGAAGCCATTTCCATGTTCTGAGTGTGAGAAATGTTTTGCACGGAAATCACATCTTGTTAAACATCAGAGAAGTCACACAGGTGAGAAACCATTTTCTTGCTCCGAGTGTGGGAAATGTTTTACACAGAAATCACATCTTGTTAATCATCAGCGAAGTCACACAGGTGAGAAACCATTTTCTTGCTCCGAGTGCGGGAAATGTTTTACACAGAAATCACATCTTGTTAATCATCAGCGAAGTCACACAGGTGAGAATACATTTCCATGTTCTGAGTGTGGGAAATATTTTACACAGAAATCAGATCTTATTAAACATCAGAGAAGTCACACAGGTGAGAAGCCATTTCCATGTTCTGAGTGTGGGAAATGTTTTGCACACAAAACAGATCTTGTTAAACATCAGAGAACTCACACAGGTGAGAAGCCATTTTCTTGCTCTGAGTGCGGGAAATGTTTTACACAGAAATCAAATCTTGTTAAACATCAGCGAAGTCACACAGGTGAGAATCCATTTCCATGTTCTGAGAAGTAAATCAGCTCTTGTAGACATCACTCAGGTGAGAAACCATTTTAATCTTCTGGGGTATACTTATCATTGCCATGCGTTGTTCTTCAAGGTTCTTATCCTATCTCCTATGCTTTTTGCAATATACATGCTACCGCAGGGTGAAGTAATCAGATGTCATGCCCTCATCTACTGTTATACAGATGTTATGCCAATCCAAAATGGTTGTCTAGTTGAGCTCCAGGTATGGGTGATGGCAGTTGGCTGTGACTCCGTCCTGGTGAAACAGGTCTGTCATAAGATAGAAGCTCACCGACAAAGGGCAGGGCTACAGCTCAGCTTTGCAAACCAACCAGACTTGCGCTTGGAGGTTTAGAGTTACAAAATGCTGATCCTGTGCGGAATCTTGGTGTCCTGGATGGTGGAGTGACACTTAGACATCACGTATCAGCCACAATCAGATCCTCCTCTGAGTACAGAGCCAGACTCCAGCACTTATTTCCCTCAGAAGATCTACCTACAGCCATACATACACTTGTATCATCACGCATAGACTACTGCAATGTCCTCTACCTGGGTCTCCCAGCAAAAGAATTACACCGTTTGTAGCTTGTCCAGAATGCAGCAGCCAGGCTGTTACCTAACCATCCCGTTCCTGCCACATAACACCTATTCTCTGCTCCCTTCACCGGCTGCCTGTAAGATGGTGACTATTACATAATCTTACTGACTCTCCCAGCACTACATGACCAGTGTCCGTGGTACCAGAAGCAGCTTCTGCCTCCTTACTGCCCTGCTTTCTTACTTGCATCTGCAGATGAAGGACTGTTACCAGCAGTACCAAGAATCCCCAAGCAGTGCTGAGGGGTCAGGAGGAAGACAGGGTGGTTGCACTGGTGCTGTAGTGGGGCCTGCCGAAGGCACTGTCAGTGGGTAATATTGTCCCCAAGCAGTGCTGAGGTGTCAGGGGGGGAGACACAGGGTGGCTGGCAGTAGTGGGGGGAGATAGTGCGGGTGACAGTAGTCGGGGGGAGACAATGTGGGTGGCAATAGTGGGAGACGGTGGGTGGCAGTAGTGGGGGGAGACAGGGTGGGTGGCAGTAGGGACTGCAGAAGGCAGTGTCTGAGAATCTTGTCCCCAAGCAGCGCTAAGGTGTCAGGGAGACTGGGTGGGTGGCAGTAGTGGAGGGGTGACAGTAGTGGGGGGAGACAGGACTGGCAGTAGTGGAGGGGAAATAGGGTGGTAGCAGTAGGGACTGCAGAAGGCAGTGTCTGAGAATCTTGTCCCCAAGCAGCGCTAAGGTGTCAGGGAGACTGGGTGGGTGGCAGTAGTGGAGGGGTGACAGTAGTGGGGGTAGACTGGGCGGTGGTAGTAGTGGGAGGAGACAGGGTGGTGGCAGTAGTGGGGGGAGACGGAGGTGGTAGTAGTGGGGTGAGACGTGACTGGCAGTAGTGGGGGGAGACAGGACTGGCAGTAGTGGGGGGAGACAGGGTGGTGACAGTAGTGGGGGGAGACAGGATCGGTGGCAGTAGTGGGGGAGACAGGGCAGGTGGCAGTAGTGGGGGGAGATAAGGTGGGTGGCAGTAGTGGGGAGAAACAGGGCGGGTGGCAGTAGTGGGGGGAGACAGGGCGGGTGGCAGTAGTGGGGGGAGACGGGGTGGGAGGCAGTAGGGGGGAGACAGGGCGGATGGCCATAGTACCAGGGGCTACTGGAGGCAGTAAAGAGGTGTATGGGTCCTGCACAGTCAGTTGATAATTAGACTTAATGATTATTATGCTTTCTTATTTCCAATTAATCCCTTGTATGTGTTACTGTTATTTGCTGTGTCAGCCTTTATGTGTGTTCTGTGTAATAATCCTGAAAGTAGTGCTGCTACCGATCTCATATCATTTGTAGTAACTTGGAAAAGATGAGATATGAGGTGCACTCTGGAAGCTTATAGGGGGTTAATCAGAGATGAACGCAGATGAGACATCACGCAACCCCCTGGAAAATGGTCCCGGCCCACCCGCGTTCACCCCTCAGAGATGCGGCTGCAATGTGTGTGTGTGCGTGGCCGCTGCGCATGGTCATTTTGCCACCACCAATAAACTGCTGCGGGCCGCTATTGCGGCTGGGTCTGAATAACCCCCATAGGGTTTTGGCTCCTGATATGTATCTGTTTTAGTTACCTACAAAACTGAAACATAACCTGAATTGTTTCTGTGCTTTAAAGGATATTTCTCTTACGTCCTAGAGGATGCTGGGGTTCCATTTAGTACCATGGGGTATAGATGGGTCCACTAGGAGCCATGGGCACTTTAAGCGTTTAATAGTGTGGGCTGGTTCCTCCCTCTATGCCCCTCCTACCAGACTCCGTTTAGTTAATGTGCCCGGAGGAGCCGGTCACAGCTAGGGGAGCTCCTAGGAGTTTTCTTAGTTTTATTGTTTTCTAGAGTTTGTCTTTTTACAGGAGGCTGTTTGGCTACAGTCTGCCGGCTTCGTGGGACTTAGGGGGGAGAATGGACCAACTTAATACAGAGTTAATGGCTCCATTACTCCGCTGACAGGACACTGAGCTCCTGAGGGAAATGTCCGCAAGCCCCACTATGGCGACCGCACACTCCCGCAGCACGCCGCCACCCTTAACAGCCAAAAGACATGAAGAGTGGTGAGTACAGCGCTGGCGTCCCAGTTAGCGGGTCACCGGCGGGTATGGCGGCACAAGGGTTGGAGCGTAGCTCTGGTTGCAGGCTGCGCTCCTGCAAGGCTCAGCAAAATATTTTAACTCAGCGCTATGAGGGGCGTTCGGAGCCAATAAGACTACCCTACACTGGTCTGACTGGGGCTGTATTCCACTCTCAGACATAATTCCACAAGGCCAGTATAAACAAAAGGGCGGGAAGCCGCGCCATTACAGGGGGACGGGGCTTTCACTCAGGGCAGACCCAGCAGCTCACCAGCGCCATTTTCTCCCAGCAGATCTCATTACAGGATGCTGACAGGGAAGCGCTGCCCCTCCAGACAACTCCAGCATACCTCTGCGGTACCAGGGGGTTATAGAGGGGGGGAGTGTAATTAAATGGTACTGGCTGCCCTATTAAAGGTAGCTGGTCAGCGCCGGGCTTTTATCATAATATTAGGCAGATAGGGTGCTGTGTGGATGGTTCCTCATACTCTGGCTCTCTGAAGGTGCTGTGAGGGAAACTAACATTTTCCTGTGTGTGTGTGTGCGCATATATCTCACATTACCATGGCAAGGGACTGTGGGGGTCATTCCGAGTTGATCGCTCGCTCGCTAGCTAGTTTTAGCAGCCGTGCAAACATTATACCGCCCACTGGGGATTGTATTTTAGCAGAAGTGTGAACACGTGCAGCCGAGCTCTGCAAAAACAGTTTATGCAGTTTCTGAGTAGCTCTGAACCTACTCAGCGCTTGCGATCACTTCAGCCTATTCGTGTCTCGATTTGACGTCATACACACGCCCAGCCATGCCTCGTTTTTTCAGACACGCCTGCATTTTTGCAAACACTCCCTGAAAATGGTCAGTTGACACCCAGTAACTCCCCCTTTCTGTCAATCTTCTAGCGGCCGCCTGTGCGAAGAAAAACTTTGCAAAACTTTGAAAAACCTGAGCACAACCACAAAGGGCTTTGTACCCGTACGTCGCGTGTGCGCAATGCAGGGCATACGTATGCGCAGGAATGCAGTTTTTCACCTGATCGCTGCGGTGCGAAAATCGGCAGCGAGCAATCAACTTGGAATGACCCCGTGTGTCTTGTACTGCAGAGTGTTTATCTTCTCCAGGGGAGTCTCTACCATGTACTCAAGAGTGTACAAAGTCTCAGGCTTCTGGGTCCGAACCCCCTTGGGTGTGATATCAACTATCTCTTCCAAATTATCCCATACTGAGAAAGAGACGCAGTTTTTGAGAGTCTGTGGAGGATCTGATGAATAGGGATTCAGCCCCCACAACTGCGCCTCTCACCCCACCCACGTATCCACAAAAGTATACACTGGCCCAGATAATGCATGCTGACACTGATACCGACGCCTCAGATACAGGGGACGGTGAGGTGGATCTGGGTGGGTGATGCAGCTCCTGCCCGAGGGGTACAAGCTATGATTGCGGGATATTTTGCAGATAACTGAGAAGATTCCTGTTCAGGAAGAGGAATCTTATTTTAATGTAAAAAAGAAATCCTCGGTTACCTTCCCTGCATCAAAGGAGTTAAACTCCCTATTTGAAGGAACCTGGGAAAACCCAGAGAAAAAATTCCAAATCCCTAAAAGGCTGCTCATTTCTTTCCCTCAGGAGTATAGGAAGAAGTGGGAAAACCCATCTATTGTGGATGCCTCTGTGTCTAGATTGTCAAAAAAGGTTGTTTTACCTGTCCCTGGTACAGCCTCCTTAAAGGATCCGGCTGCCCGCATGTTTGAGACTACGCTCAAATCACTATGCACTGCTACAGGAATGGCTCAGAGACTCACTATTGCTTGTGCGTGGATTTCTAGGGCCATAGTAAAGTGGTCAGGCACCTTACTAGATGATTTAGATTCCATGAATAGGAGTGACATTGACATGTTTTTACATCACATACAGGATTCTGCAAGCTTCATGGTGGAGGCCATGAAGGAAATTGGCCTGCTTAATGCAAGGGCCACAACTATGGCAGTTTCGGCATGCAGGGGACTGTGGCTTCGCCAATGGACTGCGGACACAGAATCCAAGAAAAGTGTGATCATGCCCTTCACTGGTAAGGCCCTGTTTGGGGACACACTGGATATGTGGATATCCAAGGCAGCTGTGGGTAAGTCAACATATCTTCCTTCTGCAACTACACCGGCTAGGAAATCATATCCTACACCTACACTGCTGTCCTTTCGGGCTGCAAAGTTTAAAAAGAAGTCCAAGTGTTCCTCCACTTTGTCAGGAATCGACTCACCAAGCTGACATCTGTCCGCCGCTGCGGACTCCGTCCTGGGTCCCTGCGGTCACCTGTCGTCCACGTCCCTGCCATCGGACGCCATCATGGGCCTGGGAGCGCTCCTGTGACAGCGGGCGTATAGCACGCCGCGTTCCCGCTAGGCCACGGCATGGGCGCCGCCATGACAGCTTCCCACAGTCAGCATACGGCGGCCAATCCGGTGCTTGGCCGCACCCACTTTTCCTCACTCCACCAATGACTGTTTAACCAGGGGTATATAACAAGCTGCAGGATCAGTCTGCAGGCATCCTGGACTTTGTGTCACTCCTGCGACCCATGTGAAAGGATCTGTTCCTGTTTCCTCCGTGTACCTGGATACCTACCCGCTGTTCCGTGTTCCTGGCTTCTACCTGTGACTCAGTACTCCTGGTTACTTCACACAGCTCCGTGGAACTTCAAGTCCCAGCAATACCTGCATTCATCTACAGGCTTCACACTCATCACCATCTTGTGTGCTTCAGCCTAGCAGTAGAGACTGACTCCAGGTGTGTTCCATCTCTCCACCTGTGATACAGCTTGCTTGCTGTCAGTGCTTCACCACCTGCACTGTGGACATTGTCAGACTCCTGCTCCTGCTACCAGGTTTGCCATAACAACATCATCTCTGCAAAGTTTCATGTTTTAAACCTGCACTGGTTTCCATACCAGAATATTCTCACAAGTTATCATTCTTCTGTTATCATCATTCCCGGTTATCATTTCTTCAGTCATTACTCATTCTGTTTCCATAGACTTTCAGCTATTACGCTGTACAATTGACATTGCATTTATTATTGTTTTTCTGCTGACGTTCTGTGAATCATCTGTTAATAAATATCATTGCGCTCATGCGCAGAAACATAATCCAGCCTCCTCGTTTTCTCCCATCCACCTCCACTGACCCACTAGCGCCCCCTCCGGGGACACAGTCAAAACCAAATCTGACACACTTCCTTTAGTGGAGGTTGAGGAAAATCCAGAAAACCTTCAGCGACAGGTTCCCAGGAACAGACCTCAGGTTCTGCTTCCTCAAAACCTTTGGCATGTCGGTGGACCTCACTGCCTGGAGACCAGGCAGGTGGAAATAAGGTTAAAAGATTTCAGTCAAATCTGGGCGACATCATGCCTAGAGCCCTGGGTAAAAGATATTATTGACCAGGGGTACAGACTGGAGTTTCAAGAACTCCCACCTCACAGATTCTTCAAATCAGGCTTACCAGCTTCTCAGGAAGACAGTACAATCCTGCAGGAGGCTATTCAAAAATTGTTACAAACACAGGTCATTGTTCCAGTTCCACCTCAACTACAGAACAGTGGTTATTACTCCAATTTGTTTGTGATGCCGAAACCGGACGGTTCAGTAAGACCGATATTGAACTTAAAATCCTTGAACCCTTACTTGAGGGTATTCAAATTCAAGATGGAGTCTCTGAAAGCGGTAATCTCAGGTCTGGAGGAGAGGGATTTCCTAGTATCCCTTGATATCAAGGATGCGTACCTTCACATTCCGATCTGGCCTCCTCACCAGACTTATCTAAGGTTTGCGCTAAAATACTAAATGGTGCATATATGAATGAAAACTCCTGTATAATATATAACCATCTGATTCATTTATTCAATAAAAAATACTCTTTGAGGAAGCACCCAGGTGCGAAACTAGTTAGAGGGAGAATTTGCTGATCATTCTACAAATTTCTACAACTGATGGTGATCTGGTCCATAAGCTGGGAACCAAGGACGGCCAAACGTGACTCCTTAAATCAGAAACCTCCGGCTGGGTCTTCTGCAACAAGGGCGCGGCAAACCATCTGACAGGGAGAGTCAGACCTGCACAGCCATCCGTGTAAAGGCGGCTCCAGCTTCCCGTGCTCTGTTGAGCGGACGTAGACAGGTGAGAGAAAGCACCACATACCGCTGAGCGCAGAACAAGATCCCGCAAAGCAGCCAATTGGGCTGCAGTGGTAAGTTGCCATACACGCCACATAAGCAGCAATCACATTACGGGACAAGTGCTCTCAGGATCGTTTGCACATAACGTGGGATACCACACTTAGTGCCACTGCTTGTGTATACAAGAGACTGCACCTTAAAACTGAAAAGCATACGAGTGTGCAAAAGTTTTCATGCCATTTTAAGAAACATATATATCATGGAACAATAAGCTGTGTGCATACAGTATATATCATAGAACAATAAGCTGTGTGCATAGAGTATATATCATGGAACAATAAGCTGTGTGCATACAGTATATATCATGGAACAATAAGCTGTGTGCATACAGTATATATCATGGAACAATAAGCTGTGTGCATACAGTATATATCATGGAACAATAAGCTGTGTGCATACAGTATATATCATGGAACAATAAGCTGTGTGCATACATCATATGAGTGGTAACCACAATTTGGGACAGCATCTTTAAACACAGTTGTTTCTACAATATCTATATGGATAACATTTTAAAGTTAAATTGCACTTTTTTTTATGAAAGATGTGTACTTAAGATTGGATACTATCTAGAGTGTGCATAAGTGTTCATACGACATGTGGTAATATATATCAGGTATTATATATTGTTATAGCAATTAGGAAAAGTATTTGATGACTTGTACACATGAATTCTATATAGTAAAAGCAGAAAGTTACCCAATCTTTTTATATATATATATATATATATTTTTATTGATTAAATAAATCAGATGGTTATATATTATACAGGAGTTTTCATTCATATATGCACCATTTAGTATTTTAGCGCAAAACAGTAATTTTTTGGTTCTTTGGTTTGCTTTAATTTCTGAGGTGGAGATCTGTGGCTCTTCATCATCACTAATTAAAATAGCTGTGCGCACACAGACACAGCTGGACTGGTTTTCTGCAGCTCATAGTAGAAAAACTAATTGAATTTATACAATTTAAAACCATATAGCGCCTGAATTGTGATTTTTTGAGTTCTGTTATCTAAGGTTTGCACTACAGGGCTGTCCCTATCCGTTCCAGGCTCTGCCATTTGGCCTCTCCACAGGGCCGAGGGTGTTTACCAAGGTCATGGCAGAGATGATGCTCCTCCGCAAGCGGAGTGAACATAGGCCCTCATTCCGAGTTGATCGCTCGCAAGGCAATTTTTGCAGAGTTACACACACTAAGCCGCCGCCTACTGGGAGTGAATCTTAGCTTCTTAAACTTGCGAACGATGTATTAGCAATATTGCGATTACAAACTTCTTAGCAGTTTCAGAGTAGCTTCAGACTTACTCGGCATCTGCGATCAGTTCAGTGCTTGTCGTTCCTGGTTTGACGTCATAAACACACCCAGCGTTCGCCCAGACACTCCCCCGTTTCTCCAGCCACTCCTGCGTTTTTTCCGGAAACGGTAGCGTTTTTTCCCACACGCCCTTAAAACGGCCAGTTTCCGCCCAGTAACACCCATTTCCTGTCAATCACACTACGATCGCCGGAGCGAAGTAAAAATACTATCTTCATAGCAAATTTACTTGGCGCAGTCGCAGTGCGGATATTGCGCATGCACACTAAGCTGGAAATTCACTGCGATGCAAAGAAATTTACAGAGCGAACGACTCGGAATGAGCGCCATAATTCCATATCTGGATGATTTACTGATAGAGGCATCTTCCATGGAGAGGTTGTTGCAGAGTATTGCTCTCTCAACTCATCTACTTCACGATCATGGATGGATTCTGAACCTTCCACAATCACATTTGGAGCCGACAAGGAGACTTCCCTTCTTGGGGATGATACTCGACACGGAAGGTCAGAGGGTGTTTCTTCCATTGGAAAAAGCGTTGGTGATCCAATCGGTGGTCCGGGATGTCCTGAAGCCAGTTCATCAGTGCATTCGCCTTCTGGGGAAGATGATAGCCTCCTACGAGGCACTGCAGTACGGAAGATTCCATGCAAGATTCTTCCAGCTGGATCTCCTGGACAAGTGGTCCAGATCAAATCTTCACATACACCAGCGGATACGCCTGTCGCTGAAAGACAGAATTTCACTCATCTGGTGGCTGCAGACTTCTCACCTGATCGAAGGCCGCAGTTTCGGGATTGAGATTTGGATTCTTCTAACCACAGATGCAAGTCTTAGAGGTTGGGGAGCAGTCACCCAGGGGGAAAACTTCTTCTAAGGAAAGTGGTCAAGTCAGGAAGCCATCCTTCCAATAAACATTCTGGAACTAAGGGCCGTATACAATGCCCTTCTACAAGCGGCACATCTTCTGCGAGATCAAGCCATTCAGGTTCAGTCGGACAATGTAACGGCGGTGTCCTACGTAAACCGACAGGGTGGAACGAAGAGCAGAGCTGCAATGTCAGAGGTAAGAAGAATTATTCTCTCGGCAGAAAGACATGCATTGGCACTGTCGGCAATCTTCATTCCGGGAGTGGACTACTGGGAAGCAGACTTCCTCAGCAGACACGATCTCCATCCAGGAGAGTGGGGCCTCCACCCAGAGGTGACAGGCCGGTGGGGAGTAACTCAGATGGACATGCTGGCCTCTCGTCTCAACAAGAAGCTCAGGCAGTACTGTTCCAGGTCGAGAGACCCGTTAGCAGTGGCCATGGATGCACTGGTAACGCCGTGGGTGTTCCAGTCAGTATATGTGTTCCCTCCACTTCCACTCATCCCAAGGATTCTCAAAAGAACAAGGCTTCAGGCGATCCTCATTGCTCCGGACTAGCCAAGAAGGGCTTGGTACGCAGATCTTTTGGAATTACTCATAGAGGATCTGAGGCCTCTTCCTCTTCACGAGGACCTGCTGCAACAGGGGCTGTTCATTGATCAAGACTTACCCCATCTACGTTTGATGGCATGGAAGTTGAGCGCCAGATTTTAGCTTGGAATGGGATTCCGAACAGGGTGATTCCTACACTGATCCAAGCTAGGAACGGAGTAACATGTAAGCATTACCATCGGATTTGGAAAAAACATGTATCTTGATATAAATCCAAGAAGTTTCCTGCTCTGGCGTTTCAACTGGGGCATTTCCTCCTCTTTCTGCAAGCTGGTGTGAATGTGGGCCTAGG
Source organism: Pseudophryne corroboree (assembly GCF_028390025.1). Classification (NCBI taxonomy): domain Eukaryota; kingdom Metazoa; phylum Chordata; class Amphibia; order Anura; family Myobatrachidae; genus Pseudophryne; species Pseudophryne corroboree. Next base: position 267,683 of record NW_026967536.1, on the reverse strand, counting down.
CTCCATAAAGGTCCAGATTTCGGCCTTGTCCATTTTCATCCAGAAACAACTGACTGCTCTCCCTGAGGTTCAGACATTCTTGATAGGGGTTCTGCACATCCAACCTTCCTTTGTGTCTCCTACGGCACCTTGGGATCTTAATGTGGTGTTACAGTTCCTGCAATCGGATTGGTTTGAGACTTACAGGAGGTAGACGTAAAGTTTTTTACGTGAAAGGCTGTCACACTGTTGGTCTTGGCATCAGCAAGACGTATCAGAATTGGGGACATTGTCGCACAAGAGCCCCTGCTTGGTTTTTCATGAGGATAGAGCTGAGCTCAGAACGCATCATCAGTTTCTTCCTAAGGTTGTGTCTGCATTTCATATCAACCAATCTATTGTGATGCCAGTGGCTACTGACTCCTCGGCTTCTTCAAAGTCCTTGTACGTTGTGAGAGCTTTGAAGATATATGTGAAGCGGACAGCTAGTCACAGGAAATCGGACGCGCTGTTTGTCCTTTATGATCCCAATAAGATTGGGTGTCCTGCTTCTAAGCAGACTATTGCTCGCTGGATCAGGCTTACTATCCAGCATGCTTATTCCATGGCAGGATTGCCGGTTCCAAGATCTGTACAGGCCCACGCTACTCGTTCAGTGGGTTCTTCCTTGGTGACGGCCCGGGGTGTCTCGACTCTACAGCTTTGCCGAGCAGCTACTTGGTCAGGTTCAAACACGTTTGCTAAATTCTACAAGTTCGATACTTTGGCCTCTGAGGACCTAAAGTTTGGTCAATCAGTTCTGCAGGATCCTCAGCACTCTCCCCCTCATACTGGGAGCTTTGGTACATCCCCATGGTACTAAATGGAACCCCAGTATCCTCTAGGACATAAAAAAAAATAGGATTTTAATTACCTACCGGTAAATCCTTTTCTCGTAGTCCGTAGAGGATACTAGGTGCCCGCCTAGTGCTTCGTATTCCTGCATAGTTACGTGGGTAAGTATTGGTTCAGCTGTTGCTGTTCATGTTTCATGATTTGTTGCCATGGTTTTCCTTTGGTTATGTGTGTGCTGGTTCAAATCTCACCACTGTCCGTGTATATCCTTCTCGAAGTATGTCCGTCTCCTTGGGCACAGTTTCTAGAGTCTGGTAGGAGGGGCATAGAGGGAGGAGCCAGCCCACACTATTAAACTCTTAAAGTGCCATGGCTCCTAGTGGACCCGTCTATACCTCATGGTACTAAATGGAACCCCAGTATCCTCTACGGACTATGAGAAAAGGATTAAAATGCTATTTTTATCCATGTTGTCCAGAGTAAAGTATTTAAATTTAAAATATGTAGAACAATCTGTGTATTAAACATATGAAATAAAGTTGTTTAAAAACAAAAGATTTCTGTTGGGTCTTTTTATGTGTCTGTGTATTATCTTATTTCCAGATAATTGTCGCTATGGTGACAGAAACAATTTCCTGTTAATGTGTCACTTGTAGTGTTACTTTTGTGTCCACATAATATCAGTGTTGCTGTGTATAAATATCCCGTCTGGTGTATAAAGGTGGGTACACACGCTGCCATTGCGACTGTGCGATTTCCCTTGAACTGGCCGGAGCCCAGAACCACCAATAGTGACTGTATGTACTTGTGATTGTGGCTATGTGCGATTGTGACATATCATGTGAATAGTGGGTGACATTACAGGGGGGACTCTATCTGTGTAACTAAATAGTGGCAGACATTTTTATCAGTGCATTATGTGGAGTGGGGGCAGTGGCCTGTCAGGAAGCTGCAATTACATCATGTGACTTCCTCTGGTTTCCATATTCCCCTCTGGGGGGGGGGGTGTGTGTGTGTGTGTGTGTGTGTGTGTGTGTGTGTGTGTGTGTGTGTGTGTGTGTGTGTGTGTGTGTGTGTGTGTGTGTGTGTATATATATATATATAATAAGATTTTACTCACCGGTAAATCTATTTCTCGTAGTCCGTAATGGATGCTGGGATTCCGTAAGGACCATGGGGAATAGCGGCTCCGCAGGAGACTGGGCACAACTAAAGAAAGCTTTAGGACTACCTGGTGTGCACTGGCTCCTCCCCCTATGCCCCTCCTCCAAGCCTCAGTTAGATTTTTGTGCCCTGCCGAGAAGGGTGCAATCTAGGTGGCTCTCCTGAGCTGCTTAGAGTAAAAGTTTAGACTTAGGTTTTTTTATTTTCAGTGAGTCCTGCTGGCAACAGGCTCACTGCATCGAGGGACTAAGGGGAGAAGAAGCAAACTCACCTGCGTGCAGAGTGGATTGGGCTTCTTGGCTACTGGACATTAGCTCCAGAGGGACGATCACAGGCCCAGCCATGGATGGGTCCCGGAGCCGCGCCGCCGGCCCCCTTACAGAGCCAGAAGACAGAAGAGGTCCGGAAATCGGCGGCAGAAGACAGCTGTCTTCAGTAAAGGTAGCGCACAGCACTGCAGCTGTGCGCCATTGCTCTCAGCACACTTCACACTTCGGTCACTGAGGGTGCAGGGCGCTGGGGGGGGCGCTCTGAGACGCAATATAAACACTATTTCTCTGACGTCCTAGTGGATGCTGGGACTTCCGTAAGGACCATGGGGAATAGCGGCTCCGCAGGAGACTGGGCACATCTAAAGAAAGCTTTAGGACTAGCTGGTGTGCACTGGCTCCTCCCCCTATGACCCTCCTCCAAGCCTCAGTTAGATTTTTGTGCCCGAACGAGAAGGGTGCAAACTAGGTGGCTCTCCTGAGCTGCTTAGTGAAAAGTTAGTTTTAGGTTTTTTATTTTCAGTGAGTCCTTCTGGCAACAGGCTCACTGCATCGAGGGACTAAGGGGAGAAGAAGCGAACTCACCTGCGTGCAGAGTGGATTGGGCTTCTTAGGCTACTGGACATTAGCTCCAGAGGGACGATCACAGGTTCAGCCTGGATGGGTCCCAGAGCCGCGCCGCCGGCCCCCTTACAGAGCCAGAAGCCTGAAGAGATCCGGAAAAATCGGCGGCAGAAGACGTCCTGTCTTCAATAAGGTAGCGCACAGCACTGCAGCTGTGCGCCATTGCTCTCAGCACACTTCACACTCTGGTCACTGAGGGTGCAGGGCGCTGGGGGGGGGGCGCCCTGAGACGCAATGAAAACACCTTAGATGGCAAAAGATGCATCACATATAGCTCCTGGGCTATATGGATGCATTTACCCATGCCAAAAATGTACAGAAAAACGGGAGATAAGGCCGCCGATAAGGGGGCGGAGCCTATATCCTCAGCACACTGGCGCCATTTTCCCTCACAGCTCCGTTGGAGGGAAGCTCCCTGTCTCTCCCCTGCAGTCACTACACTACAGAAAGGGTTAAAAAAAGAGAGGGGGGCACAAATTAGGCGCAGTATAAAACAATACAGCAGCTATAAGGGGAAAAACACTTATACAAGGTTATCCCTGTATATATATATAGCGCTCTGGTGTGTGCTGGCAAACTCTCCCTCTGTCTCCCCAAAGGGCTAGTGGGGTCCTGTCCTCTATCAGAGCATTCCCTGTGTGTGTGCTGTGTGTCGGTACATTTGTGTCGACATGTATGAGGAGAAAAATGATGTGGAGACGGAGCAGAGTGTCTGTAATAGTGATGTCACCCCCTAGGGGGTCGACACCTGAGTGGATGTACTGTTGAAAATTACGTGACCGTGTCAGCTCTGTATAAAAGACAGTTGTTGACATGAGACAGCCGGCTACTCAGCTTGTGTATGTCCAGACGTCTCATAGGCCGTCAGGGGCTCTAAAGCGCCCGTTACCTCAGATGGCAGATACAGACGCCGACACGGATACTGACTCCTGTGTCGACGGTGAAGAGACAACCGTGTTTTCCAATAGGGCCACACGTTACATGATTGAGGCAAAGGAAAATGGTTACACATTTCTGATAATATGAATACCACCAAAAAGGGGTATTATGTTGGTGAGGAAAAACTACTTGTAGTTTTCCTGAATCTGAGAAATAAAATGAGGTGTGTGATGATGCGTGGGTTTCCCCCCGATAACAATTGATAATTTCTAAAAAGTTATTGGCAGTATACCTTTTCCCGCCAGAGGTTAGGGTGCGTTGGGAAACACCCCCTAAGGGGGATAAGGCGCTCACACGCTTGCAAGAACAAGGGCTCTACCCTCTCCTGAGATGGCCGCCCTTAAGGATCCTGCTGATAGAAAGCAGGAGGGTATCCTAAAATGTATTTACACACATACTGGTGTTATACTGCGACCAGCAATCGCCTCAGCCTGGATGTGCAGTGCTGGGTTGGCGTGGTCGGATTCCCTGACTGGAAATATTGATATCCTAGATAAGGACAGTATATTATTGCCTATAGAGCAATTAAAAGATGCATTTCTATATATGCATGATGCACAGCGGAATATTTGCCGACTGGCATCAAGTATAAGTGTGTTGTCCAATTCTACCAGTAAGGTGGTCAGGTGATGCGGATTCCAAACGGCATTTGGAAGTATTGCCTTAAAAAAGGGGACATTTGGGGTCGGTCTTTCAGACCGGGTGGCCACGGCAACAGCTGGGATATCCACGTGTGTACCCCAGGTCGCCTCTCAAAATAAGACGCCGTATTATCAGGCGCAGTCCTTGTTGGCAAGCGGACAAAAGGGTTCCTCTTTTCTGTTCGTGACAGAGGGAGAGGAAAAAGGCTGCGGAGATCAGCCAGTTCCCAGGAACAGAAACCCTTTCCCGCCTCTGCCAAGCTCTCAAACGCTAGGGCTTTACAAGCTCAGGCACGGTGGGGGTCCGTTCTCAATTAATTTCAGTGCGCAGTGGGCTCACTCGCAAGTAGACCCCTGGATCCTTCAGGTAATATTTCAGGGGTACAAATTGGAATTCGAGACGTATTCCCCTCGCCGTTTCCAAAAGTCTGTTTTACCGACGTCTCCCGCTGACAGGGAGGCGGTATTGGAAGCCATTCGCAAGCTGTATTCCCAGCAGGTGAAAATCAAGGTACCCCTCCTGCAACAGGGAACGGGGTATTATTCCACACTATTGTGGTACCGAAGCCAGACGGCTCGGTGAGACCGATTCTAAAATCTAAAATCTTTGAACACTTACATACAGAGGTTCAAATTCAAGACTGAGTCACTCAGAGCGGTGATTGCGAACCTGGAAGAAGGGGATTACATGATGTCTCGGGACATCAAGGATGCTTACCTTCATGTCAAAATTTACCCTTCTCACCTAGGGTATATCAGGTTATGGGACAGAACTGTCACTATCAGTTCAGATGCTGCCGTAGGGATGGTCCACGGCACCCCGGGTCTTTACTGAAGTAATGACCGAAATGATGATATTCCTTCAAAGGAAGGGAATATTAGTTATCCTTTACTTGGACAATTCCCTGATATAGGGTAAGATCCAGGGAACAGTTGGAGGTCGGTGTAGCACTATATCAGGTAGTGTTGCGGCAGCACGATTGGATTCTCAATATTCCAAAATCGCAACTGGTTCCGACGACTTGTCTTCTGTTCCTAGGGATGATCCTGGACACAGTCCAGAAAGAAGGTGTTTCTCCCGGAGGAGAAAGCCAGGGAGTTATCCGAGCTAGTCAGGAACCTCCTAAAACCGAACCAAGTCTCAGTGCATCAATGCACAAGGGTTCTGGGTAAAAATGGTGGCTTCCTACGAAGCAATCCCATGCGGCAGATTCCACGCAAGAAATTTCCAGTGGAACCTACTGGACAAATGGTCTGGGTCGCATCTTCAGATGCATCAGCGGATAACCCTGTCACCAAGGACAAGGGTGTCCCTCCTGTGGTGGTTGCAGAGTGCTCATCTTCTAGAGGGCCGCAGATTCGGCATTCAGGACTGGGTCCTGGTGACCACGGATGCCAGCCTGCGAGGCTGGGGAGCAGTCACACAGGGAAGGAATATCCAGGGCTTATGGTCAAGCCTGGAGACATCACTTCACATAAATATCCTGGAACTAAGGGCCATTTACAATGCCCTAAGTCAAGCAAAGCCTCTGCTTCAGGGTCAACCGGTATTGATCCAGTCGGACAACATCACGGATGTCGCCCACGTAAACAGACAGGGCGGCACAAGAAGCAGTAGGGCAATGGCAGAAGCTGCAAGGATTCTCCGCTGGGCGGAAAATCATGTGATAGCACTGTCAGCAGTGTTCATTCCGGGAGTGGACAACTGGGAAGCAGACTTCCTCAGCAGACACGACCTCCACCCGGGGGAGTGGGGACTTCACCCAGAAGTCTTCCAACTGATTGTAAACCGTTGGGAAAAACCAAAGGTGGACATGATGGCGTCCCGTCTCAACAAGAAACTGGACAGATATTGCTCGAGGTCAAGGGACCCTCAGGCAATAGCGGTGGACGCTCTGGTAACACCGTGGGTGTACCAGTCGGTGTATGGGTTCCCTCCTCTGCCTCTCATACCAAAAGTACTGAGAATCATAAGAAAGAGAGGAGTAAAGAACTATACTCGGGGATCCGGATTGGCCAAGAAGAACTTGGTACCCGGAACTGCAAGAGATGCTCACGGAGGATCCGTGGCCTCTACCTCTAAGAAAGGACCTGCTCCAGCAGGGACCTTGTCTGTTCCAAGAGTTACCGCGGCTGCGTTTGACAGCATGGCGGTTGAACGCCGGATCCTGATGGAAAAAGGCATTCCAGATGAAGTCATCCTTACCCTGATCAAAGCCAGGAAGGATGTAACCGCGAAACATTATCACTGCATTTGGCGAAAAAATGTTGCGTGGTGTGAGGCCAAGAAGGCCCCCACAGAGGGATTTCAACTGGGTCGTTTCTTACATTTCCTGCAAGCAGGACTGTCTATGGGCCTAAAATTAGGATCCATTAAGGTTCAAATTTCGGCCCTGTCGATCTTCTTCCAGAAAGAACTGGCTTCAGTGCCTGAAGTTCAGATGTTTGTCAAGGGGGTACTGCATATGCAGCCTCCTTTTGTGCCACCAGTGGCACCTTGGATCTCAATGTAGTTTTAGGGTTCCTAAAATCACATTGGTTTGAACCACTCACCACTGTGGACTTAAAATATCTCACATGGAAAGTGGTAATGCTGTTAGCCCTGGCTTCAGCCAGGCGTGTCTCAGAATGGGCGGCTTTATCATATAAAAGCCCTTACCTAATTTTTAATTCAGACAGGGCAGAATTGAGGACTCGTCCTCAATTTCTCCCTAAGGTGGTTTCAGGTTTTCACATGAACCAACCTATTGTGGTACCTGCGGCTACTAGGGACTTGGAGGACTCCAAGTTACTGGACGTAGTCAGGGCCCTGAAAATATATGTTTCCAGGACGGCTGGAGTCAGAAAATCTGACTCGCTGTTTATCCTGTATGCACCCAACAAGCTGGGTGCTCCTGCTTCTAAGCAGACGATGGCTCGTTGGATTTGTAGTACAATTCAGCTTGCACATTCTGTGGCAGGACTGCCACAGCCAAAATCTGTTAAAGCCCATTCCACAAGGGAAGTGGGCTCATCTTGGGCGGCTGCCCGAGGGGTCTAGGCTTTACAACTTTGCCGAGCAGCTACTTTTTCAGGGGCAAACACGTTTGCAAAATTTTACAAATTCGATACCCTGGCTGAGGAGGACCTGGAATTCTCTCATTCGGTGCTGCAGAGTCATCCGCACCCTCCCGCCCGTTTGGGAGCTTTGGTATAATCCCCATGGTCCTTACGGAAGTCCCAGCATCCACTAGGACGTCAGAGAAAATAAGAATTTACTTACCGATAATTCTATTTCTCGTAGTCCGTAGTGGATGCTGGGCGCCCATCCCAAGTGCGGATTGTCTGCAATACCTGTATATAGTTATTGTTACAAAAAAATCGGGTTGTTTATTGTTGTGAGCCATCTTTTCAGAGGCTTCTAAGTTTATCATATTGTTAACTGGGTTCAGATCACAGGTTGTACGGTGTGATTGGTGTGGCTGGTATGGGTCTTACCCGGGATTCAAAATCCTTCCTTATTATGTACGCTCGTCCGGGCACAGTATCCTAACTGAGGCTTGGAGGAGGGTCATAGGGGGAGGAGCCAGTGCACACCAGCTAGTCCTAAAGCTTTCTTTAGATGTGCCCAGTCTCCTACGGAGCCGCTATTCCCCATGGTCCTTACGGAAGTCCCAGCATTCACTACGGACTACGAGAAATAGAATTATCGGTAAGTAAATTCTTATTTTTTGGCTAAAAATACATCACATATAGCTCCTGGGCTATATGGATGTATTTAACTCCTGCCAGTTTTTCCTAAAAAAGCGGGAGAAAAGGCAGCCGAGAAGGGGGCGGAGCCTATCTCCTCAGCACACAAGCGCCATTTTCCCTCACAGCTCCGCTGGAAGGACGTCTCCTTGACTCTCCCCTGCAGTCCTGCACTACAGAAACAGGGTAAAAAAGAGAGGGGGGGCACTAATTTGGCTAGATAAAACTACATAGCAGCTATAAGGGAGAAACACTTATTATAAGGTTGTCCCTATACATATTATAGCGCTTTGGTGTGTGCTGGCAAACTCTCCCTCTGTCTCCCCAAAGGGCTAGTGGGGTCCTGTCCTCTATCAGAGCATTCCCTGTGTGTGTGCTGTGTGTCGGTACGTGTGTGTCGACATGTATGAGGAGGAAAATGGTGTGGAGGCGGAGCAATTGCCTGTATTAGTGATGTCACCCCCTAGGGAGTCGACACCTGATTGGATGGTCTTATTTAAGGAATTACGTGATAGCGTCAGCACTTTACAAAAGACTGTTGACGACATGAGACAGCCGGCAAATCAATTAGTGCCTGTCCAAGCGTCTCAAACACCGTCAGGGGCTCTAAAGCGCCCATTACCTCAGTCGGTCGACACAGACACGGACACTGACTCCAGTGTCGACGGTGAAGAAACAAACGTATTTTCCAGTTGGGTCACACGTTACATGATCACGGCAATGAAGGAGGTTTTGCATATTTCTGATACTACAAGTACCACAAAAAGGGGTATTAGGTGGGGTGTGAAAAAACTACCCGTAGTTTTTCCTGAATCAGATGAATTAAATGAAGTGTGTGATGATGCGTGGGTTTCCCCCGATAAAAAACTGCTAATTTCTAAAAAATTATTGGCATTGTACCCTTTCCCGCCAGAGGTTAGGGCGCGTTGGGAAACACCCCCTAGGGTAGATAAGGCGCTCACAGGCTTATCAAAACAAGTGGCGTTACCGTCTCCTGATACGGCCACCCTCAAGGAGGCAGCTGATAGGAAGCTGGAAAATATCCTAAAAAGTATATACACACATACTGGTGTTATACTACGACCAGCAATCGCTTCAGCCTGGATGTGCAGTGCTGGGGTGGCTTGGTCGGAGTCCCTGACTGAAAATATTGATACCCTGGACAGGGACAATATATTATTGACTATAGAGCATTTAAAAGATGCATTTCTATATATGCGAGATGCACAGAGGGATATTTGCACTCTGGCATCAAGAGTAAGTGCGCTGTCCATTTCTGCCAGAAGAAGTTTATGGACACGACAGTGGTCAGGTGATGCGGATTCCAAACGGCACATGGAAGTATTGCCGTATAAAGGGGAGGAGTTATTTGGGGTCGGTCTATCGGACCTGGTGGCCACGGCAACAGCTGGAAAATCCACCTTTCTACCCCAAGTCACCTCTCAGCAGAAAAAGACACCGTCTTTTCAGCCTCAGTCCTTTCGTCCCCATAAGGGCAAGCGGGCAAAAGGCCACTCATATCTGCCCCGGGGTAGAGGAAGGGGGAAAAGACTGCAGCAGGCAGCCCCTTCCCAGGAACAGAAGCCTTCCCCCGCTTCTGCCAAGTCCTCAGCATGACGCTGGGGCCTTACAAGCGGATTCAGGTACGGTAGGGGGTCGTCTCAAGAGTTTCAGCGCGCAGTGGGCTCACTCGCAAGTGGACCCCTGGATCCTGCAGGTAGTATCTCAGGGGTACAGATTGGAATTCGAGACGTCTCCTCCTCGCCGGTTCCTGAAGTCTGCTTTACCAACATCTCCCTCCGACAGGGAGGCGGTATTGGAAGCCATTCACAAGCTGTATTCCCAGCAGGTGATAATAAAAGTACCCCTCCTACAACAGGGAAAGGGGTATTATTCCACACTGTTTGTGGTACCGAAGCCGGACGGCTCGGTGAGACCTATTCTAAATCTGAAGTCCTTGAACACTTACATACAAAGGTTCAAATTCAAAATGGAGTCACTCAGAGCAGTGATAGCGAACCTGGAAGAAGGGGACTATATGGTGTCTCTGGACATCAAGGATGCTTACCTCCATGTCCCAATTTGCCCTTCTCACCAAGGGTACCTCAGGTTCGTGGTACAGAACTGTCACTATCAGTTTCAAACGCTGCCGTTTGGATTGTCCACGGCACCCCGGGTCTTTACCAAGGTAATGGCCGAAATGATGATTCTTCTTCGAAGAAAAGGCGTCTTAATTATCCCTTACTTGGACGATCTCCTGATAAGGGCAAGGTCCAGAGAACAGTTAGAGTTTGGAGTAGCACTATCTCAAGTAGTACTACAACAGCACGGATGGATTCTAAATATTCCAAAATCGCAGCTGAATCCGACGACACGTCTGCTGTTCCTAGGGATGATTCTGGACACAGTCCAGAAAAAAGTGTTTCTCCCGGAGGAGAAAAGCCAGGGAGTTATCCGAGCTAGTCAGGAACCTCCTAAAACCAGGCCAAGTGTCAGTGCATCAATGCACAAGGGTCCTAGGGAAAATGGTGGCTTCTTACGAAGCGATTCCATTCGGCAGATTCCACGCAAGAACTTTTCAGTGGGATCTGCTGGACAAATGGTCTGGATCGCATCTTCAGATGCATCAGCGGATAACCCTGTCTCCGAGGACAAGGGTGTCTCTTCTGTGGTGGTTGCAGAGTGCTCATCTTCTAGAGGGCCGCAGATTCGGCATTCAGGACTGGGTCCTGGTGACCACGGATGCCAGCCTTCGAGGCTGGGGAGCAGTCACACAGGGAAGAAATTTCCAGGGAGTGTGGTCAAGCCTGGAGACTTCACTTCACATAAATATACTGGAGCTAAGTGCAATTTACAATGCTCTAAGCCTAGCAAGACCTCTGCTTCAAGGGCAGCCGGTGTTGATCCAGTCGGACAACATCACAGCAGTCGCCCACATAAACAGGCAGGGCGACACAAGAAGCAGGAGGGCAATGGCGGAAGCTGCAAGGATTCTTCGCTGGGTGGAAAATCATGTGATAGCACTGTCAGCAGTGTTCATTCCGGGAGTGGACAACTGGGAAGCAGACTCCTCAGCAGGCACGACCTCCACCCGGGAGAGTGGGGACTTCATGCAGAAGTCTTCCAGCTGATTGTAAACCGTTGCGAATGGCCACAGGTGGACATGATAGCGTCACGCCTAAACAAAAAGCTAGAAAGATATTGCGCCAGGTCGAGAGACCCTCAGGCAATAGCTGTGGACGCTCTAGTGACACTGTGGGTGTACCAGTCGGTTTATGTGTTCCCTCCTCTTCCTCTCATACCCAAGGTACTGAGGATAATAAGAAAAATAGGAGTAAGAACTATACTCATTGTTCCGGATTGGCCAAGAAGAGCTTGGTACCCGGAACTTCAAGAAATGATCTCAGAGGACCCATGGCCTCTGCCGCTCAGACAGGAGCTGCTGCAGCAGGGGCCCTGTCTGTTCCAAGACTTACCGCGGCTGCGTTTGACGGCATGGCGGTTGAATGCCGGATCCTGAAGGAAAAGGGCATTCCGGAGGAAGTCATCCCTACGCTGATTAAAGCTAGGAAAGTGACCGCAAACCATTATCACCGCATATGGCGAAAATATGTTGCGTGGTGTGAGGCCAGGAAGGCCCCAACGGAGGAATCTCAGATGGGCCGTTTTCTGCACTTCCTACAGTCAGGGGTGACTACGGGCCTTAAATTGGGTTCCATTAAGGTCCAGATTTCGGCTCTGTCGATTTTCTTCCAAAAAGAACTGGCTTCACTGCCTGAAGTTCAGACATTTGTTAAGGGAGTGCTGCATATTCAGCCCCCTTTTGTGCCTCCAGTGGCACCTTGGGATCTCAACGTGGTGTTGAATTTCCTAAAGTCACATTGGTTTGAGCCACTGAAAACCGTGGATTTGAAATATCTCACGTAGAAAGTGGTCATGCTGTTGGCCTTGGCTTCGGCCAGGCGTGTGTCAGAATTAGCGGCTTTGTCATGTAAAAGCCCTTATCTGATTTTCCATATGGATAGGGCAGAATTGAGGACTTGTCCCCAGTTTCTCCCTAAGGTGGTATCAGCTTTTCATTTGAACCAACCTATTGTAGTGCCTGCGGCTACTAAGGACTTGGAGGATTCCAAGTTGTTGGACGTAGTCAGGCCCCTGAAAATTTATATTTCCAGGACAGCTAGTGTCAGGAAAACTGACTCGCTATTTATCCTGTATGCACCCAACAAGTTGGGTGCTCCTGCTTCAAAGCAGACTACTGCTCGCTGGATCTGTAGCATGATTCAGCTTGCACATTCTGCGGCTGGACTGCCGCATTCAAAATCAGTGTAGGCCCATTCCACGAGGAAGGTGGGCTCTTCTTGGGCGGCTGCCCGAGGGGTCTCGGCTTTACAACTTTGCCGAGCAGCTACTTGGTTGGGGTCAAACAAAAATTCTACAAGTTTGATACCCTGGCTGAGGAGGACCTAGAGTTCGCTCATGCGGCACTCTCCCGCCCGTTTGGGAGCTTTGGTATAATCCCCGTGGTCCTTACGGAGTTCCAGCATCCACTTAGGACGTCAGAGAAAATAAGAATTTACTTACCGATAATTCTATTTCTCGTAGTCCGTAGTGGATGCTGGGACTCCATAAGGACCATGGGGATTAGCGGCTCCGCAGGAGACAGGGCACAAAAAGTAAAAGCTTTAGGACTAGCTGGTGTGCACTGGCTCCTCCCCCTATGACCCTCCTCCAAGCCTCAGTTAGGATACTGTGCCCGGACGAGCGTACACAATAAGGAAGGATTTTGAATCCCGGGTAAGACTCATACCAGCCACACCAATCACACTGTACAACCTGTGATCTGAACCCAGTTAACAGCATGATAACAGAGGAGCCTCTGCAAAGATGGCTCTCAACAATAAAAACCCGATTTTTGTAACAATAACTATGTACAAGTATTGCAGACAATCCGCACTTGGGATGGGCGCCCAGCATCCACTACGGACTACGAGAAATAGAATTATCGGTAAGTAAATTCTTATTTTCTCTGACGTCCTAAGTGGATGCTGGGACTCCATAAGGACCATGGGGATTATACCAAAGCTCCCAAATGGGCGGGAGAGTGCGGATGACTCTGCAGCACCGAATGAGAGAACTCCAGGTCCTCCTCAGCCAGGGTATCAAATTTGTAGAATTTTGCAAACGTGTTTGCCCCTGACCAAGTAGCTGCTCGGCAAAGTTGTAAAGCGACTGGGCGACTGCCGTGATGTTGACTGACTGGATCAGTACCGGCTGGTTTTGAAGCAGGGGTCTTGCCTGACTTAGGGCATTGTAAATGGCCCTCAGTTCCAGAATATTTATGTGTAGGGAAGCCTCCTGACTTGACCATAGCCCTTGGAAGTTTCTTCCCTGTGTGACTGCCCCCCAGCCTAGAAGGCTGGCATCCGTGGTCACCAGGACCCAGTCCTGTATGCCGAATCTGCGGCCCTCTTGAAGATGAGCACTCTGCAGCCACCACAGCAGAGACACCCTGGTCCTTGGAGACAGGGTTATCAGCCGATGCATCTGAAGATGCGATCCGGACCACTTGTCCAACAGGTCCCACTGAAAAGTCCTTACACCTGTTTTGGTTTCAGGAGGCCTCTGACTAGAGATGACAGCTCCTTGACTTTCTCCTCCGGGAGAAACCCTTTTTTCTGTTGTGTCCAGAACCATTCCCAGGAACAGTAGACGTGTCGTAGGGACCAGCTGTGACTTTGGAATATTTAGAATCCAACCGTGCTGTTGAAGCACCTCCCGAGATAGTGCTACCCCGACCAACAACTGCTCCCTGGACCTCGCCTTTATCAGGAGATCATCCAAGTACGGGATAATTAAAACTCTCTTTTTTCGAAGGAGTATCATAATTTCGGCCATTACCTTGGTAAATACCCTTGGTGCCGTGGATAGACCAAACGGCAACATCTGGAATTGGTAATGACAATCCCGTACCACAAATCTGAGGTACTCCTGGTGAGGATGGTAAATGGGGACATGCAGGTAAGCATCCTTGATGTCCAGTGATACCATGTAATCCCCCTCGTTCAGGCTGGAAATAACCGCCCTGAGCGATTCCATCTTGAACTTTAATTTTTTTATATATGTGTTCAAGGATTTCAAATTTAAAATGGGTCTCACCGAACCGTCCGGTTTCGGTACCACAAACATTGTGGAATAGTAACCCCGTCCTTGTTGAAGGAGGGGCACCTTGACTATCACCTGCTGGAAATACAGCTTGTGAATTGCCTCTAGCACTGCCTCCCTGCCTGAGGGAGCTGTTGGCAAGGCAGATTTGAGGAAACGGCGAGGGGGAGACATCTCGAATTCCAGCTTGTACCCCTGAGATACCACTTGAAGAATCCAGGGATCCACCAGTGAGCGAGCCCACTGGTCGCTGAAGTTCTTGAGACGGGCCCCCACCGCACCTGGCTCCGCCTGTGGAGCCCCAGCGTCATGCTGTGGACTTAGAGAAAGCGGGGGAGGACTTTTGTTCCTGGGAACTGGCTGTATGCTGCAGCTTTTTCCCTCTACCTCTGCCTCTGGGCAGAAAGGACGCGCCTTTAACCCGCTTGCCTTTCTGGGGCCGAAAGGACTGTACCGGATAATACGGTGCTTTCTTTGGCTGTGAGGGAACATGGGGTAAAAATGCTGACTTCCCAGCTGTCGCTGTGGAAACGAGGTCCAAGAGACCATCATCAAACAGCTCCTCACCCTTACAAGGAAAAACTTCCATGTGCCTTTTAGAATCTGCACCACCTGTCCACTGCCGAGTCCATAATCCTCTCCTGGCAGAAATGAACATTGCACTTATTTTAGATGCCAGCTGGCAAATATCCCTCTGTGCATCCCTCATGTATAAGACTGAGTCTTTTATATGCTCCATGGTTAGCAATACAGTGTCCCTGTCAAGGGTATCTATATTTTCTGACAGGGAATCTGACCACGCAGCTGCAGCACTGCACATCCATGCTGAAGCGATAGCTGGTCTCAGTATAATGCCTGAGTGTGTATATACAGACTTCAGGATAGCCTCCTGCTTCCTATCAGCAGGCTCCTTTAGGGCGGCCGTATCCGGAGACAGTAGTGCCACCTTCTTTGACAGGCGTGTGAGCGCTTTATCCACCCTAGGGGATGTTTCCCAACGTGACCTATCCTCTGGCGGGAAAGGGTACGCCATTAGTAACATTTTAGAAATTACCAGTTTCTTATCGGGGAAGCCCACGCTTCTTCACACACTTCATTTAATTCCTCAGAAGGGGGAAAAACTACTGGTAGTTTTTTCTCCCCAAACATAATACCCTTTTTTGTGGTACCTGGGGTAACATCAGCAATGTGTAATACATTTTTCACTGCCTCAATCATGTAACGTGTGGCCCTGTGGGAAGTTACATTAGTCTCATCGTCGTCGACACTGGATTCAGTATCCGTGTCGACATCTGTGCCATCTGAGGTAGCGGGCGTTTTAGAGCCCCTGATGGCTTTTGAGACAGCTGGGCAGGCACGAGCTGAGAAGCCGGCTGTCCCACATCTACTATGTCGTCAAACCTTTTATGTAAGGAGTTGACACTTTCACGTAATTCCTTCCACAAGTCCATCCACTCAGGTGTCGGCCCCGCAGGGGGTGACATCACATTTATCGGCATCTGCTCCGCCTCCACATAAGCCTCCTCATCAAACATGTCGACACAGCCGTACCGACACACCGCACACACACAGGAAATGCTCTGACTGATGACAGGACCCCACACAGCCCTTTGGGGAGACAGAGAGAGATAACTGCAGGGGAGAGCCTGGGAGCGATCCTTCCAGCGGAGTGTGCTGAGGGAAGATAGCCCCACCCCTTTTTCAGCTGACTTCTCCCGCTTTTTTGTAGGTATATCTGGCAGGGGATTTTACACATATATAGTCTCTATGACTATATTATGTGTAGTTTTGCCAGCCAAGGTCTCAATATTGCAGCCCAGGGCGCCCCCCCCCTCCCCCCAGCGCCCTGCACCAATCAGTGACCGGAGTGTGAGGTGTGCATGAGGAGCAATGGCGCACAGCTGCAATGCTGTGCGCTACCTTGGTGAAGACCGAAGTCTTCTGCCGACGATTTCCAGGACCGTCTTCTTGCTTCTGGCTCTGTAAGGGGGACGGCGGCGCGGCTCCGGGACCGGACGATCGAGGTCGGGCCCTGTGTTCGATCCCTCTGGAGCTAATGGTGTCCAGTAGCCTAAGAAGCCCAAGCTAGCTGCAAGCAAGTAGGTTCGCTTCTTCTCCCCTTAGTCCCTCGTAGCAGTGAGTCTGTTGCCAGCAGATCTCACTGGAAAAAAAAAACCTAAAATAAACTTTCTTTTTCTAGGTGCTCAGGAGAGTCCCTAGTGTGCATCCAGCTCATGGCGGACACAACCGCAGCACACCACACACCCCTAACACTGACTGAAGGTAAGAAAAGTGGTGAGTAACACGGCGGTGGACAGGACCCTCCACGGGGTTACCCGCTTCAGCCCCCTGTGCAGAACTGGCAGCGATTGTACAAACTAGCTAATTTGTGAGGTTTGCACACTGTGGGAGACTTGGCCAGTATAAACATTGTCAGCGGCTTCAGCACCATTATAGGGGGCGAATGTTCAGAGCGGTACCAGAGGCATTTTGGCACCTTCCTCTGCATAAGCAGCAGCTTCAAGGACACACAGCTCCTCCAGAGATCCGGGAGACACTGGAAACTGGTACAGGGGTGTACTAGCAGGGGGAGAGCCGCTATTGCACACAATATAGTGTCTTTAAAAAGACACACAATCCGGATTACTGGTATATAGATATATTTCAGCTTGTAGTTGTTACTACAAGCGGGGGGGGGGGTGCTGTTCTCCTCTCAATCTGAGTCTCCATCACACACGCAGTGAGGCATGCTGGTTATACTTGTCTGTGAGTTTTGTGTGTGAGTGTTGTTCTCTGTCAGTATGGTTAAACACGCTGTATGCAAAGTTTGTTATACCAGATTCTCCCCTTCTACCACTGGGTCCCTATTGTGTGATCATTGCAGTCAGTCTTCTCAGGTCAGTGTGGAGACTAGGGGGGAGGGTCAGGAGCCTTCTTGGCTCGTGCCATTAAGACTATGATGGCTGATATGTCATCCCAGCTTGAGGCTAATAAGCAAACAACACTACAACTGCAACAGGCTGTTGCAGACCTTGCAGCAAAGGCTGATGACAGATATCCTTCCCTCCATAGTTCAGGGCCACTTAAGCGTGGGCTGCCTGCTGTTCTAGCAGATGATGAAGATATTCTGGTGGAGGAATTGGAACCTGATATAGAAGATTCCACTCCTGCAGAGGGTATTGAACCCCTAATTCTTGCTATCTGGGATGTAATAAAAAGCCCCTTTAGAAGAGGCTGCTTCAACGCATCACCTTCCCCGATTCTCCAGAATTAGATGAGGTTTTTAAACAAGCCTGGAAAAATCCTGATAAAAGATATCAGGTTACTAGAAAGATTTTACGTTCTTTCCCATTCCCACCAGAGGGTAGAAAATATTGGGAAGAACCCCCAGCTGTTGATGTTTCTGTCTCCTGCCTCTCTAAGAAGGCAGTGTTATCGGTGCCATGGTCTTTTCTGCTCAAGGACCCTGGGGATAGGAAAATAGAAACTACGCTACAATCTATTTACACAGCGGCTGGGGTATCACAAAGACACATCCATTTTCCCTTCCACAATGATATTTCCAATATCATATATGTGACTAGTATGTGGAATTACAACATATGCAGTGCAATGTGTGCATGAAAATATAGTCACTGGCTCCATCACTTAGTATCCGATATCCTGGCATCCCCGACCTGTATATTTACAAAGTACATAGTAATTTTATCAATTATAATCTGTTATTCTATCACAATAAACTTTGATATATCAATTATCTGTTATTCTGATTTTGCAATATTCTGGATTTTCATACTAGTACTTTGTCCATACGGAACCAACTTTTGTGACTTTCCTGTGGGATTTACAATATAAATGGGCTGTAGCTGTGGTTCTGTAGGATTACTTTGCCTGTTGGTTTCTTTCTTTTTGCTATTACAATCTAGACGATGTATTGTCATGTGTAACTTGGTCTGAGAACATTCACATTTCCAGGAACCTTACTTATAGGGAGTAACCCTTACCCTTTCCTTATCACAGCATCTAGTACTACGTGATGTGGACGGTTCCCCAGACTTATTAGTTCTGCATTTATCAGACCAAGGAACATTACAGCTTTGACAATCTCTCTTGGTACATTTCCATCCTGTTACTTGTGTCTTACACACTGTGGAAATAAATCGTAATGTTAATATCATGCTTGAAATATATAATAACAGGAAACGGCTTTTGATCACGTTTAAAAAATCAAAGAAAACTCCATTCACATATATACATCTACATAAATACACATACATACCCATACAAATGCTTGTAGGAAAAATAATCTTAAAAAAAAAAAGTAAAAATAATCTAAAAAAGAGTAAGTAATTTAATACTGTACTGTAAAATGCTGCACAAACAAAATAAAACATTTAACTTGTATATAAAGTTATGACATATATGTTTCTGAAATAAAACATTTTTAAGTATATGTTCAAAGAGTCAAATAACTCCCAGTCACTGATTGAAGGCAAGATGTCTGTAAGTAATATGATCTTTCTTTCTTTTTATCCTCTACATACAGCACCTCAGGAGCTTCACTAGGTCATCCGTGACTTACAGCGTGAGAGAGAGAAAATACTAGTCTTAGAGATACCTCTCCATTGCTGCGTAACGGTGTTACAGAAACTTCTAATATCTCAGATAATAACACAGTACAGTAGTAATGAGTAACATCTGAGGAATTTCTAGACGCATAATATAAGCATAGTACTACAGTATACTACTGATGCATTAATGTATGTATATGGCATTATTATCTCTAATATGTGTCGGCGGGGTTGCCCGCTCTATAGCATGTGGGGTCATGTTATGGGTGATTATGTGCTGGCAGAATAGCACATTCTCCTCAGTATGGGAGATGTCATTAGGTGGATCTAACATTGAATTTGCACAATTGGAATTATATGGTGGAGGATTTTTTATTACATTATTACCACAATTATTTACATTATTTGCTTTCCCGTGTTATTTAAGATCGTATAATCAAACCTGGGACGTTCTCGTAGGGATCTTATTGACCTAGCAATATTTCCTGGAGTATTAGTAACATTAACACATGTTTTATTATTTCCATTACAGTGTTACTATAATCATTGAGTCTTTATTTTCCAGTTATATATTTCTTTTCC
Source organism: Pseudophryne corroboree (assembly GCF_028390025.1). Lineage (NCBI taxonomy): Eukaryota > Metazoa > Chordata > Amphibia > Anura > Myobatrachidae > Pseudophryne > Pseudophryne corroboree. The sequence continues at coordinate 248,186 of NW_026967536.1, read as the reverse complement.
ACAAGTCTAAAATCTGTAAATGCTTTATTCTATCATTTGGTTTTATTTATTTTCTTTATCTGTCTCTCAAGGCACTTCAGCATCATGGGTTCAAAACTACCCATCTCAGGAAACTTTGGAGGTCATTCCGAGTCGTTTGCTCGGTAATTTTCATTGCATCGCAGTGAAATTCCGCTTAGTACGCATGCGCAATATTCGCACTGCGACTGCGCCAAGTAATTTACTATGAAGATAGTATTTTTACTCACGGCTTTTTCTTCGCTCCGGCGATCGTAGTGTGATTGACAGGAAATGGGTGTTACTGGGCGGAAACACGGCGTTTTAGGGGCGTGTGGATAAAAACGCTACCGTTTCCGGAAAAAACGCAGGTGTGGCCGGAGAAACGGGGGAGTGTCTGGGCGAACGCTTGGTGTGTTTGTGACGTCAAACCAGGAACGACAAGCACTGAACTGATCGCAGATGCCGAGTAAGTCAGAAGCTACTCTGAAACTGCTAAGTAGTTTGTAATCGCAATATTGCGAATACATCGATCGCAATTTTAAGAAGCTAAGATACACTCCCAGTAGGCGGCGGCTTAGCGTGAGCAACTCTGCTAAATTCGCCTTGCGAGCGATCAACTCGGAATGAGGGCCTTTATTTCCTCTTCCCTGGTGATGTCATTCAACTTCGTCACATATTTCACACACACTTGTCCATAAAAATCAATCATACAACTAATCGTGGTTCCCATAATAATCTTAGATGAGTCACTTCCCATTTTCAACAATAACAAAACAATATATTCTCTTTACACAACAATGGGGGTCATTCCGAGTTGTTCGCTCGCTAGCTGCTTTTAGCAGCATTGCACACGCTAGGCCGCCGTCCTCTAGGAGTGTATCTTAGCTTAGCAGAATAGCGAATGAAAGATTAGCAGAACTGCTACTAAATAATTCTTTGCAGTTTCTGAGTAGCTCCAGACTTACTCACAGATTGCGATCAGATCAGTCCGTTTAGTTCCTGGTTTGACGTCACAAACATGCCCAGCGTTCGGCCAGCCACTCCCCCGTTTCTCCAGACACTCCTGCGTTTTTCCCTGACACGCCTGCATTTTTTAACACACTCCTGGAAAACGCTCAGTTACCAACCAGAAACGCCCCTTTCCTGTCAATCGTGTACCGATCAGCAGAGCGACTGAAAAGCGCCGCAGAATCCACAGCAAATCTGCTAAGTTTTTAGTTAAATAACTAAGCACATGCGCCCTGCGTGCCTTGCGCTTTCGCAATTAGCAACAAATCGCAGCATAGCGAAAATCGGCAACGAGCGAACAACTCGGAATGACCCCCAATGTCTGTTGCCGAGGGTTACAATGTATAGCCTGGACTGTTCTCTGTGGCCACAAAGAATCTCAATGAGACTTCTTAGAGTGTCTTCTGTATAATTTAGAATGACAAGACCATAAGTTATATATTTAGCAAGTGACCCCTTTATCCGCCCCCACCTTTCGGGGGATAGTATACTCCTATATTACTTGAATCCGTCCTTCAAGCATTCACAAAGTTTACACAACTTCTTATCAATGTACTTCTACTTTCAGATAACACACTTGCATCAGTTTGGATAGAGGTACTTCTTAGTTTCTCTTTCTCTCAATTCTTTGTTTATAATATAAATACATACAGTGCCATGCTAGACAGAGAATAGAAAGTAACTGTGGTACTTAAAAGTATAATAATTTGTTATTTAATATTTAATTATGCATGAATATAGATCACAAGAACTCACCAACCAGCCGAGTTCACTATAGCTAGCTTCCCAGCAACCACAGAAGATTTTTGCAGGTGCAGAGCAGATTAAGAGTACACAGAATATTTAAATAAAAGGTATATTTACCTCTGTGTGCAGCTGGCTGATGTCCCCACTTTCTGTTGCGTCTTGAAAAGCAGCATTTTCTGAACCATGGGTGGTCGTAGGTAACCGGAGATGAGCCCCCATATGTTAAAGCTGAATTATAATAAATAATAATAATTGAGAGTTCTCCATTGTGATGATATTCAGCATATAGAATTTATTATCAAAGAGGGAACCACGGCCAATATTCTGTTCAGAGAAGCGTGGACCAAGACAAAATTCACCATGAGCCTGTGTCTTTAGAACACTGACTTTACATTATTTATACCATAACATTATACAATTATTCATAGCTTATTTACAAACAAGGCGTACATATAGATTAAATCATGGAGATACATTGGTTGATGAAATGCCAAATATGGTCAGATTAGCTAATTAAAGAGAGTGGTCTTATCCAGAAGATGGCAGACTTGTTCATAAATCTTGAATCTCCTATACATAACAATTAGGTTCTCTAATAGGCTTCGTTGTCATAAAGGTCATTCTTGTTCATAATAACGTGTTGTTGTCCAAAGTGTAGGTCCATCAGATATTCCATGATATGTCCTTCTTGTACTGCCACAAAGACTCATACACTGTCATTGAGCACTCATTATCTATACAAAGGCCTTGCTACTAGCCACGTAAAACACCTAATCAAATGATGCTCAAGGGTTGAGGGAGGATATTACTCTGTGCACATTAACTCTATACTAAAAGTAGACACTGTTTAAGGGAACATTAGAATATCAAGAATCATAGCACAATTAATGAGACAATACAGGATATTTGATTTCACTTCAACACAGTGAACTTGACATCACTGTCCGCAAGGTATATCTCTACAAACAGGACACTTAACCATTAGGCTGCCAATGTGTTTGTACAGCAGGGAGACTTTTCTCAAGGTGTATTCTGAGACTATTACCACTATCAGGTGGAAAATTACCAAAACTATAAACAGGTCAAACCAGTGATTCTGAGATCACTGATGGTGGTGTACATCACTGAGGGAAGGCCACTTAACCATTAGGCTATGGAGCCTACACAAGAATTTGCACAGCAGAGAGACTTTTCTCAAGGTGTATTCTGAGAATATTACCAATATCAATATCATTTGGAAAATGACCAATACTGTCAAATCGAATCACTGGATTGGAATAAGTCATCCTGACATTACTGTCTGGAGGGTATGCCACTGTGGGCAGCACACTTAACCATTAGGCTATGGAGCCTGTCCATGTTTTTACACAGCAGAGATTTTTCTCAAGGTGTGTTCTGAGACTGTTACCAATATCAATATAAGGCAGAAAATGACCAATACTACCAGGTTGAACCCAGGATTTGAACATCACTGTAGGCAGGACACTTAACCATTAGGCTACGTAGCCTGCACATGTATTAACACAGCAGAGAGACTTTTCTCAAGGTGTATTCTGTGTAGTTAATGTTGAAATGTAATAAAATCAGTAATAATAAACACAGTGCAACATCCATCTGAGGATACAACCATCATCCACAAGCCTAGGGTACTCTAAAGGGCCCTACACACTAATAGAACTAGAACTCGTTCATATATTTTAGTGTGTAGGCACCAACGATGAACAGTGCCTGGACCCACGCTCGTCCATCGTTGGTGCCCCGTTGCTTATGCATGCAGGACAATATGGATGAGATTGTCCATATTAGCATGTACTGCTATGGAGCTGGGTGATGGGGGGAGGGAAGAAACTTCACTCCCTCAATCACCTCCTCCTCGGCAGCCAGCTCGGCGGCATAGCGACGAATGTGTAGGGTCTTTAGCCATGTGGAAGCATTTCCAAGTAACTCACTGAGCCACCACATGGCCAAGAATGTTTTTAGACCAGTGATGGCTAACCTTGACACTCCAGCTGTTGATGAACTACACATCCCAGCATGCCCTGCTACAGTTTTGTTATTTTGCCATGCTAAAACTGATACAGGGCATGCTGGGATGTGTAGTTCAACAACAGCTGGAGTGTCAAGGTTAGCCATCACTGTCTTAGACTGTTACCAATATCAGCTGGAAAATAACAAATACTATGATGTCAAGCCAGGGATTAAAGCCAGTGACCCTGACATCACTGTCTGCAGGGTGCATCACTGTCTGCAGGGTACATCGCTGTCTGCAGGGTACATCGCTGTCTGCAGGGTACATCACTGTCTGCAGGGTCCATCACTGTCCGCAGGGTACATCACTGTCTGCAGGGTACATCACTGTCCGCAGGGTACATCACTGTCCGCAGGGTACATCACTGTCCGCAGGGTACATCGCTGTCTGCTGGGCACATCGCTGTCTGCAGGGTACATCACTGTCTGCAGGGTACATCACTGTCCGCAGGGTACATCACTGTCTGCAGGGTACATCACTGTCTGCTGGGTACATCACTGTCTGCAGGGTACATCACTGTCACAAAAAAAGGGGAAGGAAGCGAAGGAAATGGTGGGAGGGAGAGGGGAAGTCAGTTGCACAGGAAAAGAAATTATGAGAAAGGCCCCTATTTCACGTATCTCATTAATTGCTCATATTTCCAAGGGGGTGCTACCACAGATCATATTGTAAATGCACAGTAAAGGGAAAGGAAAAAGGATCTGTCTTGGGTTCACAAAGTTTAAAATATAACTTTTAATTGTTTCCGTTAAAATTTGGATTTGACACTATATTGTAGCATATTCTACTGAGTAGCTAATATGCGAAATATTAAAACCACAAATAACAAATATGTGAAAGTATAACAACACTGTGAATTATAGAGAAAGACAATAAACATAGATTTAAAAAAACTGAGCGTCTGTTTGGTGTCTGTTCTGTTAAGTCCCTGTTTTTATCTATCAATATTCTTCCACGTTTGTATTCCACATGGATACAATTGTGTTCAAATAATAGCCTCAATGTTTAGAGGAATATTTCTAGCACTTCAATGTTTGAAAAAATAAGAATTTACTTACCGATAATTCTATTTCTCGGAGTCCGTAGTGGATGCTGGGGTTCCTGAAAGGACCATGGGGAATAGCGGCTCCGCAGGAGACAGGGCACAAAAGTAAAGCTTTTACAGGTCAGGTGGTGTGTACTGGCTCCTCCCCCTATGACCCTCCTCCAGACTCCAGTTAGGTACTGTGCCCGGACGAGCGTACACAATAAGGGAGGATTTTGAATCCCGGGTAAGACTCATACCAGCCACACCAATCACACCGTACAACTTGTGATCTAAACCCAGTTAACAGTATGATAACAGAGGAGCCTCTGAAAGATGGCTTCCTAAACAATAACCCGAATTAGTTACAATAACTATGTACCAAGTATTGCAGATAATCCGCACTTGGGATGGGCGCCCAGCATCCACTACGGACTCCGATAAATAGAATTATCGGTAAGTAAATTCTTATTTTCTCTATCGTCCTAAGTGGATGCTGGGGTTCCTGAAAGGACCATGGGGATTATACCAAAGCTCCCAAACGGGCGGGAGAGTGCGGATGACTCTGCAGCACCGAATGAGAGAACTCCAGGTCCTCCTTTGCCAGGGTATCAAATTTGTAAAATTTTACAAACGTGTTCTCCCCTGACCACGTAGCTGCTCGGCAGAGTTGTAATGCCGAGACCCCTCGGGCAGCCGCCCAAGATGAGCCCACCTTCCTTGTGGAATGGGCCTTAACAGATTTAGGCTGTGGCAGGCCTGCCACAGAATGTACAAGTTGAATTTTGTTCCAAATCCAACGAGCAATCGACTGCTTAGAAGCAGGTGCACCCAACTTGTTGGGTGCATACAGTATAAACAGCGAGTCAGATTTTCTGACTCCAGCCGTCCTTTAAATGTATATTTTTAAGGCTCTGACAACGTTCAACAACTTGGAGTCCTTCAAGTCGTCTGTAGCCGCAGGCACTACAATAGGCTGGTTCAGGTGAAACGCTGATACCACCTTAGGGAGAAGATGCGGACGCGTCCGCAGCTCTGCCCTATGTCGAATGGAAAATTAAATAAGGGCTTTTATAAGATAAAGCCCCAGTTCAGATACTCTCCCGGCCGAAGCCAGGGCCAGTAACATAGTCACTTTCCATGTGAGATATTTCAAATCCACATTCTTTAGTGGTCCAAACCAATTGGATTTGAGGGAATCTAAAACTACATTTAGATCCCACGGTGCCACCTTAGGCACCACAGGAGGCTGTATATGCAGTACTCCTTTGATAAAAATCTGGACCTCAGGGACTGAGGCCAATTCTTTTTGGAAGAATATTGATAGGGCCGAAATTTGAACCTTAATAGATCCCAATTTGAGACCCATAGACAATCCTGATTGCAGGAAATGTAGGAAACGACCCAGTTGAAATTCCTCCATCGGAGCACTCCGCTGGTCGCACCACTCAACATATTTTCGCCAAATACGGTGATAATGCTTCGCGGTGACTTCCTTCCTTGCCTTTATCAAGGTAGGAATGACTTCTTCTGGAATGCCTTTTCCTTTTAGGATCTGGCATTCAAACGCCATGCCGTCAAACGCAGCCGCGGTAAGTCTTGAAAAAGACAGGGACCCTGCTGCAGCAGGTCCCTTCTCAGAGGTAGAGGCCACGGATCGTCCGTGACCATCTCTTGAAGTTCCGGGTACCAAGTCCTTCTTGGCCAATCCGGAGCCACTAGTCTTACTCCTCTTTGCCGTATAATCCTCAATACCTTTGGTATGAGAGGCAGAGGAGGAAACACATATACCGACTGGTACACCCAAGGTGTTACCAGCGCGTCCACAGCTATTGCCTGCGGATCTCTTGACCTGGCGCAATACCTGTCCAGTGTTTTGTTGAGGCGAGACGCCATCATGTCCACCATTGGTTTTACCCAACGGTTTAATAGCATGTGGAAAACTTCTGGATGAAGTCCCCACTCTCCCGGGTGAAGGTCGTGTCTGCTGAGGAAGTCTGCTTCCCAGTTGTCCACGCCCGGGATGAATACTGCTGACAGTGCTATCACGTGATTTTCCGCCCAGCGAAGGATCCTGGCAGCTTCTGCCATTGCCCTCCTGCTTCTTGTGCCGCCCTGTCTGTTTACATGGGCGACTGTCGTGATGTTGTCCGACTGGATCAACACCGGTCTTCCTTGAAGCAGAGGTTCCGCCTGGCTTAGAGCATTGTAGATTGCTCTTAGTTCCAGAATGCTTATGTGAAGAGACTTTTTCAGGCTCGACCACACTCCCTGGAAATTTCTTCCCTGTGTGACTGCTCCCCAGCCTCTCAGGCTGGCATCCGTGGTCACCAGGATCCAATCCTGTATGCCGAATCTGCGGCCCTCCAATAGATGAGCCTCCTGCAACCACCACAGAAGGGATACCCTTGTCCTCGGCGACAGGGTTATCCGCAGGTGCATCTGAAGATGCGACCCTGACCATTTGTCCAACAGATCCCTTTGCATGGAATCTGCCGAAAGGGATTGCTTCGTAAGAAGCTACCATTTTTTTCCCAGGACTCTTGTGCATTGATGTACAGACACCTTTCCTGGTTTTAGGAGGTTCCTGACCAGGTCAGATAACTCCTTGGCTTTTTCCTCGGGAAGAAAAACCTTTTTCTGAACTGTGTCCAGAATCATCCCCAGGAACAGCAGACGAGTTGTCGGCATTAATTGGGATTTTGGAATATTCAGAATCCATCCGTGCTGCTTTAGCACCTCTTGGGATAGTGCTAAACCCATCTCTAGCTGTTCTCTGGACCTTGCCCTTATTAGGAGATCGTCCAAGTATGGGATAATTAATACGCCTTTTCTTCGAAGAAGAGATATTATCTCGGCCATTACCTTTGTAAAGACCCGAGGTGCCGTGGACAAACCAAACGGCAGCGTCTGAAACTGATAGTGACAGTTTTGTACAACGAACCTGAGGTACCCCTGGTGTGAGGGGTAAATTGGAACGTGGAGATACGCATCCTTGATGTCCAAGGATACCATAAAGTCCCCTTCTTCCAGGTTCGCTATCACTGCTCTGAGTGACTCCATCTTGAACTTGAACTTCTTTATGTACAGGTTCAAGGACTTCAGATTTAGAATAGGCCTTACCGAACCATCCGGCTTCGGTACCACAAATAGAGTGGAATAATACCCCTTCCCTTGTTGTAGAAGAGGTACCTTGACTATCACCTGCTGCGAATACAGCTTGTGAATGGCTTCCAAAACCGTCTCCCTTTCGGAGGGGGACGTTGGTAAAGCAGACTTCAGGTAACGGCGAGGTGGCTCTGTCTCTAATTCCAACCCGTACCCCTGAGATATTATCTGCAGGATCCAGGGATTTACCTGCGAGTGAGCCCACTGCGCGCTGTAATTCTTGAGACGACCGCCTACCGCCCCCGAGTCCGCTTGCGAAGCCCCAGCGTCATGCTGAGGCTTTTGTAGAAGCCGGGGAGGGCTTCTGTTCCTGGGAAGGAGCTGCCTGTTGCTGTCTCTTCCCTCGTCCTCTGCCTCGTGGCAGATATGAATAGCCCTTTGCTCTCTTATTTTTAAAGGAACGAAAGGGCTGCGGTTGAAAAGTCGGTGCCTTTTTCTGTTGGGGAGTGACTTGAGGTAGAAAGGTGGATTTCCCGGCCGTAGCCGTGGCCACCAAATCCGATAGACCGACCCCAAATAACCCCTCTACGCATCGCCTGTCCACTGTCGTGTCCATAAAGCTCTTCTGGCCAAAATGGACATAGCACTTACCCGTGATGCCAGTGTGCAGATATCTCTCTGTGCATCACGCATATAAAGAAATGCATCCTTTATTTGTTCTAACGACAGTAAAATATTGTCCCTGTCCAGGGTATCAATATTTTCGATCAGGGACTCTGACCAAACTACCCCAGCACTGCACATCCAGGCAGTCGCAATAGCTGGTCGTAGTATAACACCTGCATGTGTGTATATACCTTTTTGGATATTTTCCATCCTCCTATCTGATGGATCTTTAAGTGCGGCCGTCTCAGGAGAGGGTAACGCCACTTGTTTTGATAAGCGTGTTAGCGCTTTGTCCACCCTAGGAGGTGTTTCCCAGCGCTCCCTAACCTCTGGCGGGAAAGGGTATAAAGCCAATAACTTCTTGGAAATTAGCAGTTTTTTTATCGGGGGCACCCCACGCTTCATCACACACGTCATTTAATTCTTCTGATTCGGTAAAAACTACTGGTAGTTTTTTCACACCCCACATAATACCCTGTTTAGTGGTACCTGTAGTATCAGCTAAATGTAACATCTCCTTTATTGCCAAAATCATATAACGTGTGGCCCTTCTGGAAAATACGGTTGATTCGTCACCTTCACCACCGGAATCAGTGCCTGTGTCTGGGTCTGTGTCGACCGACTGAGGCAAAGGGCGTTTTACAGCCCCTGACGGTGTTTGAGGCGCCTGGACAGGCACTAATTGAGTGTCCGGCCGCCTCATGTCGGCAAACGACTGCTTAAGCGAGTTGACGCTATCCCGTAATTCCACAAATAAGGCATCCATTCTGGTGTCGACCCCCTAGGAGGTGACATCCTCATATTTGGCAATTGCTCCGCCTCCACACCAATAACGTCCTCATACATGTCGACACACACGTACCGACACACAGCAGACACACAGGGAATGCTCTATACGAAGACAGGACCCACTAGCCCTTTGGGGAGACAGAGGGAGAGTCTGCCAGCACACACCAAAAAGCGCTATATATGACAGGGATAGCCTTATGATTAAGTGCTCCCTTATAGCTGCTTTTATATTAATATATTGCCATTTATTATGCCCCCCCTCTCTGTTATACCCTGTTTCTGTAGTGCAGTGCAGGGGAGAGACCTGGGAGCCTTCCTGACCAGCGGAGCTGTGACAGAAAATGGCGCCGTGTGCTGAGGAGATAGGCCCCGCCCCTTTTTCGGCGGGCTCGTCTCCCGCTATTTAGTACATTTAGGCAGGGGTAAATATCTCCATATAGCCTCTGGGGCTATATGTGAGGTATTTTTAGCCTTTTTAAAGGTTTTCATTTGCCTCCCAGGGCGTCCCCCCCCCAGCGCCCTGCACCCTCAGTGACTGCCGTGTGAAGTGTGCTGAGAGGAAAATGGCGCACAGCTGCAGTGCTGTGCGCTACCTTTAGAAGACTGCAGGAGTCTTCAGCCGCCGATTCTGGACCTCTTCTTGCTTCAGCATCTGTGAGGGGGCCGGCGGCGTGGCTCCGGTGACCATCCAGGCTGTACCTGTGATCGTCCCTCTGGAGCTTCATGTCCAGTAGCCAAGAAGCCAATCCATCCTGCACGCAGGTGAGTTCACTTCTTCTCCCCTCTGTCCCTCGTTGCAGTGATCCTGTTGCCAGCAGGAATCACTGTAAAATAAAAAACCTAAGCTAAACTCTCTAAGCAGCTCTTTATGAGAGCCACCTAGAATTGCACCCTTCTCGGCCGGGCACAAAAATCTAACTGGAGTCTGGAGGAGGGTCATAGGGGGAGGAGCCAGTACACACCACCTGACCTGTAAAAGCTTTACTTTTGTGCCCTGTCTCCTGCGGAGCCGCTATTCCCCATGGTCCTTTCAGGAACCCCAGCATCCACTTAGGACGATAGAGAAAATGTGTTTCTGGCACAGAGCCCGGATTCTATAACTAGAACATATGTTGCAATCTTGAAGGATCTGATATATTGTTTCTATGTTCTTTGATTTGTTATGAATCACTTAGATTTCCAAAAATCAGTCACACATAGATATGTGTATAGGGTGTGTATAGATAAATGTTGGGCTGTGGTCAGACATACAATAGGTACTCTGCGGCTAAGTTATATTCAGCCGGTTACTGTGATCTTTTATGACTGATCAATTTGTTCACTTTTCACCCATATGTATCGCTCAGGGTCAGGTATATGACCGGCACTCTGCAGCTAGATTGGCTGCTGTGGTCTGTTATAACTGAACAGGTTCTTCACTTTCCACCCGAATATGTAGCTCAGGGTGACATTACTTTCCACATTAATAGAGGTGCCGTAATTATCAGTGGTCCTTTAATTAGGGTCTGATAAAGTAACCATATGATCACCAAGTGTAGATCGTTTGCCTATACAGATCCCTTCAGCAGAATAATGTGTGTTATAAATATGTGCACACTAATATCTGACAGTTCTCTTAAGATGAGCGATACATATGAGCTATCTGAGTTGATCGTAGCTACAATCATCTTCCCTGACATGCGGGGGAAACACCCAGCACAGGGCTAGTCCGCCCTGCAGGTCAGTGCCTCCCCCACCAAATACAAAAGCATTACACAGCGGCGATGCTTTTATATTTCTGGAGTAACTCCCAACCAGTGCAGCTCCTGCGGCTGGCCGGGAGTTGTTCTTCACTGCCGCCATGGCCCGCACCCCCAACGGTCCAGCCACGCCTGCGTTGGCCACCGTCCAGCCCCCTCCCTGTCTCAGAGCCGATTGCTAGGCAACGATGACTGGCATGCGCCAGCGCAGTTCCGACCCGATCGCTGCGACAAACTGCAGTGAGCGATCAGGTCGGAATGACCCCCAAAGTGGGATAATACAAGTACATGTATGACTAGGTAGATCTTCTGAGGGGAAATAAGTGCTGGAGTTTGGCTATGGTCCACACATGAGGAACTGATTGTAGCTGATACCTGATGTCTAAGTGTCACTCCACCACCCAGGACATCAAGATTCCGCACATGGGCTCTCATTCCGAGTTGTTCGCTCGCTAGCTGCTTTTAGCAGCATTGCACACGCTAGGCCGCCGCCCTCTGGGAGTGTATCTTAGCTTAGCAGAATTGCAAACAAAAGAGTAGCAGAATTGCTACTAAATAATTCTTTGCAGTTTCTGAGTAGCTGCGGACCTACTCACGAATTGCGATCAGCTCAGTCTGTTTAGTTCCTGGTTTGATGTCACAAACACGCCCTGCGTTCGGCCCGCGTTTTTCCCTGAAACGTCTGCGTTTTTTTGCAAGCGCCGGAAAAACGCAGACTTGTGCCCAGAAACGCCACTTTCCTGTCAATCATTTACCGAACACCAGTGCGACTGAAAAGCGCTGCAGAAGCCACAGCAAAACTGCTAAGTTCTGTGTTAAATAACTAAGCGCATGCGCCCTGCGTGCCTTCCGCATGCGCAATTTGCAACTAATCGCAGCATATCGAAAATTGGCAACAAATGAAATCGGAATGACTCCCATATCAGTATTTTGTAACTCTGAACCCCCAAGCGCAAGCCTGGTTGGTTCGCAAATTGAGCTGTAGCCCTGCCCTTTGTTGGTGAGCTTCTATCATAAGGACCTGTTTCACCAGGACTGAGTCACAGCCAACTAGCATCACCCACACTTGGGGATCAGCTAGACATTTAGGATTGGTACTAGGTTCTCAGTACCCGGAGCAAAAGACAGATCTGCATAGCAGTGGTAGATGAGGGTAGCATCTATTATTGCAAAAAGCATAGGAGATAGGATAAGAACCTTGAAGAACAACGCATGGCAGTGATAAGTATACTCCAGAAGATTAAAATGGTTCCTCACCTGTGTGACTTCTCTGATGTGTAACAAGTTGTGATTTCCGTGTAAAACATTTCCCACACTCAGAACATGGAAATGGCTTCTCACCTGTGTGAATTCTCTGATGTTTAACAAGATCTGATTTTTGTGCAAAACATTTCCCACACTCAGAACATGGAAATGGCTTCTCACCTGTGTGACTTCTGTGATGTATAACAAGTTGTGATTTCCGTGTAAAACATTTCCCACACTCTGAGCAAGAAAAAGGCTTCTCACCTGTGTGACTTCTGTGATGTGTAACAAGAGCTGATTTGTGTGAAAAACATTTCCCACACTCAGAGCATGGAAATGGATTCTCACCTGTGTGACTTCTCTGATGTCTAACAAGATGTAATTTCTGTGTAAAACATTTCCCACACTCAGAGCAAGAAAATGGCTTTGCACCTGTGTGACTTCTCTGATGTTTAACAAGATCTGATTTGTATGCAAAACATTTCCCACACTCAGAACATGGAAATGGCTTCTCACCTGTGTGACTTCTCTGATGTATAACAAGTTGTGATTTCCATGTAAAACATTTCCCACACTCAGAGCAAGTAATTGGACTCTCACCTGTGTGACTTCTGTTGTGACTAATAAGATCTGATTTGTGTACAAAACATTTCCCACATTCAGGGAATGTAAATGGATTCTCATCTGTGTGACTTCTCTGATGTATAACAAGTTGTGATTTCCGTGTAAAACATTTCCCACACTCAGAGCAAGAAAAAGGCTTCTCACCTGTGTGACTTCTCTGATGTTTAACAAGATCTGATTTTTGTGCAAAGCATTTCCCACACTCAGAACATGGAAATGGCTTCTCACCAGTGTGACTTCTGTGATGTATAAGCAGAGCTGATGTGTGTGCAAAACCTTTCCCACACTCAGAGCATGGAAATGGATTCTCACCTGTGTGACTTCGCTGATGTTTAACAAGATCTGATTTCTGTGCAATACCTTTCCCACACTCAGAGCATGGAAATGGATTCTCACCTGTGTGACTTTGCTGATGTGTAACAAGTTGTGATTTCCGTGTAAAACATTTCCCACACTCAGAGCAAGAAAAAGGCTTCTCACCTGTGTGACTTCTCTGATGTTTAACAAGATCTGATTTCTGTACAAAACCCTTCCCACACTCAGAGCATGGAAATGGCTTCTCACCTGTGTGACTTTGCTGATGTGTAACAAGTTGTGATTTCCATGTAAAACATTTCCCACACTCAGAACATGGAAATGGTTTCTCACCTGTGTGACTTTGCTGATGTGTAACAAGTTGTGATTTCCATGTAAAACATTTCCCACACTCAGAACATGGAAATGGTTTCTCACCTGTGTGACTTTGCTGATGTGTAACAAGTTGTGATTTCCATGCAAAACATTTTCCACAGTCAGAACATGGAAATGGCTTCTCACCTGTGTGTGTTCTCTGATGTGTAACAAGAGCTGATTTGTATGTAAAACATTTCCCACACTCAGAACATTGAAATGGCCTCTCCCCTGCCTTAGCTGGCTGTTGGGTAATAAGCTTTGTGTTCTGTGTAAAACATTTGGCATCTATAGAACACGGAAACACTGTATCTACTGGCAGTGCTGTAACAGATACACCAATATCAGAGTGATCAGGAGAACATTTCCCAGGATCAGAGGGATCAGCTGATAGAGCTGGATGTATAATTGGGGTAATGGGGTTATCTCCTGGAGAATCCTGTCTTCGGTCATTATCTTTTATGTCACAATCCGGGGATAACATTAGATGTCCTTCTGAGATATTCCTGCTTGTGTGTCCATCTGCTGGAAATAAAATACATTATGGAAATGTGACATTTTCTGTAACAATATTAATCTTGTAAACAATAGGAGAAGACGACTCTCTGGGGCACTTAATTGTAAATGTGTGTGTATAATAAAACATAACTTTTAATGAAGGCTTTATAATATTGTGTCTCAGAGTATCATTGTGTCCACCCTCCTGAGAACACTCACAATAACAAATGCAATATGATAATAAGACTTAGATATCTCTCTCTCTTGTACTAGTAACTAACCATGAAGTATAAATGGAGATGTAGTCACTCGCCAAGTCCTATGTCAGCACCAATGTAAAACTATGGATAGGGAACATATCGTATGAATTGGAGATTCTAAATGAACAATAATATCAGTCATATGAGCTGATGGATCAGAGAAATGTCTCCTAACGTTACTCCTGGAAGCATTGGTAAGGTAGCATTCCTTTATGTGTGCGCTCATACGCTGGTAAGCCTGTACAAGTGTTACTCACCTTTTATATAAGGTATATTGCTACAGTAGAGTAGGTGTGGTACAAGGTATTTTACATGCAATACACCATATAATACCCTGCAATCATCATCATCATCTGCTAGGTTATAATCCACTGTTACACCCCCATCATCAGTGTCTTACCTCTATTCTCTCAATAGTAATAAGGATGGTGTGTGTACAGTAAGTATGATACAGAGAATTACATATCAGGATCTATACAGCTGCCGCCATACTTCTGCTTCTCATACGTGTGCTACTGGCAGCAGTGAACATCTGAGTGAGAGTGCAGGGAAGACAGCAGAGTCTGATGAGAAAGAGATTGGATCTGCCTTTGCAGGGATGTACCACACCTGTCACCCCTGTTACTATATAAAAATAAGATTTTAAACCTACCGGTAAATCTTTTTCTCCTAGTCCGTAGAGGATGCTGGGGACTCCGTAAGGACCATGGGGTATAGACGGGCTCTGCAGGAGATATGGGCACTCTAAAGAAGTTTTAGTATGGGTGTGCACTGGCTCCTCCCTTTATGCCCCTCCTCCAGACCTCAGTTAGAGAAACTGCCCAGGGGAGATGGACAATATGAGGAAAGGATTTTGTTAATCTAAGGGCAAGATTCATACCAGCCCACACCAATCATACCATATAACCTGGAATGTACGCAACCAGTTAACAGTATGAACAAAACAGTATCAGTCAAAGACCGATTCCAACTGTAACATAACCCTTATGTAAGCAACAACTATATACAAGCCTTGCAGAAATAGTCCGCACTGGGACGGGCGCCCAGCATCCTCTACGGTCTAGGAGAAATAGATTTACCGGTAGGTTTAAAATCTTATTTTCTCTTACGTTCTAAAGGATGCTGGGGACTCCGTAAGGATCATGGGGTTTATACCAAAGCTCCCAAACGGGCTGGAGAGTGCGGATGACTCTGCAGCACCGATTGAGCAAACGCGAGGTCCTCATCAGCCAGGGTATCAAACTTGTAGAATTTAGCAAAAGTGTATGAACCCGACCAAGTAGCAGCTCGGCACAACTGTAATGCAGAGATGCCTCGGGCAGCCGCCCAAGAAGAGCCCACCTTCCTAGTGGAATGGGCCGCTTTGCTCCTTGTTCCGCCCTAGCGGCTTACTTACACCACTGCTGTCAAGTCGTCCGACAGAATTAACACGGGCAGATCACGAAGCATATGTTCATTGAAAATAGCTCTTAATTCAAGAAAGCTTATTGCAGACAAACTTCCCAGCTTGACCTTTTCCTCTGGAAATACTTCCCTTGCAAGGGCTGCTCCCCAGTCTCGGAGATCTGCATGCATGGACACCAGGATCTCATCCTGGATTCTGAACCTTCCTCCCTCTAGGAGGTGAGAACTGAGCAGACACCACAGGAGCGATATCCTGGCCATTAGGATTATATTCCGGCGCCTGTGCAGGTGAGATCCGGACCACATTTCCAACTGGCCCCGTGAAAACCACTCTGGCATTTGACCTGCTCACCGAAAAAGGCCTCTTAGGCCGCACCCATCTTCTTCATCAATGGAACATATTGATGGTTTGTCACTGCAAATCTGATCCGACTCCGGATCCTCAGACCTCTTTCCACAGGAACACACAGAACTTCAACCGTTCAGTATCTACTCTGATACCCACCTCCGACATCTCCGTCATTGGGAACAACAGCCTTCCCCTGTGTTGAAGAACAGTCAGAGAGAAACAACGATTTGCACCACTTGTTTCTTGACCTCGCCTTAATCCGGAGAGCGTCTGAGTACAGAATAACAATGGCTCCTACTACTGAAAGAAACCCATCATACTGCCATCACTCCGGTGAAATGGCAAAGACAATCCTGGACATCAACCCAGGTAAGCTGAATGCGGAGAAAAATTCATCTAAACCCTTTTCTACCTTTACGTGCTGGAGCTCCCTGGCCTGAGAGATTCCATCCTGTAGTTCAACTTCGTAAGTAGAAATCTTAGTTTTCTTTCTTTTTTTTTAACAGGGACAGCAGGACAATGCCCTGAACCTGACGCAACTCTGGTATGGCGTCGCGTACTACCTCCCCTTTCAGAGGGGAATCGGTAAGATCTACTTTAAAAATCAGTGAGGGGAATCATCTGTAAACTCCAGGATGTCCCCCTTTGGATTCCATTATTAACTCACAGGTCCAAGTCCATTCCCGGACTGACTGAAGAGTATTGGACGAGTTCCCACCAGAGTGGGCTCCAGCCAGATAGACCCAGCGACATGCGGTGGATGTGGTAGAAACAGAAAACGACATCCACTTCTGCGAACCTAACAAGGCTGCAGAACTCTTACTTTTCACCTTCCACAATCTGCACAGAAAGGGGAAAAAAGCACGGTATCGAACCGGTTAAAATGACTGCATCCCAAAGCAGAATGCGTCACCAACCGTTGTGAGGGAATCTAACTCACGAAGTTAGACTTACCAGTGGTATCCGCCGAGATTGACTGAGGCCTCCCCTAACAGCGGTACACCGTCCCAGGGAAACACTTCAGTATCTCTCGGAGTCTGCCTCAGCATTCCCCCGGCCACACCTCCTGCAGTCGCACGGCAGCCTGCCGCCATGTTATAGAGAGGAACCAACATAAGACACACCCCCTCTCTCTATAGGGTAATTCTATTGGATGCCTTTCCGAATACAAACACTCCTCCATGCGCATGAAATGCAAATAACTCCAAAGCATAGAATAAAATATCACTTAGCTTCCTGTATACGATCCTTTGTGACAGGGCCCCGTGCAGACCAGGAGTTGACTTTTACAGTATTCTATCCGCGGCAGGAAAAGAATAAACCTTGTGAGGATCTGAGACCAACTCGCCACGGCCGACCTAGAGCTTTATCAACAGAGCGACCAGCACATGAGAAGGATTACTATTACTTCAGCATTCATTATAAATCATAATATGAATATACATATTGTAATACACATATCCTACATATATATATATATCTCTCTGTGTTCTGTATATATATATATATATATATATATATATATATATATATATACACCATACATATAAGCGGATTGTCCGCAACCATCGGGTCCCTAGTGACATTAATGTGTTCTGAATGTGTATGTCCATGTACTGAATGCCCCAGTTGTGGATCTTACCAGGAAACCTTATGGTCGACATAAAACATAGTAATCGTCGACAGCAGGGAGTAGTACCAGGCAAAATAACATTCTTGCGACCCCAAGGGGTCCAAGGGAAATATACATATATTATTTTAATATCACACCCCCACAATACTACCATGTCTGTGCTCGAGCTACAGGCCCATGAAACCGTACCATACATATACATAGAAATATATATACAATATATATAACTGTGCCCCACTTCCTTTACACTGCTATGTACACAGAGCTTTTGGCGGGGACTGTTGGAGAGAATGGCGCTGTATCGTGCTGTGAGGGCTAAGCCACGCCCCCGTTTCGGCGCGCTTCAGCCCCGCTGTTATTTTAACGGTTCATGCTGGCGGGGGTTCGTATACAGTGTCCGTGCACTGTATACATGTCATGCCAGACATAAGGGGAGGAGCCAGTTCACACCCATTCAAAGTCTTATAGTGTGCCCATGTCTCCTGCGGATCCCGTCTATACCCCATGGTCCTTACGGAGTCCCCAGCATCCTCTAGGACGTATGAGAAATCCTGGGAAAACCCAGAGAAAAAATTCCAGATCCCTAAAAGAATTCTCATTGCTTTCCCTTTCCCTGAAGAGGATAGGAAGAAGTGGGAAAATCCACCTATAGTAGATGCTTCTGTATCTAGGCTGTCTAAAAAGGTGATTTTACCTGTCCCTGTTTCAACCGCCATAAAGGAGCCGGCTGACCGCAAGATTAAGACTACGCTCAAATCACTATACACTGCTACAAGCGTAGCTTTAAGGCCCACTATTGCTTGTGCGTGGATTTCTAAAGCCATAGTAAAGTGGTCAGAGACCTTACTAGAGGACTTAGATTCTATGGATAGGAGTGACATTGACTTGTTTTTACGTCACATACAGGATTCTGCAGGTTTCATGGTGGAGGCAATGAAGGACATTGGCCTGCTTCTTCCATGGCTGTCTCGGCACGCAGAGGACTCTGGCTACGCCAATGGACTGTGGATGCAGTATCAAAGAAAAGTGTGGAGAACCTGCCATTCACAGGTCAGGCACTATTTGGGGACGCATTGGATTCGTTGATTTCCACGGCGACTGCGGGTAAGACATTTCTTCCCACCGCAGCAGCCCCAGCTAGGAAATCATACACCTACACTGCAGTCCTTTTGGACCGCAACATTTAAAAAATCCAAACCCCCTCCCACCTTCTTTACAGGAGGTCGGGGAAGATCAAAAAAACCTGCACCAACAGGTTCCCAGGGACAGAATCCAGGTTCTGCTTCCTCCAAATATTCAGCATGATGGTGGACCTCTCAGCCTGGAGATCAGGCAGGTGGGAGCGAGACTAAAAGATTTCAGTCACGTCTGGGTGTCATCATGCTTGCATAGAGGGACAACAGCAGCACTGTGCCCGCTGCCCTAATGCAGCCATCTGAACCGGTTTAGCACTCACCACTCAATTAGGGGTGGCGGCATGCTGTGGGGAAGAGTGCACACCGCTGTGGGTGAGCGAAATAACCCCTTTCAGGAGCTATGTCCTGTCAGCGGGGATCTGGACTATTAACCGTTCAAGAGGTTGGTACCGGTCCCCCCCCTAAGTCTCACGACGCAGGCAGACTGGTGCCAACCCGTCCTTCCTGAAAACAAAAACTAAAATACATTCTGAAAAAAACTCTCTGGAGCTCCAGAGAATGCACCCGGCTCCTTGGGCACATTTTTCTAAATGTAGTCTGATAGGAGGGGCATAGAGGGGAGGAGCCAGCACACACTAATGATTTCTTAAAGTGCCAGGCTCCAATAGACCCAATCTATACCCCATAGTACAAAGACCATCCCAGTATCCCCAGGCTAGAATAATAGGGGCTGATGGCTACTGATGTATGAGATACACCAGAGAGTGTGGGGAGGAGACTGGTCAGATCTCTGGGCTGGTAACACACAGTGACATGATGTGAGGGGGAGAGCAGGAGTATAATAGGGGCTGATGGCTCCTGATGTATGAGATACACCAGAGAGTGTGGGGAAGAGACTGGTCAGATCTCTGGGCTGGTAATACACAGTGACATTATGTGAGGTGGAGAGCAGGAGTATAATAGGGGCTGATGGCTCCTGATGTATTAGATACAACAGAGAGTGTGGGGAGGAGACTGGTCAGATCTCTGGGCTGGTAACACACAGTGACATGATGTGAGAGGAGAGCAGGCGTATAATAGGGGCTGATGGCTCCTGATGTATGAGATACACCAGAGAGTGTGGGGAGGAGACTGGTCAGATCTCTGGGCTGGTAACACACAGTGACATGATGTGAGTGGGAGAGCAGGAGTATAATAAGGGCTGATGTCTCCTGATGTATGAGATACACCAGAGAGTGTGGAGAGGAGACTGGTCAGATCTCTGGGCTGGTAACAGAAAGTGACATGATGTGAGGGGAGAGCAGGAGTATAATAGGGGTTGATGGCTCCTGACTTCCCCACTGGGAAAATAAATATTCCTCATTAGTTTGTACTGACAAAGGAGGGTGTAGGATAAGAGATTGCTGTAGTGACTGAGCAAGGAGAATATGTGACTCTTTTCTGTAATAATTGTTTATTACTCACCTGTGCTGATATCTGTAGGGATCTCCTCCTCCTTACACTGCTGATCACCCCTCACATACGTCTCTTCTTCTCCCTCTATATCTTCTGCCTTTATATCAGTCACATACGTCTCTTCTTCTCCCTCTATATCTTCTGCCTTTATATCAGTCACATACGTCTCTTCTTCTCCCTCTATATCGTCTGCCTTTATATCAGTCACATGCGTCTCTTCTTCTCCCTCTATATCTTCTGCCTTTATATCAGTCACATACGTCTCTTCTTCTCCCTCTATATCTTCTGCCTTTATATCAGTCACATACGTCTCTTCTTCTCCCTCTATATATTCTGCCTTTATATCAGTCACATACATTTCCTCTTCTCCCTCTATTTCATCTGTTTTAATATCAGACAGACGTTCTACCTAAAAAAAACAAAAACAAAACACAACACTATAATGACATTTGGAGAAAACAGTATAATATCAGTGTATAAGACACACAGCTTCTCTACAGATCATATAGTGACAGTCACTGTAATATATTGGGTGAGACCCTAAATCCCACCTACCGGATCCTCCTGTGGGGTCCTGTGATACTACTCTGTACAATCCTGGGAATACAGAGGACGGGGACATCTCTCTGGGGTATCTCTGTTACTGAACCCATCTGAAGGAGACACACAGTGACTGAGTACAGAGTATATAATAAGATTTTACTCACCGGTAAATCTATTTCTCGTAGTCCGTAGTGGATGCTGGGACTCTGTAAGGACCATGGGGAATAGCGGCTCCGCAGGAGACTGGGCACAACTAAAGAAAGCTTTAGGACTACCTGGTGTGCACTGGCTCCTCCCTCTATGACCCTCCTCCAGACCTCAGTTAGGATACTGTGCCCGGAAGAGCTGACACAATAAGGAAAGGATTCTGAATCCCGGGTAAGACTCATACCAGCGACAGCAATCACACCGTACAACTCGTAATACTATACCCAGTTAACAGTATGAAATACAACGGAGCCTCTCAACAGATGGCTCTCAACAATAACCCTTTAGTTAAACAATAACTATATACAAGTATTGCAGACAATCCGCACTTGGGATGGGCGCCCAGCATCCACTACGGACTACGAGAAATATCTTATTTTCTCTAACATCCTAAGTGGATGCTGGGACTCCGTAAGGACCATGGGGATTATACCAAAGCTCCCAAACGGGCGGGAGAGTGCGGATGACTCTGTAGCACCGAATGAGCGAACTCTAGGTCCTCTTCAGCCAGGGTATCAAACTTGTAGAATCTTGCAAATGTGTTTGACCCCGACCAAGTAGCTGCTCGGCAAAGTTGCAAAGCCGAGACCCCTCGGGCAGCCGCCCAAGAAGAGCCCACCTTCCTTGTGGAATGGGCTTTGTGCTACAGATCCAGCGAGCAATAGTCTGCTTTGAAGCAGGAGCACCCAGCTTGTTGGGTGCGTACAGGATAAATAGCGAGTCAGTTTTCCTGACTCTAGCCGTCCTGGAAACATAGATTTTCAGGGCCCTGACTACATCCAGCAACTTGGAATCCTCCAAGTCCCGAGTAGCCGCAGGCACCACAATAGGTTAGTTCAAATGAAACGCTGAAACCACCTTAGGAAGAAATTGGGGACGAGTCCTCAATTCCGCCCTATCCATATGGAAAATCAGATAAGGGCTTTTACATGACAAAGCCGCCAAGCATGACCACTTTCCACGTGAGATATTTTAGCTCCACGGTTTTAAGTGGCTCAAACCAATGCGACTTAAGGAAATCCAACACCACGTTGAGATCCCAAGGTGCCACTGGAGGCACAAAAGGGGGCTGAATATGCAGCACTCCTTTAACAAAAGTCTGAACTTCAGGCAGTGAAGCCAGTTCTTTCTGGAAGAAAATCGACAGAGCCGAAATCTGGACCTTAATGGACCCCAATTTGAGGCCCAACGTCACCCCTGACTGTAGGAAGTGCAGGAATCGACCCAGTTGAAATTCCTCCGTTGGGGCCTTCCTGGCCTCACACCAAGCAACATATTTTCGCCATATGCGGTGATAATGTTTTGCGGTCACATCCTTCCTGGCTTTGATCAGCGTAGGAATGACTTCCTCCGGAATGCCCTTTTCCTTCAGGATCCGGTGTTTAACCGCCATGCCGTCAAACACAGCCGCGGTAAGTCTTGGAACAGACAAGGCCCCTGCTGCAGCAGGTCTTGTCTGAGAGGCAGAGACCATGGGTCCTCTGAGATAATTTCTTGAAGTTCTGGGTACCAAGCTCTTCTTGGCCAATCCGGAACAATGAGTATAGTTCTTACTCTTCTCCTTCTTATTATCCTCAGCACCTTTGGTATGAGAGGAAGAGGAGGGAACACATAAACCGACCGGTACACCCACGGTGTCACTAGAGCGTCCACCGCTATCGCCTGAGGGTCCCTTGACCTGGCGCAATATTTTTCTAGCTTTTTGTTGAGGCGGGACGCCATCATGTCCACCTGTGGCCTTTCCCAATGGTTTGTAATCAGCCGGAAGACTTCTGGATGAAGTCCCCACTCTCCCGGGTGGAGGTCGTGCCTGCTGAGGATGTCTGCTTCCCAGTTGTCCACTCCCGGAATGAACACTGCTGACAGTGCAAACACGTGATTTTCCGCCCATCGGAGAATCCTTGTGGCTTCTGCCATTGCCATCCTGCTTCTGTCGGTTTACATGGGCGACCGCCGTGATGTTGTCTGACTGAATCAGTACCGGCTGACTTTGAAGCAGGGGTCTTGCCTAACTTACGGCATTGTAAATGGCTCTTAGTTCCAGAATATTTATGTGTAGGGACATCTCCTGGCTTGACCATAGTCCTTGGAAATGTCTTCCCTGTGTGACTGCTCCCCAGCCTCGAAGGCTGGCGTCCGTGGTTACCAGGACCCAGTCCTGTATGCCGAATCTGCGGCCCTCCAGAAGATGAGCACTCTGCAGCCACCACAGTAGAGACACCCTGGTCCTTGCAGACAGGGTTATCTGAAGATGCATCTGAAGATGCGATCCGGACCACTTGTCCAACAGATCCCACAGAAAGATCCGTGCATGGAACCTTCCGAACGAAATTGCTTCGTAAGAAGCTACCATCTTTCCCAGGACTCGCGTGCAGTGGTGCACCGACACCTGTTTTGGTTTGAGGGGGTCTCTGACTAGCGATGACAACTCCTTGGCCTTCTCCTCCGGGAGAAACACCCTTTTCTGTTCTGTGTCCAGAACCATCCCCAGGAACAATAGACGCGTTGCAGGAACCAGCTGCGACTTTGAAATATTCAGGATCCGGCCGTGCTGTTGTAGCACTTCCCGAGCTAGTGCTACTCCAATCAGCAACTGTTCCCTGGACCTCGCCTTTATAAGGAGATCGTCCAAGTACGGGATAATTATAACTCCTTTTTTTTTCGGAGTATCATCATTTCGGCCATTACCTTGGTAAATACCCTCGGTGCCGTGGACAGACCAAACGGCAACGTCTGGAATTGGTAATGACAGTCCTGTACCACAAATATGAGGTACTCCTGGTGAGGAGGGTAAATGGGGACATGCAGGTAAGCATCCTTGATGTCCAGTGATACCATGTAATCCCCTTCCTCCAGGCTTGAAATAACCGCCCTGAGCGATTCCATCTTGAACTTGCATCTTTTTATATACGTGTTCAAGGATTTCAAATTTAAAATGGGTCTGACCGAACCGTCCGGTTTCGGTATCACAAACATTGTGGAATAGTAACCCCTTCCTTGTTGAAGGAGGGGTACCTTGACTATCACCTGCTGCGAATACAGCTTGTGAATTGCCTCTATCACTGCCTCCCTGTCCAAGGGAGTCGTTGGCAAGGCAGATTTTAGGAAACGGCGAGGGGGAGACGTCTCCAATTCCAGCTTGTATCCCTGAGACACCACTTGTAGAATCCAGGGATCCACCCGTGAGCAAGCCCACTGATCGCTGAAGTACTTGAGACGGGCCCCCACCGCACCGGCTCCGCTAGTGGAGCCCCAGCGTCATGCTGTGGACTTAGAGGAAGCGGGGGAGGACTTTTGTTCCCGGGAACTGGCTGTATTTTGCAGCTTTTTCCCTCTAACTCTGCCGCGCCTTTAACCCGCTTGCCTTTCTGGGGCCGAAAGGACTGTACCTGATAATACGGTGCTTTCTTTTGCTGTGAGGGAACATGGGGTAAAAATGCTGATTTCCCAGCTGTCGCTGTGGAAACTAGGTCCGAGAGACCATCCCCAAACAACTCCTCATCCTTGTAAGGCAAAACTTCCATGTGCCTTTTAGAATCTGCATCCCCTGTCCACTGCCAAGTTCATAACCCCCTCCTGGCAGAAATGGACATTGCATTTATTCTAGATGCCAGCCGGCAAATATCCCTCTGTGCATCTCTCATGTATAAGACAGCGTCTTATATATGCTCTATGGTTAGCAATATAGTGTCCCTGTCTAAGGTATCAATATTTTCTGACAGGGAATCTGACCACGCAGCTGCAGCACTGCACATCCATGCCGAAGCAATAGCTGGTCTCAGTATAATGCCTGAGTGTGTATAAACAGACTGCAGGATAGCCTCCTGCTTTCTATCAGCAGGTTCCTTGAGGGCGGCCGTGTCCGGAGACGGCAGTGCTACCTTCTTTGATAGACGTGTGAGCGCTTTATCCACCCTAGGGGATGTCTCCCAACGTAACCTGTCCTCTGGCGGGAAAGGGTACGCCATTAGTAACTTTTTAGAAATTACCAGTTTCTTATCGGGGGGAAGCCCACGCTTCTTCACATACTTCATTTAATTCATCAGATGGAGGAAAAACCACTGGTAGTTTTTTCTCCCCAAACATACCCTTTTTTGTGGTACCTGGGGTAACATCAGCAATGTGCAAGACATTTTTCATTGCCGCAATCATTGAACGAGTGGCTCTATTGGAATGTACAGTAGTCTCCTCGTCGTCGACACTGGAGTCGGTATCCGTGTCTGCATCTGTATCTGCCATCTGATGGAGCGGGCGTTTTAGAGCCCCTGATGGCTTTTGAGACGCCTGGGCAGGCACGAGCTGAGAAGCCGGCTGTCCCACATCTGTTATGTCGTCAAACCTTTTATGTAAAGAGTCGACACTATCACGTAAATCCTTCCACATTACCATCCATTCAGGTGTCGGCCCCGCAGGGGGTGACATCACATTTATCGGTACCTGCTCCGCCTCCACATAAGCCTCCTCATCAAACATGTCGACACAGCCGTACCGACACACCGCACACACACAGGGAATGCTCTGACTGAGGACAGGACTCCACAAGAGCCCTTTGGGGAGACAGAGAGAGAGTATGCCAGCACACACCAAAAGCGCTATATAACACAGGGATTAACACTATAACTGAGTGATTTTTCCCAATAGCTGCTTATATATATATATATATATATATATATATATATATATTGCGCCTAAATTTAGTGCCCCCCCTCTCTTTTTTACCCTATGTAGTCTTGAAACTGCAGGGGAGAGCCTGGGAGCGATCCTTCCAGCGGAGCTGTGAGGGAAAATGGCGCCAGTGTGCTGAGGGAGATAGCCCCGCCCCTTTTTTGGCAGACTTCTCCCGCTTATTTATATGTATATCTGGCAGGGGTATTTTACACATATATAGTCTCTATGACTATATTATGTGTTATTTGCCAGCAAGGTACTCTATATTGCAGCCCAGGGCGCCCCCCCCCCAGTGCCCTGCACCCATCAGTGACCGGAGTGTGAGGTGTGCATGGGGAGCAATGGCGCACAGCTGCAGTGCTGTGCGCTACCTTGATGAAGACCGAAGTCTTCTGCCGCCGATTTCCAGGAACGTCTTCTTGCTTCTGGCTCTGTAAGGGGGACGGCGGCGCGGCTCCGGGACCGGACGACCGAGGCTGGGCCTGTGTTCGATCCCTCTGGAGCTAATGGTGTCCAGTAGCCTAGAAGCCCAAGCTAGATGCCAGCAGGTAGGTTCGCTTCTCTCCCCTTAGTCCCTCGTACCAGTGAGTCTGTTGCCAGCAGATCTCACTGAAAATAAAAAAAAAACCTAAAATATACTTTCTTTTCTAGGAGCTCAGGAGAGCCCCTAGTGTGCATCCAACTCAGCCGGGCACAAAATTCTAACTGAGGTCTGGAGGAGGGTCATAGTGGGAGGAGCCAGTGCACACCAGGTAGTCCTAAAGCTTTCTTTAGTTGTGCCCAGTCTCCTGCGGAGCCGCTATTCCCCATGGTCCTTACGGAGTCCCAGCATCCACTTAGGACGTTAGAGAAATGTGATTATCAGAGGATGTGTGTATATAGGGACACCCATACCTGCTCTCCCCTGTACAATACATGACAGTCTCCTCTTACCCAGTGATGTGAGGGGTCGGTGATTCTCCATCATCACGTCCTTGTACAGACCCCTGTGTTCCTCTATATATACCCTTCCTGCATGGAGACATAGGGGTATATGCAATTGCGGTCGAATTCCCGAAATTGTCGAATTTCGGGTCATTTTCGCCCCATAAAAAAATTTGCCTATGCAATTCAGCGCTTTCCAACCAAAAAACGGACTTTCAAAATTCGACTTTTTGAAATTCGAATTTTTGCAAATTCGACTTTTCTGCAATGATACAAGTGCTGCAATTCGACCAAAGCATATTCAATTCAAGTTTGGAAATTCGACAGCAGTGCTTTTAGACAGCAAATTCGTCATTTTCAATCCGCCACACTTTGGAGGGTGAAAACAATAAAAAAAAATGTAAACATGTTTTTTTGGGTGTTTTTTTTTTTAGGAATAGCATATCTATTTATATTAGAAGGGATTAGTTACTTTTTTTTTTTTTTTGGAGGCACAAATATTATTTATATATTTTTTAAAATATTATTTATTTTTTTATTTTTTATTGCTGGAACGGTAAAATCCTAAAAAAAAATGGCGTGGGGTCCCCCCTCCAAAGCATAACCAGCCTCGGGCTCTTCGAGCTGGTCCTGGTTCTAAAAATGCGGGGAAAAAATTGACAGGGGATCCCCCGTATTTTTAAAACCAGCACCGGGCTCTGCGCCTGGTGCTGGTGCCAAAAATACGGGGGACAAAACGAGCAGGGGTCCCCCGTATTTTTAACACCAGCATCGGGCTCCACTAGCTGGACAGATAATGCCACAGCCGGGGGTCACTTTTATGCCGTGCCCTGCGGCCGTGGCATTAAATATCCAACTAGTCACCCCTGGCCGGGGTACCCTGGGGGAGTGGGGACCCCTTCAATCAAGGGGTCCCCCCCCCCAGCCACCCAACGGCCAGGGGTGAAGCCCGAGGCTGTCCCCCCCCATCCAATGGGCTGCGGATGGGAGGCTGATAGCCTTTTGTGATAATGAAAAGAATATTGTTTTTTCCAGCAGTACTACAAGTCCCAGCAAGCCTCCCCCGCAAGCTGGTACTTGGAGAACCACAAGTACCAGCATGCGGGAGAAAAACGGGCCCGCTGGTACCTGTAGTACTACTGAAAAAAAAATACCCAAATAAAAACAGGACACACACACCGTGAAAGTAAAACTTTATTACACACTGCCGACACACACATACTTACCTATGTTCTCACGCCGACATCGGTCCTCTTCTCCATGTAGAATCCAGGGGTACCTGAAAATAAAAGATCAATATACTCACCTCAGCCATGGTCCAGAGATACATCCACGTACTTGTAGAAAAAAACAAACCGCAAATACCCGACCAAACGGACTGAAAGGGGTCCCATGTTGACACATGAGACCCCTTACCCCGAATGCAGAGAGACCTGTCAGTGACAGCTGTCACAGAAAGGTCTCTAAAGCCAATCAGGAAGCGCAACTTCGTTGCGCTCATCTGATTGGCTCTGCGCGTCTGAGCAGACAGCGCATCGCACAGCCCCGTCCATTATATTCAATGGTGGGAACTTAGCGGCTAGCGGTGAGGTCACCCGCCGGTCAGCTGCTGACCGCGGGTTAACCCCACCGCTACCCGCAAAGTTCCCACCATTGAAAGTAATGGAGCGGCTTTGCGATGAGCTGTCACAGCACAGACAGCGCACAGCCAATCAGGTGAGCGCCACGGAAGTAGCGCTTCCTGATTGGCTGAAGGGACTTCAGTGACAGGAGTCACGTGATATCCCGGCATTCGGGAGAAAGGGGTCTGATGTGAAAGCATGGGACCCCTTTCAGTCCGGTATGGATCGGGTATTTGCGGTTTGTTTTTTTGCTAAGTACGTGGATTATCTCTGGACGTGGATTTACCTCTGGACGCTGGAAGGTGAGTATAATTTTTTCACAGGTACCCTCGGATCGTAGGAGACCGTGGCAGTCGGCGTGTCAACATAGGTAAGTATGTGTCTGTCGGCAGTGTGTAATAAAGTTTTACTGTCGACGGTGTGTGTGTCCTGTTTTTATTTGGGTATTTTTTTTCCAGCAGTACTACAGGTACCAGCGGGCCCGTTTTTCTCCCGCATGCTGGTACTTGTGGTTCTCCAAGTACCAGCTTGCGGGGGAGGCTTGCTGGGACTTGTAGTACTGCTGGAAAAAACAATATTCTTTTCATTATCACAAAAGGCTATCAGCCCCCCCATCCGCAGCCCATTGAATGGGGGGGGGGGACAGCCTCGGGCTTCACCCCTGGCCCTTGGGTGGCTGGGGGGGGGGGACCCCTTGATTGAAGGGGTCCCCACTCCCCCAGGGTACCCCGGCCAGGGGTGACTAGTTGGATATTTAATGCCACGGCCGCAGGGCACGGCATAAAAGTGACCCCCGGCTGTGGCATTATCTGTCCAGCTAGTGGAGCCCGATGCTGGTGTTAAAAATACGGGGGACCCCTGCTCGTTTTGTCCCCCGTATTTTTGGCACCAGCACTAGGCGCAGAGCACGGTGCTGGTTTTAAAAATACGGGGGATCCCTGGCCAATTTTTCCCCGGATTTTTAGAACCAGGACCAGCTCGATGAGCCCGAGGCTGGTTATGCTTTGGAGGGGGGACCCCACGCCATTTTTTTTCCGGGTTTTTCAAATCGCTGCAAAATCCGCCAAATCGGCCGATTTTCGCCCGCGGTTCTGGCGAATCCGTTTTTCATTGAATATGGTGAATTCCGGCAGCCACCTTCCGGAATTCACCTGTCGAATTAAGTCGAATTAAAAAACGGCGAAAAATTGCAGCGATTCGCTGTGAATTGCATATACCCCATAGACAGTGACTACCTGACACATTATAGGAACCGGACACACACAGTGATACATTCATCACCCAGACACATCCCCTGGTGTTACTGTACAATGTCCCATTCCCAGCAGTCACCTCTCCAGTCATCACCCAGACACGTCCCCTGGTGTTACTGTATAATGTTCCATTCCCAGCAGTCACCTGTCCAGTCATCACCCAGACACATCCCCTGGTGTTACTGTATAATGTCCCATTCCCAGCAGTCACCTCTCCAGTCATCACACAGACACATCCCCTGGTGTTACTGTATAATGTCCCGTTCCCAGCAGTCACCTCTCCAGTCATCACCCAGACACATCCCCTGGTGTTACTGTATAATGTCCCATTCCCAGCAGTCACCTCTCCAGTCATCACCCAGACACATCCCCTGGTATTACTGTATAATGTCCCATTCCCAGCAGTCACCTCTCCAGTCATCACCCAGACACATCCCCTGGTGTTACTGTATAATGCCCCATTCACAGCAGTCACCTCTCCAGTCATCACCCAGACACATCCCCTGGTGTTACTGTATAATGTCCCATTCCCAGCAGTCACCTCTCCAGTCATCACCCAGACACGTCCCCTGGTGTTACTGTATAATGTCC
This sequence comes from Pseudophryne corroboree, assembly GCF_028390025.1. Taxonomy (NCBI): domain Eukaryota; kingdom Metazoa; phylum Chordata; class Amphibia; order Anura; family Myobatrachidae; genus Pseudophryne; species Pseudophryne corroboree. The sequence continues at coordinate 217,995 of NW_026967536.1, read as the reverse complement.
CATTCCCAGCAGTCACCTGTCCAGTCATCACCCAGACACATCCCCTGGTGTTACTGTATAATGTCCCATTCCCAGCAGTCACCTCTCCAGTCATCACCCAGACACATCCCCTGGTGTTACTGTATAATGTCCCATTCCCAGCAGTCACCTCTCCAGTCATCACCCAGACACATCCCCTGGTATTACTGTATAATGTCCCATTCCCAGCAGTCACCTCTCCAGTCATCACCCAGACACATCCCCTGGTGTTACTGTATAATGCCCCATTCACAGCAGTCACCTCTCCAGTCATCACCCAGACACATCCCCTGGTGTTACTGTATAATGCCCCATTCACAGCAGTCACCTCTCCAGTCATCACCCAGACACATCCCCTGGTGTTACTGTATAATGCCCCATTCCCAGCAGTCACCTCTCCAGTCATCACCCAGACACATCCGCTGGTGTTACTGTATAATGTCCCATTCCCAGCAGTCACCTGTCCAGTCATCACCCAGACACGTCCCCTGGTGTTACTGTATAATGTCCCATTCCCAGCAGTCATCTCTCCAGTCATCACCCAGACACATCCCCTGGTGTTACTGTATAATGCCCCATTCCCAGCAGTCACCTCTCCAGTCAGCAGCTGAATGATCTTGTTGGTGAGTTCCAGGATCTTCTGGTCACTGTGCCTCTCATGTATCAGTGAGTGAGGTGGAGGCACCGTGATGGGGCTCTTAGTTCTGCTCAGTCCACGTGACACACGGCTATGGCTGCTGGGTGTCTCACACTCACCAGATGTCTTCTTTACTACTGTGCAACCCTGCAAAATGGGGGAGACATCAATATCACTGTAAATACTGACAGATCCCCTCACCTACCCGGTCATGTCCCTGTATTATAACTATAGATATAAGTGACGTCACTGTGACACTCCCAGATCCCCTCACCTCCCCAGTCATGTCCCTGTATTATTACTATAGATATAAGTGATGTCACTGTGATGCTCCCAGATCCCCTCAACTCCCCAGTCATGTCCCTGTATTATTACTGTAGATAGGGCTAACAGACCAGGGTGACATAGAAGCGGAAGACTGAGTGCGGATAAGAGGGTTAGGAGGACAATTGGCTGGGGTTTGCGAAGAAGTGGGCCTTGAGAGCCCATTTGAAGTTTTGTAGAGAGGTGGAGAGTGAGATGGGGAGAGCACGTGCAAAAATAGGTAGGACTGGGAGGAGGTAATCAGTTGACAGGATAAGGCCCCCAATTCTGAGACACACCTAGCAGAAGCCAGGGCCAGTAACATCACCGTCTTCCACGTGAGGTACTTGTCTTCTACCATCACCAGAGGTTCAAACCAGGAGGACTGTAGAAAACGTAACATAACATCTAGATCCCAAGGTGCCATAGGGGGCACAAATGGAGGTTGTATATGAAGCACCCCTTGCAAGAAGGTCTGAATTTCTGGCAAGAGAGACAACTTCTTCTTGAAGAAGATGGAAAGAACTGAAATATGGACCTTAATGGATCCCAGACATAAGCCCTTATCCACTCCAGCCTGCAGGAAACACAGGAACCTTCCTAAGTGGAATTCCGAAGAGGGATATGTGCGTTCTTCGCACCAAGAGACATATCTCTGCAAGATATGATGATAGTGTTTTGACATCACAGGTTTTCTGGTTTGTACCATAGTGGCAATTACCTTTTTGGAAAGCCCTTTGTGAGCTAGGATGTTCCGCTCAACTTCCATGCCATCAAACTAAGCTGCCGGGTAGACGAACGGTCCGTGTTGAAGAAGAAGATCCCTTCTTAGTGGTAGAGGCCAAGATGTCACGATCCGGGTATCTGGACGCCATTACTTACCCTTCAGATGCCTCCTAAGGCTGGCTCAGCGTTCCAGGACCGGATTACGCTGTTCCTGAGTTTCCACATGCAGAATGTCAGAGTGGTGATTTCATCAGCCGCGCCTCCGCTGTGCCCGCGTGGTTAAATGTGCGCTTGTCAGTCTGGCGTCTCCTGTCTCCTGTGCCGGCGTCGCCATTACTGTTTCAATTCTCACATGGATTACAAACCAAACTTCCCTCCAAGTGTCTGCATGGGCGCAGCCATCTTGGATTTTGTCATCTGATCATTTCCACCAATCTGCTGTCTGTATTGTTGATTTGCATAATTGCCTAGCCAACCCCTTCCTTGCTGCAGGTATAAATAAGCTGTGCCTGAGCAAGGAAGGCGTCAGTGCTTTGGTTGTCTAACCTAGTTCCAGTTTGTCTCTCTCCTGTGGTTGTCTTCCAGGTTCCAGCTCCTGTCTCCAGTGTCTGCTATAGAGACCCGCACCAGCATTCCATCTGCGGTGTAGCCTGACTCTCCGATCCATTCTGGACTCACCTGTTTCCAGCTAAAACAATCACCTGCTTCCAGCCCAGCTTCCAGCAGTGTACAGCTTCTCTTAAAGGGCCGGTGTCCTTTCTGCAGTTTACCACTCTCCACCGGTATTATTATTTCACCGCTCTCAAACTCCAAACTTCATTATCAATCACCTGCTTCCAGCCCAGCTACCAGCAGTGTACAGCTTCTCTTAAAGGGCCGGTGTCCTTTCTGCAGTTTACCACTCTCCACCGGTATTATTATTTCACAGCTCTCAAACAATCACCTGCTTCCAGCCCAGCTTCCAGCAGTGTACAGCTTCTCTTAAAGGGCCGGTGTCCTTTTCTGCAGTTTACCACTCTCCACCGGTATTATTATTTCACCGCTCTCAAACTCCAAACTTCATTATTATTTCATCGCTCTCAAGTTCGTTTATTATTTAACTGGTCCCAGCCAGTATCCACTCCGTATCAACAACAGTCTGGTTCCAGCCAGTATCCACAGCAGCCGTTTTATCTTCAGCAGCCCAGCCTTTCCTGGAACACCGGCTGGTACGATCCTGGGTTCTCTCCATTGCTACAGTCAGGCCTGGAAAGGACTTTCCAACTAGAAGATTATAAGAACTGTCTCACACTACCAGTGCCTGTGGCCCTTGCCACCCTGTAGTACCCAGGAATTGTATTTATCCTCTGTTGACTTTTATGTTTCCTTTTACTGCTGCTGTGTTACGGAGTTTGTCATAATAAACATCATTGACTTTTATCCTGGTTGTCGTGGTCACGCCTTCGGGCAGTTATTCTACATGTTACTTACATGTCTAGGGGTCTGATACAACCTCCCAGTTTCCGTTACATCTCAGCCCCTACAACTGAGGCTGCCTCCCGTCAGCTCAGGCCCTCAGTTGTGACAGTAAGCACTGACCAAATGAATCCAGCCGGAGACCAGGATCAAGCGGCCAGGCCGATGCAAGAACTGGCAGCCCGACTTGAACATCAGGAGGCTGCACAGGGCCACATCATCCGCTGTCTCCAGGATCTCTCTACACGGCTGGATGGGATTCAAACGACCCTCCGTGGACCTGGCACGTCCGGTGCGTCCACTACAGTGACACCAGCTGTAACCCCACCCACCTTACCCATTTCCAGTCCACATCTTCATCTTCCAACGCCAGCAAAATTTGATGGATCTCCAAGGTTCTGCAGGGGATTTCTCAATCAATGTGAAATCCACTTTGAGCTTCTACCTGGCAATTTCTTCAGTGACCGTACCAAAATTGCCTATATCATCTCCCTTCTCAGTGGCTCAGCCCTTGACTGGGCATCACCTTTATGGGAGAAGTCTGATCCCCTGCTATCCTCCTATACTGACTTTGTAGCTACATTCAGGCGCATCTTCAACGAGCCAGGCCGGGTAACATCTGCTTCATCTGAGATTCTCCGTTTACGCCAGGAAACACGTACTGTGGGACAGTATCTTATACAGTTTAAAATCCTGGCATCCGAACTGGCATGGAACGACGAGGCCCTGTATGCTGCATTCTGGCATGGCTTATCTGAACGCATCAAGGATGAGTTAGCTACCAGAGACTTGCCCTCTAAGTTGGATGAGCTAATTTCTCTTTGCACGAAGGTTGATCTACGTTTCAGAGAGAGAGCAACCGAGCGAGGAAGATCATCTACTCCTAAATCTTCTGCTCCTCCTCCTCGTCAACCATCTCCATCCAAGGATGAGCCTATGCAAATTAGTCGTTCCCGTCTATCTCCCGCTGAGCGCCGAAGACGTCTCTCTGAGTCTCTCTGTCTCTACTGTGCAGCTCCGTCGCACACTACCAATGCCTGTCCCAAACGTCCGGGAAACTCCAGATCCTAGCTCGCCAAGGAGAGGGCCGGCTAGGAGTAATGATCTCCTCTCCATCTCCTCATGACTGTAACCTCCCAGTGTCGCTCCAAATTGCTCAACGTTACAGGAACGTCATTGCCCTCCTTGATTCCGGAGCAGCTGGGAATTTCATAACCGAAGCTTATGTTAAACGGTGGTCCCTACCCACCGAGAGACTGTCCTCGTCCATCTCTTTGACTGCCGTGGATGGCAGCAAGATTTTTGACGCAGTCATTTCCTTAAGGACTCTTCCAGTTCGTCTGAGAGTGGGAGTTCTTCATTCTGAGTATATTTCTTTTTTAGTGATTCCAAGAGCCACACATCCAGTGGTTTTAGGCCTTCCATGGCTCCGTCTCCACAACCCATCAATTGACTGGACGACTACGCAAATACTGGCATGGGGTCCCTCCTGTGCTGAGACTTGTTTAGCCAAAGTTCTTCCTGTTTGTTCTTCCTTCCCCAGGTCATCTGATGTTCCGCCTCCTCCATATCAAGACTTCACGGATGTGTTCAGTAAAGCCTCTGCTGATATCCTTCCTCCTCATAGAGAATGGGACTGCCCAATCGACCTCATTCCAGGGAAGGTTCCACCGCGAGGCCGAACTTATCCGTTGTCTCTGCCTGAGACACACTCCATGGAAGAGTACATCAAAGAGAACCTGGCGAAGGGTTTCATCCGACCATCTTCTTCTCCAGCCGGCGCAGGCTTCTTCTTCGTTAAGAAGAAAGACAGTGGTCTGCGTCCGTGCATCGACTACAGAGGTCTGAACGACATTACCGTCAAGAACCGATATCCTTTACCCCTGATTACCGAGCTCTTTGATAGAGTTAGTGGTGCAACCATTTTCACAAAGCTGGACTTGAGGGGTGCCTACAATCTCATCCGAATCCATGAGGGTGACGAGTGGAAGACCGCCTTTAACACCCGTGACGGACATTATGAGTACCTCGTCATGCCCTTCGGATTGAGCAACGCTCCAGCAGTCTTCCAGCACTTCGTGAATGAGATCTTCAGGGACATCTTGTACCGCCATGTCGTGGTTTATCTAGATGACATCCTCATCTTTGCTAATAATCTCGAAGATCATCGTTTCTGGGTAAAAGAGGTTCTTTCCCGTCTCCGTGTCAATCACCTCTATTGTAAATTGGAGAAGTGTGTGTTTGAAGTTAAAACCATTCCGTTTCTAGGTTACATTGTGTCCGGTTCCGGACTAGAGATGGATCCTGAGAAACTCCAAGCAATCCAGAATTGGCATATACCCTTAAGCCTCAAAAGGGGTCCAGAGGTTCTTAGGGTTCGCCAATTATTATAGAAAATTTATACGAGACTTTTCCACCATTGTGGCGCCTATCACTGCATTAACCAAGAAAGGTGCTAATCCGTCCAAGTGGTCCGAGGAAGCTACACAGGCCTTTCACCTTCTGAAGCAACGGTTCATCTCTGCACCAGTTCTGAAACAGCCCGACACCGACTCTCCTTTTATCTTAGAGGTAGATGCCTCCTCCGTTGGAGTAGGAGCAGTGTTATCCCAGAGGGCCAAAGATGGACATCTACATCCTTGCAGTTTCTTCTCCCGGAAGTTCTCCCCAGCTGAGCGCAACTATGCCATTGGCGATCAGGAGTTGCTAGCCATCAAGCTCTCTCTGGAGGAGTGGAGATACCTGTTGGAGGGAGCTTCCCACTCAATCACCATACTTACCGACCACAAAAATCTTTTATATCTCAAAGGCGCACAATGTCTGAATCCTCGTCAGGCCAGATGGGCACTTTTCTTCTCTAGGTTTGACTTTAAACTCCAGTTCTGTCCGGGTTCTCAGAATCGTAAGGCCGATGCCCTTTCCCGCTCATGGGAGCAAGAAAATGAGTCCGAGTCTGCAGACAAGCATCCTATTATTAATCCGTTGGCATTCTCCACGGTAGGGATGGACTCTACGCCTCCACCAGGGAAAAGTTTTGTTAAGCCAGTTCTAAGGAAGAAGCTCATGCATTGGGCCCATGCTTCCCGTTTTGCTGGACATACAGGCATTCAGAAAACCCTTGAATTTATTTCTAGGTCCTACTGGTGGCCAACTCTGAAGAAGGACGTTATGGAATTTATTGCCTCCTGCCCAAAGTGTGCCCAACACAAAGTCTCCCGCCAGTCGCCTGCGGGGCAACTGGTTCCATTATCTGTTCCCCGTCGACCATGGACCCATTTGTCGATGGACTTTGTTTCCGATCTACCTATCTGCAACAAGTTTAATACCATCTGGGTGGTAGTTGACCGGTTCACCAAGATGGCACATTTCATCCCTCTCACTGGTCTTCCGTCAGCTTCAAAGTTGGCTCAAGTGTTTATACAAGAGATCTTCCGACTTCACGGTCTTCCTGAAGAGATCATCTCGGATCGCGGAGTACAATTTGTAGCCAAATTTTGGCGAAGTTTGTGTCAAGCCCTCCAAGTCAAGTTAAAGTTTTCCACGGCTTACCATCCTCAGACCAATGGTCAAACCGAGAGGGTGAATCAGGACTTGGAGGCCTTCCTCCGTATATATGTGTCTTCCTCTCAAGATGACTGGGTTCAACTCCTTCCTTGGGCCGAATTCAGCCACAACAATCAATACCATTCCTCATCTTCTTCTACACCATTCTTCATTAATTATGGATTCCACCCTAAAGTCCCAGAATTCCAACCGCTTCCCGCAACTTCTGTTCCAGCAGTGGATGTCACCTTGCGTCAGTTTTCAAATAACTGGAGGAACGTCCGCGCAGCCCTGCTTAAAGCCTCATTCAGGTATAAGAAGTTTGCCGATAGGAAGCGTAGAGCGGTTCCTGCTCTCAAGGTGGGTGATCGTGTGTGGTTGTCCACGAAGAATTTGAGGTTGAGAGTTCCCAGCATGAAATTTGCACCTCGCTACATCGGACCCTTCAAGATTGAACAAGTCATCAATCCTGTTGCCTACAGGTTACAGTTACCATCCTTCTTGAAAATACCCAGGACATTTCATGTTTCTTTGTTGAAACCGCTGATCCTGAATCGGTTTCATTCCGCACTTCCTCCAGCTCCCAAAGTTCAGACTCAACGGGGAGTCGAGTACAAGGTGGCCAAGATTTTGGACTCACGTTTCCGTTACGGTCAGTTACAATACCTCATTGACTGGAAGGGCTATGGTCCTGAAGAACGCTCTTGGACCAATGCCTCAGACGTCCATGCTCCTGCCTTGGTCCGAAATTTCCACGCAAAGTTTCCTTTAAAGCCTAGGAAGTGTCCTGGGGCCACTCCTAAAGGGGGGGGGGGGTGCTGTCACGATCCGGGTATCTGGACACCATTACTTACCCTTCAGATGCCTCCTAAGGCTGGCTCAGCGTTCCAGGACCGGATTCCGCTGTTCCTGAGTTTCCACATGCAGAATGTCAGAGTGGTGATTTCATCAGCAGCGGCCTCCGCTGTGCCCGCGTGGTTAAATGTGCGCTTGTGTCTGGCATCTCCTGTCTCCTGTGGCCGGCGTCGCCATTACTGTTTCAATTCTCACATGGATTACAAACCAAACTTCCCTCCAAGTGTCTGCATGGGCGCAGCCATCTTGGATTTTGTCATCTGATCATTTCCACCAATCTGCTGTCTGTATTGTTGATTTGCATAATTGCCTAGCCAACCCCTTCCTTGCTGCAGGTATAAATAAGCTGTGCCTGAGCAAGGAAGGCGTCAGTGCTTTGCTTGTCTAACCTAGTTCCAGTTTGTCTCTCTCCTGTGGTTGTCTTCCAGGTTCCAGCTCCTGTCTCCAGACTTCTGCTATAGAGACCCGCACCAGCATTCCATCTGCGGTGTAGCCTGACTCTCCGATCCATTCTGGACTCACCTGTTTCCAGCTAAAACAATCACCTGCTTCCAGCCCAGCTTCCAGCAGTGTACAGCTTCTCTTAAAGGGCCGGTGTCCTTTTCTGCAGTTTACCACTCTGCACCTGTATTATTATTTCACCGCTCTCAAACAATCACCTGCTTCCAGCCCAGCTTCCAGCAGTGTACAGCTTCTCTTAAAGGGCCGGTGTCCTTTTCTGCAGTTTACCACTCTCCACCGGTATTATTATTTCACCGCTCTCAAACTCCAAACTTCATTATTATTTCATCGCTCTCAAGTTCGTTTATTATTTAACTGGTCCCAGCCAGTATCCACTCCGTATCAACAACAGTCTGGTTCCAGCCAGTATCCACAGCAGCCGTTTTATCTTCAGCAGCCCAGCCTTTCCTGGAACACCGGCTGGTACGATCCTGGGTTCTCTCCATTGCTACAGTCAGGCCTGGTAAGGACTTTCCAACTAGAAGATTATAAGAACTGTCTCACACTACCAGTGCCTGTGGCCCTTGCCACCCTGTAGTTCCCAGGAATTGTATTTATCCTCTGTTGACTTTTATGTTTCCTTTTACTGCTGCTGTGTTACGGAGTTTGTCATAATAAACATAATTGACTTTTATCCTGGTTGTCGCGGTCACGCCTTCGGGCAGTTATTCTACATGTTACTTACATGTCTAGGGGTCTGATACAACCTCCCAGGTTCCGTTACATCTCAGCCCCTACAACTGAGGCTGCCTCCCGTCAGCTCAGGCCCTCAGTTGTGACACAAGGGTCCTGAACAGACATGTCCAGAAGAGCCGTGTTCCATGCTCTTCAGGACCAATCCAGGGCAATCAAGATTGCTTCAGCTCTTTGATGTCTGATCCGCTTGAGGAAACAGGTAGACCAGCTGGTAAGGCCAAAGCGAAGTCAGCGCATACACTGCATTCGCCTGAGGGTCCATGGTCTGTGAGCAATAGCAGCAAACCTTCTTGTTGAGATGAGAGGCCATCAAGTCGATCTGTGGGCAACCCCACCTGTGGATGTTCAGTTGGAACACCTGCGGGTGTAGTCCCCACTCCCTCAGGTGGAGGTCGTGGCGGCTTAGGAGGTCCGCCTCCCAGTTCTCCACTCCCGGAATGAAGATTGCGGACAGCGCTCTTGCATGTTTTCTGCCCAGAGGAGTATTCTTGACACTTCTCGCATGCCTGCCCTGCTTTTTGTCCCTCCTTGTCGATTGATGTACGCCACTGCCAAAGCGTTGTCCGACTGCACCTGGATTGCCTGTTGCCTTAGTAGAGGAGACGCCTGAAGCAGAGACGTTCTGGATAGCCCGAAGTTCCAGAATGTTGATTGGAAGCAGGGCCTCCTGGGCAGACCACCTGCCCTGGAACTGTGCCCCTTGGGTGACAGCTCCCCATCCTCATAGACTTGCATCTGTTGTGAGGAGGATCCAGTCCTGAATCCCAAAGTTCCAGCCTTCCAAGAGGTTGGAAGACTGTGTCCACCACAGGAGTGAAATCCTGGCCTGGGGTGACAGCCGAATCATCCGGTGCACCTGAAGATGGGAACCGGACCATTTATTCAGGATGTCCAATTGGAAGGGTCTTGCATGGAACCTTCCGTACTGTATCGCCTCGTAGGAGGCCACCATCTTTACCAACAATTTTATGCAAAGATCAACGGACACTCGAGCAGGTCTGAAGACCATGCATACCATTTCTTGGAGTGCTCTCGCCTTGTCAACTGGGAGGAATACTTTCTATGCTACAGTATCCAGTAGCATGCCCAGAAACAGGAGCCGCGGAGACGGTTCCAGGTGGGACTTCTGTAGATTAAGGATCCACCCGTGGTGAGACAGGCATTGGATAGTGCGATCTATGTGGAGTAATAGAAGCTCCCTTGATCTTGCTTTTATCAGGAGATCGTCCAGGTATGGGATCACATTGACCCCATGGACCCTGAGCTGAAACATCATTTCCACCATCACCTTCGTGAACACCCTTGGAGCTGTAGACAGGCCGAAGGGTAATGCCTAAAATTGGTAATGATCGTTCAGCAGGGCAAACCTCAGAAAGGCCTGATGAGATGACCAAATTGGGACATGTAGATAAGCATCCTTGATTTCCAGGGATACTAGGAACTCCTGTGGTTCCAGGCCTGCGATCACTGCCCTCAGAGATTCAGTCTTGAATCTGAAAACCTTCAGGTAAGGATTCAAGGACTTCAGATTCAGAATGGATCTCACAGACCCATCTGTTTTCGGTACTACAGACTGTAGTAACCCTGTCCTTGTTGCAACAGTGGTACTGGGACAATGACCTGGGACTGTACCAACTTCTCTATGGCCAGTAGTAGAGTACCACGCATACTTTCCAAAACTGGTAAGCCTGATTTGAAAAATCGTTGGGGAGGAGAACCGTCGAACTCCAGCTTGTAGCCCTGAGAGATAAGGTCCCTTACCCAAGCATCTTGGCAAGAACCGTCCCAGATGTGGCTGAAGTGACGTAACCGAGCTCCCACCACGAGATCCCCCTGGGGTGGGTGTGCACCGTCATGCTGAAGTGTTTGCGGGAGCAGAACTGGTATTCTGGTTCTGAGACCCAGCAACTGCTGGTTTTATAGGTTTTGCCCTAGAGCCTCTCGCTGCATTGGAGGCTCCTCTGGTTCTGGATCGAAATCTGGAGGACCGAAAGGACTGAGTAGATGGTCCCGTTTAGGAACGTCTAGCAGGAGGGGCACCCGAAGGGAGAAATGTGGATTTTCCGGCCGTAGCCTTCGAAATCCAGGTGTCCAGGTCACCTCCAAAGAGCCATTCACCTGTGAAGGAAAGAGATTACACATTACGGTTTGAGTCAGCATCAGCGATCCACTAACGTAACCATATGGCTCTGCGCGCAGACACAGCCATAGCCGTGGTTCTAGCACTAACAGTGCCAATCTCTTTTAAGGAGTCACAGAGGACTCTTGCCGTCTCCTGAATGAGAGTCAGTAAGGCAACAGTGTTGACTAAGGTCATATTACCCGAGAGACCTTCCCTTATTTGACTAACCCAGGAATGGATTGCATGTGTCATCCAGCAACCTGCAATGACTGGCAATTGTGCTACGCCTGCAGCAACGTAAATAGGATTTTAATACCTACCGGTGAATCCTTTTCTCTTAGTCCATAGAGGATGCTGGGGATGCTTCAAGAACCATGGGGTAGGAGACATGGACACACTATAACACTTTGATTGGGTGTGAACTGTCTCCTCCCTCTATGCCCCTCCTCCAGACTCCAGTTATAGGAACTGTGCCCAGGGAGACGGACATTTCGAGGAAAAGGATTTATTTAACGTTTTAAACTAAGGTGAGATACATACCAGCTCACACCACCAACACGCCGTACAACATGGCATTCAACAACAACGCATGCAACGGCATGATTAACAACAGTCACAGACTGACTGAACTCGGCACAACATGTGCGTAACTACAACCAATAACTGCAGATACCCTCTGCACTGGGACGGGTGCCCAGCATCCTCTACGGACTAAGAGACAAGGATTTACCGGTAGGTATTAAAATCCTATTTTCTCATACGTCCTAGAGGATGCTGGGGATGCTTCAAGATCCATGGGGTTTATACCAAAGCTCTAGAATGGGCGGGAGAGTGCGGATGACTCTGCAGCACCAATTGACCAAACAACAGGTCCCCCCCAGCCAGGGTATCAAACTTGTAGAACTTCACAAAGGTGTTTGATCCTGACCAAGTAGCATTTCAGCTGTAATGCCGAGACCCCTCAGGCAGCCGCCCAGGATGAGCCCACCTTCCTGGTAGAATGGGCTTTCACCGACTTCGGTAACGGCAATCCTGCCGTATAATGAGACTGCTGAATCATATTACAGATCCAGCGTGCAATAGTCTGCTTGGAAACAGGAGCCCCAATCTTGTTGGGAGCATACAGGACAAACAGAGCCTCTGTTTTCCTAACTTGAGCTGTTCTGGCGACATAGATTTGCAAAGCTCTGACCAAGGCATCAGTAGCCACTGGAACCACAACAGGCTGGTTCACGTGAAACGAAGAAACCACCTTTGGCAAAAATTGCTGACGAGTTCTCAACTCCGCCCTATCAGAATGGAAGATTAAATAGGGACTTTTGTGCGACAAAGCAGCCAATTCAGATACCCGCCTTGCAGATGCCAAGGCCAACAGCATGGCTACTTTCCAAGTAAGGAATTTGAACTCAACCTTACGCAAAGGTTCAAACCAATGAGATTGCAGGAATTGCAACACCATGTTAAGATCCCATGGTGCCACTGGGGGTACAAAGGGAGGTTGTATGTGCAGTACGCCTTTCACAAAGGTCTGAACTTCTGGAAGGGAGGCCAACTCCTTCTGAAAGAAAATAGATAAGGCCAAAATTTGTACTTTAATGGAGCCTAGCTTTATGCCCTCATCCACACCTGCTTGCAAAAAATGGAGCAACCGCCCCAGCTGAAATTCCTCCGTAGGAGCCTTATTGGATTCACACCAAGACACATATTTTCTTCAAATACGCTGGTAATGCTTTGCCGTTACTTCTTTTCTAGCCTGAAGAAGTGTGGGAATGACTTCACTGGGAATACACTTTCGGGCTAGGATTTGGCGTTCAACCACCACGCCGTCAAACGCAGCTGTGGTAAGTCTTGATACACGCACGTCTCCTGTTGCAACAGGTCCTCATGAACAGGAAGAGGCCAGGGATCTTCTATGAGCAACTCCTGAAGCTCTGGATACCAGGCCCTTCTTGGCAAATCCGGAACAATGAGTATCGCCTGAACCCTTGTTCTTCTTATAATCTTTATCACCTTTGGAATGAGAGGAAGTGGAGGGAACACATATACTGACGGAAACACCCACTGTGTCACTAGGGCGTCCACCGCTATAGCTTGAGGGTCCCTTGACCTGGAACAATATCTCTGAAGTTTCTTGTTGAGGCGTGACACCATCATGTCTACTTGAGGAACTCCCCAATGACTTGTCACTTCTGCAAAGACCTTTCGATGAAGACCCCACTCTCCTGGCTGGAGATCGTGTCTGCTGAGGAAGTCTGCTTCCCAGTTGTGCACACCCGGAATGAAGACTGCTGACAGAGCGCTGGCATGTCTTTCCGCCCAGCGAAGAATCTTCGTGGCCTCGGCCATCGCTGCTCTGCTCCTTGTACTGCCCTGGCGGTTTATGTACGCCACTGCTGTCATGTTGTCTGACTGAATCAAGACAGGCAGACCTCGAAAATGTTCTGCTTGCAGTATGACGTTGTAAATGGCTCTTAATTCCAGAATGTTTATGTGTAGACAAAACTTCTTGGCTCGACCACATTCCCTGAAAGTTTCTTCCCTGTGTGACTGCTCCCCAGCCTCAGAGGCTTGCATCTGTGGTCACTAGGATCCAATCCTGAACCTGCGCCCCTCCAGAAGGTGAGGACTGTGCAGCCACCACAGAAGGGAGATTCTGGTCCTGGGAGATAGAATTATCTTCTGAAGCATGTCCAGGTGAGACCAGGACCATTGGTCCAACAGGGTTCAGTATGGTATGCCGGCAACCAGCATACCAGCACCGGGAGCCCGACTGCCGGCTTACCGACAGTGTGGCGAGCGCAAATGAGCGCCACGCTTTTTTATTCTCCGTCGAGGGAGAATAAGTGTTGGTATACAGGCTGTCGGGATTCCGGCGTCGGTATACTGTGCGCCGGGATCCCGTCAGTCGGCATACTGAAGACCACCCGGTCCAACAGGTTCCACTGAAACACCCTTGCATGGAACCTGCCATATACGGAATGGCCTCATAGGCCGCCACCATCTTCCCCAGCAACCAAGTGCATTGAAGAACTGACACTTTTGTTAGTTTCAGAAACTGTTTTACCATGTTCTGTAATTCGAGAGCTTTTTCCATTGGAAGAAAAACTGTCTGCAATTCTGTCCAGAATCATACCCAGAAATGAAAGTCGTGTCGTTGGATCCAACTGTTATTTTGGCAAATTTAGGAGCCACCCGTGTTGTTGCAGAATCGTCAGTGAAAGAGACACATTCTTCAACAGTTGCTCCTTGGACCTCGCCTTTATGAGGAGATCGTCCAAGTACAGGATAATTGTGATTGCCTGCTTGCGCAGGAGAACCATCATTTCCGCCATTACTTTGGTGAAAATCCTCGGAGCTGTGGACTGTTATGCACACCCGTGCCTGCAGGAAAGTACTGGTGTCAGAATTGTTATACACTCCAGTGTCTGCAGGAATGTACTGGTGTTTGAACTGTTATGCAAAACAAATGGACTCACAGACAAACTGGGGAATATGACATAACGTACACAGAAGGTGATAGGGTAACAAAATACACACAAAGTGAACAGAGAAGCCCAGAGGCTAAGGAACTGGGTATCTCCCTTGTATTAGAACTGCTCAGATGGAAAAAGCAAGATGTTGTGTTTTAATACGTAGAGAACCCGAAATTATGTTGCTAAGGGCAACAGCAAAACCCTAAAGGGTTACCAACGGGTGTGGCAGTAAACTCCTTGGTCAGAGATGGAATGATAGACACAAGGAGAGTCTCCACAATCCTAATTCTCACTTGCAGTGCACAGGTTTTAGCTTACTGCCACTAAACTGACCCCTGACACCTAGCACAGTGAGACAGGATTAGACAGGCAAGTCTTAGAATACAGCCGCAAACTTGCTAAGTTCACAGAGTAGTAACAGAACCCCAGCAAGCTAAACGACTGACTCCAGTCTTACTGCTAGGTCTGGATTGGCAGAGTGTAATACCAAATCCCCAGGCCTATTTGCAGTAAGCAACAAACAAATACAAAGCTACACAGTACTGGCTAACTTTCATGAACTGACTAACCAACAAAGATTCAGCAGCATCTGCTTACCCTGAAAAGAGGCCTTATAAAGCAGGTGCTGTCCACGCCCCACTCAGACCTCACAGACTGTGAGCACAAAAACCAGCACCGGATCCCCTGCCGTGCACAGAGCCTATAACCACTGCACAGCAAAAGACCCGAACCGGAGTATCAGCTGCGCTCAGGTTACTCCACTAGCACTTGTCTCCCGGATGCCATGACGACGTGGCAGCACAGGGCAGGAGACCCTAACAGTACCCCCCCTCTGACGAGGGGTCAAAGAACCCCTACCACCGGGTTTATCAGGGAACTGCGAGAAGAAAGAGCGTATCAGTCTGGGGGCATGAAGATCACAACTGCGCACCCACGACCGCTCCTCCGGGCCATACCCCTTCCAGTGCACCAAAAATGACAGCCGACCCCAAACCACCTTGGAGTCAAGAATCCTTTCAACAACAAACTCCCTCTGGCCACGTATCAGAAGAGGGGAAGGTCTTCCACTGGAAGAAGGATTACTAATCGCCAGTTTTAAAAGGGAACAATGAAATGTTTTATTGATACCCAAAGAACGGGGCAGATCTAACTGAAATGCCACCGGATTGATAACCCTGGTGATCTTATAAGGGCCGATGAACCGGGGGCCTAACTTATGAGATGGCTGTCTCAACTTCAAATTCTTGGTAGACAACCAGACGAAGTCTCCTAATTTGAAGCTGCAGGGTCTTTTCCGCTTATCAAAAACCCTTTTGGTCACTAATGACACAGACACAAGGGCTTTCTTCACTTTCCGCCAAATACCTCTAAGGACCGAAACCACAGAGGAACCACCAGGCGTGGAGTCCAGGGGGTCAAAAGAATTGGCCTTAGGATGATGCCCATACACACAAAGGAAGGGAGAGATCCCTGTAGCAGAGTGAGCCGCGTTGTTATAGGCAAACTCCGCCATGGACAGATGAGCAACCCAGTCAGTCTGACACTTGGAGACATAACACCTGAGAAACTGTTCCAAGGACTGGTTCACCCTTTCAGTCTGCCCATTAGACTGCGGATGGTAGCCTGACGACAAGCTGACAGAAATCTGGAGATCGGAACAAAATGCCCTCCAGAATTTGGCCACAAACTGGGATCCGCGGTCAGAGACCACATCAAGTGGCAACCCGTGGAGACGCACAACATGCAGCATAAATAATTCAGACAGGCGTCTGGCTGATGGCAGCCCAACCAGTGGAACGAAGTGCGCCATCTTCGAAAACCTGTCAACGACAACCCAGATGGCTGTCATCCCCGAGGATTTGGGCAAATCCACCACAAAATCCATTGAAATGTGGGTCCATGGCTTAGATGGGATAGAGAGTGGATGTAATGGGCCAACAGGAACCCCTCTAGGAGTCTTATTTCGGGCACAGATGTCACATGCCCGAACCCACTGATCCACATCCTTAGCCACCGAGGGCCACCACACCGCCCTAGATAGCAACTCCCGAGTTCTGGCAATACCCGGGTGACCTGCCGACTTCTTGGCATGGAATTCCAGGAACACTCGCTGTCTTAACCTAGGAGGCACAAACAAAAGACCTACCGGAAGGTCTGGAGGAGCCTGCTCCTGTGCTCTAAGGACTAATGATAAGAGGTCCTGGGTAATGCCCACTTTAATACATGATGGGGAAACAATGGGCAACGGCTCCTCGGTGGTCTCCTGGATTGGAGCAAAACTCTGCGAGAGCGCATCAGCCTTGATGTTTTTTGACCCAGGGCGATATGTTATCAAAAAATTAAAGCGAGCAAAAAACAAAGCCCATCGTGCCTGCCTGGAATTGAGACGCTTCGCTGACTCTAAATATGCCAGATTCTTATGGTCAGTGAGAATTGAGACCACAAACTTAGCCCCCTCAAGCCAGTGTCTCCACTCCTCGAGTGCATCCTTAATAGCCAAGAATTCCCGGTTACCCACGTCATAATTAATCTCGGCAGGCGAAAATTTACGGGAAAAGTAAGCACAGGGATGAAGGCGATTATCAGACACTCCCATCTGAGAAAGCACTGCCCCAATACCCATCTCAGAGGCATCCACCTCCACCACAAAAGGACGCTCTGGATCTGGGTGTCGCAGCACCTTGGCCGAAACAAATGCCCTTTTGAGACGGGCAAAAGCCGCTTTAGCCTCACAAGACCAGTGAGCAACATCCGCCCCTTTCTTAGTGAGTGCCACCAAGGACGCCACTATAGACGAAAATCCAGCGATAAATCGTCTATAAAAATTTGCAAAGCCCAGGAAACGCTGAAGCGCCTTCAAACTAGTGGGCTGCACCCAATCCAGGACTGCCTGTACCTTGGAACCCTCCATTTGGAAACCTTCTGGGGAGATAATATATCCTAGAAATGCGATTTGCTGAACTTCAAATTCGCACTTCTCCAGCTTCGCCCCAAGCCGGTGGTCTCTGAGTTTCTGGAGGACTAAGCGTACATGCTTCCGATGTTCCTCCAGGGAATGGGAGAAGATTAGGATGTCATCTAAGTATACAACTAAGAATCTATCCAAATATTCCCTGAGCACATCATTCATGAAATCCTGGAAGACTGCCGGGGCATTACAGAGCCCAAAAGGCATCACCAAATATTCATAATGCCCTGAGTGGGTATTAAAGGCAGTCTTCCATTAATCCCCCTCTCTTATTCGGATTAGATTGTACGCACCGCGTAGGTCAATCTTAGAAAAAATGGTGGCAGTACGAAGCTGGTCAAACAAGACCGAAATGAGAGGCAGTGGGTATGAGTTTTTAATCGTGATACGGTTCAATTCCCTGAAGTCGATGCAGGGTCGCAACGAACCGTCCTTTTTACCCACGAAGAAGAACCCCGACCCAACTGGAGACTGTAAAGGTCTGATAAATCCCTTAGCCAAGTTTTCCTGAATGTACTCTGCCATAGCCTGAGTCTCAGGACGTGACAGGGAGTACAACCTGCTCTTGGGAAGCTTAGCATTTGGCAACAAATCAATGGCACAGTCATAGGGGCGATGGGGAGGTAGTACCTCTGCAACTTTTTTGGAGAACACGTCCGCAAAATCTGCATAACACCCTGGCAATCCTGGCAAACTTAGCTGCGAGAGCCTGACTGGAAGGCTCAAGCAACTCCTGAAACAATCAGTACCCCAACTAAGAATCTCCCCAGAGACCCAGTCAAATTGAGGATTGTGGGCCCTTAACCAGGGTAACCCCAACACCAATGGGGCAAAAGTACAGACAGTCACATAAAAGGACAATTTTTCAGAGTGTGTGGCTCCAATAAACAAAGAAATCTGGCTAGTGCTAGAGGTAATTTTACCTTGGGATAATGGTTCCCCGTTTAACCCACAAATCTCAATTTCCGATGCCAAGGGTACTAAGGGAACAGAGTGTTTTAGGGCGAATTGGCGGTCCATAAAAACCCCGTCGGCCCCACTGTCCACAAAGGCCTCAGTCTTGACAGTTTGACCGAGGATCTTCAAGGTCACAGGAATGATAAAAGTCTTCTTGGGAAATTCTGACTTCTGGCCTGACAGGATATTTCCCATCACCCTCAGGCCCTGAAGTTTTCCAGCTTTTCTGGGCATGATACTACCACATGACCTTTATTCCCACAGTACAAACACAACCCCTGCTGTCTCCTCCGCGTCTTCTCACGCGAGGAGAGGCGGGTAGCCCCAATCTGCATAGGCTCCTCAGAAAATTCCTCAGAGTCTGAGGTTCCCTTGGGAAGGAAGGAAATCTCAGTCTCCCTTTCAAGCCTACGCTCTCTCAGCCGTCTATCCACCCGGATGGATAACTGCATGAGCTGATCCAAGCTATCAGGCAAGGGATATTGTACTAGTTGGTCCTTTATCTGGTTAGAAAGACCTCTTCGGTACTGGTGTCTCAGGGCTGGGTCATTCCACTGGGTATCATGGGCCAACCTCCGAAACTCCGTACAGTAAACCTCAACTGGCCTTCGCCCTTGCTTAAGGATCGAAATCTGAGCCTCGTCTGAGGCCGTCTTGTCAGGGTCATCATACAACATGCCCAGTGCCGTAAAAAAAACATCAACACTTTTAAGCGACGGACAGTCAGGCTGCAACCCATATGCCCAGACCTGTGGGTCTCCTTGTAGCAAGGAAATCACTATGCCCACCCGCTGAATCTCCGACCCAGAAGACTGAGGCCTAAGCCGGAAGTATAGCTTGCAGCTCTCCTTGAAACAAAAGAACTGCGAGCGATCTCCAGAAAAACGATCCGGGAAATTTACTTTCGGCTCCTTAACCCCTGCAGGTGCTGCTGCTGCGGGAGCTCCGCCAGCAGCCTGGGAGGTGTGCATTTTAATGGACAAATCATTACATTGTCGAGTCAGGACCTGCACCTGATCGACCACCTGTTGCAACGTATTTTGAGGGGTATGCTCCATATTCCCACAAAATTTCAACAGGAGTATTAGGCTGCTGAATATGTTATGCACACCAGTGCCTGCAGGAAAGTACTGGTGTCAGAATTGTTATACACTCCAGTGTCTGCAGGAATGTACTGGTGTTTGAACTGTTATGCAAAACAAATGGACTCACAGACAAACTGGGGAATATGACATAACGTACACAGAAGGTGATAGGGTAACAAAATACACACAAAGTGAACAGAGAAGCCCAGAGGCTAAGGAACTGGGTATATCCTTTGTATTAGAACTGCTCAGATGGAAAAAGCAAGATGTTGTGTTTTAATACGTAGAGAACCCGAAATGATGTTGCTAAGGGCAACAGCAAAACCCTAAAGGGTTACCAACGGGTGTGGCAGTAAACTCCTTGGTCAGAGATGGAATGATAGACACAAGGAGAGTCTCCACAATCCTAATTCTCACTTGCAGTGCACAGGTTTTAGCTTACTGCCACTAAACTGACCCCTGACACCTAGCACAGTGAGACAGGATTAGACAGGCAAGTCTTAGAATACAGCCGCAAACTTGCTAAGTTCACAGAGTAGTAACAGAACCCCCGCAAGCTAAACGACTGACTCCAGTCTTACTGCTAGGTCTGGATTGGCAGAGTGTAATACCAAATCCCCAGGCCTATTTGCAGTAAGCAACAAACAAATACAAAGCTACACAGTACTGGCTAACTTTCATGAACTGACTAACCAACAAAGGCCCTCATTCCGAGTTGTTCGCTCGCAAGGCGATTTCAGCAGAGTTACACACGCTAAGCCGCCGCCTACTGGGAGTGAATCTAAACTTCTTAAATGTGCGACCGATGTATGCGCAATATTGCGATCAAAACCGAGTTAGCAGTTTTAGAGTAACTCCAGACTTACTCTGCCTGTGCGATCAATTCAGTGCTTTTCGTTCCTGGCTGACGTCATAAACACACCCAGCGTTCGCCCAAGCACTCCCACCGTTTCTCCGGACACGCCTGCGTTTTTTCCGGAAACGGTAGCGTTTCCAGCCACACGCCCCTAAAACGCCGTGCATCCGCCCAGTAACACCCATTTCCTGTCAATCACAATGCGATCGCCGGAGCGATGAAAAAGCCGTGAGTAAAAATACTTTCTTCGTAGTAAAGTTACTTGGCGCATGCGCTGTGCGAACATTACGCATGCGCACTAAGAGAATTCTCACTGCGATGCGATGAAAAATACCGAGCGAACAACTCGGAATGAGGGCCAAAGATTCAGCAGCATCTGCTTACCCTGAAAAGAGGCCTTATAAAGCAGGTGCTGTCCACGCCCCACTCAGACCTCACAGACTGTGAGCACAAAAACCAGCACCGGATCCCCTGCCGTGCACAGAGCCTATAACCACTGCACAGCAAAAGACCCGAACCGGAGTATCAGCTGCGCTCAGGTTACTCCACTAGCACTTGTCTCCCAGTTGCCATGACGACGTGGCAGCACAGGGCAGGAGACCCTAACATGGACAGACAAAATGACAACGTCTGAAATTGGTAATGACAATCCTGTACCGCAAATCTTAGGTAAGCCTGATGCGGAGGAAATATGGGGACATGCAAGTATGCATCCTTTAAGTCGACCGATACCATAAAATCCCCCTCTTCCAGCGTGGAGAACACTGCACGTAGAGATTCCATCTTGAATTTGAATTTCTTTAGAAAGAAATTGAGGGATTTTAGGTTCAGAATCGGTCTGACTGAGCCATCCGGCTTCGGGACCACGAAAAGGCTCGTATAAAACCCTTCCCCCCGCCGTGACAATCACTTGACTGTGTCACAACTTTAGTATTGCAGCGCTTACTATTTCCCTTTCTAGAAGAGATGCTGGTAAGGCCGACTTGAAAAATCGGTGAGGGGGCACGTCTTAAAACTCCAATTTGTACCCTTGGGTTACTATTTCGACTATCCAAGGGTCCAGGTCCGAGCGCACCCAGACCTGACTGAAAAGTTCGAGACGTGCCCCCACCAGTGCGGACTCCCTCAGAGGAGCCCCAGCGTCATGCGGTGGATTTGGCAGAAGCAGGGGAGGACTTCTGCTCTTGGAGAACTTACCACAGCTTGTGACCTTTTTCCCCTTCCTCTCGTAGCAAGGAAAGAAGATCCTCGTCCTTTCTTGTATTTATTGGGCCGAAAGGACTGCATTTGATAGTGAGGCGTTTTCTTTTGCTGTGCAGGAACCATGACTTATCCGCGGTAGCCGTAGATACCAGGTCAGTGAGGCCGTCGCCAAACAAGACCCTACCGTTAAATGGTAGAGACTCTATCGCCTTCTTAGAGTCAGCATCAGCTTTCCATTGATGAATCCACAACGCTCTCCTAGCTGAGACTGCCATGGCATTGGCCCTTGATCCCAAAAAGCCAATATCCCTCACAGCTTCCTTTAAATACGCTGCAGCATCCCTGATGTGACCCAAAGTCAAAAGCACGCTATACCTGTCCTGGGTATCTACCTCAGATGACAAGTTCTCTGCCCACCTTTCAATAGGGCTACTCACCCATGCCACAGCAACGGCAGACCTGAGCAGTGACCCTGTAGTGACATAAATGGATTTCAGGGTATTTTCCTGCTTACGATCCGCAGGATCCTTTAGGGCTGCCGTGTCAGGGGACGGAAGCGCCACCTTTTTGGATACACGCGATAAAGCTTTGTCTACAGTGGGGATTGACATCCACCTTTCCCTGTCCCCAGAGGGGAACGGATATGTCACTGGAATTCTTTTATGAACCTGTATCTTTTTGTCAGGATTTTCCCAAGCCTTTTCAAAAAGAGCGTTCAGTTCATGAGAGGGAGGAAACGTCACCTCAGGTTTCTTTCCTTTATACATACAGACCCTAGTATCAGGGACAGCAGGGTCCTCAGTGATATGTAACACGTCTTTTATCGCCACAATCATGTACTGAATGCTCTTAGCCAGCTTTGGATGTAATCTGGCATCACTATAGTCGACACTGGAATCAGAGTCCGTGTCGGTATCTGTCTCTGCTATCTGGGTAACTGCATGTTTCTGTGGGTTCACTACGGCTGGCCGGCGGTCGGGCTCCCGGCGCCCAGCATACCGGCGCCGGGAGCCCGACCGCCGGCTGACCGACAGTGTGGCGAGCGCAAATGAGCCCCTTGCGGGCTCGCTGCGCTCGCCACGCTACGGGCACGGTGGCGCGCTACACTATTTTATTCTCCCTCTATGGGGGTCGTGGACCCCCACGAGGGAAAATAAGTGTCGGTATGCCGGCGGTCGGGCTCCCGGCGCCGGTATACTGAGCGCCGGGAGCCCGACCGCCGGCATACAGAATGCCACCCGTTTCTGTGACCCCGAAGGGGACTGGGCCTGTGACAAAGCATCTTCCATGGATTTCCTCAATGTCTGGTTCTTAGACTCAGATTTATCAAATCTCTTAGTCAACTTAGTCACGTTTGCGTTTAAAACGCTCTCCATATATTCATCCAATCATCCGTCGGCGGTGCCGACACGGTCACTCTCACAGTATTTTCTGTCCCCACTCCAGCCTCCTCCTGGGAAAAGCATTCAGCCTCAGACATGTCGACACACACGTACCGACAGCCACAACCACACCGTGACTATAGGAGACAGACCCACAATAAAGCCTGTAAGAGAGACACAGAGAGCGTTCTGCCAGCTCACACCCAGCGCCTATCCCGGTACTGAGGCCAGTGACATGACTGCCCAGACCTGTTAGCGCTTTATATATATACAAATCTGCACCAATTTATTTGTGCCCCCCCCCCCCGTTTTGCACCCTGTTACTTGTACAGCCGTGTGGAGGACAGGGCCAGCGTCTCTGCAGCTTCTGAGGAGAGAAAATGGCGCTGGTCAGAGGTATGTGGGCTAAGCCCCGCCCACTACATATCGCGCTTCAGTCCCGCTTAAAAATGTTTATACTGGCGGGGGACCCTTATCTAGTGCCTGGGGCACTGTTATAACTCAAGGCAGTCTGATTTGAGGTGTTCATGCTGCCCAGGGCGCCCCTCCTGCACCCTGCAGTGCTGTGTTATGTGTGGGAGCATGGCGCGCAGCGCGGAACCTCTTCTGCCGTCACTGAAGTCTTCTGATCTTCTCATACTCACCTGGCTTCTGTCAGGTTCGGTCTGGTTTGTGTCCCCGGAGGGGGCGCTAGTGGGTCAGTGGAGGTAGGATGGAAGAAGTGAGGATACTGGATTGGATTCCTGCGCATGTGCGCAATGTTGTTTATTAAGCAGAAAGATAAAACAATATGGCAGCAGGAATACTTGGAGAAATAAACAATAATAAATGCAATGGGTATGATGCAGCGTGGAAGCTGAGAGTCTATGGCAAAACAGTGAGAGTCTATGGCAATACAGTGAGAGTCTATGGCAATACAGTGAGAGTCTATGGCAATATGCTGGTATGGGAACCAGAGATGATAAACACGTGGAGCCAGCAGAGGTGATGATCTGCACCTGGAGATGGAGTCTCTACAGCTGAGGCTGAAGCACACTGTGTTGGAGATTGGTGTGAAGCCAGTAAATGAATGCAGGAATTGCTGATGCTTGTAGTTCCACGGAGCTGTAGTAGGATAACCAGGAACACGGAGTAACACGCAGGTAACCAGGAACACGGGGATCTGGAGACTGGAACACAGGAACTTACACACTGAATGCAGCAGGAGAGCTGGAGTGGTTGCTGGAACTTGTAGTTCCACAGGAACTTGCACACTGAATGTCGCAGGAGAGATGGAGGGGTTGCTGGAACTTGTAGTTCCACAGGAACACAGGAACAACTGGGAACTGGAACGGAACTTGAACAGCTGGGACCTGTTGTTCCACAGGTCTAATACACAAGGAAATCTCTGTAGACAGAGGATTGCAAACAGGAGCCGCCTGTTCACGGGATGTGACGTGTTGTCCAAGGCAATGTGAGAGAGCCACAAACTGGAAGTTATACCTCCTGCCCAGAAGTGATTGGACACAAACTGCAGGCAGAGATACTAGCTGGATTAGGTGTCCAGATCAGCTGTGAGTTAGCTGAAGCATTCCAGGCTGCAGAGGACTGAAAACTAGAACTGGAACAGAACTGAACTGGTTAGGTGGAGCACGGAGAGCTGTGGGCTGCAGGAGACTGAAGACTGGAACAGAACTGAACTGCTGGGACCTGTAGTTCCACAGCAGTGATGCGATGGAAAATGCAGATTCCTGACAGTACCCCCCCTTTTATGGGTGGGCACCGAACACCCACGCTGGAACTTGGAGGAACCTTGAAAAAGAACTTAGGAAAACACAAAAGCAGAGGTCCTCAAAAGTCTTCCCAACTTTCATCTTCAGAAGACAGATTTTCCTCGTCAGAACAAGTAGACCATTCAGGGTCATTTGAGACAGAATTTACTTCCTGGGAAAAGGCATAGCTAGGAAGGATAGAACCTCCCATAATGTAACTTGAGTCTTCATCAACAAACTCACTTTCAGAGTCAGAGTCCAGGTCTAGTGTGGTCATGGGAGCCTTTTGTTTAGGAACAACAGAATCTGAGACAATCTGTGGACCAGTGAATTTGAAGCTATATGAGACACCAGGACTAGGGTTTACGGCAGCATAGCCAACACTTACGTCAACAGATGGTAGACTTTGAACTGGTTCTGGAGCTCTCCAATTCCTGTAATTCTTGAAATCTCTGATACGTTGATTCAACAGAACCTGTTCGTGTTTGGAAGGAGTTGAGTCGAAAAACTGAGAACTGGAAGACTGATCAGAAGACTGAGCAGATGTTGAATCTGGGGAGTCAATACTTTCAGAAGTGTTGCTGTAGGATGGAGGCACGGAAGTATATGCAACTTTCAAATCTAAAGTCTGAGAACGTTGTCTTGACTTTGCAGCTTGGAAATTTTTAATAGCTTGGTCTAATGTATCCTGATCTTGCACAGACAGAGATGTTGGAGAGGATTTAGCAGTAGACAAACTGTTGACAAATTGGCCAGAATGCCCAGATAACTCTGAATGCATAAACTTTGGAGCAAACTCCTGTTTTACGGCTTCGCAGAAAGCGGGAAGATCACTCAGTAACGGATCTTTAGATTCAATGAGAGGATTCGCCCAGTCCAGTGCTCTACCTTTGAAGAACAGGAGGAAGTATCTGATTGCATTGGCTGGAGAAATAGTCACTGAAGGTTCAGACTCAGTAAAAGCGAGGTATTGGCTCGCCACTGCACGAAACTGAGCATAGTCACCATCAAAGTAGACTGGAGCTTTTGTATCTGGTGGATACTTGGAAGGCTGAATGTCAGATGAAGTCTCGGAAGACAATGTAAGACACTTGAGAGTTGAGGACTGGAATAAGCATTCAGAAGCAGGAGTAGAATCAACTTGAAATGCTCGAGGGTGGAGAGAGGACGTCATCTCCTGGATTGACTGACGGGAATTCTCTGCTGAGGTTGACAGAATGCTAGAAGCTTCATCTTGGGGTGAGATGCGTAGAGCCTCCATCTGGGTTGAGGCAACTGCAATATCTGCAAGAACTGTAGACTCTGGACATAGCGACAGGAGTTGCTTACTTGAAACACTGGAGAGAACCACACCGGGTTCGGAGGAACTGGAATTGGTAGGAACCAACGACAACTTTGGACAAACGGATGGAACAGGGATTTGTCCAGGACTACTTGAATTGACTTGAACTGTAAGAGGCTGATCTGGACAGACGGATGGGACCGGATTGGGTCCAGATAAGCTTGAACTGGCTGGAACCGCAGGAGTCTTCGGACTGACGGATAGAACCGGATTTGATACAAAGAGACTGGAATCGGCTGGAACCGAAGGAGTCCTCGGACTGACGGATAGGACCGGATTTGATCCGAGGATGCTGGAATCGGCTGGAACCGAAGGAGGTAGCTCAGCATTGGAAACAGAGCTACTCGGGCTGGCTGGAACCAGAGGAGGCTGATCCGGACAGACGGATGGGACCGGATTGGGTCCGGAAGAGCTTGAAGCGACAGGAACCGGTGGAGTCCTCGGACTGACGGATAGGACCGGATTTGATCCGAGGATTCTGGAATCGGCTGGAACCGAAGGAGGTAGCCCATCATTGGAGCCACTCAGGCTGGCTGGAACCAGTGGAGACTTTGGACCGACGGCTGGAACCGGGCTAGGTCCATTGACACTTGACTCTGTATAGACAGAATCCGGATGTTCTGATGATCCCTTTTGGAGTGGTACTGAGCTGGTAGCACTCTCTGAAGTTGGCAAACAAAAGTTCATGTCTGTATCTGTGACTTTAAGAATTCCTCCTGGGATCTTGGCCCTGGATTCCTCACTTGAGGCTGAAACTCTAAAGACCCCTCCTGGGGTTAATAGATCAGACACACTTCTTTGAGTTGCATGCCCGGATGCCACTTCTGGAACCTGAACATCAGATACCCCTACTGGGGTCACAACATCAGATGCCCCACCTGGGGCTGTAGACACAGACGCCCCTTCTCGGGCTGTAGGCACGGACGCCCCTTCTTGGGCTGTAGGCACAGATGCCCCTTCTCGGGCTGTAGGCACAGATGCCCCTTCTCGGGCAGTAGGCACAGATGCCCCTTCTCGGGCTGTAGGCACAGATGCCCCTTCTCGGGCAGTAGACACAGATGCCTCTTCTCGGGCAGTAGGCACAGATGCCCCTTCTCGGGCAGTAGGCACAGATGCCCCTTCTCGGGCTGTAGGCACAGAAACTATTTTAGTTATGGGTAACGTAGATAGTCTCTGTTGATTTCTGAACTTGGGATTGGGTCTATTTGTCACAGGACCCCAATCGTAGACTTTTTGGACACTCCTGTCCCGGGTAAAGGAACTTGAAACTGTAGAGGATACGTTGGAAGGTTTGCAGGTGAAAGCACTGTGATGTTGGGACCTGTCACCAACTTTTGAGTTGCGGAAGGAACAGTCCTTAATAAGATGACTAGAACTCCCACAGTAAAAGCAGAGGTGAAGCTGCTTGCGATGCCGGCGTTCAGCTTCTGTGAGTTTGGAGCGCGGGTAGCTCTGGAATCTGTCCTCTCTCTGCATAGGAGAAGAGACTTTAGTTTGAAAAAAAGTTGACACGGAGGACGCACTAGTCTCAATACTCTGAGCAGTACTCTTCACTGCGTTTAAAGCACCACCCAGGATTTCTGGCATCATTGGAATGATTTTTGTTAGAAGACTTTGAAGTTGTTCCAATAGATGATAAAGAGTGCTTATTGGTTCAGAGTTCACAGCAGACAACAAAGGAGTCTTGAAGCTTTCAAAGGAGGAAGTCGCTCTCTCAGGAGAGTTAGCTGTGAAGGGACTGCCATAGGACTGACTTGAGCAAGATCCATCCACAGGAACGGATTGTGCAAGGAAAGTTGAAATGACTGGAGCAGGAGTGACTTGAACAGGAACTGGAGAAACAACAGAACTTGGAAGGGATTGCTGCAAGGTATCCAAACGGATAGACATTCCCTGTAGAAACTGGAACATCTGCTGATGCGCAGCCTCTTGACCATCCAAACGGGAGACCAGATTTTGTAAGGCCCCTGACCCCACATTCTGACCACCATCCGAGTCCATGGTCCTTGGACAAACTGTCAGGTTCGGTCTGGTTTGTGTCCCCGGAGGGGGCGCTAGTGGGTCAGTGGAGGTAGGATGGAAGAAGTGAGGATACTGGATTGGATTCCTGCGCATGTGCGCAATGTTGTTTATTAAGCAGAAAGATAAAACAATATGGCAGCAGGAATACTTGGAGAAATAAACAATAATAAATGCAATGGGTATGATGCAGCGTGGAAGCTGAGAGTCTATGGCAAAACAGTGAGAGTCTATGGCAATACAGTGAGAGTCTATGGCAATACAGTGAGAGTCTATGGCAATATGCTGGTATGGGAACCAGAGATGATAAACACGTGGAGCCAGCAGAGGTGATGATCTGCACCTGGAGATGGAGTCTCTACAGCTGAGGCTGAAGCACACTGTGTTGGAGATTGGTGTGAAGCCAGTAAATGAATGCAGGAATTGCTGATGCTTGTAGTTCCACGGAGCTGTAGTAGGATAACCAGGAACACGGAGTAACACGCAGGTAACCAGGAACACGGGGATCTGGAGACTGGAACACAGGAACTTACACACTGAATGCAGCAGGAGAGCTGGAGTGGTTGCTGGAACTTGTAGTTCCACAGGAACTTGCACACTGAATGTCGCAGGAGAGATGGAGGGGTTGCTGGAACTTGTAGTTCCACAGGAACAACTGGGAACTGGAACGGAACTTGAACAGCTGGGACCTGTTGTTCCACAGGTCTAATACACAAGGAAATCTCTGTAGACAGAGGATTGCAAACAGGAGCCGCCTGTTCACGGGATGTGACGTGTTGTCCAAGGCAATGTGAGAGAGCCACAAACTGGAAGTTATACCTCCTGCCCAGAAGTGATTGGACACAAACTGCAGGCAGAGATACTAGCTGGATTAGGTGTCCAGATCAGCTGTGAGTTAGCTGAAGCATTCCAGGCTGCAGAGGACTGAAAACTAGAACTGGAACAGAACTGAACTGGTTAGGTGGAGCACGGAGAGCTGTGGGCTGCAGGAGACTGAAGACTGGAACAGAACTGAACTGCTGGGACCTGTAGTTCCACAGCAGTGATGCGATGGAAAATGCAGATTCCTGACAGCTTCTATCTTCTGGCTTTGTGAGGGGGTGACGGCGCGGCTCCGGGAACGAGCAGCTAGGTGTACCGTAGTGATCGAACCCTCTGGAGCTAATGGTGTCCAGTAGCCTAAGAAGCAGAGCCCTTGAACTCTTAAGAAGTAGGTCTGCTTCTCTCCCCTCAGTCCCACGATGCAGGGAGCCTGTAGCCAGCAGGTCTCCCTGAAAATAATTAACCTAACAAAAAGTATTTTCAGAGAAACTCAGGAGAGCTCCTCAGTGTGCATCCAGTCTCACTGGGCACAGAATCTAAACTGAAGTCTGGAGCAGGGGCATAGAGGGAGGAGCCAGTTCACAACCATTCAAAGTCTTGTAGTGTGCCCATGTCTCTTGCGGATGCCGTCTATACCCCATGGTTCTTGAAGCATCCCCAGCATCCTCTAGGACGTAGGAGAAAATAGATTTTAGAGTGGTCTCTATTTTCTTATCCGCCGGGTCCTTCACCGTAAGGGAGCCCGGAGCAGGGAGCACCGCCTTTTTAGAAAGGCGAGACACTGAGACGTCTACGGCTGGGGATTCTTCCCAGAATTTTCTGCCTTCAGGGGCAAAGGGGAAGGTATTCAGAAACCTTTTCGTCACCATGATATCTTTTATCTGGATTCTTCCAGGCTAGTTTAAATAAGTCATCCAATTCTGTGGAATCAGGGAATGTGACTTTTGGTTCCTTTTGAGGGAGGAAAAATGACTGCTGAGTACTTGCATCCCCCAGGGGGAGCTTTAACATCTCCCTAATAGCCAATACGAGGGGTTCAATACCCTGGATTGGGGTGGGATCCCCATCATCCTGTACATCATCATCATCAGTATCATATGATAGGAGTGCTGGTAGAGCAGGTTTCTGTGAAGCAGGCAGGGAGCGACGCTTAGCAGTAAGGCTAGCCACTGCTTGTTGCAGTTCTTGTGTCTTGTTTGCAGTTGCAGTGAGCTGAGATGACATATCAGACATTATAGTTGTTATAGCCCCCAACCAAGGGGGCTCCGCATTCTCCCCCACATTAGTATCAGCATGAGATGACTGACTACACTGCTCACATGATACTGAGCTGGATGTGCTAGGAGAGAACCTGGCATTACACACACTGCAAGACTTCTGTTTTACCATAGTGTAGTAGAAAACAGTACAATACACACACACAATACAGCCTGATATGATATATGACAAGCCTGCCCTATTGCATGTGAGAGGAGACAGAGAAGAGAGCGCACACAATGGTGACCGGCCCCAGTGAGGCTGTCAGCGGTTGTTACATCTGTGTAACCACAGTGAGATTCTTTATAAAACCCCACAGGGGATTATTGTGCACAATGATAGCGGCTCTCCCCCTATACCCGGTACCAGTGTATACAGGGGCAGTTCTGGAGGAGCTGTGGAGGCTGCTGCAGCTCATGCAGAGGAAGACGCCAATATGCCGCTGAGCCCGCTCTAATGTAGCTCCGCCCCCCGCCATGGTGCCGGAGCTACTGCTGTATATTTATACTGGCCATGTCTCCATATGTATGTACAACCTCACATAAATGCTTGGTTCACCTGTGTTTAGCCAGTCTCACGCAGGGGCTATAGCGGGTCCCCCCCAGGAGAATCAGCCGCACATTTGTCCGGGGGACCTCCCCTAGCGGGTCCCCCCGGTTGGTACTCACCACCGACGATCACCTTCAGGCAGTGTCAGGGGTGTGCGCAATGCTGCGGCTGCGACAGACAAGGCGCCATGCCCCGCTGAACAAACAGCCCTTCAGGACGGTGGTCATGCAACGGGGAAGCAGCTCTACACCTCAGGAGGCCGGTGACCACCCCCCCCCCAAAAAGAAAAAACTCCCATGGTGCAGGTATACTGTTGCCCAAACAGCATACCGAAATCATTAAAAGTTAGAAATAAAAATGAAGGAAAACTCTGGAGATGCAGAGTGTGCATCCTCTCCTGAGGGCTCTTTATCTAAACTGAGCTGTAGGAGGGGTATAGAGGGGAGGAGCCAGCACACCCAGTGGTAGAATGTTTAAAGTGCACGTGCTCCTTTGGACCCGTCTATACCCCATGGTACTAATTCTGTCTACAATATCCCTTATGGATGCTAGAGAAAAGTAATTGCAGGAGAGGGTGGTCCACAGTGTCCAATGCAGCAGAGAGGTGAAGGAGAATAAGCAGAGAGTAGTGACCATTGGATTTGGCAGCATGGAGGTCTTTGTAGACTTCAGCGAGGGCAGTATCAGTGGAGTGGAGAGGACGGAAGCCAGGCTGGAATGGGACAAGCAGTGAGTTTGAGGAAAGACAGGCGGATGTAGACTATACGCTCAAGGAGTTAGGAGGAGAGAGATGGTCGATAGTTGGAGAGATTGGTTGGATGAAGGGAAGGTTTTTTAAGAATAGGGGAGACAAGAGCATGATGGAAGGCACAGGGGGCAGTGTGAGAATGAAGGGAGAGAATGAGAGGGAGAGATGAGAGGGAGAGATGGGAACAGGCAGAAGAAGAGAGGTAGCGGAGGAGGTGATAGGGTCAAATGGGGAGGTGGAGAGGGTGAGGAACGGCTGAGGACCATGACTTCCACACTAGATACAAAGAAGAGAGATGTCAGAGTTGGTAGGAGGTAAGGGGGGGGGGGGGGATGGAGGAGGGGGTTGCTCAGGGTCTGGTGGGATGTGATATCCTGCCATAGGGAGCCAATTCTGGATGGGAAGTAGGTGGCAAAGTCAAGAGCAGAGAGTGAGGGGGCGGGGAGGGGGGGGGAGACGAGGAGGCGGGGTGTGGGGGGGGGGGCAGAGGAGCGAGTTGACAGTGGAAAAGGGGTGCCGGGGTTTGAGGACTGGGAGATGAGGTTCTTGACGGAAAGTGGACAGTAGGAATGCATGTGGAGTGCCAGGGTTGCGGTGTCACATCAGGTGATGGGGATAGAAGGAGACAGGCAGGGGAGGGGGATATGGGAGGCAGGTAGGGGGCAAATGGG
The DNA here is from genome assembly GCF_028390025.1 of Pseudophryne corroboree. Classification (NCBI taxonomy): domain Eukaryota; kingdom Metazoa; phylum Chordata; class Amphibia; order Anura; family Myobatrachidae; genus Pseudophryne; species Pseudophryne corroboree. The sequence goes on along the minus strand of NW_026967536.1, from coordinate 186,056 downwards.
AAGGGACAGGAGACAAGGGGCAACCCTATTCACCCCCTATGTGTGTATACCGCCCCCCCATGTGTGTATACCAACCCCTATGTGTGTATAGCGCCCCCTATGTGTGTATAGCGCCCCCTATGTATGTATACTGCCCCCTGTGTATATAGCGCCCCCTATGTGTGTATACCGCCCCCCTATGTGTGTATACCGCCCCCTATGTGTGTATACCGCCCCCTATGTGTGTATACCGCCCCCCCATGTGTATATAGCGCCCCCTATGTGTGTATACTGCCCCTATGTGTGTATACTGCCCCTATGTATGTATACTGCCCCTATGTGTGTATACTGCCCCTATGTGTGTATACCGCCCCCTATGTGTGTATACCGCCCCCCATGTGTATATAGCGCCCCCTATGTGTGTATACTGCCCCTATGTGTGTATACTGCCCCTATGTGTGTATACCGCCCCCTATGTGTGTATACCGCCCCCCATGTGTATATAGCGCCCCCTATGTGTGTATACTGCCCCTATGTGTGTATACTGCCCCCTATGTGTGTATACTGCCCCCTATGTGTGTATGGTTGGTTCTATTTCGGAGTGGGAGAAGGGACCTTCTGACGTTTCAAGGGGAGGAGCTACGTCATCAGGGGGAGGAGCAACGGCCGAACAGGGTGCCCGAAAAGAATCCTCGCCACGCTTCGGGCTCGCTTCGCTCACAACCTGATTACTAAAGGTAATAGTTGGTGGCGTGGACAGTAGAGCAACTATCCCGCTGGCCTAGCTCCTCCCCCTTGAGTCGTGGCTCCTCCCCCTAACGGAAAAGGTCCCTTATGCCCCTTGGATCTAACATTTACCATGTGTATATACCGCACCCCCCTATGTGTAACACCCTGTATGAGCAGTGACAGCAGTGTGAGCAGCGCTGTGTGTGTGTGTATGACACGGGTAATATACTCTCCATGCACCACACACTGCAGCACATACACCCTGCCCGGCAGGAGAGGGGGCGGCGGCCATTACCTGGAGGAGACCGGGGGCGGAGCTCTGTGTACAGGAAGGGGCGGGGCACTGTTTCCGGGTCACCGTATAGGCATGGGAACAGCCACCAGCCCCGCCCACTGTCTCATAGGCTGTAGCAACCCGTCACTCAGCCAGCTCCGCCCCTGTCTCTAGCTATTGGTCGCAGGGTCCAGTCACTCAGTCACCTTTCTCCCGCCCATAGGTCGCAGCCCCGCCCCCTCTCCCTCCCAAACACGTCACGATGAGTGACGGGACAGTCCGACCAATGACGAGTACAGTGGGCGGGGCTAGATGATGGACTCCTTGGTGTATGAAATAAGGAGTGGGCGGGGCTAGAAGATGAGTGACGGGTTACTAAGGCCTATGAGCGGGAGAGCTACTGGTTGCTTAGTGACTGCGGCTGTGCCTACCCATAATCCCATGCGCTCCCACAGGTCAGTAGCATAGTTTTTCCCCCAAGTTGCTTTATTTATATTTCTATCTATCTATCTATCTATCTATCTATCTATCTATCTATCTATCTATCTATCTATCTATCTATATCTATATATACATTTATATTATTTCTCTTTGGTGGTTGCTTGTGTTTGGGCTTTTTTTATATATTTTATGAATGTTATTACTGGCACCGCCCATCAGAGGTGTCTTTCATACAGTCACTCCTCACACAGACACAGGGAGACGCTGCGGATGAATAGATGGGGGGGTTACATTGTGTCACATGGCTGTCACGTGACATAATGATAGTGACCGGCGCCTCTCTGCACGCTATGGACATTATTCAGATTATTATTCAAATCTGCGACCACCAGAATGGCAATTCACATAGTGACTGACCCCGGCCTATGCATAAGCACCGCCGCCATGTTTCCAATCGCAGGAAATGCCATGACACGTCTTACTGTGACACTCCCCGCCAATGTCACAACACTGCCCACTGACACCCGTCGCCTGTCCATTATGATAGGAATGCATCCTTCCAGCACGCCATCGCATCATCATAGCCTGCACAGATTGCTGAGAATCAGTCTGTGTCAGGGTCTGAATAAGGCCCATAATGTCTACAGGGGGTACACAGGGAGAGATCAGTGTGTAAGCAGGGATCTGCCGTGTGTTCCCCCACAGCAATAGCGATGCACCACCTGCATGCAGACTCAATCTAGTGGGCCGCTGTGTGAAGTGAGCGGCCCCCCGTCGTCATCCCCCCTCGCATCGCACTGTGCTGAGCAGGGGGAGAAATGTGTGCTGAGCGGTCTATGTTAAGATCGCCCCCGTCGGTATCCCCCTTACCACCGACTGGAGGGGATGTAGTTACCCAGCTGTCGTGATCCCAGCATTAAGGATCCTGAAGCCGAAATCCTGACAGACGGGAATGCCGTCAGCGCTCGCCGCGGGTTTTCCCACTCGTGTGTCTACAACACCCATAGAGTGACAATAAAACCTGTGGTGAGTGCAGTGAGCCACCGTGCCGTGGCGAATGCACTCTTTGCGCTTGCCCCGCTGCCAGTATTCTTGCGGCCAGGATACCGCTGTTGGTATATTGACACCTGGCACCCCGTCTGCCGGGATATCATTACCATCCCGACTGGAGAACCAGATAGCAGAAGAAAAAGTTCAAGAAACTGAAACTATCCACCTGACTTCAAGATCCAGAACTTATCTTCAGTCCATCCAGCAGCCAGACATAGCACCAATAATTACACTATATATATTCTAATTAGACAACCAAAAACTTAAGTTGGGCTTTTTTGGAAGCTTTTTAGTAACTGTTTGTGCTTGTTTTTGGCTTATTTTTTAGTGATCAGTTACTTGTTTTTCATTTAATAAGACTGGTCAGTAGTTATTGCATATATACTTACACTGGTATGTATGTATATATATATATATATATATATATATATATATATATATATACATACATATATATATATATATATATATATATATATATATATATATATATATATATATATACATACATACATACATATACACACACACACACACATCGGGTACTGTGACGTCACTGTGCATAGTGCAGACCCCAATACCCCAACTCACTGTATACACTGTGTCCTGCCCTGCGTGTATATATAACTGTGTCCTGCCCCGCGTGTATATATAACTGTGTCCTGCCCCGCGTGTATATATAACTGTGTCCTGCCCCGCGAGTGTATATAACTGTGTCCTGCCCCGCGAGTGTATATAACTGTGTCCTGCCCCGCGAGTGTATATAACTGTGTCCTGCCCCGCGAGTGTATATAACTGTGTCCTGCCCCGCGTGTGTATATAACTGTGTCCTGCCCCGCGTGTGTATATAACTGTGTCCTGCCCCGCGTGTGTATATAACTGTGTCCTGCCCCGCGTGTGTATATAACTGTGTCCTGCCCCGCGTGTGTATATAACTGTGTCCTGCCCCGCGTGTGTATATAACTGTGTCCTGCCCCCGCGAGTGTATATAACTGTGTCCTGCCCCCGCGAGTGTATATAACTGTGTCCTGCCCCGCGTGTGTATATAACTGTGTCCTGTCCCGCGTGTGTATAACTGTGTCTTGCCCCTAACTGTGTCCTGCCCCGCGTGTGTATAACTGTGTCCTGCCCCCGCGTGTGTATATAACTGTGTCCTGCCCCCGCGTATGTATATAACTGTGTCCTGCCCCGCGTGTGTATATAACTGTGTCCTGCCCCGCGTGTGTATAACTGTGTCTTGCCCCTAACTGTGTCCTGCCCCGCGTGTGTATAACTGTGTCCTGCCCCGCGTGTGTGTATAACTGTGTCCTGCCCCCGCGAGTGTATATAACTGTGTCCTGCCCCGCGTGTGTATATAACTGTGTCCTGCCCCGCGTGTGTATAACTGTGTCTTGCCCCTAACTGTGTCCTGCCCCCGCGAGTGTATATAACTGTGTCCTGCCCCGCGTGTGTATATAACTGTGTCCTGCCCCCGCGTGTGTATATAACTGTGTCCTGCCCCCGCGAGTGTATATAACTGTGTCCTGCCCCCGCGTGTGTATATAACTGTGTCCTGCCCCCGCGTGTGTGTATAACTGTGTCCTGCCCCCGCGTGTGTGTATAACTGTGTCCTGCCCCCGCGTGTGTGTATAACTGTGTCCTGCCCCCGCGTGTGTATATAACTGTGTCCTGCCCCCGCGTGTGTATATAACTGTGTCCTGCCCGTAGGACCGTAGATGGTGCCGGCCTATCTGTATATGAATAGCAGTGTCACTACGGGTTCCACAGACACCGTAGAGGGTGCAGATCTATCTGCATATGAATAGCAGTCTCACTACGGGTTCCGCAGATACCGTAGATGGTGCCGGCCTATCTGTATATGAATAGCAGTCTCACTACAGGTTCCGCAGATACCGTAGATGGTGCCGGCCTATCTGTATATGAATAGCAGTCTCACTACAGGTTCCGCAGATACCGTAGATGGTGCCGGCCTATCTGTATATGAATAGCAGTCTCACTACGGGTTCCTCAGATACCGTAGATGGTGTCGGCCTATCTGTATATGAATACCAGTCTCACTACAGGTTCCGCAGATACCGTAGATGGTGCCATCCTATCTGTATATGAATAGCAGTCTCACTACGGGTTCCGCAGATACCGTAGATGGTGCCGACCTATCTGTATATGAATAGCAGTCTCACTACGGGTTCCGCAGATACCGTAGATGGTGTCGGCCTATCTGTATATGAATACCAGTCTCACTACAGGTTCCGCAGATACCGTAGATGGTGCCATCCTATCTGTATATGAATAGCAGTCTCACTACGCGTTACGCAGATACCGTAGATGGTGCAGGCCTATCTGTATATGAATAGCAGTCTCACTACGGGTTCCGCAGATACCGTAGATGGTGCAGGCCTATCTGTATATGAATAGCAGTCTCACTACGGGTTCCGCAGATACCGTAGATGGTGCAGGCCTATCTGTATATGAATAGCAGTCTCACTACGGGTTCCACAGATACGGTAGATGGTGCAGGCCTATCTGTATATGAATAGCAGTGTCACTATGGGTTCCGCAGATACCGTAGATGGTGCCGGCCTATCTGTATATGAATAGCAGTCTCACTACGGGTTCCGCAGATACCGTAGATGGTGCCGACCTATCTGTATATGAATAGCAGTCTCACTACGGGTTCCGCAGATACCGTAGATGGTGCCGGCCTATCTGTATATGAATAGCAGTCTCACTACGGGTTCCTCAGATACCGTAGATGGTGCCGGCCTATCTGTATATGAATAGCTGTCTCACTACGGGTTCCGCAGATACCGTAGATGGTGCCGGCCTATCTGTATATGAATAGCAGTCTTACTACGGGTTCCGCAGATACCGTAGATGGTGTCGGCCTATCTGTATATGAATAGCAGTCTCACTACGTGTTCCGCAGATACCGTAGATGGTGTCGGCCTATCTGTATATGAATAGCAGTGTCACTATGGGTTCCGCAGATAACGTAGATGGTGCTGGCCTATCTGTATATGAATAGCAGTCTCACTACGTGTTCCACAGATACCGTAGATGGTGCAGGCCTATCTGTATATGAATAGCTGTCTCACTACGTGTTCCACAGATACCGTAGATGGTGCCGGCCTATCTATATATGAATAGCAGTCTCACTACGGGTTCCGCAGATACCGTAGATGGTGCAGGCCTATCTGTATATGAATAGCAGTCTCACTACGGGTTCCGCAGATACCGTAGATGGTGCAGGTCTGTCTGTATATGAATAGCAGTCTCACTACGGGTTCCGCAGATACCGTAGATGGTGCCGGCCTATCTGTATATGAATAGCAGTCTCACTACAGGTTCCGCAGATACCGTAGATGGTGCAGGCCTATCTGTATATGAATAGTAGTCTCACTACGGGTTCCGCAGATACCGTAGATGGTGCCGGCCTATCTGTATATGAATAGCAGTCTCACTACGGGTTCCGCAGATACCGTAGATGGTGCAGGCCTATCTGTATATGAATAGCAGTCTCACTACGGGATCCGCAGATACCGTAGATGGTGCAGGCCTATCTGTATATGAATAGCAGTCTCACTACGGGTTCCGCAGATAGCGTAGATGGTGCCGGCCTATCTGTATATGAATAGCAGTCTCACTACGGGTTCCGCAGCAGCGGTACTAAGGGGTGTGTGCACAGCGTTCGTCCCTATATTACACCTAGGGCTGCTCCAAATCCCATTAACCTTCCTTGGGCATGTACTGAGTGCTGGGGTGGAGCTTCACTTATGTCTCGTATGCGAATTGGATGTCCAGCCGTTACTCCCCCCATATCTTCTGCCTCCTCCTTACTGAGCACGCTGGCCGCCTCCTGTATCACATCCCCCGTTTCGTAGGCTACGACTCTGTCCTCTTGTACTGCGTAGGACCACCCACCTGATGGGCACATCTTTCACTGTCCGCCACCGCTGCTTATGTATAAAGGGACACCCAGTGACCCTAGAGGAGCCGTCACTTGCCGTCGCTAACTAGCGGTACGCCCGGTCGGTGCAGCGCGACCGAATCTCCGATCTCCGCGGTCAGGTCACTCCCCGTTTCTTCTGCCGAACTGCCTCTGCTGTATCCAGGCCGCCGTCACACCACCAGTTCAGGCCAGGCTCAGGGACTCAGGACTTCATCCGCTGCCACCCGTCCACTCTCCGCCCTCTGCACCACACCGCCTCTAAACTCCGTTTACCGGTCAGTTCTTTTTCCAGTTAACGGTCTCTCTCCTTGGACACTGTATCCTCATCCCCCAGCACGCAAACACCACTTTGTCCTGGCGCGTGGGATTCTAGTAGAATTTTCTCCAGTCCCGTCATGCCCATCTACTCCCATTGTTCTGCTGATCCCATTGTACAGGGTGCATTGAAATAGGATCACCCTCAAGGGCATATAACTACCATATAAATTTCATTTCTCTATCGTCCTAGTGGATGCTGGGGTTCCTGAAAGGACCATGGGGAATAGCGGCTCCGCAGGAGACAGGGCACAAAAAGTAAAGCTTTACGATCAGGTGGTGTGTACTGGCTCCTCCCCCTATGACCCTCCTCCAAGCCTCAGTTAGATTTTTGTGCCCGGCCGAGAAGGGTGCAATCTAGGTGGCTCTCCTAAAGAGCTGCTTAGAAAAGTTTAGCTTAGGTTTTTTATTTTACAGTGAGTCCTGCTGGCAACAGGATCACTGCAACGAGGGACTTAGGGGAGAAGAAGTGAACTCACCTGCGTGTAGGATGGATTGGCTTCTTGGTTACTGGACATTAGCTCCAGAGGGACGATCACAGGTACAGCCTGGATGGTCACCGGAGCCTCGCCGCCGGCCCCCTTGCAGATGCTGAAACGAGAAGAGGTCCAGAATCGGCGGCAGAAGACTCCTCAGTCTTCTTAAGGTAGCGCACAGCACTGCAGCTGTGCGCCATTTTCCTCTCCGCACACTTCACACGGCAGTCACTGAGGGTGCAGGGCGCTGGGAGGGGGGCGCCCTGGGAGGCAAATGAAAACCTTTTTTGGCTAAAAATACCTCACATATAGCCTCCGGGGGCTATATGGAGATATTTAACCCCTGCCAGAATCCACTAAAGAGCGGGAGACGAGCCCGCCGAAAAAGGGGCGGGGCCTATCTCCTCAGCACACAGCGCCATTTTCCTCACACAGCTCCGCTGGTCAGGAAGGCTCCCAGGCTCTCCCCTGCACTGCACTACAGAAACAGGGTAAAACAAGAGAGGGGGGGCAAAATTGTGGCAAAACTATATTATTAAAGCAGCTATACAGGGAGCACTTATTATAAGGCCATCCCTGTCATATATAGCGCTTTTGGTGTGTGCTGGCAAACTCTCCCTCTGTCTCCCCAAAGGGCTAGTGGGGTCCTGTCTTCGTTAAGAGCATTCCCTGTGTGTCTGCTGTGTGTCGGTACGTGTGTGTCGACATGTATGAGGACGATATTGGTGTGGAGGCGGAGCAATTGCCAAATATGGGGATGTCACCTCCTAGGGGGTCGACACCAGAATGGATGCCTTTATTTATGGAATTACGGGATAGTGTCAACACGCTAAAGCAGTCGTTTGACGACATGAGACGGCCGGACAATCAATTAGTGCCTGTCCAGGCGCCTCAAACACCGTCAGGGGCTGTAAAACGCCCTTTGCCTCAGTCGGTCGACACAGACCCAGACACAGGCACTGATTCCAGTGGCGACGGTGACGAATCAACCGTATTTTCCAGTAGGGCCACACGTTATATGATTTTGGCAATGAAGGAGGCGTTACATATTGCTGATACTACAGGTACCACAAAACAGGGTATCATGTGGGGTGTGAAAAAACTGCCTATAGTTTTTCCTGAATCAGATGAATTAAATGAGGTGTGTGATGAAGCGTGGGTTGCCCCCGATAAAAAAAATGCTAATTTCAAAGAAGTTATTGGCTTTATACCCTTTCCCGCCAGAGGTTAGGGCGCGCTGGGAAACACCTCCTAGGGTGGACAAGGCGCTCACACGCTTATCAAAACAAGTGGCGTTACCCTCTCCTGAGACGGCCGCACTTAAAGATCCAGCAGATAGGAGGATGGAAAATATCCAAAAAAGTATATACACACATACAGGTGTTATACTACGACCAGCTATAGCGACAGCCTGGATGGGCAGTGCTGGGGTAGCTTGGTCAGAGTCCCTGATTGAAAATATTGATGCCCTGGATAGGGACAATGTTTTACTGTCTTTAGAGCAAATAAAGGATGCATTTCTTTATATGCGTGATGCACAGAGGGATATCTGCACACTGGCATCACGGGTAAGTGCTATGTCCATTTCGGCCAGAAGAAGTTTATGGACGCGACAGTGGTCAGGCGATGCGGACTCAAAACGGCATATGGAAGTTTTGCCGTATAAAGGGGAGGAGTTATTTGGTGTCGGTCTATCGGATTTGGTGGCCACGGCTACAGCCGGGAAATCCACCTTTTTACCTCAAGTCACTCCCCAACAGAAAAAGACACCGACTTTTCAACCGCAGCCCTTTCGTTCCTTTAAAAACAAGAGAGCAAAGGGATATTCATATCTGCCACGAGGCAGAGGAAGGGGGAAGAGACAGCAACAGGCAGCTCCTTCCCAGGAACAGAAGCCCTCCCCCGCTTCTACAAAAGCCTCAGCATGACGCTGGGGCTTCTCAAGCGGACTCGGGGGCGGTGGGGGGTCGTCTCAAGAATTTCAGCGCGCAGTGGGCTCACTCGCAGGTAGATCCCTGGATCCTGCAGATAATATCTCAGGGGTACAGGTTGGAACTAGAGACGGATCCACCTCGCCGTTTCCTGAAGTCTGCTTTACCAACGTCCCCCTCCGACAGGGAGACGGTCTTGGAAGCCATTCACAAGCTGTACTCTCAGCAGGTGATAGTCAAGGTACCCCTTTTACAACAAGGAAAGGGGTATTATTCCACTCTATTTGTGGTACCGAAGCCGGATGGCTCGGTAAGACCTATTCTAAATCTGAAATCCTTGAACCTGTACATAAAAAAGTTCAAGTTCAAGATGGAGTCACTCAGAGCAGTGATAGCGAACCTGGAAGAAGGGGACTTTATGGCATCCTTGGACATCAAGGATGCGTATCTCCACGTTCCAATTTACCCCTCACACCAGGGGTACCTCAGGTTCGTCGTACAGAACTGTCACTATCAGTTTCAGACGCTGCCGTTCGGATTGTCCACGGCACCTCGGGTCTTTACCAAGGTAATGGCCGAGATGATGATTCTTCTTCGAAGAAAAGGCGTATTAATTATCCCATACTTGGACGATCTCCTAATAAGGGCAAGGTCCAGAGAACAGCTAGAGATGGGATTAGCACTGTCTCAAGAAGTGCTAAAACAGCACGGGTGGATTCTGAATATTCCAAAATCCCAGTTAATTCCGACAACACGTCTGCTGTTCCTAGGGATGATTCTGGACACGGTTCAGAAAAAGGTTTTTCTCCCGGAGGAAAAAGCCAAGGAGTTATCCGAGCTTGTCAGGAACCTCCTAAAACCAGGAAAGGTGTCTGTACATCAATGCACAAGAGTCCTGGGAAAAATGGTGGCTTCTTACGAAGCAATTCCATTCGGCAGATTCCACGCAAGAATTTTCCAGAGGGATCTGTTGGACAAATGGTCAGGGTCGCATCGGATAACACTGTCTCCAAGGACAAGGGTATCTCTTCTGTGGTGGTTGCAGAGTGCTCATCTATTGGAGGGCCGCAGATTCGGCATACAGGATTGGATCCTGGTGACCACGGACGCCAGCCTGAGAGGCTGGGGAGCAGTCACACAAGGAAGAAACTTCCAGGGCGTGTGGTCGAGCCTGGAAACGTCTCTTCACATAAACATTCTGGAACTAAGAGCAATCTACAATGCTCTAAGCCAGGCAGAACCTCTGCTTCAAGGAAAACCGGTGTTGATCCAGTCGGACAACATCACGGCAGTCGCCCATGTGAACAGACAAGGCGGCACAAGAAGCAGGAGTGCAATGGCAGAAGCTGCAAGGATTCTTCGCTGGGCAGAGAATCATGTGATAGCACTGTCAGCAGTGTTCATCCCGGGAGTGGACAACTGGGAAGCAGACTTCCTCAGCAGACACGACCTTCACCCGGGAGAGTGGGGACTTCATCCAGAAGTTTTCCACATGCTGGTAACCCGTTGGGAAAGACCAATGGTGGACATGATGGCGTCTCGCCTCAACAAAAAACTGGACAGGTATTGCGCCAGGTCAAGAGATCCGCAGGCAATAGCTGTGGACGCGCTGGTAACGCCTTGGGTGTACCAGTCGGTGTATGTGTTTCCTCCTCTGCCTCTCATACCAAAAGTATTGAGAATTATACGGCAAAGAGGCGTAAGAACGATACTAGTGGTTCCGGATTGGCCAAGAAGGACTTGGTACCCGGAACTTCAAGAGATGATCACGGAAGATCCGTGGCCTCTACCTTTGAGAAGGGACTTGCTTCAGCAGGGTCCCTGTCTGTTTCAAGACTTACCGCGGCTGCGTTTGACGGCATGGCGGTTGAACGCCGGATCCTAAAGGAAAAAGGCATGCCGGAAGAAGTCATTCCTACTTTGATTAAAGCAAGGAAGGAAGTAACCGCGCAACATTATCACCGCATTTGGCGAAAATATGTTGCGTGGTGCGAGTATCGGAGTGCTCCGACGGAGGAATTTCAACTGGGTCGATTCCTACATTTCCTGCAATCAGGATTGTCTATGGGTCTCAAATTGGGATCTATTAAGGTTCAAATTTCGGCCCTGTCGATTTTCTTCCAAAAAGAATTGGCTTCAGTTCCTGAAGTCCAGACTTTTGTTAAGGGAGTGCTGCATATACAGCCCCTGTGGTGCCTCCAGTGGCACCGTGGGATCTCAATGTTGTTTTGAACTTTCTCAAATCTCATTGGTTTGAACCACTAAAAACTGTGGATTTGAAATATCTCACATGGAAAGTGACCATGCTACTAGCCCTGGCTTCGGCCAGGAGAGTGTCAGAACTGGCAGCTTTATCCTACAAAAGCCCATATCTGATTTTCCATTCGGACAGGGCAGAACTGCGGACTCGTCCGCATTTTCTCCCTAAGGTGGTGTCAGCATTTCATCTGAACCAACCTATTGTAGTGCCTGCGGCTACAAGCGACTTGGAGGACTCCAAGTTGTTGGACGTGGTCAGTGCTTTAAAAATATACATTTCAAGGACAGCTGGAGTCAGGAAATCTGACTCGCTGTTTATACTATATGCTCCCAACAAGTTGGGCGCTCCTGCGTCTAAGCAGACAATTGCTCGCTGGATTTGTAGTACGATTCAGCTTGCACATTCTGTGGCAGGCCTGCCACAGCCAAAATCGGTAAAAGCCCACTCCACAAGGAAGGTGGGTTCTTCTTGGGCGGCTGCCCGAGGGGTCTCGGCATTACAACTCTGCCGAGCGGCTACGTGGTCGGGGGAGAACACGTTTGTAAAATTCTACAAATTTGATACCCTGGCTAAGGAGGACCTGGAGTTCTCTCATTCGGTGCTGCAGAGTCATCCGCACTCTCCCGCCCGTTTGGGAGCTTTGGTATAATCCCCATGGTCCTTTCAGGAACCCCAGCATCCACTAGGACGATAGAGAAAATAAGAATTTACTTACCGATAATTCTATTTCTCGGAGTCCGTAGTGGATGCTGGGCGCCCATCCCAAGTGCGGATTATCTGCATTACTTGTACATAGTTACAAAAATCGGGTTATTATTGTTGTGAGCCATCTTTTCAGAGGCTCCGCTGTTATCATACTGTTAACTGGGTTTAGATCACAGGTTGTACGGTGTGATTGGTGTGGCTGGTATGAGTCTTACCCGGGATTCAAGATCCTTCCTTATTGTGTACGCTCGTCCGGGCACAGTACCTAACTGAGGCTTGGAGGAGGGTCATAGGGGGAGGAGCCAGTACACACCACCTGATCGTAAAGCTTTACTTTTTGTGCCCTGTCTCCTGCGGAGCCGCTATTCCCCATGGTCCTTTCAGGAACCCCAGCATCCACTACGGACTCCGAGAAATAGAATTATCGGTAAGTAAATTCTTATTTTATTTACACTCATACAAATCATAGCATCATACTAGGGAGCTACACTTATAGCTATAGTAATAATACAGGGACATGACTTGGGAGGTGAGGGGATCTGGGAGTGTCACAGTGACATCACATATCTATAGTAATAATACAGGGACATGACTGGAGAGGTGAGCGAATCTGGGAGCATCACACTGACATCACATATCTTTAGTAATAATACAGGGACATGACTGGGGAGGTGAGCGAATCTGGGAGCATCACACTGACATCACATATCTTTAGTAATAATACAGGGACATGACTGGAGAGGTGAGGGGATCTAAGAGCGTTACTGTGACATCACTTACATCTATAGTAATAATACAGGGACATGATTGGGGAGGTGAGGGGGATCTGGGAATGTCACTGTGACATCACATATCTATAGTGATAATACAGGGACATTACCGGGATATTGATGCCTCCCCTATTTCGCAGGATTGCACAGTAGTGAAGAAGACATCCAATGAGTGTGAGACACCCAGCAGCCATTCCCGTTTGTCAGAAGGACTAAGCAGAACCCAGAGCTCCATTACGGTGCCTCCACCTCACTCACTGATACATGAGAGACACAGTGACCAGAAGATCCTTGAACTCTCCAACAAGATCATTCATCTGCTGACTGGAGAGGTGACTGCTGGGAATGGGGCATTATACAGTAACACCAGGGGATGTGTCTGGGTGATGACTAGAGAGGTGACTGCCGGGAATGGGGCATTATACAGTAACACCAGGGGACGTGTCTGGGTGATGACTGGAGAGGTGACTGCTGGGACTGGGACATTATACAGTAACACCGGGTAATGTCTCTGGGTGATGACTGGAGAGGTGACTGCTGGGAATGGGGCATTATACAGTAACACCAGGGGATGTGTCTGGTGATGACTGGAGAGGTGACTGCTGGGAATGGGGCATTATACAGTAACACCAGTGGATGTGTCTGGGTCATGTCTGGAGAGGTGACTGCTGGGAATGGGGTATTATATAGGAACACCGGGGGATGTGTCTGGGTGATGACTGGAGAGGTGACTGCTGGGAATGGGACATTATACAGAAACACCGGGGGATGTGTCTGGGTGATGACTGGAGAGGTGACTGCTGGGAATTACACATTATACAGTAACACCAGGGGATGTGTCTGGGGGATGACTGCTGGGAACAGCACATTATACAGTAACACCAGGGTACAGTAACACTAGGGGATGTGTCTGGGTGATGACTGGAGAGGTAACTGCTGGGAATTGCACATTATACTATAACACTAGGGGATGTGTCTAGGTGATGACTGGAGAGGTGACTGCTGGGAATGGGGTATTATATAGGAACACCGCGGGATGTGTCTGGGTGATGACTGGAGAGGTGACTGCTGGGAATTACACATTATACAGTAACACCAGGGGATGTGTCTGGGGGATGACTGCTGGGAACAGCACATTATACAGTAACACCAGGGTACAGTAACACTAGGGGATGTGTCTGGGTGATGACTGGAGAGGTGACTGCTGGGAATGGGACATTATACTGTAACACTAGGGGATGTGTCTAGGTGATGACTGGAGAGGTGACTGCTGGGAATGGGGCTTTATACAGTAACACCAGGGGACGTGTCTGGGTGATGACTGGAGAGGTGACTGCTGGGAATGGGGCTTTATACAGTAACACCAGGGGACGTGTCTGGGTGATGACTGGAGAGGTGACTGCTGGGAATGGGGCTTTATACAGTAACACCAGGGGATGTGTCTGGGTGATGACTGGAGAGGTGACTGCTGGGAATTGCACATTATACAGTAACACCGGGGGATGTGTCTGGGTGATGACTGGAGAGGTGACTGCTGGGAATGGGGCATCATACAGTAACACCAGTGGATGTGTCTGGGTGATGACTGGAGAGGTCACTGCTGGGAATGGGGCTTTATACAGTAACACCAGGGAACGTGTCTGGGTGATGACTGGAGAGGTGACTGCTGGGAATGGGGCATTATACAGTAACACCAGGGGATGTGTCTGGGGGATGACTGGAGAGGTGACTGCTGGGAATGGGGTGTTATACAGTAACACCAGGGGATGTGTCTGGGGGATGACTGGAGAGGTGACTGCTGGGAATTACACATTATACAGTAACACCAGGGGATGTGTCTGGGTGATGACTGGAGAGGTGACTGCTGTGAATTACACATTATACAGTAACACCAGGGGATGTGTCTGGGTGATGACTGGAGAGGTGACTGCTGGGAATGGGGCATTATACAGTAACACCAGGGGACGTGTCTGGGTGATGACTGGAGAGGTGACTGCTGGGAATGGGGTATTATACAGTAACACCAGGGGATGTGTCTAGGTGATGACTGGAGAGGTGACTGCTGGGAATGGGACATTATACAGTAACACCAGGGGACGTGTCTGGGTGCTGACTGGAGAGGTGACTGCTGGGAATGGGGCATTATACAGTAACACCAGGGGATGTGTCTAGGTGATGACTGGAGAGGTGACTGCTGGGAATGGGGTATTATACAGTAACACCAGGGGATGTGTCTGGGTGATGACTGGAGAGGTGACTGCTGGGAATGGGGCATTATACAGTAACACCAGGGGACGTGTCTGGGTGACTGCTGGGAATGGGGCATTATACAGTAACACCAGGGGACGTGTCTGGGTGATGACTGGAGAGGTGACAGCTGGGATTGGGACAGTATACAGTAACACTGGGGGACGTGTGTGGGTGATGACTGGAGAGGTGACTGCTGGGAATGGGGCATTATACAGTAACACCAGGGGATGTGTCTGGGTGATGACTGGAGAGGTAACTGCTGGGAATTGCACATTATACAGTAACACCAGGGGATGTGTCTGGTTGGTGACTGGAGAGGTGACTGCTGGGAATGGGACATTATACAGTAACACCAGGGGATGTGTCTGGGTGATGACTGGAGAGGTGACTGCTGGGTAATGGGGCATTATACAGTAACACCAGGGGACGTGTCTGGGTGACTGCTGGGAATGGGGCATTATACAGTAACACCAGGGGACGTGTCTGGGTGATGACTGGAGAGGTGACTGCTGGGAATGGGACATTATACAGTAACACCAGGTGACGTGTCTGGGTGATGACTGGAGAGGTGACTGCTGGGTAATGGGGCATTATACAGTAACACCAGGGGACGTGTCTGGGTGACTGCTGGGAATGGGGCATTATACAGTAACACCAGGGGACGTGTCTGGGTGACTGCTGGGAATGGGGCATTATACAGTAACACCAGGGGACGTGTCTGGGTGATGACTGGAGAGGTGACTGCTGGGAATGGGACATTATACAGTAACACCAGGGGAAGTGTCTGGGTGATGACTGGAGAGGTGACTGCTGGGAATGGGGCATTATACAGTAACACCAGGGGGCGTGTCTGGGTGATGACTGGAGAGGTGACTGCTGGGTAATGGGGCATTATACAGTAACACCAGGGGACGTGTCTGGGTGATGACTGGAGAGGTGACTGCTGGGTAATGGGGCATTATACAGTAACACCAGGGGACGTGTCTGGGTGACTGCTGGGAATGGGGCATTATACAGTAACACCAGGGGGCGTGTCTGGGTGATGACTGGAGAGGTGACTGCTGGGAATGGGACATTATACAGTAACACCAGGTGACGTGTCTGGGTGATGACTGGAGAGGTGACTGCTGGGAATGGGACATTATACAGTAACACCAGGGGACGTGACTGGGTGATGACTGGAGAGGTGACTGCTGGGAATGGGACATTATACAGTAACACCAGGGGACGTGTCTGGGTGATGACTGGAGAGGAGACTGCTGGGAATGGGACATTATACAGTAACACCGGGGGATGTGTCTGGGTGATGGCTGGAGAGGTGAATGCTGGGAATGGGGCATAATACAGTAACACCAGGGGATGTGTCTGGGTGATGACTGTATCACTGTATGAGTCAGGTTCCTATAAGGTGTCAGGATGTCACTGTCTATGTCTCCATGCAGGAGGAGGAGTATATAGAGGAACACAGGGGTCTGTACAAGGACGTGATGATGGAGACTCATCGGCCCCTCACATCACTGCGTAAGAGGAGACTGTCATGTATTGTACAGGGGAGAGCAGGTATGGGGCCCCCTATATACACACATCATCTGATAATCACATATATACACTGTACTCAGTCACTGTGTGTCTCCTACAGATGGGCCCAGTAACAGAGATACCCCAGAGAGATGTCCCCGTCCTCTGTATTCCCAGGATTGTACAGAGGAGAATCACAGGATCCCACAGGAGGATCGGGTAGGTGGGATTTAGGGTCTCAGCAATATACCAAAGTGACTGTCACTATATGATCTGTAGAGAAGCTGTGTGTCTTATACACTGATGTTATACTGAATAATCTCACTGTATGCAAATGTCAATATAGTGGTTTTTGTTTCTCATACGTCCTAGAGGATATTTCGGTCCACTTCATGACTATGGGGTATAGACGGTTCCGCAGGAGACATGGGCACTTTAAGACTTTTCAAGGGTGTGAACTGGCTCCTCCCTCTATGCCCCTCCTCCAGACCTCAGTTTTAGAAATGTGCCCAGGCAGACTGGATGCACTCTGAGGAGCTCTACTGAGTTTCTCTGAAAAGACTTATGTTAGGTTTTTTATTTTCAGGGAGGACTGCTGGCATCATACACAGGAACTGCAGGGTGCAGGGCGCTGGAGGGGGGGGGGGCGGGGGCACCCTCGGTAGCATATAACCTACAGAACTGGCAGAAATAGGACATAAGATGCCGAGGCACAGCCCTACCCCCGCCAGTATAATAAATTTACCTCATAAATGCTGAGGAGAGATGCGCCATTGCAGGGGCGGGGCTTCATCCTCAGTCATCCAGCACACTGCTCAGCGCCATTTTCTCTCTCTCCTCAGGCTGCAGAGACAACGCTGGTCCTCCACTACTGAATACAAGTATCAGGGTGCAAAACGGGGGGCACAGTGAAATTGGTGCTTTATAGTGTGTATTTACATCATAAAAAGCGCTGCATGTCAGTGGGCATTTTGTGTTTTCACAGACATTGTGTTACTGGCGCTGGGTTGTGAACTGGCTGCTCCTATCTGTTTCCCTCTGACAGATTTTACTGTGGGTCTGTCCCCTATAAGCCCCGGATTGTCTGTGGTGTGATTGTGCACTCGTGTGACATGTCTGAGGCAGGGAGTTCTTCCCCTGAGGAAGCCATTTTAGGGACACAGAGTTGTAATGCAGTGGTGCTGCCGGCACACCATGAGCCTGAATGGGTGAAAGAGTTACGTGATAGTGTGCATCATATCAGTAAGAGGTTGGATAAGTCTGAGTCTCATGCAGAGAGCTGGAGAAAATCAGTGGAAGATGTGATTTTTTTTATGGTTCTGCCTTTTCATCCACAGGGGACCCCTCTGGGTCACATAAGAGATCATTTGCTCAAATAATACATACTGATACCGACACGGACTCTGATCCCTGTGTCGACGATAGTGATCCCAGGGGAATAGATCCTAATTTGGCAAAAAGCATTCAATACATAATTGTTGCTATAAAAGTTACGGAAGCCCCTCCTGTACCTCAGAAGACGGCTTAGTTTTATAAAGAAAAAAAAATTAATGTAACTTTCCCTCCTTCTCAGGAGCTAAATACTCTTTCTCTGACGTCCTTGTGGATGCTGGGACTCCGTCATGACCATGGGGAATATCGGCTCCGCAGGAGACTGGGCACAAAAGTAAAAGCTTTAGGACTACCTGGTGTGCACTGGCTCCTCCCCCTATGACCCTCCTCCAAGCCTCAGTTAGATTTTTGTGCCCGAACGAGAAGGGTGCACACTAGGTGGCTCTCCTGAGCTGCTTAGTGAAAAAGTTTAAGTTAGGTTTTTTATTTTCAGTGAGTCCTGCTGGCAACAGGCTCACTGCATCGAGGGACTAAGGGGAGAAGAAGCGAACTCACCTGCGTGCAGAGTGGATTGGGCTTCTTAGGCTACTGGACATTAGCTCCAGAGGGACCGATCACAGGCCCAGCCATGGATAGGTCCCAGAGCCGCGCCGCCGGCCCCCTTACAGAGCCAGAAGACAGAATAGGTCCGGAAAATCGGCGGCAGAAGACGTCCTGTCTTCAACAAGGTAGCGCACAGCACCGCAGCTGTGCGCCATTGCTCTCAGCACACTTCACACTCCGGTCACTGAGGGTGCAGGGCGCTGGGGGGGGGCGCCCTGAGACGCAATAAAAACACCTTGGATGGCGAAAAATGCATCACATATAGCTCCTGTGCTATATGGATGCATTTAACCCCTGCCAGTTTTCCTTTAAAAAGCGGGAGATAGGCCGCCGAGAAGGGGGCGGAGCCTATCTCCTCAGCACACAAGCGCCATTTTCCCTCACAGCTCCGCTGGAAGGACGTCTCCCTGACTCTCCCCTGTCGTCCTGCACTACAGAAACAGGGTAAAACAAGAGAGGGGGGGCACTAAATTGGCATAAGAATCTATACAGCAGCTATATAAGGGAGAAACACTTATATAAGGTTGTCCCTATACATTATATATAGCGCTCTGGTGTGTGCTGGCAAACTCTCCCTCTGTCTCCCCAAAGGGCTAGTGGGGTCCTGTCCTCTATCAGAGCATTCCCTGTGTGTGTGCTGTGTGTCTGTACATTTGTGTCGACATGTATGAGGAGGAAAATGGTGTGGAGGCGGAGCAATTGCCTGTAATAGTGATGTCACCCCCTAGGGAGTCGACACCTGACTGGATGGTCTTATGGAAGGAATTACGTGATAGCGTCAGCACTTTACAAAAGACTGTTGACGACATGAGACAGCCGGCAAATCAGTTAGTACCTGTCCTGGCGTCTCAAACACCATCAGGGGCTCTAAAGCGCCCGTTACCTCAGATGGTCGACACAGACCCAGACACGGACACTGACTCCAGTGTCGACGGTGAGGAGACAAACGTGACTTCCAGTAGGGCCACACGTTACATGATCACGGCAATGAAGGAGGTTTTGAACATTTCTGATACTACAAGTACCACAAAAAATAAGAATTTACTTACCGATAATTCTATTTCTCGTAGTCCGTAGTGGATGCTGGGGACTCCGTCAGGACCATGGGGAATAGCGGGCTCCGCAGGAGACAGGGCACATCTAAAAAGCTTTTTAGGTCACATGGTGTGTACTGGCTCCTCCCCCCATGACCCTCCTCCAAGCTTCAGTTAGGTACTGTGCCCGGACGAGCGTACACAATAAGGAAGGATCTTGAATCCCGGGTAAGACTCATACCAGCCACACCAATCACACCGTACAACTTGTGATCTGAACCCAGTTAACAGTATGATAACAATGAAGTAGCCTCTGAAAAGATGGCTCACAACAATAGTAATAACCCGATTTTTGTAACAATAACTATGTACAAGCATTGCAGACAATCCGCACTTGGGATGGGCGCCCAGCATCCACTACGGACTACGAGAAATAGAATTATCGGTAAGTAAATTCTTATTTTCTCTAACGTCCTAGTGGATGCTGGGGACTCCGTCAGGACCATGGGGATTATACCAAAGCTCCCAAACGGGCGGGAGAGTGCGGATGACTCTGCAGCACCGAATGAGAGAACTCCAGGTCCTCTTTAGCCAGAGTATCAAATTTGTAAAATTTTACAAACGTGTTCTCCCCTGACCACGTAGCTGCTCGGCAAAGTTATAATGCCGAGACTCCTCGGGCAGCCGCCCAGGATGAGGCCACCTTCCTTGTGGAATGGGCATCTACATATTTCGGCTGTGGCAGGCCTGCCACAGAATGTGCATGCTGAATTGTACTACAAATCCAGCGTGCAATAGACTGCTTAGAAGCAGGAGCACCCAGCTTGTTGGGTGCATACAGGATAAACAGCAAGTCAGACTTTCTGACTCCAGCCGTCCTAACTATATATATATATATATATATATATATATATATATATATATATATATATATATATATATATATATATATATATATATATATATATATATATATATATATATATATATATATATTTTTAGGGCCCTGACAACGTCTAGTAACTTGGAGTCCTCCAAGTCCCCAGTAGCCGCAGGCACCACAATAGGTTGTTTCAGGTGAAAACGCTGACACCCCTTTAGGAAGAAACTGGAGACGAGTCCCAGTTCTGCCCTGTTCAAATGGAAAATTTTAATATGGGCTTTTGTAAGACAAAGCCGCCCATTCTGACAATCGCCTGGCCGAGGCCAGGGCTAACAACATGGTCACTTTCCATGTGAGATATTGGTCAACAGCATGGTCACTTTCCATGTGAGATATTTCAAATCCACAGATTTGAGCGGTTCAAACCAATATGATTTTAAGGAATCCCAACACTATGTTGAGATCTCACGGTGCCCCTAGAGGCACAAAAGAACTGTATATGCAATACACCCTTTACAATCTGGACTTCAGGAACTGAAGTCAATTTTTTCTGGAAGAAAATCTACAGGGCCGAAATTTAAATCTTAATGAACCCCAATTTGAGGCTCAAAACACTCCTGTTTTCAGGAAGTGCAGAAATCGACCTAGTTGAATTTCCTTCGTGGAGCCTTCCTGGCCTTACCCACGCAACATATTTTCACCACATGTGGTGATGACGTTGTGCGGTCACCTCCTTCCTGGCTTTGACCAAGGTAGGTATGACCTCTTATGGAATGCCTTTTCCCTTCAGGATCCGGCATTCAACCGCCATGCCGTCACACGCAGCCGCGGTAAGTCTTGGAATATACATGGTACTTGCTGAAGCAAGTCCCTTCTTAGCTCCCCAGGCCCTTAGTCCTCTGTGAGCATCTCTTGAAGTTCCGGGTACCAAGTCCCTCTTGGCCAATCCGGAGCCACTAGTATAGTTCATACTCCTCTATGTCTTATAATTCTCAATACCTTGGTTATGAGAAACAGAGGAGGGAACACATACACTGACTGGTACACCCACGGTGTTACCAGAACATCCACAGCTATCGCCTGAAGGTCTCAAGACCTGGCGGAATACCTGTCCCATTTTTTGTTCGGGCGGGACGCCATCATGTCATCCTTTGGTCTTTGCCAACGGTCCACAATCATGCTGAAAAACTTCCCTATGAAGTTTCCACTCTCCCGGGTGGAGGTCATGCCTGCTGAGGAAGTCTGCTTCCCAGTCGTCCACTCCCGGAGAGAACACTGCTGACAGTGCTATCACATGATTTTCCGCCTAGCGAAAAATCCTTGCAGATTTGTCACTGCCCTCCTGCTTCTTGTGCCGCCCTTTCTGTTTACGTGGGCGACTGCCGTGATGTTATCCCACTGGATCAATACCGGCTGCTTGAAGCAGAGGTCTTGCTAAGTTTGGAGCATTATATATTTGCTCTAAGCTTATTTATGCGGAGAGAATTCTCCAGACTTAATCACACTTCACTGGAAATTTTTTCCCTGTGTGACTGTTCCCCAGCCTCTCAGGCTGGCCTCCGTGGTCACCGGCATCCAATCCTGAATGCCGAATCTGCGGCCCTCTAGAAGATGAGCACTCTGTAATCACCACAGGAGAGACACCCTTGTCCTTGGATATAGGGTTATCCGCTGATGCATCTGAGGATGCGATCCGGACCATTTGTCCAGCAGATCCCATTGAAGAGTTCTTGCGGGAAATCTGCTGAATGGAATTGCTTCGTAATAAGCCACCATTTTTACCAGGACTCTTGTGCAATGATGCACTGACACTTTTCCTGGTTTTAGGAGGATCCCGATTAGCTCGGATAACTCCCTGGCTTTCTCCACTGGGAGAAACACGTTTTTCTGGACTGTGTCCAGAATCATCCCTAGGAACAGTAGACGTGTCGTCGGAAAAAGCTGCGATTTTGGAATATTTAGAATCCACTCGTGCTGTCGTAGCACTACTTAAGATAGTGCTACTCCGACCTCCAACTGTTCTCTGGACCTTGCCCTTATCAGGAAAGCGTCCATGTTTCTTTTAAGAAAATTCATCATTCCGGCCATTACCTTGGTAAAGACCCGGGGCGCCGTGGACAATCCAAACGGCAGCGTCTGAACTGATAGTGACAGTTCTGTACCAGGAACCTGAAGTAATCTTGGTGAGAAGGGCAAATTTGGACCTGTAGGTAAGCGTCCCTGATATCCAGTGACACCATATCGTCCCCTTCTTCCTGGTTCGCTATCACTGCTCCGAGTGACTCCATCTTGATTTGAACGCTTGTATGTAAGTGTTCAAATATTTCAGATCTCACCGAGCCGGTTGGCTTCAGTACCACAATATAGTGTGGAATACTACCCCCTTCTGTAAGAGGGGTACTTTGATTATCACCTGTTGGGAATACAGCCTGTGAATTGTGTGAGGGGGAGACGTCTCGAATTTCTAATGTACACCTGGGATACTACATGTAGGATCCCGGAGTTCCCTTGCGAGTGAGCCCACTGCGTGCTGAAACTCTTGAGATGACCCCCTACCGCACCTGAGTCCGCTTGTACGGCCCCAGCGTTATGCTGCGGACTTGGCAGAAGCTGTGAGGGGCTTCTGTTCCTGGGAATGGGCTGCTTGCTGCAGTCTTCTTCCCTTTACTCTACCCCTGGGCAGATATGACTGGCCTTTGCCCGCCTGCCCGTATGGGGACGAAAGGACTGAGACTGAAAAGACTGTTTCCTTTCTTGCCGATATGTGACTCGGGGTAACAAAAAAGGTGGATTTTTCAGCTGTTGCCATGGCCACCAGGTCCAATGGACCGCCCCTTTATACGGCAATACTTCCATATGCCGTCTGTAATCTGCCTCACCTGACCACTGTCGTGTCTTCGTCTGGCAGATATGTACATCACATTTACTCTTGATGCCAGAATGCAATATATGCCTCTGCGCATCCCGCATATATAGAAATGCATCCTTAAAATGCTCTATAGTAAATAAAATCTTGTCCCTGTCAAGGGTATCAAAATTTTCAGTCAGGAAATCCGACCAAGCCCCCTCAGCGCTGCACATCCAGGCTGAGGCGATTGCTGGTCGTAGTATAACACCAGTATGTGTGTATATACTGTTATGATATTTTCCAGCTTCCTATCAGCTGGCTCCTTGAGGCGGCCGTATCTGGAGACGGTAACGCCATGTTTTTATAAGCGTGTGAGCGCCTTATCCACCCTAAGGTGTGTTTTCCAACTCGCCCTTACTTCTGGCGGGAAAGGGTATACCGCCCATAACTTTCTATCGGAGGAACCCCACGTATCATCACACACTTCATTTAATTTATCTGATTCAGGCAAAACTACAAGTAGTTTATTCCCACCCTACAAAATACCCTTATTTGTGGTACTTGTGGTATCAGAAATATGTAACACCTCCTTCATTGCCCTTAACATGTAACTTGTGGCCCTAAAGGAAAAATACGTTTGTTTCTTCACCGTCGACACTGGGGTCAGTGTCCGTGTCAGTGTCTGTCGACCGACTGAGGTAAATGGGCGTTTTTACAAGCCCCTGACGGTGTCTGAGACGCCTGGACCAATACTAATTTGTCCGCCGGCTGTCTCATGTCGTCAACCGGCTTGCAGCGTGTTGACATTATCACGTAATTCCATAAGTAAGCCATCCATTCCGGTGTCGACTCCCTAGAGAGTGACATCACTATTACAGGCAATTTGCTCCGTCTCCTCACCAACATTTTCCTCATACATGTCGACACACACGTACCGACCTACAGCACACACACAGGGAATGCTCTGATAGAGGACAGGACCCACTAGCCCTTTGGGGAGACAGAGGGAGAGTTTGCCAGCACACACCAAAATGCTATAATTATACAGGGACAACCTTTATATAAGTGTTCCTCCCTTATAGCATTTAATATATATTTATATCGCCAAATCATTGCCCCCCCTCTCTGTTTTAACCCTGTTTCTGTAGTGCAGTGCAGGGGAGAGCATGGGAGCCTTCCCCTCAGCCTTTCTGTGAGGGAAAATGGCGCTGTGTGCTGAGGAGAATAAGCTCCGCCCCTTTCTCGGCGGGCTTTTCCTCCCGGTTTTTAAGAACTGGCCTGGGTTAAAATACATACATATAGCCTTAATGGCTATATGTGATGTATTTATTTTGCCAAATAGGTATTTATATTGCTGCCCAGGGCGCCCCCAGCAGCGCCCTGCACCCTCCGTGACCGTGTCAGTGAGCCTGTGAGACAACAATGGCGCACAGCTGCAGTGCTGTGCGCTACCTCTATGAAGACTGAGAAGCCTTCTGCCGCCTGTCACCGGACCTCCGTCTCCGCCGTCTTCAGCGTCTGTAAGGGGGATCGGCGGCGCGGCTCCGGGACGAACCCCAGGCTGACCTGTGTTCCGACTCCCTCTGGAGCTCAGTGTCCAGTAGCCTAAGACTTCAATCCTCCTGCACGCAGGTGAGTTGCAAGTCTCTCCCCTAAGTCCCACGTTGCAGTGATCCTGTCGCCAGCAGGAATCACTGATTAGTTTAAACCTAAAAATGACTTTTCTAAACAGCTCTATAAGAGAGCCATCCAGGTTGCACCCTTCTCGGACGGGCACAGAAACCTAACTGAAGCTTGGAGGAGGGTCATGGGGGGAGGAGCCAGTACACACCATGTGACCTAAAAAGCTTTTTAGATGTGCCCTGTCTCCTGCGGAGCCCGCTATTCCCCATGGTCCTGACGGAGTCCCCAGCATCCACTAGGACGTTAGAGAAAAGGGTATTATGTGGGGTGTGAAAAAACTACCCGTAGTTTTTCATGAATCAGATGAATTAAATGAGGTGTGTGATGAAGCGTGGGTTTCCCCCGATAAAAAACTGATAATTTCTAAAAAAAATAATTGGCATTATACCCTTTCCCGCCAGAGGTTAGGGCGCGTTGGGAAACACCCCCTAGGGTAGATAAAGCGCTCACACGCTTATCAAAACAAGTGGCGTTACCATCTCCTGATACGGCCGCCCTCAAGGAACCAGCTGATAGAAGGCTGGAAAATATCCTAAAAGGTATATACACACATACTGGTGTTATACTGCGACCAGCAATCGCCTCAGCCTGGATGTGCAGTGCTGGGGTGGCTTGGTCGGATTCCCTGACTGAAAATATTGATACCCTGGATAGGGACAGTATATTATTGACTATAGAGCATTTAAAGGATGCATTTCTATATATGCGAGATGCACAGAGGGATATTTGCACTCTGGCATCAAGAGTAAGTGCGCTGTCCATTTCTGCCAGAAGAGGGTTAAGGACGCGACAGTGGTCAGGTGATGCGGATTCCAAACGGCATATGGAAGTATTGCCGTATAAAGGGGAGGAGTTATTTGGGGTTGGTCTATCGGACCTGGTGGCCACGGCAACAGCTGGGAAATCCACCTTTTTACCCCAGGTCACACCTCAGCAGAAAAAGACACCGTCTTTTCAGGCTCAGTCCTTTCGTCCCCATAAGGGCAAGCGGGCAAAAGGCTCCTCATTTCTGCCCCCGGGTAGAGGAAGGGGAAAAAGACTGCATCAGGCAGCCTCTTCCCAGGAACAGAAGCCCTCCCCCGCTTCTGCCAAGTCCTCAGCATGACGCTGGGGCCTTACAAGCGGACTCAGGCATGGTGGGGGGCCGTCTCAAGAATTTCAGCGCACAGTGGGCTCACTCGCAAGTGGACCCCTGGATCCTGCAGGTAGTATCTATGGGGTACAAATTGGAATTCGAGACGTCTCCCCCTCGCCGGTTCCTAAAGTCTGCTTTACCAACGTCTCCCTCCGACAGGGAGGCGGTATTGGAAGCCATTCACAAGCTGTATTCCCAGCAGGTGATAATCAAGGTACCCCTCCTGCAACAGGGAAACGGGTATTATTCCACGCTGTTTGTGGTGCCGAAGCCAGACGGCTCGGTGAGACCTATTTTAAATCTGAAATCCTTGAACACTTACATACAAAGGTTCAAATTCAAGATGGAGTCACTCAGAGCAGTGATAGCGAACCTGGAAGAAGGGGACTATTTGGTGTCTCTGGACATCAAGGATGCTTACCTCCATGTCTCAATTTGCCCTTCTCACCAAGGGTACCTCAGGTTTGTGGTACAGAACTGTCATTATCAGTTTCAGACGCTGCCGTTTGGATTGTCCACGGCACCCCGGGTCTTTACCAAGGTAATGGCCGAAATGATGATTCTTCTTCGAAGAAAAGGCGTCTTAATTATCCCTTACTTGGACGATCTCCTGATAAGGGCAAGGTCCAGGGAACAGTTAGAGGTCGGAGTAGCACTATCTCAAGTAGTGTTACGACAGCACGGGTGGATTCTAAATATTCCAAAATCGCAGCTGATTCCGACGACACGTCTGCTGTTCCTAGGGATGATTCTGGACACAGTCCAGAAAAAGGTGTTTCTCCCGGAGGAGAAAGCCAGGGAGTTATCCGAGCTAGTCAGGAACCTCCTAAAACCAGGCCAAGTGTCAGTGCATCAATGCACAAGGGTCCTGGGAAAAATGGTGGCTTCTTACGAAGCGATTCCATTCGGCAGATTCCACGCAAGAACCTTTCAGTGGGATCTGCTGGACAAATGGTCCGGATCGCATCTTCAGATGCATCAGCGGATAACCCTGTCTCCGAGGACAAGGGTGTCTCTCCTGTGGTGGTTGCAGAGTTCTCATCTTCTAGAGGGCCGCAGATTCGGCATTCAGGACTGGGTCCTGGTGACCACGCATGCCAGCCTGAGAGGCTGGGGAGCAGTCACACAGGGAAGAAATTTCCAGGGCTTGTGGTCAAGCATGGAAACGTCATTTCACATAAATATCCTGGAACTAAGGGCCATTTACAATGCCCTAAGTCAAGCAAGGCCTCTGCTTCAGGGTCAGCCGGTGTTGATCCAGTCGGACAACATCACGGCAGTCGCCCACGTAAACAGACAGGGCGGCACAAGAAGCAGGAGAGCGATGGCAGAAGCTGCAAGGATTCTTCGCTGGGCGGAAAATCATGTGATAGCACTGTCAGCAGTGTTCATTCCCGGAGTGGACAACTGGGAAGCAGATTTTCTCAGCAGACACGATCTCCACCCGGGAGAGTGGGGACTTCATCCAGAAGTCTTCCAATTGATTGTAAACCGTTGGGAAAAACCCAACATGATGGCGTCCCGCCTCAACAAAAAACTAGACCGCTATTGCGCCAGGTCAAGGGACCCTCAGGCAATAGCGGTGGACACTCTGGTAACACCGTGGGTGTACCAGTCAGTGTATGTGTTCCCTCCTCTGCCTCTCATACCCAAGGTACTGAGGATTATAAGACGGAGAGGAGTAAGAACTATACTCGTGGCTCCGGATTGGCCAAGAAGGACTAGGTACCCGGAACTTCAGGAGATGCTCACGGAGGATCCATGGCCTCTACCTCTAAGAAGGGACCTGCTTCAGCAAGGACCCTGTCTGTTCCAAGACTTACCTCGGCTGCGTTTGACGGCATGGCGGTTGAACGCCGGATCTTGAAGGAAAAAGGCATTCCAGATGAAGTCATCCCTACCCTGATCAAAGCCAGGAAGGAGGTAACTGCACAACATTATCACCGTATTTGGAGGAAATATGTTGCGTGGTGCGAGGCCAGGAAGGCCCCGACAGAGGAATTTCAACTAGGTCGTTTCCTGCATTTCCTGCAAACAGGACTGTCCATGGGCCTAAAATTAGGATCCATTAAGGTTCAAATTTCGGCCTTGTCGATTTTCTTCCAGAAAGAATTGGCTTCAGTTCCTGAAGTCCAGACTTTTGTAAAGGGGGTACTGCATATACAGCCTCCTTTTGTGCCTCCAGTGGCACCCTGGGATCTCAATGTGGTTTTGGGATTCCTAAAATCACATTGGTTCGAACCACTTGCCACAGTGGATTTAAAATATCTCACATGGAAAGTGGTAATGCTGTTGGCCCTGGCTTCAGCCAGGCGCGTATCAGAATTGGCAGCTTTATCCTATAAAAGCCCTTACCTGATATTTCATTCGGATAGGGCGGAATTGAGGACTCGCCCTCAATTTCTCCCTAAGGTGGTTTCAGCGTTTCACCTAAACCAACCTATTGTGGTGCCTGCGGCTACTGGGGACTTGGAGGATTCCAAGTTACTGGATGTAGTCAGGGCTCTGAAAATATATGTTTCCAGGACGGCTGGAGTCAGGAAATCTGACTCGCTGTTTATATTGTATGCACCCAACAAGCTGGGTGCTCCTGCTTCTAAGCAGACTATTGCTCGTTGGATTTGTAGTACAATTCAGCTTGCACATTCTGTGGCAGGCCTGCCACAGCCAAAATCTTTCAATGCCCATTCCACAAGGAAGGTGGGCTCATCTTGGGCGGCTGCCCGAGGGGTCTCGGCTTTACAACTTTGCCGAGCAGCTACGTGGTCAGGGGAAAACACGTTTGTAAAATTCTACAAATTTTATACCCTGGCTAAGGAGGACCTGGAGTTCTCTCATTCGGTGCTGCAGAGTCATCCGCACTCTCCCGCCCGTTTGGGAGCTTTGGTATAATCCCCATGGTCCTGACGGAGTCCCAGCATCCACAAGGACGTCAGAGAAAATAAGAATTTACTTACCGATAATTCTATTTCTCGTAGTCCGTAGTGGATGCTGGGCGCCCATCCCAAGTGCGGATTGTCTGCAATGCTTGTACATAGTTATTGTTAACTGGGTTTAGATCACAAGTTATATGGTGTGATTGGTGTGGCTGGTATGAGTCTTACCCGGGATTCAAAAATCCTTCCTTATTGTGTACGCTCGTCCGGGCACAGTATCCTAACTGAGGCTTGGAGGAGGGTCATAGGGGGAGGAGCCAGTGCACACCAGGTAGTCCTAAAGCTTTTACTTTTGTGCCCAGTCTCCTGCGGAGCTGCTATTCCCCATGGTCCTTTCGGAGTCCCAGCATCCACTACGGACTACGAGAAATAGAATTATCGGTAAGTAAATTCTTATTATTTGGGTGAGTTTGGGTAAACCCTGAAAAGAAATTTCAGATTCCCAAAAAGATTCAGGTTGCTTATCCTTTCCCGGCAGAGGACAGGAAAAGATGGGAGTCACCCCCGGTGTTAGACAGTACCCTGTCAAGGTTATCTAAAAGGTGATTCTCCCTGCGCCTGGGACGGCTTCACTAATGGAGCCGGCAGACTGCAAGTTGGAGACTACGTTAAAATCTATTTATGTGGCCAATGGTACGCTGCTCAGGCCTACCATTGCATTGCGCATGGGTGAGTAGTGCTATTAATGGTCAGATAACCTGTCATCGGAAATTGACACAATAGATAGAGACGAGATACTCCTAATGTTAGGTCATATCAATATACGCTGCTGCATACATGCTAGAGGCCATGAAAGATATTGGGCTCTTGGGTACAAAAGCCGCTAACATGGCAGTCTCAGCTCAGAGGGCGTTGTGGATTCGCCAGTGGAATGCTGATGCAGATTCCAAAAGAAATATGGAGGCTCTCCCGTATAAAGGTGAGGCCTTATTTGCAGTTGGGCTGGATGCTTTAGTCTCTGCGACTACCGCAGGTAAGTCGACATTCTTGCCTTATGCTCCTGCACAGGCGAAAAATAAATATCACTCTCAGATGCAGTCCTTTCGGCTAAAAAAATAATAAATAAAAAAAGCCTGCAGCGTCTCCAGGATAGAATTAGCAGAATTCAACCCCTGCTTCTGCCAAATATGCAGCATGACGTTGGGGCTCCCTTGCGGGAGTCCGCTCGGATGGAAGCAAGCCTGAAATTTTTCAGTCAGATCTGGCTTCAATCTGGCCTGGACCCATGGGTCTTACAAATAGTGTCCCATGGATATAAACTAGAGTTTCTAGAGGTCCCCCCCCCATGCCGTTTTTTCAAATCGACCTTGCCAGCTTCTCTTCCAGACAGAGAAGTAGTGACAGCTGCAATTCAAAAATTATGTCCGGATCAAGTCATTGTCCTGGTACCCTTGTCACAGCAAGGAGAAGAGTTTTATTCAAGCCTCATCGTAGTTCCAAAGACGGACGGCTCGGTCAGACCAAATTTAAACCTGAAAAATCAGAATCTCTACCTGAAAATGTTCAAGTCAACATGGAATCTCTGAGAGCAGTGATTTACAGTCTGGAGGAAGGGGACTTCATGGTGTCAGTAGACATTACATGTTCCCATTTATCCTCCTCACCAAGCTTATCTGAGATTCGCAGTACAGCATTGTCGTTACCAGTTCTAGACATTGCCGTTCGGACTCCCCACGGTACCAAGGGTATTCACCAAGGTGATGGCAGAGATGATTTTCCTCATTTGACAACAAGGCATCAATATAATTCCTTAACTGGACGATCTCCTGATAAAAGCGAGATCCAGGGAACGGTTGGTGCAGAACATTGCACTCTCCCTGTCAATACTCCAACAACACGGTTGGATCATGTATTTTCAAAAGTCGCAATAGGACAATCTTGTCGTCGTCCATTCTGAGGATAATACTGGACACAGAAGTACAGAGGGTATTTCTTCCAGTAGAAAAGGCTCTGGAAATCCAGAGAATGGTCAAACATATTCTGAAACCATCAATGCATTCGGTTGTTGGGGGAAATGGTAGCGGCCTACGAGGCCATACAGTTTGGCCGATTCCATGCCAGAGTATTCCAGTGGGACCTGTTGGACAAGTGGTCCGGATCCCACCTACACATGCACCGGAAAATAATCCTGTACTCCAAAGCCAGGATTTCGCTCATGTGGGGGTTACACAGTTCTCACCTGTTAGAGGGACACAGGTGCGGGATTCAGGACTGGGTCCTAGTAACCACGGATGGAAGTCTCCGAGGCTTTGGAGCTGTCACACAGGGGGAAATTTTCCAAGGAAAATGATCAAGTCAGGAAACCTGCCTTCACATAAACGTGCTGGAATTGAGAGCCGTTTACAACGGCCTTCTACAAGTGGTACATCTTCTTCAAGCTCAACCCGTGCAGATCCAGTCGGACAATGTAACAGCAGTCGCGTACATAAACCGTCAGGGCGGAATGAAAAGCAGAGCGGCAATGGCAGAGGTGACAAAGTTCCTCCTCTGGGCAGAAAGACATGCAAGAGCTCTGTCAGCAAGTTTCATTCCGGGAGTGGACAACTGGGAAGCAGACTTCCTCAGCAGACACGATCTCCATCCAGGAGAGTGGGGCCTCCACCAAGAAGTCTTCGCAGAGGTGACAAGTCTTTGGGGAATTCCTCAAGTAGACATGATGGCATCTCGTCTCAACAAGAAGCTTCAAAGATATTGTTCCAGGTCGAGAGACCTTCAGGCAATAGCAGTGGATGCACTGGTGACCCAGTGGGTGTTTCGGTCGATATGTCTTCCCTCCATTTCCAATAATATCAAAAGTTCTCAAAATCATAAGAAGATCAAGGGTTCGAGCAATCCTCATTGCACCAGACTGGCCAGGGAGGGCTTGGTATCCAGATCTTCAGGAGTTCCTTTTCCTCTTCGCGAGGACCTACTGTAGCAGGGGCCGTGCGTGTATCAAGGCTTACCGCGGCTACGTTTGACGGCAGGGCTGTTGAGCACCGGATCCTAGCCGAAAGGGTTTTCCCAATGGAGTCATCCCCACTCTTATTCAGGCCAGAAAAGGAGTAACGTCTAAACATTACCACCGTATTTGGAGAAAATATGTATATTGGTGTGAATCCAAGAAGGCTCCTACGGAAGAGTTGCGTTAGGACGTTTTCTCAATTTTCTGCAGGCTGGTGTTGATGCGGGCCTTAGATTGGTTTCAATCGAAGTCCAGATTTCGGCTTTATCAGTTTTCTTTCAAAAACAATTAGCCTCCCTTCCAGAAGTTCAGACGTTCGTGAAAGGGGTTCTGCACATCCAGCCTCCATTTGTGCCTCCTGTGGCACCATGAGACCTTACTGTGGAATTGCAGTTCCTTCAATCAAATTGGTTTGAACCTCTACAGGAGATAGAGTTGAAGTTTCTCACTTGGAAAGTGGTGATGCTTTTGGCCTTGGCATTCGCAACGCGGGTGTCTGAGTTGGGGGCCTTGTCTCACAAGAGCCCTTACCTGATCTTCAATGAAGATAGGGCAGAGTTGAGAACTCGCCAGCAATTTCTTCCAAAGGTGGTTTTCTTCTTTCCACATAAACCAACCTATTGTGGTGCCAGTAGTTACTGACACGTTCACTGAATCAAAGTCTCTAGATGTGGTTAGAGCTTTGAAGATTTATGTCGCTAGAACAGCTAGGTTACGGAAAACAGAGACTCTGTTGTTCCTGTATACTCCCAACAAGATTGGGGGTCCTGCTTCTAAGCAGACTTTTGCGCGCTGGATCAGAGGAACGATTCAGCACGCTCATTCCACGGCAGGATTGCCCATTCTACTAGAAAGATAGGCCCATTCTACTAGAAAGATAGGCTCGTCCTGGGCGGCTGCCCGGGGGGTCTCGACATTACAACTTTGCCGAGCGGATACTTGGTTAGGGTCAAACACGTTTGCTAAAATGTACAAGTTTGATACCTTGGCCGATGAGGACCTCAAGTTTGGTCAATCGGTGCTGCAGGGTCATCCGCACTCTCCCGCCCGTACTGGAGCTTTGGTATAACCCCATGGTACTGAAGTGGACCCCAGCATCCTCTAGGACATATGAGAAAATAGGATTTTAATACCTACCAGTAAATCCTTTTCTCCTAGTCCGTAGAGGATGCTGGGCACCCGACCCAGTGCGTACTTTACCTGCAGTTGTTAATTTTGTAGTTACACAATAAGTCACCATTAACTTAAAAGTAAATCCTTAACTCGAAAAATGTCCGTCTCCCTGGGCACAGTTCCTATACTGAGGTCTGGAGGAGGGGTATAGAGGGAGGAGCCAGTTCACACCCTTTGAAAAGTCCTAAAGTGCCCATGGCTCCTGCAGAACCGTTATACCCCCTGGTACTGAAGTGGACCCCAGCATCCTCTACGGACTAGGAGAAAAGGATTTACCGGTAGGTATTAAAATCCTATTTCTCTAACGTCCTAGTGGATGCTGGGAACTCCGAAATGACCATGGGGAATAGCGGCTCCGCAGGAGACTGGGCACAACTAAAGAAAGCTTTAGGTCACCTGGTGTGCACTGGCTCCTCCCACCATGACCCTCCTCCAAGCCTCAGTTAGATTTTTGTGCCCGGCCGAGCTGGAGGCACACTAGGGGCTCTCCTTAGCTTTTAGAAAGAAAGTATGTGTTAGGTTTTTTATTTTACAGTGAGACCTGTTGGCAACAGGCTCACTGCACCGAGGGTCTAAGGGGAGAAGAAGCGAACCTACCTGCTTGCAGCTAGATTGGGCTTCTTAGGCTACTGGACACCATTAGCTCCAGAGGGATCGACCGCATGGAACTGGCCTTGGTGTTTGTTCCCGGAGCCGCGCCGCCGTCCCCCTTACAGAGCCAGAAGCAAGAAGAGGTCCGGAAAATCGGCGGCAGAAGACATCAGTCTTCACCAAGGTAGCGCACAGCACTGCAGCTGTGCGCCATTGCTCCTCATACACACTTCACACTCCGGTCACTGAGGGTGCAGGGCGCTGGGGGGGGGGGGGGGCGCGCCCTGAGAAGCAATAAAAACACCTTGGCTGGCAAATATATCACAATATATAGCCCCAGAGGCTATATATGTGATAAATACCCCTGCCAGAATCCATTAAAAAGCGGGAGAAAAGTCAGCAAAAAAAGGGGCAGAGCTATCTCCCTCAGCACACTGGCGCCATTTCTCCCTCACAGCTCCGCTGGAAGGAAGCTCCCTGGCTCTCCCCTGCAGTCTGCACTACAGAAAAGGGTTAAAAAGAGATGGGGGGGCACTAAATTTAGGTGCAGTAAATATAATAGCAGCTATAGGAGACATAATTCAGTTAGTCCCTGCATTATATAGCGCTCTGGTGTGTGCTGGCATACTCTCACTCTGTCTCCCCAAAGGGCTTTTGTGGGGTCCTGTCCTCTGTTAGAGCATTCTCTGTGTGTGTGCGGTGTGTCGGTTCGGCTGTGTCGACATGTTTGAGGAGGAAAATTATGTGGAGGCGGAGCAGATGCCTATAGAAGTGATGTCACCCCCTGCGGGGCAGACACCTGAGTGGATGGTTTTATGGAATGAATTACGTGCAAGTGTCGACTCCTTACACAAAAAATTTGACGACATGCCAAATGCGGAACAGCCGGCTTCTCAGCTCGTGCCTGCCCAGGCGTCTCAAAGGCCATCATGGGCTCTAAAACGCCCGCTACCTCAGATGGCAGACGCAGATGTCGACACGGATACTGATACCAGTGTCGACGACGATGAGTCAAATCTAATGTCCACTAAGGCCATTCTTTGCATGATTGAGGCAATGAAAGAGGTGTTACACATTTCTGATATAAACCCAGGTACCACTAAAAAGGGTATTATGTTTGGGGAGAAAAAACTACCCGTAGTTTTTCCCCCATCGGAAGAATTAAATGAAGTGTGTGAAGAAGCGTGGGCTTTCCCCGATAAAAGATTGGTAATCTCTAAAAAGTTACTAATGGCGTACCCTTTCCCGCCAGAGGGTAGGGCACGTTGGGAAGCACCTCCTAGGGTGGATAAAGCGCTCACACGTTTGTCAAAAAAGGTGGCACTACTGTCTCCGGATACGGCCGCCCTCAAGGAGCCTGCAGATAGGAAGCAGGAGGCGATCCTGAAGTCTGTATACACACACTTAGGCATTATACTTAGACCAGCTATTGCGTCAGCATGGATGTGCAGTGCTGCCGCTGCGTGGTCAGATTCCCTGTCAGAAAATATTGACACCCTAGACAGGGACACTATTCTGCTAACCATAGAGCATATTAAAGACTCAGTCTTATACATGAGAGATGCACAGAGGGAGATCTGCCGGCTGGCATCTAAAATAAGTGCATTTTCCAATTCTGCTAGGAGAGGCTTATGGACTCGGCAGTGGACAGGGGATGCAGATTCTAAAAGGCACATGGAAGTTTTGCCTTATAAGGGTGAGGAGTTATTCGGGGATGGTCTCTCGGACCTAGTTTCCACAGCAACAGCTGGGAAGTCAGCATTTTTCCCCCATGTTCCCTCACAGCCTAAGAAGGCGCCGTTTTATCAGGTACAGTCCTTTCGGACCCAGAAAAACAGGCGAGGAAAAGGCGGGTCCTTTCTGTCCAGAGGCAGAGGTAGGGGAAAAAGGTTGCAACAAACAGCAGGTTCCCAGGAGCAAAAGTCCTCCCCCACTTCTTCCAAGTCCGCCGCATGACGGTGGGGCTCCACAGGCGGAGCCAGGTACGGTGGGGGGCCGTCTCAAAAATTTCAGCGATCAGTGGGCTCGCTCACAGGTGGATCCCTGGATCTTTCAAATAGTATCTCAGGGGTACAAACTGGAATTCGAGGCGTCGTCACCCCACCGGTTCCTAAAATCTGCCTTGCCAAATACTCCCTCAGACAGGGAGGCTGTGCTAGCGGCAATTCACAAGCTGTATTCCCAGCAGGTGATAATCAAGGTGCCCCTACTTCAACAAGGACGGGGTACCGAAACCGGACGGTTGGGTGAGACCCAATTTAAATTTGAAATCCTTGATCACATATCTAAAAAAATTCAAGTTCAAGATGGAATCGCTCAGGGCGGTTATTGCAAGCCTGGAAGAGGGGGATTACATGGTATCCATGGACATCAAAGATGCTTACCTACATGTCCCCATTTACCATCCTCACCAGGAGTACCTCTGATTTGTGGTACAGGATTGCCATTACCAATTCCAGACGCTGCCGTTTGGACTGTCCACGGCACCGAGGGTGTTTACCAAGGTAATGGCGGAAATGATGATACTCCTTTGAAAAAAGGGAGTTTTAATTATCCCGTATTTGGACGATCTCCTAATAAAAGCGAGATCCAGGGAGCAGTTGTTGGTAGGAGTAGCATTATCGCAGGAGGTGCTACACCAGCACGGTTGGATTCTGAATATTCCAAAGTCACAGCTGGTTCCGACGACACGTCTACTGTTCCTGGGTATGATTCTGGACACAGTCCAGAAAAAAGTGTTTCTTCCGGAGGAGAAAGCCAAAGAGTTGTCATCTCTAGTCAGAGACCTCCTGAAACCAAAACAGGTCTCGGTGCATCACTGCACGCGAGTCCTGGGAAAGATGGTGGCTTCTTACGAAGCAATTCCTTTCGGCAGGTTCCATACCAGAATCTTTCAGTGGGACCTGTTGGACCAATGGTCCGGTTCGCATCTTAAGATGCATCGCCTAATAACCCTGTCTCCAAGAATCAGGGTGTCTCTGCTGTGGTGGCTGCAGAGTGCTCATCTTCTAGAGGGCCGCAGATTCGGCATACAGGACTGGGTCCTGATGACCACGGATGCCAGCCTTCGAGGCTGGGGGGCAGTCACACAGGGAAGAAACTTCCAAGGACTATGGTCGAGTCAGGAGACTTCCCTACACATAAATATTCTGGAACTAAGGGCCATTTACAATGCCCTAAGTCAGGCAAAACCCCTGCTTCTACACCAGCCGGTACTGATCCAGTCAGACAACATCACGGCAGTCGCCCATGTAAACCGACAGGGCGGCACAAGAAGCAGGATGGCAATGGCAGAAGCCACAAGGATTCTCCGATGGGCGGAAAATCACGTACTAGCACTGTCAGCAGTGTTCATTCCGGAGTGGACAACTGGGAAGCAGACTTTCTCAGCAGGCACGACCTCCACCCGGGAGAGTGGGGACTTCATCCAGAAGTCTTCACACTGATTGTAAATCGTTGGGAACGGCCACATGTGGACATGATGGCGTCCCGCCAAAACAAAAAACTAGAGAGATATTGCGCCAGGTCAAGGGACCCTCAGGCGATAGCTGTGGACGCTCTAGTGACACCGTGGGTGTACCAGTCAGTTTGTGTTCCCTCCTCTGCCTCTCATACCAAAGGTACTGAGAATAATAAGAAAACGAGGAGTAAGAACAATACTCGTGGTTCCGGATTGGCCAAGACGAGCGTGGTACCCGGATCTTCAAGAGATGATCTCAGAGGACCCATGGCCTCTGCCGCTCAGACAGGACCTGCTGCAGCAGGGGCCCTGTCTGTTCCAAGACTTACTGCGGCTGCGTTTGACGGCATGGCGGTTGAACGCCGGATCCTGAAGGAAAATGGCATTCCGGAGGAAGTCATTCCTACGCTGATTAAAGCCAGGAAAGATGTAACTGCAAAACATTATCACCGCATATGGCGGAAATATGTTGCTTAGTGTGAGGCCAGAAAGGCCCCAACAGCGGAATTTCAGCTGGGTCGATTTCTGCACTTCCTACAGTCAGGAGTGACTATGGGCCTAAAATTAGGCTCCATTAAGGTACAGATCTCGGCTCTGTCGATTTTCTTCCAAAAAGAACTAGCTTCACTACCTGAAGTTCAGACATTTGTAAAAGAAGTGCTGCATATACAGCCCCCTTTTGTGCCTCCAGTGGCACCTTGGGATCTCAACGTGGTGTTGAGTTTCCTAAAATCACATTGGTTTGAGCCACTAAAAACCGTGGATCTAAAATATCTCACGTGGAAAGTGGTCATGTTATTGGCCTTGGCTTCGGCCAGGCGTGTATCAGAATTGGCGGCTTTGTCATGTAAAAGCCCTTATCTGATTTTCCATATGGATAGGGCAGAATTGAGAACTCGTCCCCAGTTTCTCTCTAAGGTGGTATCAGCCTTTCACTTGAACCAACCTATTGTAGTGCCTGCAGCTACAAGGGACTTGGAGGATTCTAAGTTACTGGACGTAGTCAGGGCCTTGAAAATGTATGTTTCCAGGATGGCTAGAGTCAGGAAAACTGACTCGCTATTTATCCTGTATGCACCCAACAAACTGGGTGCTCCTGCTTCTAAGCAGACTATTGCTCGCTGGATTTGTAGCACAATTCAGCTGGCGCATTCTGCGGCTGGACTGCCGCATCCTAAATCAGTAAAAGCCCATTCCACAAGGAAGGTGGGCTCATCTTGGGCGCTGCCCGAGGGGTCTCGGCTTTACAACTTTGCCGAGCTGCTACTTGGTCAGGGGCAAACACGTTTGCAAAATTCTACAAATTTGGTACCCTGGCTGAGGAGGACCTGGAGTTCTCTCATTTGGTGCTGCAGAGTCATCCGCACTCTCCCGCCCGTTTGGGAGCTTTGGTATAATCCCCATGGTCCTTTCGGAGTTCCCAGCATCCACTAGGACGTTAGAGAAAATAAGATTTTACTCACCGGTAAATCTATTTCTCGTAGTCCGTAGTGGATGCTGGGCGCCCATCCCAAGTGCGGATTGTCTGCAATACTTGTACATAGTTATTGTTAACAAAAGGGTTATTGTTGAGCCATCTGTTGAGAGGCTCAGTTATATTTCATGCTGTTAACTGGGTATACTATCACGAGTTATACGGTGTGATTGGTGTAGCTGGTATGAGTCTTACCCGGGATTCAAAATCCTTCCTTATTGTGTCAGCTCTTCCGGGCACAGTATCCTAACTGAGGCTTGGAGGAGGGTCATGGTGGGAGGAGCCAGTGCACACCAGGTGACCTAAAGCTTTCTTTAGTTGTGCCCAGTCTCCTGCGGAGCCGCTATTCCCCATGGTCCTTTCGGAGTTCCCAGCATCCACTACGGACTACGAGAAATAGATTTACCGGTGAGTAAAATCTTATTTTTTATTTAGTCCTAGAGGATGCTGGGGACACCAAAAGAACCAAGGGGTATAGACGGGATCCGCAGGAGACATGGGCACTTTAAGACTTTGACAGGGGCGTGACCTGGCTCCTCCCTCTATATCCCTCCCCAGATTCAGTTTTAGAAATGTGCCCAGGAGACTGGATGCACTCTGGGAGCGCTACTGAGTTTCTCTGAAAAGACTTTATGTTAGGTTTTTTATTTTCAGGGAGCACTGCTGGCAGCAGCCTCCCTGCTTCGTGGGACTGAGGGGAGAGAAGTTAGACCCACTTCTGATGAGTTCCAGGGCTCTGCTGCTGCTGACAGGATGCCTCTGCACGTGAGGGGAGATGAACGCTGGGTACGCTCGGATGCTCGCTCCCACAGCCTTTGCGTCACCCCCTTTCAGAGCCAGAAGACAGGTGAGTAGAAGAAGAAAGAAGACTGATGGTATTCGGAGGTACCGCACAGCGAGGAAAGCACAGTGCGCGCCATGCTCCCACACAGACACCACCGCTGGGTGCAGGACGTGGGGGGGGCCGCGACCTGGGGAGCATATACCTCACTATACTGGCCAGAGGGGACATTAAGTGCCTGGGGCACTGTCCTAACCCCCGCCAGGATAAATAAATTATTAAATAAAGCGGGACAGTAGCGCGCCATTACGGGGGCGGGGCTTCGTCCTCACTGCTCACTATACTCGGCGCCATTTCCTCCCTCCTCAAGCAGCAGCCAGGCTGATCCTTTCTCCTGCTCAGCAAGCACCAGGGGGCTAAAAAACAAGGGGGGGGGGGCACATTTATTAATATATATAACAGTGCTGCAGCTCTCAGGCACTCACGGGTGTTTACAGACCTGTGATTTAGCGCTGGGGTGTGAGCTGGCTATTTCCCTCTGTGTTCCCTACAGGCTTATATTTGTGTATCTGTCCCCTATAGGCGACATGTCTGAGACAGATTATTCCTCTCAGGGGGATAACATGTTAGGGACACCAAGTATTATGGGGGTGGCCCTGTCGGCACTTCCGACTGCTGATTGGTTGACTACTTTGAATGCTAATGTCTCCCTTCTTAATCAGAAGTTTGAACAGACGGAATCTCAAAACCTAGCGTGGAAGAGATCTATGGAGGACGCTTTATTGCAGGTCCAAGACCCCTCAGGGTCGCACAAACGTGGTAGTGACCAGTTAGTTGACACAGGCACCGACACGGACTCGGATACCGATGTCGACTATGCTGATTCTAGATTAGACCCAAAATTAGCAAAGAGTATTCAGTATATGATTGTTGCAGTGAAGGACATTTTACATGTCACAGAGGAGCCTATTACTCCTGAAACAAGGTTCCTTATGTATAAAGAAAAGAAGCGGTCCGTTATATTCCCACCTTCTTTTGAACTCAACGCTCTCTTTGATAAAATCTGGGAATGCCCTGAAAAGAAATTTCAGGTTCCTAAACGGATCACGGTGGCGTACCCCTTTCCCCTTGCTGATAGGGAAAAATGGGAGACTGCCCCCACAGTAGACAAAGGCCTAGCGCGCTTATCTAAACAGGTAGCTCTCCCGGCCTCTCAGTCAACGGCCCTGAAAGAACCGTCCGATCATAAGCAGGAGGCTACCTTAAAAGCTATTTACACAACCAGAGGTACACAGCTAAGGCCTATCATTGCCTCAGCGTGGGTAAGTAGCGCTATTGAAAAGTGGGCAGACAGTTTATCTTCTGACTTAGATACGCTTGATAAAGATAGCATCCTAGTGACGCTTGGTTATATCAGAGACGCGGCTGCGTACTTAAAGGAGGCTGCAAGAGATTCTGGCCTTCTGTGTGCTAAAGCCAATGCTATGTCGGTAGCAGCTAGGCGAACGCTTTGGACTCACCAGTGGAATGCTGATGCTGACTCCAGGAGAAATATGGAGTCTCTTCCATACAAAGGTGGTGAGCTATTTGGGGATGGCCTGACTGATCTGGTGTCTACGGCCACTGCGGGTAAGTCGTCTTTTCTGCCTTATGTTCCTACGTAACAAAAGAAGGCACCCCACTATCAAATGCAGTCCTTTCGGCCCAATAAACATAGGAGATAATTCCTTCCTTGCTACCAGAGGTAGGGGAACAGGTAAGAGAACACCCGCCTCCTCGGGTTCCCAGGAGCAGAAGTCCTCCCCGGCTTCTGCCACTTCCACCGCATGACGCCAGGTCTCCCCAACAGGAGACCACGCCGGTGGGGGAAAGTCTAAAGCTCTTCAGTCAGGTCTGGGCTCGCTCGGGCCTCGACCCTTGGGTTTTGCAAATTCTGTCCCAAGTGTACAAACTGGAGTTTCAAGACGTTCCCCCTCGACGGTTTTTCAAATCAACCTTACCAGTTTCGTTTCCAGACAGGGCTCTCGTCTGTGGAGTGATACAAAAATACTGTCACAATCAGGTGATGGTCCCGGTCCCCCTGGCACAACAGGGGGAAGGTTTTTTATTCAAGCCTGTTTGTGGTACCGAAGCCGTATGGCTTGGTCAGACCTATCCTAAATCTAAAATCTCTCAATTTCTACCTGAAGAAATTCAAATTCAAGATGGAGTCTCTCAGAGCGGTGATCTCCAGTCTAGAGGAGGGAGACTTTATGGTGTCATTGGACATAAAGGATGCATACCTACATGTCCCCATCTATCCCCCTCATCAAAGTTACCTGAGATTTGCAATCCAGGACTGCTCCGAGGATTTTCACCAAAGTGATGGTGGAAATGATGGTTCTCCTTCGCAAGCAAGGAGTCACAATTATCCCGTACTTGGACGATCTCCTGATAAAAGCGAGATCCCAGGACCGGTTGCTACAGGATATTTCACTGTCCCTGCCGATCCTTCAACAGCATGGGTGACTCCTAAACTTGCCAAAATCACAGTTGGTCCTGACGACGTGGTTGGCGTTCTTGGGTATGATACTGGACACGGACCAGCAGCGAGTGTTCCTTCCCATGGAGAAAGCTCTGGAAATTCAGAGTTTGCTAAAACTCATCCTGAAACCAGCAACGGTCTCTATCCATCAATGCATTCGGTTGCTGGGATAAAAGGTGGCGGCATACAAGGCCCTCCAGTTTGGGAGGTTCCATGCCAGACTATTTCAGTTGGACAAGTGGGCAGGGTCTCACCTTCATATGCACCGGAGAATAGTTTTGTCTCCACACACCAGAATATCACTCCTGTGGTGGCTCCAAAGCTCTCACCTCTTGGAGGGACGTAGGTTCGGGATCCAGGACTGGATCCTAGTAACCACGGATGCAAGTCTCCGAGGTTGGGGAGCAGTCACACAGGGGAAAACTTCCAAGGAAGATGGCCAAATCAGGAAACTCATCTTCACATAAACGTTCTGTAGTTGAGGGCCATTTACAACGGCCTTCTACAAGCGAAACATCTTCTTCAAAATCTGCCTGTCCTAATCCAATCGGACAATGTCACGGCTGTGGCGTACATAAACCGTCAGGGCGGCCGTGTTCCTTTCAGGAGTGGACAACTGGGAAGCAGACTTCCTCAGCAGACACGATCTCCATCCAGGGGAGTGGGGCCTCCATAAAGAGGTCTTCACACAAATGACAAGTCTTTGGGGGGGGGGGGTCCCCATATAGACATGATGGCATCTCTCCTTAACAAGATACTTCTGAGGTATTGTTCCAGGTCCAGGGACCCTCAGGCTGCGGCAGTGGATGCACTGGCGACACCATGGGTGTTTCCGTTGGTGTACATATTCCCTCCGCTTTCTCTCATACCAAAGGTTCTGAGGATCTTGAAAATAACAAAGGTTCCAGTACTCCTTGTGGTTCCAGACTGGCCAAGGAGAATTTGGTACCCGGATCTTCGGGCATTACTAATAGAAGAGGCTTGGTCTCTTCCTCTTCGCGAGGACCTGCTACAGCAGGGGCCGTTCGTCTATCACAAGTTACAGCGGCTACGCCAGATTTTAGCTAAAAAGGGTATTCCCGATGAAGTCATACCTACTCTGATCCTTGCTAGGAACGGTGTAACGTCGAAGCACTATCACCGTATTTGGAGGAAATATATTTCCTGTTGCGAGTCCAAGAAAGGTCCAGTGGCGAAATTTGACCTTGGACGTTTTCTCCATTTTCTACAAAATGGAGTTGATGCGGGCCTGAAATTAGGCTCCATAAAGGTGCAGATTTCTGCATTGTCAATTTTCTTTCAGAAACAGTTGGCCTCACTTCCTGAGGTCCAGACTTTTGTAAAAGGGGTGTTGCACATTCAACCTCCCTTTGTGCCTCCGGTGGCACCTTGGGACCTTAACGTGGTGTTAACGTTCCTTCAATCACATTGGTACGTAAGGTGGAGTTGAAATTCCTCACTTGGAAAGTGGTCATTTTATACGCTAGGCAGGTGTCTGAGTTGGCGGCCTTGTCTCACAAGAGCCCTTATTTGATTTTCCATGAGGATAGAACAGAATTGAGGACTCCGCAACAATTCCTGCCAAAGGTGGTTTCCGCTTTTCATATCAACCTGTCTATTGTGGTGCCAGTGGCTACTGGCTGTTTGGCCGAGTCTAGGTCTCTGGATGTGGTCAGAGCCTTGAAGATTTATGTCGCCAGGACGGCTCCTATTAGGAAAACAGAGGCTCTGTTGGTCCTATATGCTCCCAATAAGATTGGGTGTCCTGCTTCTAAGCAGACCATTGCCCGCTGGATCTGTCAAACTATTCAGCG
Organism: Pseudophryne corroboree; assembly: GCF_028390025.1. NCBI lineage: Eukaryota > Metazoa > Chordata > Amphibia > Anura > Myobatrachidae > Pseudophryne > Pseudophryne corroboree. The sequence continues at coordinate 142,194 of NW_026967536.1, read as the reverse complement.
GGCTCATTTTACGGCAGGATTGCCATTGCCTAATTCGGTTAAGGTCCACTCCACTAGGAAAGTGGGCTCATCCTGGGCGGCTGCCCGGGGTGTCTCGTCTTTACAGCTTTGCCGAGCTGCTACTTGGTGGGGTCAAACACGTTTGCTAAGTTTTACAAGATTGATACCTTGGCCGATGAGGACCTAAAGTTTGGTAATTCGGTGCTGCAGAGTCATCCGCACTCTCCCGCCCGCTATAGATCTTTGGTATAACCCATTGTTTCATTTGGTGTTCCCTGCATCCTCTAGGACGAAATAGAAAATAGGATTTTAATACCTACCGGTAAATCCTTTTCTATGAGTCCGTAGAGGATGCTGGGCGCCCGTCCCAGTGCGTATTGTATCTGCAGTTTCGTTTTGGTTGCACACAGGTTGTGTTGGAGTTCTTCAGCTAGTCGCTGAACTTTTTTGGTTCATGTCTGTTGACGTGTTCAGTTGAATGCCATGTTATACAGCATGTTTATGGCATGAGCTGGTATTATGCTCACCTTGTTGTTGTAAATTCCTTTCCTCGAAATGTCCGTCTCTCTGGGCACAGTTCCAAACTGAGTCTGGACAGGGATATAGAGGAAGGAGCCAGGTCACACCCCTTTGAAAGTTTTAAAGTGCCCATGTCTCCTGCGGATCCCATCTATACCTCTTAGTTCTTTTGGTGTCCCCAGCATCCTCTATGGACTCATAGAAAAGGATTTACCGGTAGGTATTAAAATCCTATTTATTTATTTTTAGGTAGAACGTCTATCTGATATTAAAACAGAAGATACAGAGGGAGAAGAAGAGACGTATGTGACTGATATAAAGGCAGAAGATATAGAGGGAGAAGAAGAGACGGATGTGACTGATATAAAGGCAGAAGATATAGAGGGAGAAGAGACGTATGTGACTGATATAAAGGCAGAAGATATAGAGGGAGAAGAAGAGACGTATGTGACTGATATAAAGGCAGAAGATATAGAGGGAGAAGAAGAGACGTATGTGACTGATATGAAGGCAGAAGATACAGAGGGAGAAGAAGAGACGTATGTAACTGATATAAAGGCAGAAGATGTAGAGGGAGAAGAAGAGACGTATGTGACTGATATAAAGGTAGAAGATATAGAGGGAGAAGAAGCGAAGTATGTGACTGATATGAAGGCAGAAGATATAGAGGGAGAAGAAGAGACGTATGTGAGGGGTGATCAGCAGTGTAAGGAGGAGGAGATCCCTACAGATATCGGCACAGGTGAGTAATAAACAATTATTACAGAAAAGAGTCATATATTCTCCTTGCTCAGTCACTACAGCAATCTCTTATCCTACACCCTCCTCTGTCAGTACAAACTAATGAGGAAAATGTATTTCCCAGTGGGAAGTCAGGAGCCATCAGGCCCTATTATACTCCTGCTCTCCCCCTCACATCATATCACTGTGTGTGTTACCAGCCCAGAGATCTGAGTTTCCTCCCCACTCTCTGGTGTATCTCATACATCAGGATCCATCAGCCCCTATTATACTCCTGCTCTCCTCCCTCACATCATGTCACTGTCTGTTACCAGCCCAGAGATCTGACCAGTCTCCTCCCCACACTCCCTGGTGTATCTCATACATCAGGATCCATCAGCCTCTATTATACTCCTGCTCTCCCCCTTACATCATGTCACTGTCTGTTACCAGCCCAGAGATCTGACCAGTCTCCTCCCCACACTCTCTGGTGTATCTCATACATCAGGAGCCATCAGCCCCTATTATACTCCTGCTCTCCCCCTCACATCATATCACTGTGTGTGTTACCAGCCCAGAGATCTGAGTTTCCTCCCCACTCTCTGGTGTATCTCATACATCAGGAGCCATCAGCCCCTATTATACTCCTGCTCTCCCCCTCACATCATGTCACTGTGTGTTACCAGCCCAGAGATCTGACCAGTCTCCTCCCCACACTCTCTGGTGTATCTCATACATCAGGAGCCATCAGCCCCTATTATACTCCTGCTCTCCCCCTCACATCATGTCACTGTGTGTTACCAGCCCAGAGATCTGACCAGTCTCCTCCCCACACTCTCTGGTGTATATCATACATCAGGAGCCATCAGCCCCTATTATACTCCTGCTCTCCCCCTCACATCATGTCACTGTGTGTTACCAGCCCAGAGATCTGACCAGTCTCCTCCCCACACTCTCTGGTGTATATCATACATCAGGAGCCATCAGCCCCTATTATACTCCTGCTCTCCCCCTCACATCATGTCACTGTGTGTCTCCAGCAGCCATACTGTGTGTTAGCAGTACCTCTGCCTATGGTATTACATGCCTGAGAGTGTCACTATTGGCACACGCCGGTCTGTATTTAAACCACTTTTCTCTTACGTTCTAGAGGATGCTGGGGTCCATATTAGTACCATGGGGCATAGACTGGCCCACCAGAAGCCACCGGCACCCCAAGAGTCCAACAGTGTGGGCTGGCTCCTCCCTCCACGCCCCCCCACCAGACCCAGTTTAGAAAATGTGCCCGGAGGAGCCGGTCACAGCTAGGGGAGCTCTACTGAGCTTCTTTAGTAAAAGTTTTTTTAGATTTTGTTTTTTTACAGCGAGGCTGCTGGCAACAGCCTCCCTGCATCGAGAGACTGAGGGGAGGAGCAGTGTCCGCCCTGCGGGGTCTGAGCCACTGTCTCCGCTGACTGGACACTGAGCTCCACAGGGGATAGATCGCTCCCAGCCGCAGGGGACCGCTCGCCCCAGCAGCATGCCGCCAACCCCTTACAGAGCTGAAAAGTCATCGGCCCCTGGAGCCGCCCGTGGAGCCGATGTGAAGATGGCGGCAACAGGGTAGGGAGCGCAGTAATAACTGCACTCCGGGGCTCAGCAGCACTTGGTGCGGCGTTGTGTGGGACGCCCTGAGCCGACGCCTACACCCTATACTGGCCACACAGCCTGTCGGTGTCCCTGGATCTCAGCCAGCACCAAAAATCCTTTGGCCAGTATAATCTTCAGGTGCGGGAAGACAGCGCCATTACGGGGGCGGAGCTTCTCAGAGCGGACCCAGCAGCGTTCAGCGCCATTTTCCTGTCTGCATCCACGCTGCCTGTGAAGAGCAGTCCCTCCAGAGCAACTCCAGCTATCTGTACGGTAGAAGGGGGGGGGGGCTGTATATAGGCAGTGTGAGGATACTGCGTTCAAAATCACTAAGTCACGGTGGTAGATGAAAAACCAACAGTGGTTTATTGAACAGAATGGGTTATAAACAGCTCAGCACACTTCTGTGATCCAATTCTACACGACAATTCCCTCCTGGAACTCCTGACAGAACATTACTTCTTAGTCAGTCTCCTGCCACTCTCTCACCTTCTGTCCAGATCTCTCCCAACCGCCCATGTTTGCTATTATCAAACCTTTGTCTTTCCTACAATAAGGTGACACCCCCAGAACAGTTTCAGAGCAAACCTACTTTCACATGTCCAGGCATGTCCCCTAGGCCACAATAGATGTTAACTAAAGTAACCTTACTTAATCTGATTGTGTGGCCTGGAATCCATTGTGAGGGGGGGTTGAATGGCCTGACATCTGAGACTGGCTGTATCTACACAACAGCAAACACACAGGTTATCTGCGCAGTCACATTGGGGGGAACATTATTTTACAAACTATAACACAATAACCAATACATTCATATATATATACATCGAAAACATAACTGTACCCTTGTAACAATAACATCATACAATATAATACAATATTGCCTAGTACATAGCCAAAATACAAATCAACAATCAGTGTAGTCCATGGGTCAGACCAGGGCTAGGGAAGTAGCTGCGTGTCTGTTACCACTGTGCGACACAACGCGCTGGCTGTGTTGTCACAGGCAGGGTCACCTATTAATGGACACAGTCAGCGCTGGTTTGGGGTCTCCCTATACCTGTAATAGCGCTGTGTGTGGGTTGGCTCCAATCTCTGCGTCTCTCTGCCATTCTTGGGGGGGGGAGACTGTCTTCCCTTTACCCTGTGTGTATGTGGGGTGTACAAGCAAACATGTCTAGAGACTCTGTCTCCTATGCTGCAGAGGATATCTCTTCTCAGGAAGATCCCATCCCATGTAATCAGGATTGCACTGTTGTAGCGCAGATCCCGGCTAGGGAACCGGAGTGGTCAGACTCTCTTAGGGGGGTTATTTCTCAGATTTCTGAAAGGGTTGCTAGGACTGAAACTGCCACTCAGGTATTGCAGTCCTCTATGGCTGTATGGCCCGGTCCTGCTCCCTCGGGGTCCCCTGCGGTACATTCTCACAAACGTGATCTTGCCCACATTACGCAGGGTGACACGGATACAGATTCTGACATGGCGGACGGTGATGGGTCGAGGGGGACGGCATCACTTGCCAAGGGGGTGCAGTAGATGATTGAGGCCATGCGGGATGTGTTGAGTTGAGGAGGCCTTTTTCACGGACAGTAAGCTAACCTTCCCGGCATCTAAGGAATTAAATGCTATATTTGAAAAATCCTGGGAAAACCCGGAGAAAATATTCCAGATTCCTAAAAGGGTTCTGGTTGCTTGTCCCTTTCCTGAGGAAGATAGAAAAAAATGGGAGACCCCGCCTATAGTTGACGCGTCTGTCTCCATGCTGTCAAAGCAGGTGGTCTTACCTGTCCCGGGATCCACCGCGTTGAAAGACCAAGCAGATCGCAAGGTTGATGCTACGCTCAAATCCATTTACACGGCGACGGGGGTGATCCTGCGGACTACTATTGCCTGTGCATGGATTTGAAAAGCAATAGCAAAGTGGTCAATCACTCTGCAGGAGGACTGGACTACGATGGATAGAGGTGACGTTGATTTGTTTTTACGTAACATACAGGATTCTGCAGGGTCCCTAGTAGAATCCAAGACGGATCTGGGTCCCATGGCTGCGGGGATCTCCGCCATGTCCGTCTCGGCTCACAGGGGTCTCTGGCTGCGCCAGTGGTCTGCGGACGCGGAATCCAGGAAAAGTGTGGAGAACCTACCCTACACAAGTCAGGCTCTTTTTGGGGAGGCGCTGGATGCGTAGATTGCCACGGCTACCGCGGGTAAGTCTCATTTTCTTCCATCCGCTGCACCGGCTACGAAGAAACCTCACGTCACAGTCCTTTCAACACGCTAGTACTAGAAAGAACAAACCCTCTCACACCTTCTTTAGAGGTGGTCGAGCCAAATCCAAGAAACCTGCACCTGCAGGTTCCCAGGACCAGAAGCCTGCTTCTGGTGCCTCAAAATCTTCAGCATGATGGTGGACCGCCCAGCCTGGAAGTCGGTCAGGAGGGAGCGAGACTCCGACATTTCAGCCACATCTGGATGTCATCCGGCCTAGATCCCTGGGTTCTGGATATTGTGTACCGGGGGTACAGGCTGGAGTTTCAAACTCTTCCACCTCACCGATTCTTCAAGTCAGGCTTGCCGGCTGACAGGGAAATCCTTCTGGAAGCCATAAAAAAATTGGTAATGTCAGAAGTCATTGTTCCAGTTCAGCCTCATCAGCTGAACAAGGGTTACTATTCAAACCTTTTTGTGGTACCGAAACCGGATAGTTCGGTCAGGCCAATTTTGAACTTGAAATTGTTAAACCCTTCTCTAAGGGAGTTCAAGTTCAAAATGGAGCCTCTGAGAGCGGTGATCTCAGGTCTGGCGGAGGGGGAGTTCCTGGTGTCCCTGGACATCAAGGATGCATACCTCCACATTCCGATTTGGTCGCCGCATCAGGCTTATCTCAGGTTTGCACTGTTAGACGATCACTATCAGTTTCATGCACTGCCATTCGGTCTCTCCACAGCACCGTGGGTCTTCACCAAGGTGATGGCAGAGATGATGGTTCTCCTCCGCAAGCAGGGGGTGAACATAATTCTATATCTGGACAACCTGCTGATAAAGGCATCATCCAGGGAGAAGTTGTTAAGGTCCATTGATCTCACGACGCATCTGCTCTGTTAGCACGGTTGGATCCTGAACCTTCCCAAGTCTCATCTGGAGCCGACAAGGAGGCTGTCTTTCTTGGGGATGATCCTCGACATGGAGGTGCAGAGGGTGTTTCTCCCGGTGGAGAAAACGTTGGTACAGTCAATGGTCCGGGATGTCTTGAAGCCTACCCAGGTATTGGTTCATCAGTGTGTCTGCCTTCTGGGGAAGATGGTTCCCTTATACGAGGCTCAGCAGTACGGAAGGTTTCATGCTTGGTCCTTTCAACTGGATGTCCCGGACCAGTGGTCGGGATCTCACCTACACATGCACCAGAGGATACGTCTGTCGCCGAAAGCAAGGATTTCACTCTCTGGTGGCTGCAACTGCCTCACCTTCCGGAGGACCGAAGGTTCGGGGTTCAGGACTGGATCCATCCAACCATGGATGCAAGTCTCATAGGTTTGGGAGCAGTCGCTCAAGGGGAGACCTTCCAAGGAAGGTGGTCAAGTCATGAATCCTTTCCAATAAACATCCTGGAGCTAAGAGCCGTGTACAACGGCCTTCTGCAAGCAGCACTCCTTCTACAGGATCGGGCTGTTCAGGTGCAGTCGGACAACGTGACCACCATGGCCTACATAAACCGACAAGGCGGAACGAAGAGCAGGGCTGCAATGTCAGAGGTGAAAAGAATCCTCCTCTGGGCAGAAAGACACGCGGTGGCAATGTCAGCAATCTTCATTCAGGGATTGGACAACTGGGAAGCAGACTTCCTCTGCAGACACCATCTCCATCCAGGACAATGGGACTTCCACCCGGAGGTGTTCGAGGAGGCATCCGGTTGGTGGGGGGTTCCCCACATAGACATGATGGCCTCCTGCCTCAACAAGAAGCTGCAGAAGTACTGTTCCAGGTCGAGAGACCCACAAGCAGTGGCGGTGGATGCACCAGTAACACCGTGGGTATTCCCGTCAGTGTATGTGTTCCCTCTACTTCCTCTCATTCCAAGAGTTCTACAGCTTGTAAGAAGAACAAAGGTTCTGGCAATCCTCATTGCTCCAGACTGGCCAAGAAGGGCTTGGTATGTGGATCTGCTGGATCTACTGCTGGAAGATCCAGTGTCTCTGCCTCTTCGGGAGTATCTTCTAATACAGGGGCCGTTCGCTTATCAGGACTTACCACGGCTACGTTTGACGGCATGGTGGTTGAGCGCCAGATCTTAGCTCGAAAGGGTATTCCGATTGCAGTTATTCCTACCCTGATACAGGCTAGGAAGGGGTAACGTTTAAACATTACCATCGCATTTGGATAAAATGTGTATCTTAGTGTGAATCCATGAAGTTTCCTGCGGTGGAGTTTCAACTTGGACGGTTTCTCCTATTCCTACAAACAGGAGTGGATATGGGCCTGAGATTGGGATCCCTCAAGGTACAGATTTCGGCTTTATCCATTTTCTTCCAGAAACAATTGGCTGCCCTCTCTGAGGTTCAGACCTTTTTGAAGGGGTTCTGCACATCCAGCCTCCCTGTGTGGCGCCGACGGCACCCTGGGATTTGGACATGGTATTGCATTTCCTACAATCAGATTGGTTTGAGCCTCTACAGGAGGTTGAGGTCAAGTTTCTCACGTGGAAAGCTGTCACTTTGCTGGCATTAGCTTCTGTGCAACGTGTGTCTGAATTGGGGGCTTTGTCCTGTAAAAGTACGTAGGGCGGAACTCAGGACACGTCAACAGTTCCTTCCTAAGGTTGTGTCGGCTTTTCATATCAACCAACCTATTGTGGTGCCAGTGGCTACTGACTCCTCAATTGCTTCAAAGGCCTTGGATGTTGTGAGGGCTTTGAAGATCTATGTGAAGAGGTCTGCTCGTCACAGAAAGTCGGACTCTCTATTTGTCCTGTATGATCCCAAGAAAATTGGGTGTCCTGCTACTAAGCAGAATATTTCTCGCTGGATCAGGTTCGCCATCCAGCATGCATGTTCTACGGCAGGATTGCCGTGTCCAAAATCTGTTAAGGCCCACTCCACTCGTAAAGTGGGTTCTTCCTGGCCGGCTCTCCGAGGTGTCTCAGCTTTACCGAGCGGCTACTTGGTCTGGGTCGAACACGTTTGCTAAGTTTTACAAGTTAGATACTTTGGCCTCTAATGACCTCAAGTTTGGTCAAGCACAGTTCTGCAGGAGCCTGTGCGCTATCCCGCCCATTCTGGGTGCTTTGGTACATCCCCATGGTACTAATATGGACCCCAGCATCCTCTAGGACGTAAGAGAAAATAGGATTTTAATTACCTACAGGTAAATCCTTTTCTCGTAGTCCGTAGAGGATGCTGGCCGCTCGCCCAGTGCTTCTTTATCCTGCAGTGGTTTTTTGGTTCAGTACTGCCTGTTCCTAGGTAAGTTCTGCATTCTTTACTGTTTCAGTACTGTTTCAGCTGTTGCTGAGTTTTCCGGCATGTTAGCCGGATTTGCCTGTTGTGTGAGCTGGTATGAATCTCACCACTATCTGTGTATTTCCTTCTCTCGAAGTATGTAGTCTCCTCGGGCACAGTTTCTAGACTGAGTCTCGTAGGAGGGGCATAGAGGGTGGAGTCAGACCACACTATTAAACTCTTAAAGTGCCAATGGCTCCTGGTGGACCCATCTATACCCCATGGTACTAATATGGACCCCAACATCCTCTACAGACTATGAGAAAAGTATTTACCGGTAGGTAACCAAAATCCTATTATTTCTCTAAGAAATCGGGGATGTCTGGTGTTAGGGGGACATATATATTATGAATCTTCCCAACTAGAATCAAAGATCTGCCGTTGCAATCCACCCACTTGCTTTCCAGGTGATAGGGGCAGGATCTATGGGAAAGGATGGCTACACCACAGGAGATAGAGCATGTTGGGTAGTTATTGGTAAACTGAGGGGGAGAGTGCAATGGAACATGTGATTCCTGAGTGGCTACCACCGCCACCTTCTGGTCAGTGAAATATTTTATTGCAAGACGTCTCTTACGGGGAGAATTAAGACCTTTTACATTAAGACTTAAAAACTTCACCGTGATAGAGAGAGATCAGATCATGGTATGAAACATCTAGGATCATCTGTGTAAATTCCAATAGAGTCTGTAGGACGTGTGCATAGTTCAAATGATCAAATAACAGAAAAAATAAAATAGGGAACAAAAATGGGAGACAAACAAAAATAGCGTCCATAAATAAGCTAGAGGTTCCGTCACTAGGGTACCGTGACAGAAAGGTAGAAAAAGGTGGTGGTCGGGCCTAAAAGGGAAACCCACCGACTACCCCAAGTAGCCATACGAGAGGGCAAAATATAGTCATCATAGTAACAATTGTAGAAAGAAATATCAAATATAGCATAACATACTGTACTACTATTCTTAATGTCAATGTAACCAAAGGAGGTAAAGGCCAAGAACATGTCCTGTTATCCAGTTTATGTACTACCAATACTGTTATAAGAGCAACAAGATGTTAAAGACGAATCAGTCTTGCTTTGCCTGAACACCTAAGCATTCTAGAAAGGTATTATGAAACGTAACAGTGGAAAGAATTTCAGACCGTAGAGCAATTAAATAGCATAGGAAAATAAAGAGTAAAAAATATATGTTTTAAACTAATAACAAGAGCAAATAAATCTGGCCCAAACATAGATCCATGCCCAGTAACTTAGTCCCAGTTGGCACATGTTACAGTAGGAAACAAACTCTGAGTGTCTGCAAAAGTCTTACTACTTTATCATATTACTTTGAGACGGAAGACAACTCCTCCGGGATTGGTTTAGGTTAAGTGTCATGAAGGACTGTCAACAGGAATGTCCCACTTTTTCAGAATAGCAGGAGAAATATCTGCAGATTATCCAGGCACTCAGCTGTGGATGAGGAAGACAAAGCGGCTCGTAGAATGCGTTCTTTAATATGAAAAAAGTGGACTCTGAGCAGAGTGTCCCTTGGTGCTTGGATAGGGGCCTGTTTGGACTTTGGGAGTCTATGTATCCTATCAATAAGAAGGTCCGCGGCAGAAGCCTTCAGTGAAAGTTTCTGAAAAGAGGACCATGGCATAATCATAGAGCTCAGCATTTGTAACAGAATCCGGAACGCCCATTATTCTGATATTATTTCTCCGAGACTTGTCTTCTAAATCAATGACTTTATCACGAATAGAGACCGGGTCTTCCTGAAGGGTGTCATGTGCTGAAATCAGATCTTTGTGAGACGCAACAATCTCTTTCATCTTAGTCTGTACGAGTGCCAATCTCACTGATATCAGACCTCAAAGCTTGAATATTAGAGTTAAGTTCTGAGGTTAGTTCAGTCCTTAAATGTAGGTAACATAGAATGTATAGAGTGTAGAATAACAGGATCCTCTAGAGTGTCTTAAGACGTCTCCAGCCATTACAGCTGGGCTGTGCATCTGACAAGAAGAAGCAGATGATGTTGTAGCAGTCTCAGATGGACCACCTGAATTCGAGGTACCAAAGACATGGACAGGCAGGGCCGATTTGGTACCTTTTAACCTTTTTTGGAGGAATGGTAAGCTGACTACAGAGAGACTGACCTCTCTGAGATAGGAAAATACAAACAATCTGTAAATAAAAGGAGCAGTAGTACGCTGTCAGGAGGTTACATCAAGATGACTCAGTTCAAAATGACATTCTTAGTTGGGATGACGGGGGTATCCAAGCCAAAATTTCAAGTAAACCTGATGTAATGCAACTCAAATAACACAGTAATGAGCGAGAAATTTCACTAGAGGTCAGCGTGATCACAGACGTGAAGTACTCAGCACAGAGAGACACAAATGGCTACATATATTCAGTGATAAATCCACAAAATAATATACTGTGAGGTTGTAATCAGAGTGTAATGAGCTGTACTCAGACGATACTTGATACTGGGCTCTGCATGTAGACTGAGAGGAAGTAGATGATAGTGGTACCATATAAATAGAAGGTAGTTTCACCTCCAGGCAAATACTTCAATTTAGTGTAGTGACCCCGGTCCAGCCGTCAGGACATTTATTTAGCAGCTTATATAAATTTTACACCTTATTGAAAGCAGAAGGCAAAGCATGTGATGGTCGGGCGCCATGATCCAAAATGGCAGCCACCTCACCTCCCAATATCGCCGCCGGGCTCCAGTGACTGTGGGCAGCCCGTTCTGTCCCCAGAAGTAGTGGGAGCTGTGCACCTGTGTGATCGGGAGAGCAAGTCCTCCCGCCTGAGCCAAAAGCTCCTCCAAGTTAGGGGTCCGGAGCGTGCAGGAAAGACTAGGCACACTTAGCCCCAGACTACAGCCCATGACTTCAGCAGCCTCGCTAGGCTGCGGCAGTGAACAGTGCCCGGAGTGAGCGGAGCGAGTGGCTTTTGCACAGTAGGAGTAGGGGACTTAATAAATTGGGACTTGGTCCCAGTGGTGGCTGAGAGCTATCAGGTAGGGTAGATAAGAAGCCACTTAGGGGTGACAGGTGTGGTACATCCCTGCAAAGGCAGATCCAATCTCTTTCTCATCAGACTCTGCTGTCTTCCCTGCACTCTCACTCAGATGTTCATTGCTGTCAGTAGCACACGTATGAGAAGCAGAAGTATGGCGGCAGCTGTATAGATTCTGATATGTAATTCTCTATATCATACTTACCGTACACACATCATCCTTATTACAAGTGAGAGAATAGAGGTAAGACACTGATGATGGGGGGTGTAAAAGTGGATTATAACCTAGCAGATGATGATTGCAGTGTATTATATGGTGTATTGCATGTAAAGTACCTTGTTCCACACTTACTCTGCTGTAGCAATATACCTTATGTAAGGGTGAGTAACACATGTACAGGCTTACCAGCGTATGAGCACACCCATAAAGGAATGCTACCTTACCAATGCTTCCAGGAGTAACGTTAGGAGACTTTTCTCTGATCCATCAGCTCATATGACTGATGTTATTGTTCATCTAGAATCTCCAATTCATACGATATGTTCCCCATCCATTGTTCTACATTGGTGCTGACATAGGACATGGTGTGTGACTACATCTCCATTTATACTTCATGGTTAGTTACCAGTACAAGAGAGAGAGATATCTAAGTCTTATTATAATATTACATTTGTTATTGTGAGTGTTCTCAGAAGGGTGGACAAAATGATAGTCTGAGACACAATATTATAAAGCCTACATTAACAGTTATGTTTTATTATGTACACACATTTACAATTAAGTGTCCCAGAGAGTCGTCTTCTATTGTTTACAAGATTAATATTGTTACAGGAAAATTAATATTTCCATAATGTATTTTATTTCCAGCAGATGGACACGCAAGCAGGAATATCTCAGAAGGACATCTAATGTTATCCCCGGATTGTGACATAAAAGATAATGACAGCAGACAGGATTCTCCAGGAGATAACCCCATTACCCCAATTATACATCCAGCTCTATCAGCTGATCCCTCTGATCCTGGGAAATGTTCTCCTGATCACTCTGATATTGGTGCATCTGTTACAGCTCTGAGAGTAGATACAGTGTTTCCCTGTTCTATAGATGCCAAATGTTTTACACAGAACACAAAGCTTATCACCCATCAGGCAGCTAAGGCAGGTGAGAAGCCTTTTCCATGTTCTGAATGTGGGAAATGTTTTACATACAAATCATATCTTGTTAGACATCAGAAAAGTCACACAGGTAAGAATACATTTCCATGTTCTGAGTGTGGGAAATGTTTTGCACATAAATCATATCTTATTAAACATCAGAGAAGTCACACAGGTGAGAAGCCATTTTCTTGCTCTGAGTGCGGGAAATGTGTTACACGAAAATCACAACTTGTTGCACATCTTAAAAGACACACAGGTGAGAGGCCATTTCCATGTTCTGAGTGTGGGAAATCTTTTATACAGAAATCACATCTTGTTAAACATCAGCGAAGTCACACAGGTGAGAATACATTTCCATGTTCTGAGTGTGGGAAATGTTTTACACCCAAATCGTGTCTTATTATACATCAGAGAAGTCACACAGGTGAAAAGCCATTTTCTTGCTCTGAGTGTGGGAAATGTTTTACACGGAAATCAAATCTTGTTAAACATCAGCAAAGTCACACAGGTGAGAATACATTTCCATGTTCTGAGTGTGGGAAATGTTTTACACATAAATCATATCTTATTGAACATCAGAGAAGTCACACAGGTGAGAGGCCATTCCCATGTTCTGAGTGTGTAAAATGTTTTGGACACAAAGCAGATCTTATTAAACATCAAAGAAGTCACACAGGTGAGAAGCCATTTTCTTGCTCTGAGTGCGGGAAATGTGTTACACGAAAATCACAACTTGTTGCACATCTTAAAAGACACACAGGTGAGAGGCCATTTCCATGTTCTGAGTGTGGGAAATCTTTTATACAGAAATCACATCTTGTTAAACATCAGCGAAGTCACACAGGTGAGAATACATTTCCATGTTCTGAGTGTGGGAAATGTTTTACACCCAAATCGTGTCTTATTATACATCAGAGAAGTCACACAGGTGAGAAGCCATTTTCTTGCTCTGAGTGTGGGAAGTGTTTTACACGGAAATCAAATCTTGTTAAACATCAGCAAAGTCACACAGGTGAGAATACATTTCCATGTTCTGAGTGTGGGAAATGTTTTACACATAAATCATATCTTATTGAACATCAGAGAAGTCACACAGGTGAGAGGCCATTCCCATGTTCTGAGTGTGTAAAATGTTTTGGACACAAAGCAGATCTTATTAAACATCAAAGAAGTCACACAGGTGAGAAGCCATTTTCTTGCTCTGAGTGCGGGAAATGTGTTACACGAAAATCACAACTTGTTGCACATCTTAAAAGACACACAGGTGAGAGGCCATTTCCATGTTCTGAGTGTGGGAAATCTTTTATACAGAAATCACATCTTGTTAAACATCAGCGAAGTCACACAGGTGAGAATACATTTCCATGTTCTGAGTGTGGGAAATGTTTTACACCCAAATCGTGTCTTGTTATACATCAGAGAAGTCACACAGGTGAGAAGCCATTTCCATGTTCTGAGTGTGGGAAATGTTTTACACAGAAATCGCATCTTTTTAGACATCAGAAAAGTCACAGGAGAGAATCCATTTTTTTGCTCTGAGTGCGGGAAATGTTTTACACATAAATCACATCTTGTTAAACATCAGCGAAGTCACACAGGTGAGAATGTATTCCCATGTTCTGAGTGTGGAAAATGTTTTGGACACAAATCAGATCTTATTAAACATTATAGAAGTCACACAGGTGAGAAGCCATTTTCTTGCTCTTAGTGGGAAATGGTGTTTAAGTAAATCACATCTTGTTATACATCAGAGAAGTCACACAGATGAGAAGCCATTTCCATACCCTGAGAAGTAAATCAGCTCTTTTTGCACACAATAGACATCACTCAGGTGAGGAAACATTTAATCTTCTGGAGTATACTTATCATTGCCCTGTGTTCTTCAAGGTTCTTATCCTATCTCCTATGCTATTTGCAATATACATGCAACCGCAGGGTGAAATAATCAGATGTCATGCCCTCATCTACTACTGCTATACAGATGACCTGTCTTTTGCTCCGGGTACTGAGAACCCAGTACCAATCCTAAATGGTTGTCTAGTTGAGCTCCAGGTATAGGTGATGCCAGTTGACTGTGACTCAGTCCTGGTGAAACAAGTACACATGATAGAAGCTCACCGTCAAAGGGCAGGGCTACAACTCAGCTTTGCAAACCAATGCTTGGGGGTTCAGAGTTACATAATGCTGATCCTGTGTGGAATCTTGGTGTCCTGGATTGTGGAGTGACACTTAGACATCAGGTATCAGCCACAATCAGATCCTCATCCGAAGAACATAGCCAGACTCCAGCACTTATTTCCCTCAGAAGATCTACCTACAGTCATACATGTACTTGTATCATCACACATAGACTACTGCAATGTCCTCTACCTGGGTCTCCCAGCAAAATAATTGCACCGTTTGTGGCTTGTACTGAATGTAGCAGCCAGGCTTTTACCTAACCAGCCCGTTCCTGCCACACCACACCCATTCTCTGCTCCCTTCACCGGCTGCCTGTAAGATGGTGACTCTATTACATAATCTTACTGACTCAGCCCACCATGACCAGGGTCCATGGTACCAGAAGCAGCTTCTGCCTCTTTACTGCCCTGCTTTCTAACTTCCACCTGCAGATGAAGGACTGTTAACGGTACTACCAAGAATCCCCAAGCAGTGCTGAGATGTCAGGGGGGAGACAGGGTGGGTGGCAGTAGTGGGGAGGGGAGACAGGGCGTGCGACAGTTCGCAGCCACCAGGAGAATAAAATTCTGGCTTTCTTGACTGGGTGGGTGGCAGTAGTTGGGGGAGACAGGACTGGCAGTAGTGGGGGGAGACGGTGGGTGGCAGTAGTGGGGGAGACAGGACGCTGGCAGTAGGGGGAGGCAGGTGGATGGCAGTAGTGGGAGAGACGGTGAGTGGCAGTAGTGGGGGAGAAAGGTTGGTACTAGTGGGGGCAGAGTCAGGGCAGGTGGCAGTAGTGGGGGAGAAAGGGTGGTGGCAGTAGTGGGGTGAGACATGGCGGATGGATGTAGTAGGGAGGGACAGGGCGGATGGTCGCAGTGCAGTACCAAGGGGTGCTGGAGGCAGTAAAGAGGTGTATGGGTCCAGTACAGAATCCGTTGATAATTAGACTTAATGATTATTTTGCTTCCTTATGTCTATTCCCTTGTATACGTTACTGTTATTTGCTGTGTCAGCCTTTATGTGTGTTCTGTGTAATAATCCTGAAAGTAGTGCTGCTACCGATCTCATATCATTTGTAGTAACTTGGAAAAGATGAGATATGAGGTGCACTCTGGAAGCTTATATGGGGTTAATAAGAGATGAGCGCAGATGTGACATCACGCAGCCCCCCGTAAAATGGTCCTGGCCCCCCGTGTTCACGCCTCAGGGATGTGGCCACAATGTGTGTCTGCGCGGCCGCTGCGCACTTGCATTTTGTCACCACCAGCAAACCGCTGCAGGACGCTATTGCGGCTGGGTCTGAATGACCCCCATAGGGTTTTGGCTCTCCTGATCTGTTTTACTTACCTGCAATACTATAATGTTACTTGAATTGTTTCTGTGCTTTAAAGGATATTTTATCCATGTTGTGCAGACTAAAGTATTTTTTAATTTTAAAATATAGAGAAAAATCTGTGTATTAAAGATATGAAATAAAGTTGTTTAAAAACGAAAGATTTCCGTTGAGTCTTTTTATGTGTCTGTGTATTATCTTATTTCCAGATAATTGTCGCTATGGTGACAGAAACAATTTCCTGTTAATGTGTCACTTGCATTGTTACTTTTGTGTCCAGCGAGTGGGCTCGGAAATGTTATCCTTTTCCTCGCAGCCCCAGTTGCTGGAGAAAATGAAGGAGGAGCTGTTGACGGGTCACGTTCCGCTTGAGTTGACAATTTTCTCACCAGCAGGTCTTTCCACCTCTGCAGACTTGTGTCCGGAAAGAGAGATACAACGTAGGCTATGTTAAACACCAAGAGAATGATTATTATGCTTCCTTATGTCTAATCCCTTGTATGTGTTACTGTTATTTGCTGTGTCAGCCTTTATGTGTGTTCTGTGTAATAATCCTGAAAGTAGTGCTGCTACCGATCTCATATCATTTGTAGTAACTTGGAAAAGATGAGATATGAGGTGCACTCTGGAAGCTTATAGGGGGTAATCAGAGATGAACCCAGATGTGACATCACGCAGCCCCCCGGAAAATGGTCCTGGCCCGCCCGCATTTACCCCTAGGGATGCGACCACAATGTGTGTCTGCGCAGCCGCTGTGCACGTGCATTTTGCCACCACCAGCAAACTGCTGCGCGGCGCTATTGCGGCTTGGTCTGAATGACCCCCATAGGCTTTTGGCTCCTGATATGTATCTGTTTTACTTATCTGCAAAACTGAAACCCTGAATTGTTTCTGCTTTAAAGGATATTTCTCTTATGTCATAGAGGTCCACTAGGAGCCATGGGCACTTTAAAAGTTTCACAATGTGGGCTGGCTCCTCCCTCTGTGCCCCTCCTACCAGACTCAGTGGTCACAGCTAGGGGAGCTCCTAGGAGTTTTCTTAGTTTTATTGTTTTCTAGAGTCTAATTTTTTACAGGAGGCTGTTTGGCACCAGTCTGCCGGCTTCGTGGGACTTAGGGGGGAGAATGGGCGAATTAATACACAGTTACTGGCTCCATTACTCCGCTGATAGGACACTGAGTTCCTGAGGGATATGTCCGCAAGCCCCACCATGGCGACCGCACACTCCAGCAGCACGCCGCCACCCCTACAGAGCCAGAAGACTGAAGAGTAGTGGGTATGGCGGCACAATGGTGGGAGCGCAGCTCTGGTTTCAGGCTGCACTCCAGGAAGGCTCAGCAACATATTAACTGTATGTCAGCGCTATGAGGGGCGTTCTGAGCCAGCAAGACTACCCTACGTTGGTCTGACTGGGGCTGTGTCCCGCTGTCAGACATAATACCACAAGGCCAGTATAAACAAAAGTGTGGGAAGCCGCGCGCCATTAGATGGGGGGCGGGGCTTCCACTCAGGGCAGACCCAGCAGCTCACCAGCGCCATTTTCTCCCTGCAGATCTCACTACAGGATGCTGACAGAGAAGCGCTGCCCCTCCAGACAACTCCAGCATACCTCTGCAGTACCCGGGAGTAATAGAGGGGGGAGTGTAATTAAATGGTACTGGCTGCCCTATTAAGGTTAATTAGTCAGTGCCAGGCTTTTATACTATTAGCCAGATAGGGTGCTGTGTGGCTGGTTCCTCATACTCTGTGACTCTCTGAAGGTACTCTGGGGGAAACTGACATTTTCCTGTGTGTGTGTGCGCATATATCCCACATTACCATGTCAAGGGACTGTGAGGGTCATTCTGAGTTGATCGTAGCTGTGCTAAATTTAGCACAGCTACGATAAATCACACTGACATGCGGGGGGACGCCCAGCACAGGGCTAGTCCGCCCCGCATGTCATTGCCGGCCCCCCACAGAAGTGCTAAGGCATCGCTCCCGGCCAGCACAGCTTTAGCCGAGAGCTTGTCATCGCTCTGCAGCTGCGGCCCACCACCCGTTTGGTACAGCCACGCCTGCATTGGCCGGACCGCTCCCACAAAACGGCGACCAAATGCCTCGATTCCGCCCCCTCCCGCCCAGCGACTGCCTCTGCCTGTCAATCAGGCAGAGGCAATCGCATCCCTGATACGGCCTTCGGCTGGCTGGTGCATGCGCAGTAGGGACCCAATTGCTCGACTGTAACAAAAAGCAGCGAGCGAACGGGTCACAATGACCCCCTGTGTGTCTAGTACTGCAGAGTGTTATCTTCTCCAGGGGAGTCCCTGCTGTGTACTCAAAACAGTACACCTCAGGCTTCTGGGTCTGAACCCGTTTGGGTGGACTCCATAAAGGGTATGATATCAAATATCTGTACCAGATTATCCCATACTGAGAGACGCAGTTTTTGAGAATCTGTGGAGGATCTGATGAATAAGGATTCAGCCCCCACAACTGCGCCTCTCACCCCACCCACATGTCCACAAAAGCCTACACTGGCCCAGATAATGCATGCTGACACTGATACCGACGCCTCATATACAGGGGATGGTGAGGTGGATCTGGGGGGAGATGCAGCTCCTGCCCGAGGGGTACAAGCTATGATTGCGGCCATTAGGGATATTTTGCAGATAACTGAGAAGGTTCCTGTTCAGGAAGAGGAATATTATTTTAAAGTAAATAAGAAATCCTCGGTTACCTTCCCTGCATCAAAGGAGTTAAACTCCCTATTTGAAGGAACCTGGGAAAACCCAGAGAAAAAATTCCAAATCCCTAAGAGGCTGCTCATTTCTTTCCCTTTCCCTCAGGAGTATAGGAAGAAGTGGGAAAACCCACCTATTGTGGACGCGTCTGTGTCTAGATTGTCAAATAAAGTTGTTTTACCTGTTCCTGGTACAGCCTCCTTATAGGATCCGGCTGACCACAAGATTGAGACTACGCTCAAATCACTATACACTGCTACAGGAGTGGCTCACAGACCCACTATTGCTTGTGCGTGGACTTCTAGGGCCATAGTAAAGTGGCACCTCAGGCACCTTACTAGATGATTTAGAGTCCATAAATGGGAGTGACATTGACATCTTTTTACATCACATACAGGATTCCGCAGGCTTCATGGTGGAGGCCATGAAGGAAATTGGCCTGCTTAATGCAAGGGCCACAACTGTGGCAGTTTCGGCATGCAGGGGACTGTGGCTAAGCCAATGGACTGTTAACACAGAATCCAAGAAAAGTGGAGATCCTGCTCTTCACAGGTGAGGCCCTGTTACGTGGATATCCAAGGCAGCTGCAGGTAAGTCGACATATCTTTCTTTCGCAACTACACAAGCTAGGAAATCATATCCTACACCTACACTGCAGTTCTTTTGGGCTGCAAAGTTTAAAAATCAGTCCCAGGGTTCCTCCACTTCCTTTAGAGGAGGTTGAGGAAAATCCAGAAAACTGGCAGTGACAGGTTCCCAGGAACAGACCTCAGGTTCTGCTTCCTCAAAACCTTGAGCATGACGGTGGACCTCATTGCCTGGAGACCAGGCAGGTGGGAGCAAGGTTAAAAGATTTCAGTCACATCTGGGCGACATCATGCCTAGACCCCTGGGTAAAAGATATTGCCCAGGGATACAGACGGGAGTTTCAATAACTCCCACCTCACAGATTCATCAAATCAGGTTTACCAGCTTCTCAGGAGGACAGTACAATCCTGCAGGAGGCTATTCAAAAATTGGTGCAAACACAAGTCATTGTTCCAGTTCCACCTCAACTACAGAACAGTGGTTATTACTCCAATCTGTGGTACCGAAACTGGGCGGTTCGGTAAGACCGATATTGAACCTAAAATCATTGAACCCTTGAGGGTATTGAAATTCAAGATTCAGTCTCAGAGCAGTAATCTCAGGTCTGGAGGAGGGGGAATTCCTGGTATCCCTTAATATCAAGGATGCGTATCTTCACATTCCGATCTGGCAGCCTCACCAGGCTTATCTAAGGTTTGCACTACAGGACTGTCTCTATCAGTTCCAGGCACTGCCATTTGGCCTCTACTGCACCGAGGGTATTCACCAAGGTCATGGCAGAGATGATGCTCCTCCGCAAGCAGGGAGTGAACATAATTCCATATCTGGACGATTTACTGATAAAAGCATTTTCCAGGGAAAGGTTGTTGCAGAGTACTACTCTCTCAACTCATCTACTTCAGGATCATGGATGGATTCTGAACCTTCCAAAAACACGTTTGGAGCAAACAAGGAGACTTCCCTTCTTAGGGATGATACTCGACATGGAAGTTCAGAGAGTGTTTCTTCCATTGGAAAAAGTGTTGGTGATCCAGTCAATGGTCCAGGATGTCCTGAAGCCAGCCCGGGTATCGGTTCATCAGTGCATTCGCCTTCTGAGGAAGATGGTAGCCTCCTACAAGGCACTGCAGTACGAAAGATTCCATGCAAGATTCTTCCAGCTGGATCTCCTGGACAAGTGGTCCAGATCACATCTTCACATGCACCAGCGGATACGCCTGTCACTGAAAGCCAGAATTTCACTTCTCTGGTGGCTGCAGACTTCTCACCTGATCGTAGGCCACAGATTTGGGATTGAAAATTGGATTCTTCTAACCACATATGCAAACCTTAGAGGTTGGGGAGCAGTCACCCCAGGGGGAAAACTTCCAAGGAAAGTGGTCAAGTCAGGAAGCCATCCTTCCAATAAACATTCTGGAACTAAGGGCAGTATACAATGCCCTTCTACAAGCGGCATATCTTCTAAGAGATCAAGACATTCAGGTTCAGTCGGACAATGTAACGGCGGTGACCTACATAAACCGACAGGGCGGAACGAAGAGCAGAGCTGCACTGTCGGAGGTAACAAGAATTATTCTCTGGGCAGAAAGACATGCATTGGCTCTGTCGTCAATCTTCATTCCAGAAGTGGACTACTGGGAAGCAGACTTCCTCAGCAGACACAATCTCCATCTAGGAGAGTGGTGCCTCCACCTGGAGGTGTTTGCGGAGGTTACAAGCCAGTGGGGAGTACCTCAGATAGACATAATGGCCTCTCGTCTCAACAAGAAGCTCAGGCGGTACCGTTCCAGGTCGAGATACCTGCAAGCAGTGGCCGTGGATGCGCTGGTAACTCTGTGGTTGTTTCAGTTAGTATATGTGTTCCCTCCACTTCTACTCATCCCAAGGATTGTCAGTAGAATCAAAAGAACAAGGCTTCAGGCGATCCTCATTGCTCCGGACTAGCCAAGAAGGGCTTGGTACGCGGATCTTCTGGAATTACTCATAGAGGATCCGAGGCCTCATTTCTTTGTGAGGACCTTCTGCAACAGGGGCTGTTTGTTTATCAAGACTTACCACAGCTACGTTTGATGGCATGGAAGTTGAGCGCCAGATCTTAGCTTGGAAGGAGATTCTAAACAGGGTGATTCCTACTCTGATCCAAGCTAGGAAGGGAGTAACATCTAAGCATGTATCTTGGTGTGAATCCAAAAAGTTTCCTGTGGTAGAGTTTAAACTGGGGCGTTTCCTCTTCTTTCTGCAAGCTAGTGTGGATGTGGGCCTACACCTAGGCTCCATAACGGTCCAGATTTCGGCCTTGTCCATTTTCTTTCAGAAACAATTGGCTGCTCTCCCTGAGGTTCAGACATTCTTGAAAGGGGTTCTTCAAATCCAACCGCCCTATGGCACCTTGGGATCTTAATGTGGTGTTACAGTTCCTGCAATCGGATTGGCTTGAGCCTTTACAGGAGCTAGATGTAAAGTGTCTTACATGGAAGGCTGTCACACTGTTGGCCTTGGCATCAGCAAGTCGTGTGTCAGAATTGGGGGCATTGTCACACCAGAACCCCTACTTGGTTTTTCATGAAGATAGTGTTACGATCCAGATGCTCAGGACAGGGGAGATCTTATGCAGTGAGTCCAGAGCACCAGGACGTGATGTAGGGATAGGGAAATGGAATGGAAATAGCCCCTAGCACCCTACCTCCGTTGTCTTACCCGTGTTGTCAATTCACGCCTGAATGACTGGTTTCTTGGGCCCACGGCAGCCGCGTTTGAAGGGCGGATTAGGTCTGCCCAACTCCGATGCCCCAGGTCTTAAAGGGAGACAAAGTGTGAACTGAGACAGGGTAATAACAAGGGGACCTCTAACGGAAACAACCAAGCTAGGGGCTACTAACTACCTAAAAACTAAACGTATGTGCAGCACGCCGCCAAAGGAAAAAGAACTACAAAGGATACCACTGTCCACTCCCCCACACAGCACCACCGAGTTCCGGGGAGGACAGTGAAAGCGGAAACCTCTGCAAAAGCACCAACTCAAAGAAATGCAAATACTAGAGGGAAGGGAGCAGGATCGACCAGATGCAGCTGACCAAGAACAAACTTCTACAAGGCAGGAACAGCATACAGGAAGCTATCACCGGCATTTGTGTGAGACACTGTGGAGGCATATAACAGGGAACCCTCCAATGGCAGTACAGAGCTTAATTGATAAATGTCGTGCAGCTGCCTTGCTGCACGACCAGGGGAGAACAGGTGAGTAATCTTATGGCAACGTGGAACGCGGTCCACCTGTGGCGTCCCCGTTGCCATGGACCCGGCGGCCCTGCACGCACGGCGCCCTAGTGTTGCCAGGGACCCGGCAGCTATCGTGCGCACGGCGTCCCGGCATTGCTAGGCGCCGTGTGGAAGCAGGGAGAGAGAGAGGCGTGGCGGCCGTGACCGCTGCTCTGTCAGGGCACGGCCGAACACTGCCGCACCTAACAGTACCCCATCCCCCTTGAGGAGGGGTTAAAGAACCCCTAGAGCCGGGTTTCTGAGGAAACTCCTGAAAGAATATCTTCTTAAGTTTAGGAGCATGTAAATCCTTATCCAACACCCAAGACCTTTCTTCAGGGCCATAACCTTTCCAGTGGACCAAAAAATAAAGCCGGCCACGAGAAAGCTTAGAATCTAAAACCTTCTCCACCAAGAACTCTTGTTGCCCCTGAACATCCACCGGAACTCTAACCCAGGAAGTCCTCCGAGGAAATCTCCTGGAAGAAAAATACTGTTTCAAAAGGGAACAGTAAAAAGTATTGCCAATTTTGAGTGATCTCGGCAAACGTAGCCGAAAAACAACTGGGTTGACTTTCTTAATAATAAGGAATGGTCCAATAAATTTGGGTCCCAATCTAGCCGAGGGTTGTCGGAGCTTGATGTTGCGAGTTGACAACCACACCTTATCTCCCACCTTAAAAGTGCAAGGACGTCGGAGCCTATCAGAAAATTTATTTTCTCGGAAGGCAGCTTTCTTAAGGGCAAAGTGCACCTTTCTCCAAATCGTTCTGAGATGGGAGGTTAAGGTCAACGAGGAGACTGGAGAATGAGGGAAAAAAGATTTGGCTCTAGGATGAAAGCCAAAGACCGAAGAGAATGGGGACTCCTTGGTGGAAGAATGACAAGAGTTATTATAGGCAAATTCAGCTAAAGGAAGAAATTCAGACTAATCATTCTGAAGTTTGGCCGAATACAACCGTAAATACTGTTTTAATGACTGATTAACTCGTTTGGTTTGTCCGTTAGATTGTGGATGGTACCCAGATGTTAAAGAGAGTTTCATATTTAATGAGGCACAAAAACGTTTCCAGAAACGGGCGATGAATTGCGGACCCCGATCAGAGACAATATCCCTGGGCAACCCATGGAGCCTGAACACATGGCGGAGAAACAAGACTGCCAACCCTTGAGCAGAGGGTAATCGGGGAAGAGCAATGAAGTGAGCCATCTTACTAAAACGATCTACTACCACCCAAATGACTCGAAATCTGGCTGAAAGAGGAAGGTCCACCACGAAATCCATGGATATATGTGACCATGGCCTGAGAGCAACGGCTAAAGGTATGAGTTGCCCAATCGGCAAAGAACGAGAAACCTTATGCCGTGCATAACCTGACAGGAATGGACAAATTCCCTTACATCTTTAGAAAGACTAGGCCACCACACCGAGCTAAAGACTAACTCCAAGGTCTTAGTCATACCTGGATGACCAGAGACTTTGTTGTCATGAAATTCCGCTAAAACATTGCCTCTCAGAAATTCAGGGATGAAGAGACGATCAGCAGGAGTAAGTTTGGGAGCCTGCCGTTGAAGCTGGACTGAGTAAATAAATCCTGTGTGAGGCCTGCCCGGATGACAGATGATGGAACTATGGGGGTAGTAGCAGGATGGTTATTGTGAACCGGAAGAAAACAACGCGACAGGGCATCAGCTTTCGTATTCTTGGAACCGGGCCTGAAGGTGGTGATAAACCTGAAACGAATTAAAAACAATGCCCAACGTGCCTGCCGAGCATTAAGCCGTTTAGCTGACTCAATATACTGCAGGTTCTTATGGTCAGTAAACACTGTAATGGTATGCCTCCAGCCAATGCCTCCACTCCTCGAAAGCCCATTTAACTGCCAGCAATTCTCGATTACCAACATCATAGTTGGATTCTGCAGGGGAGAATTTCCTGCACATGAAGGCACAAGGGTGTAATTCCTGAGACTCCGGATCTTCCTGAGAAAGAATAGCCCCCACTACAACCTCTGAGGCATCTACCTCGACTATAAAGGGGAGCTCCGGGTTAGGGTGCCTGAGATCAGGAGCTGAGACAAAGGCTTGCTTCAAGGCCAGAAAGGCAGACTCCGCTTCAGGCGACCAATTGGAGGAAGGGTCCGCTCCTTTTTTAGTCAATGCTACTATAGGAGCGACCAAATCAGAAAAGGAATTAATGAAACGCCTATAATAATTAGCAAACCCTAAAAAGCGCTGAATTGCTTTTAAATTCGTGGGTTGCGCCCAATTAAGGATGGCCTGGAGTTTTTTCGATTCCATGAAAAACCCCTGGGGAGAAATAATATACCCCAAGAAGGACACTTCCGTGATGTGAAAATCACATTTCTCTAGTTTAGCGTATAAATGATTCTCCCGTAGTTTTTGAAGGACCAGACGCACATGGGTAATATGTTGTTCCATAGACTCAGAGTAAATCAAAATGTCGTCTAAATAAACGACTACGAACTTCCCAAGAAAGTCATGGAGAACATCGTTGATGAGGTCTTGAAATACCGCAGGAGCATTTGACAACCCAAACGGCATCACCAGGTATTCATAATGACCCGACTGTGTGCTGAAAGCCGTCTTCCACTCATCCCCAGATCTTATTCGGATGAGATTGTAAGCTCCTCTAAGATCGATCTTAGAGAAGATAATGGCAGAGCGTAACTGATCAAAAAGTACTGAAATCAATGGCAAGGGGTGTTTTTACCAGAAATTTTATTCAGAGCCCGAAAATCAGTACTTGGTCTGAGCGACCCATCTTTTTTATCAACAAAAAAGAATCCTGCACTCAAAGGAGATTTCAGGGGCTTAATGAAGCCTTTTTTCAGGCTCTCCTGAATATAATTATCCATAGCCATGGTTTCTGGCCCGGACAGGTCATATAATCTCCCCTTAGGTAAAGTGGCACCTGGAACTAAATCAATAGCGCAGTCATAGAACCGATGAGGAGGCAAAACGTATGCGTTACCCTTGGAGAAAACATCTGCAAAATCCTGATATTCCAAAGGAATAAGTTCTGGGGTAACTGCCGCAACCCGGACTGGATGGGAAATACACTCCTTAACACAAAAAGGACCCCATTGGGAAATCTCCACAGACAGCCAATCTATGGTGGGATTATGAAAGGCAAGCCAGGGGTGACCCAAAACTACAGGAACTGCCGGACAATGTGTAAGGTAAAATTCTATTTTTTCTGAATGTAGGGCCCCCATTGTCAGCAGTACTGGAGGTGTGTGGTGAGTAATAACCCCATTGGAAAGCGGACCACCATCCAAGCCGTGCATGGTGATAGGTTTATCCAAGGGTATCTGTGGAATACCTAAAGCCTTAGCCCAACCTAAATCCATGAAATTTCCTGCAGCTCCACTATCGACGAAGGCCGACACCAACGAACTGAGGCTGCCAAAGGAAATCTTTACAGGAACTAATAGAGAATCATTAGAGGAGATTAACTGCAGACCCAAGTGAACCCCCTCACAATTCACTTGGTCAGAGCGTTTCCCAGCTTGTTCGGGCAGTTACGTGCGATATGTCCCTTACCACCACAATACAGACAAAGACCAGAATTTAACCTTCTGGTTCCTTCCTCTGGGGACAACCGGGAGAGACCCATTTGCATGGGCTCCTCGACGTCCTCAGGAAAAATATATACACATGGACTAGGCCTAAAAGTTGTTCCTCTTTCAGCCCTCCGCTCTCGGAGATGACGATCAATTTTAATAGCGAGCTCCATGAGTTTGTCTAGAGTCTCAGGAGCGGGGTACTGAAGGAGACTGTCTTTAATAACTTCAGATAAACCGAGGCGAAACTGACTGCGCAGGGCCGGGTCATTCCAGCCACAGTCGTTTGACCAACGGCGAAATTCGGTACAATACACCTCTGCTGGATTTTTTCCTTGCTTAAGGTGGCTCTCAGCTGATGCTTCTCTATCTGGGTCCTCATATAACAGACCTAAGGACTTAAAAAAGGCGTCTACTGATAACAAGGCAGCATCATCCGAACTTAGCCCAAACGCCCAGGTCTGTGGATCACCTTGGAGTAAAGACATAACAATCCCGACTCATTGAGACTTAGTACCAGAGGAACGGGGCCTTAAATGAAAATAAAGCTTACAAGCTTCCTTAAAATTAAAGAAATCTTTTCGGTTACCCGAAAAACGGTCAGGCAAATGCATTTCAGGTTCTGTAACCATACTTGGGGAGGCTTGCAAAAGATCTTCCTGCGATCTCACCCAAAGAGTAAGGTCCTGAACCATCTGAGTTAGTTCCTGAATTTGGTTGACCAAAAGCTGACTGGGATTTGGCCCTAAAACTGCCGGATTCATGAGGCCGAATTTCTAGGTCCACCAATACAACGGGAAAAAAAAATTATACCCCCTTTTTTTTTTGTGGGTCGGTGATAATGTTACGATCCTGAGGCTCAGGATGGGGGAGATCTTATGCAGTGAGTCCTTAGCACCAGGACGGGATGCTGGGATTGGGAAATAGGAAGGAAATAGCCCCTAGCACCCTACCTCCGTTGTTTTACCCGTGTTGTCAATTCACGCCTGAATGACTATGGTTTCTTGGGCCCATGGCAGCCGCATTTGAAGGGCGGATTAGGTCTGCACAACTCCGATGCCCCCACCAGGTCTTAAAGAGAGACAAAGCGTGAACTGAGACAGGGTAATCACAAGGGGACCTCTAACTTAAGCAACCAAGCTAGGGGCTAAAAACTACCTAAAAACTAAACGTATGTGCGACACACCGCCAAAGGAAAAGAACTACAAAGGATACCACTGTCCACTCCCCCACATGGCACCGCCGAGTTCCGGGGAGGACAGTGAAAGCGGAAACCTCCGCAAATGCACCAACTCAAAATAACGTAATACTAGCGGCCCAGGCCGCAACACGCGGCAGAAGCCGCTACTCACGAAACCGGGCGAGAACCCCAGATGACAGCAACAGGTTTGCAAGGACTAGAAGGATTCCCAGGACCGGCTTCGGAACTCCAAAATACAAGAGGGCAGGGAGCAAGATCGACCAGATACAGCTGACCAGGAACAGAGGTCTGCAAGGCAGGAACAGCATACAGGAAGCTATCACCGGCGGGGCTGCAGTGTGCTGGCTCCCATAAAAAGGCCCTGCTGGCCAATAGCAGGAAGGCCAGTAAGACCAGCCCACACACCCTAATTACTAGTTGCCGTGCAGCTGCCCTGCTGCACGAGCAACTAATTAATCTATCTTAGCAATGGGGAACGCGGTCCACCTGTGGCGTCCCCGTTGCTATGGACCCGGCGGCCTTGCACGCACGGCGTCCTAACGTTGCCAGGGACCTGGCGGCTATCGCACGCACGGCGTCCCGGCATTGCTAGGTGCCGTGCGTGCAGGGGAAGAGAGAGGCGCGGCGGCCGTGACCACTGCTCTGTCAGGGCATGGCCGAACACCGCTGCACCTAACACAGTGCTTCAAGTGTTATCTTCACAGCCTGCAAGTATTCTTTTCAGTATTATATCTTCATTGTTGCTTCATTCAAGGACAATTCTTCACAGAATTCCAGTTTAACCTTTAAGCTTTAGTACAAGTCTCTACAGTTATTAATTTATGTCTACAATATCCAGTTAACACTCCTTACAGTTTGGGACCAATCATTGCTTCATTTGGACAATTCTTCATTCATTCTCAAGCTTGTTTGAACTCAGTTGTATGAACATTTCTTCAATGCATTTATAATACTGTTCCTATTTATTATTATGCCATTCATTGCAGTACGTCAGTTTACATTCGGTGACTGATTGTCATTTAGTTCATTATTGGAATTATTCTCCTTAAATAAATATATGAAATTGAACTTTCATCGTCCTCCCTGTTCTCACCTTACTCCAGCACCTACACCTTCGGTTGGTCCAGGTCCTCTTCAGAGCCAGCTACACCTACATCCTCCTCATCCTGGTGTACGTCTACAGTGCCATCCTCAATCTCAATATAAGCAACTGGACTGGCGGTGCTCTTCCCAGCACTTGCAGGGGGGCGTGCAAATGGTGGTAGGAGCCTCTTCTTTCCATATAGTCTTGGGAAGGTCAGTCCTAGACATCACAACCGCGGACACACTTGGACTCTCCTTGGGGATTTGTGATATCTCTGAATGCACAGTTGTATTTTCCTGTGCTTTAACAAGCTTAATTTTTTTAATTTTTCAAGAGAGAGAAGGGTTTCCATCTTCATGAGAAGCTGAGCCACCAGTCATGAACTTAGGCCAAGGCCTTAGCCTTTCCTTGTCACTTCGTGTTGTGAATGGCATATTGCCAATTATATGTTTCTCCTCAATTTCTTTTTTTTCTGATTATTTATTTTTGCTTCTTGGATTTTACATGCCCTCTATGACATTGGGCATCGGCCTTAGCAGAAGAAGTTGATGGAATTAAATTGTCAATGTCATGACTGGTGGCAGCAGCAGCTTCAGCACTAGTAATAGGAACTGGAAGTGGTTCCTTATCTGCCACAATTTTTACCTCCAAATTGTTCTCCATTTCACAGGACAGCACCCCTTTATTATTACAGCACACAGAACAGTGCCCCTTTATTTTCACAGCACACCTGTATACTTAGAGCATAGAGGGCCGGTGTAATATTATTTGAACAGCAACACCCCTATATTTTACAGCATACAGCAGTGTGCTTTTAATTTTTAACAACTGCACCTCTGAATTTTTATAACATACTGGGCCAGCAGCACCCCTATATTTTACAGCATACATGAGGACAGTGCCCCTGCCCCATGTATAACACAGTGACAGCCAGGACAGCAACACCCATGTACAGCTGCAGCACATGAAACACCAGTGACAGGACAGCACCCCTAACACAGCACAGGTACACCACAGTGACTGCAGCAGCACCCCTACAGAGCACACACTAACCCCACCCAATGCCACCACCCACAGAGAGAGACAGAGGTCTGTCTCCCTCACTCTCCAAGTCTGGAGTGAAAATGGCAGAGACATGTGGATGTTTATATGGAATCCAAATCCCGCGGGAATCTGACAGTAGGATGATGATGTTTTGCCTCATTCTGGTTTCCAAGTTTGGTTAGAAGTCCCGAGCCAGATTTGGATCCAGGCTCAGAGCATGAAGTTCGGGGGATTCAGTTCTCAAGGAACCCAACCCGCTCATATCTAATAATAATAATGTGCAATGGGCATTACAGGTGTGTAATAATGTGTAATGGGCATTACAGGTGTGTAATAATGTGTAATGGGCATTACAGGTGTGTAATAATGTGTAATGAACATTACGCTGTGTAATAATGTGTAATGGATATTACGGTGTATAATAATGTGTAATGGGCATTACGGTGTATAATAATGTGTAATGGGCATTACGGTGTGTAATAATGTGTAATGGGCATTACGGTGTGTAATAATGTGTAATAGGCATAACAGTGTGTAATAATGTGTAATGGGCTTTACGGTGTGTAATAATGTGTAATGGGCATTACGGTGTGTAATAGTGTGTAATGTGCATTACGCTGTGTAATAATGTGTAATGGGCATTACGGTGTGTAATAATGTGTAATGTGCATTACAGTGTGTAATAATGTGTAATGGGCATAACACTGTGTAATAATGTGTAATGAACATTACGGTGTGTAATAATGTGTAATGAACATTACGGTGTGTAATAGTGTGTAATGTGCATTACGCTGCGTAATAATGTGTAATGTGCATTACAGTGTGTAATAATGTGTAATGGGCATAACACTGTGTAATAATGTGTAATGAACATTACGGTGTGTAATAATGTGTAATGGGCATTACGGTGTGTAATGTGTAATGGGCATTACGGTGTGTATTAATGTGTAATGGGCTTTACGCTGTGTAATAATGTGTAATGGGCATTACAGTGTGTAATAATGTGTAATGGGCATTACAGTGTGTAATAATGTGTAATGGGCTTTACACTGTGTAATAATGTGTAATGGGCTTTACGCTGTGTAATAATGTGTAATGGGCATTACAGTGTGTAATAATGTGTAATGGGCATTACGGTGTGTAATAATGTGTAATGGTCATTACGGTGTGTAATAATGTGTAATGGGCATTACGGTAAGTAATAATGTATAAGGGGCATTACAGTGTGTAATAATGTGTAATGGGCATTACGGTGTGTAATGTGCATTACAGTGTGTAATAATGTGTAATGGGCATAACATTGTGCAATAATGTGTAATGAACATTACGGTGTGTAATAATGTGTAATGGGCATTACGGTGTGTAATGTGTAATGGGCATTACGTTGTGTATTAATGTGTAATGGGCTTTACACTGTGTAATAATGTGTAATGGGCATTACGGTGTGTAATAATGTGTAATGGGCATTACGGTGTGTAATAATGTGTAATGGTCATTACGGTGTGTAATAATGTCTAATGGGCATTATGGTGTGTAATAATGTGTAATGGGCATTACGGTATGTAATAATGTATAAGGGGCATTACAGTGTGTAATAATGTATAATGGGCATTACGGTGTGTAATAATGTGTAATGGGCTTTACGGTGTGTAATAATGTGTAATGGGCATTACGGTGTGTAATAGTGTGTAATGTGCATTACGCTGTGTAATGGGCATTACGGTGTGTAATAATGTGTAATGTGCATTACAGTGTGTAATAATGTGTAATGGGCATAACACTGTGTAATAATGTTTAATGAACATTACGGTGTATAATAATGTGTAATGGGCATTACAGTGTGTAATAATGTGTAATGGGCATTACGGTGTGTAATAATGTGTATTGGGCATTACGGTGTGTATTAATGTGTAATGGGCTTTACGCTGTGTAATAATGTGTAATGGGCATTACAGTGTGTAATAATGTGTAATGGTCATTACGGTGTGTAATGTGTAATAATGTCTAATGGGCATTATGGTGTGAAATAATGTGTAATGGGCATTACGGTATGTAATAATGTATAAGGGGCATTACAGTGCGTAATAATGTATAATGGGCATTTCGGTGGGTAATAATGTGTAATGGGCATTATGGTGTGTAATAATGAGTAATGGGCATTACGGTGTGTAATAATGTATAAAGGGCATTACGGTGTGTAATAATGTCTAATGGGCATTACGGTGTGTAATAAATGTGTAATGGGCTTTGCGGTGTGTAATAATGTATAAAGGGCATTATGGTGTGTAATAGTGTGTAATGGGCATTACAGTGTGTAATAATGTGTAATGGGGATTACAGTGTGTAATAATGTGTAACGGCGCTCGAGATGGGTTTCTATTTTCCGCTGGGAGCTCATAATTCAAGTTGCTGTTTGTGCGTTACTATACAGGTTGTATGACATAGGTGTGTACATTACACTTGTACTTTGTAGATAAATTGTGTGTAATATTTTTCCCACAAATATGTCAGCAGAGGAAAATCGCAAATTCTGGTCTGGATTAATTGAATTGTATCACGAGAACGAGTGCCTGTGGTGTGTAATAAGTGTGGACTATGCCAACAGGACACAGAGGAATCGGGCATATGACCAGCTGATCAGATACAGTAGAGCCAGGAACAGCTATCAGTGTTTTTATAGGATTACAAGAAGTACATGTATTCACAACGTTCAAGAGACGGCACGGATGAGGTCTACAAGCCAACGCTGTGGTATTATGACCTCATGAAAATCACTTTAGAGCAAGAGCCAAGGATAAGGTCACAGTGTAATCTGGATCCGGATTCTCCCACTCTTGTGGAAAAGGAGGCATCGGAGAGTCTGGATCTGGTAAGTAAATACACATTTGTATTGTATTGTACACACACATTTTTACATGGAGTTCATTTTTGTTTTATATTGCAGGATTGTTATGAGCCACGGCTGTGGCTCATTTCCACTTTTGCATTTTGGTTATGTATTTTATGTCATACTTCTGTTTATGTTCCCCGTGGGTGTCATGGGGTGCTCAGAGCTCACCCTTAAGGAGGGGATACTGTTATGAACCACAGGTAGTGGTTCATTCCTATTTTATGTTTATAAAGTTGTCTTGCAGGCCAGGATTTCCCGTTGCTGTTTAAGAATGCTCTTGTCTGCTGCCACTGGTGAGTCTGTGTAATTGCAGCATGTTCCCTTGTGTTCAGCCTCACCTGGCTGCTAATTGCATCTTGTCAGTTTGGAATCATGCAACAGGGCAGCTGCACTAGATAATTAATTAGGCCTCTCTGTTATATGCTGGCTGAGTGCAATTCACAGAGGCTGGTGATATTTCTAGATTTCTTGGTTCCAGTCTCCCAGAGGGCCTGTGTTCTGAGCTTGTTCCTGCCAGTTCCTAGCTCCTGTATAGCAGTGTCTGACTAGCTGCTTCCGGTGTCGATTCCTATGTCAGTTCCCATGTCGATTCCTGTGTCTGATCCCGTGTCCTGTTCAGAAGTCCTGTGGCTTTGTCTGTCCCTGGTCAAGTTTCTGGTGTTCACCGGTCTGTCGTTTGGGATTCTACCAGTCCTCCAGTTCTGAGAGTCTGTGTCGGCAGCATTGGGGGTTCCTGTCCGTTTGCCAGTATTTGTACCGGTTCCGTGAGTAGCGGCTCTGCCACGTCCGTCAGCCTTGGCCGCTGTATTCCGTTATTTCAGCCACTGGTGTTTTGCAGAGGATTCTGCTTATGCTGTCACTGCCGGTACACAAAAGTATTGTGTCGGCGTGTGGTCAGCATTTTCTTTGTTGTCCTTTTCCTTTGGCGGCAAGCCGCACATACTTTGGTTTAGGTTTGTTAGTAGCCCCTGGCCTTGTTTAGTTAGAGGGCCCCTTGTTATCACCCTGTCTCGGTACACTCTTTGTCTCTCATTAAGACCTGAGGGGGCATCGAAGTTGGGCAGATGTAATCCGCCCTTCAAACGCGGCTGCCATGGGCTCAAGCAACCATAGTCTCGCAAGAGTGTGCTGACAGCACGGGCGAGACAACGGAGATAGGGTGCCAGGGGCTATTCCCGTGCCATTCCCACTTCACACCTAGTCTCAGCATCACATTCTGGTGCTCAGGACTCACTACGCAACATCTCCCCTGTTCTGAGCACCAGGAACCTAACAAGGATATTACACCGGAGCTGGAAGTAAAGCCTTCCATGCACGAGGCAACTGAAGTGGATGACCCAACCCCACAGCCATGACCCCACCAAACAGCAGAGGTCATCCGGAAACCCACTTCTGCCCCGCCCAGCTCACAACAGTTTTTTACTCTTGCCGAGGAGGTTCTTAATAGGCCTCGGGACTTGGAGCAATCATTTGGCAATTACATTGTGGTGGAAATGCAAGTGATGAAGGAGGATCAAAAGATCTACAAGCGTCTTGTTCTTGATGCTTCCTCATGCACTCTCTTGTTGAGGTGCGTGAGATAACACTTGGGGTAAGGTTGGTTTATTATCCTCCCTGCGTTATCGCCCCTCGGTGTCTGATGCCTGTAGTCTGGCTTGTTAAACCATTTGTTGTGTAATGATTGACATCTGCCAATGAAATGCAATATCCTGAACCGGTTCTGGAACCTTTACTTATGATGATATGAAATGGAGTATGCATACATATACAGTGTATTAATGCAGAAATCAATATTACATGAATAAATTATATAAAGTACTGTGGTGCAAAATCATTCAGTTCATGTGAAAGTTCCGTGCACTCAGCATCTAATACGGAGATGAATGAGATATCCAATGATCACTATCGGTTGTAGAGACCGGAGACCCGTATCTCTACAGTGGCTACAAGTCTGTGTAATCTTGAGTGCTACCATTGCGGCCGTTCGTCTCAGATGGTGGGACTCGGACATTGTTCAGGATGAAAACAGAGTCTCCGGGCTGACTCTGCTCTGGCTGCCATGCCTGTGTCCTCGGTTGGTCTTGTTTCAGACTTCCCCAGGAGCTTGTGTCCTGCACCTGGCTCATTGTTGCCTGGGGAGTGAATGAGCTGGCTTGGGCTCTGCAAAACCTTTTGCTGGGCCCCACCCCCCCCACCAATGCAGAGTTTCACCTTTTGTTCTCCTTTGTGCACCATCCACCCGTCCTTTCCACTTGCGATGTTCCTTACTGTGCTGGTTCTGTTTTTATACACCAGGCACCGGGGCTTCTTAGGGGTATCAGTGTCCTTAATATCCATTCTTCTGGGTGACTTTGTGTCTGTATCTCCAACGGGTTTCAGCTTGCTGGCCTTCCTCTGTGTGATTCACTGTTCTCTGGCATAAGTGAGGTTAAGTAGCCATCTTGTGGGTGGGAGCATTTATTGTTGGTACAGCAATTCATACTTAAGATTGTAATTGGTTTTTCTAGATGTCAGTCAATAGTTCTTCTGTGGATTGGTTATTCATACTTGGATTGTGATTGGTTATTCTAGATGTCAATCAATGGTTCTTCTGTGGATTGGGTAGTCATACTTGGATTGTGATTGGTTTTTCTAGATGTCAAGCAATGGTTTTTCTGTGGATTGGTTATTCATACTTGGATTGTGATTGGTTATTCTAGATGTCAATCAATGGTTCAACCATGGATTGGTTGTTCAGTTACTGTTTAGTGTTGCAGATTTCTTGATAAAAGTAAATTACTTAAACTGTTTGCTACTAGATGTCACATGTTACACAAATTCTCGTTGTTCTTGCAGTCTGGGTTGAACCTTGCATGTGACTATGTAACAGAAGACTATATTATGTGCCTCCAATAAGTGTGAATGGAATAAAATAGTCTCATCTTGTGCCTGTATTCTGTATAAATGTATTATTCCTATCAGAAAGGTGTTACCTGGGTGTTATATATATATAGTTACTTGGATACTAGTGGGCTTAGAGAGAGTGTTTGATCCCAGGATGTAAATATATTATCTTTATATATAAATTATGGATCGTACTTCATTGTCCTGGTTGAGGCCTTTGGGTGTTCGGGTCCCCATGTGGATTATCATACGCAGTTCCTCCCTGTTGATGGTGTGTATGTAGTCACCTTCTCTCCAGTTTTTCTTAACCTCCTTCAGCCCTGTGAACTTGAGTAGTGTGGGATCTGATTCATGATGTTTTTTGTAATGTAAGGAAAGTGGATGTTCTTCTGAACCTTTTTTTATATTCCGTATGTGTTCATTTATTCTCATTTTGAGTGGTCGTATAGTCCTTCCTATGTATTGTTGCGGGCAGGACACTCTAACATATATATGATGCCCTTGCTGTGGCATGGTAAGTTGTCCTGTGTGTTACATTTTGTGGAATGTGAAACAGACATTACTGTTTGGGTAGGTGTGGTGCTTCTAGCTTTTGTTGTCTTGCAGCCCATGCAGGTCACATAGTGGTAGAAGCCCCTTTTTATGTGTTCCATCTTTAGTAGTTTGTGTTTTGGTGGTACGTGGCTGTGTACCGGCTTCTTCTTAATGTCTGGTGCTTTCAGGAACACTACTTTTGGTTTTGGAGGTATGATACCTGCTAGTGTTATATCTTGAAGTATTGGCCAATGTTTGTTTATGATCTTTTTAATCTGATTTGCTTGTTTTGTGTATTGTGTTATGAAAGGGATCTCTTTGTCTGTTTTCTGTTCTGGTCTCTTTTTGTATTGTAGGGGGGAGGTCTATCATTTCCCTTACCCATGGTATATGCTGTCTGTACCTTTTCTGTATCGTACTGTTTCTCTCTAAATTTTAAACTTAGTTCTTGTGCTTGTGTCTCAAATCGCTGACTCTGGAGCAGTTCCTCCTGAGTCTTTTGAATTGGCCTACTGGGACACTGTTCAACCAGTTTGGGTGGTGGTAGCTGGAGTTTAGTATGAAGCTATTGACGTCCACTGGTTTGTTGAACGTGTTGGTATGTATTTCGTTATCTGTGATGAATATGTAAATATGTCATTAGTACCACGGTGTTGGTTTCTTGACCTCATTGTCCTGGACTTCTGATCATTGTGATCTATGCACTTAAGTTCCTTCTAAAAGCACTGTTCAGAAATCTGCACTTTATCTGCTGAAAAGGCTCTTGTTCTCGTGATAGAGTCAATGAGTCTAGACCAGAATTGGACATTTTCTTATATTTTTTAATATATAGTTTTTTGTAAAAAAAAAAATGTTTTTCTTGTTTAATTAATGGTTGATAATGCAAAAGTAATTTTGTGTAACATGTTTGTAAAAATCAGAGGGTCAGCGAGACGTTATGGAGCCAATGTATTATTTAATATTTGCTACTAATTCCCTCAAAACAACCGGACCTCCCAAATGTAAGTAGAAGGGACTGCAGCAGGTATCTCCCATACCTTCATACATGGACGTTTCCAGGCAAGGGTCAGGTAAGTTTATTTTTCCAAATACAACAACTCTAATTCCCCTACAAGTAAAAAAACAACATTTGAACAGACATCATTTATTTAAAACTAACAAATAAAACTATTTCTTTACACAGAAAGAGACCCCCCCTTCCCTCCCGTAATATCATCCCACTATTCAAATGATTTGTCAAGATGGGACACAGCCAAAATCACACCGGAAATCTTTTGCTTTTAAACTACTTTATTTCATATCTTTAATTCACATATTTTTGTCTATCTATATTTGAAACTTAAAAAATACTTCACTCAGCAGTTTGCTGGTGGTGGCAAAATGCACATGCGCAGCGGCCGCGTGGACACACACATTGTGGCGGCATCCCTGAGGGGCGAAAGCGGGCGGGCCGGGACCATTTTCCAGAGGCTGCGTGATGTCACATCTGCGTTCATCTCTGATTAACCCCCTATAAGCTTCCAGAGTGCACCTCATATCTCATCTTTTCCAAGTTACTACAAATGATATGAGATCGGCAGCAGCACTACTTTCAGGATTATTACACAGAACACACATAAAGGCTGACACAGCAAATAACAGTAACACATACAAGGGATTAATTAGAAATAAGGAAGCATAATCATAATTAGGTCTAATTATCAACTGGTTCTGTGCGGGACCCATACACCTCTTTACTGTCTCCAGCAGCCCCTGGTACTGCACTGTGGCCATCCACCCTGTCTCCCCCCACTACTGTCACCCACAATGTCTCCCCCCACTACTGCCATCTGCCCTGTCTTCCCTAACTACGGCCAACGTCCTGTCTTCCCCCACTACGGCCAACGCCCTGTCTCCCCCCACTACTGCCACCTGCCCTGTCTCAGCCCACTACTGCCACCCGCCCTGTCTCCCCCCACTACTGCCATCTGTCCTGTCTCCCCCACTACTGCCACCCGCCCTGTCTCCCCCCACTACTGCCACCCGCCCTGTCTCCCCCCACTACTGCCATCTGCCCTGTCTTCCCCCACTGCCCTGTCTCCCCACACAACTGCCACCCGCCCCGTCTCCAAGCACTACTGCCACCACCATCTCCCCCCCTACTGCCACTCACCCTGTCTCCCTCCACTACTACCACCTGCCCAGTCTTCCTCCCCTACTGCCACCTGCCCCATCTCCCTCCATTGTTGCCACACACCCTGTCTCCCCCCACTACTGTCACCTGCCTTGTCTCCCCCCCACTGCTGCCACCCACCCTGTCTCCCACTACTGCCACTCGGCCTGTCTCCCCCCACTACTGTCACACACTCTGTCTCCTCCCACTACTGCCACCGTGCTGTCACCCCCCCCACTACTGCCACCCATCCCGTCTCCTTCAACAACCTGCCCCCCCCTGCTTCCACCCACCATCTCCTTCCACTACTGCCACCCACCCAGTCGCATTCCACTACTGCCACCCACCATCTCTTCCTCACTATTGCCACCGCCCTGACTCTCCCCACTACCACCCACCTGTCTCCCTGACATCCAAGCACTAGTTGGGGATTTATGGTACTAACAGTCGTTCATCAACAGATGGAAGTAACCAGGACAGTAAGGAAGCAGAAGCTGCTTCTGGTACATTGACCCTGGTCATGTAGGGCTGGGAGAGTCAGAAACATTATGTAATAGGGGCCTACAGTAAATCAGTACGGAGGCAGAAGCTGCTTCTGGTACATGGACCCTGGTCATGTAGGGCTGGGAGAGTCAATAAGATTATTTAATAGGGGCCTACAGTAAGTCAGTAAGGAGGCAGAAGCTGCTTCTGGTACATGGACCCTGGTCATGTAGGGCTGGGAGAGTCAGTAAGATTATGTAATAGGGTGCCTACAGTAAGTCAGTAAGAAGGCAGAAGCTGCTTCTGGTACATGGACCCTGGTCATGTAGGGCTGGGAGAGTCAGTAAGATTATGTAATAGGTGCCTACAGTAAGTCAGTAAGGAGGCAGAAGCTGCTTCTGGTACATGGACCCTGGTCATGTAGGGCTGGGAGAGTCAGTAACATTATGTAATAGGTGACTACAGTAAGTCAGGAAGGAGGCAGAAGCTGCTTCTGGTACATGGACCCTGGTCATGTAGGGCTGGGAGAGTCAGTAAGATTATGTAATAGGATGCCTACAGTAAGTCAGTAAGGAGGCAGATGCTGCTTCTGGTACATGGACCCTGGACATGTAGGGCTGGGAGTCAGTAAGATTATGTAATAGGGGCCTACAGTAAGTCAGTAAGGAGGCAGAAGCTGCTTCTGGTACATGGACTCTGGTCATGTAGGGCTGGGAGAGTCAGTAAGATTATGTAATAGGTGCCTACAGTAAGTCAGTAAGGAGGCAGAAGCTGCTTCTGGTACATGGACCCTGGTCATGTAGGGCTGGGAGAGTCAGTAACATTATGTAATAGGGGCCTACAGTAAGTCAGTACGGAGGCAGAAGCTGCTTCTGGTACATGGACCCAGGTCATGTAGGGCTGGGAGTCAATAAGATTATGTAATAGGGGCCTAC
The DNA here is from genome assembly GCF_028390025.1 of Pseudophryne corroboree. NCBI lineage: Eukaryota > Metazoa > Chordata > Amphibia > Anura > Myobatrachidae > Pseudophryne > Pseudophryne corroboree. The sequence continues at coordinate 102,801 of NW_026967536.1, read as the reverse complement.
AGTAAGTCAGTAAGGAGGCAGAAGCTGCTTCTGGTACATGGACCCAGGTCATCTAGGACTGGGAGAGTCAGTAAGATTATGTAATAGGTGCCTACAGTAAGTCAGTAAGGAGGCAGAAGCTGCTTCTGGTACATGGACCCTGGTCATGTAGGGCTGGGAGAGTCAGTAACATTATGTAATAGGGGCCTACAGTAAGTCAGTACGGAGGCAGAAGCTGCTTCTGGTACATGGACCCAGGTCATGTAGGGCTGGGAGAGTCAGTAAGATTATGTAATAGGGGCCTACAGTAAGTCAGTAAGGAGGCAGAAGCTGCTTCTGGTACATGGACCCTGGTCATGTAGGGCTGGGAGAGTCAGTAAGATTATGTAATAGGGGCCTACAGTAAGTCAGTAAGGAGGCAGATGCTGCTTCTGGTACATGGACCCTGGTCATGTAGGGCTGGGAGAGTCAGTAAGATTATGTAATAGGGGCCTACAGTAAGTCAGTAAGGAGGCAGAAGCTGCTTCTGGTACATGGACCCTGGTCATGTAGGGCTGTGAGAGTCAGTAAGATTGTGTAATAGGGGCCTACAGTAAGTCAGTAAGGAGGCAGAAGCTGCTTCTGGTACCATGGACCCTGATCATGTAGGGCTGGGAGAGTCAGTAAGATTGTGTAATAGGGGCCTACAGTAAGTCAGTAAGGAGGCAGAAGCTGCTTCTGGTACATGGACCCTGGTCATGTAGGGCTGGGAGAGTCAGTAAGATTATGTAATAGGGGCCTACAGTAAGTCAGTAAGGAGGCAGAAGCTGCTTCTGGTACATGGACCCTGGTCATGTAGGGCTGGGAGAGTCAGTAAGATTATGTAATAGGGGCCTACAGTAAGTCAGTAAGGATAGCAGATGTTGCTAATTAGCAATCCTTTTTCTAGCGTGCTGGGGGCCGCCCATCGCAGGGCGAGGCCGCCTAACATGCTGACTGGCGCCTCCCCCCTTGATGAAGCAGAAATTGCGATCGCTCCACAATTTCTGCTTCATCTTAGAAACTAGTGAAGCATCCTGCCAGCTTAGCTGTGCCTACAGGATCCCCACCGCGTTCTTCTAGATTGCGATGGCTGCGTGTGATGTCATGCAGCCACAGTGATCACACCCGTCTATCCATCTCCCTTTCTCGCAACACCGCACTTGTAACGCTCCATCTTCTCACTGGAAACTGAGCTTTACCCCCCACCCCATGACCGCCTCTGCCTGATTAATAAGAAGCAATCACATTTCCTACAGCCCCCTGTAGAGAATGCAGGTGCATACGCAGGACGGGCGCTGCGCATACGTCCGCAACTTTTTCTCAATAATTCCGTTTGGATCACACACTGTAGTCCAACCTGAATTAGGCCCAGAGTCACCATCTTACAGGCAGCCGGTGAAGGGAGCAGAGAAAATGGGTGTTATGTGGCAGGAACGGGCTGGTTAGGTAACAGCCTGGCTGCTGCATTCTGTACAAGCTACAACCGGTGCAATTCTATTGCTGGGAGACCCAGGTAGAGGACATTGCAGTAGTCTATGTGTGATGATACAAGTACATGTATGACTGTAGGTAGATCTTCTGAGGGAAATAAGTGCAGGAGTCTGGCTATGTTCCTCAGATGAGGATCTGATTGTGGCTGATACCTGATGTCTAAGTGTCACTCCACCATCCAGGACACCAAGATTCTGCACAGGATCAGCATTTTGTAAACCTGAACCCCCACGCGTAAGTCTGGTTGGTAACAAAGTTGAGCTGTAGCCCTGCCCTTTGTTGGTGAGCTTCTATCATAAGGACATGTTTTACCAGGATTGAGTCACAGCCAACTGGCATCACCCACACCTGGAGCTCAGCTAGACATTTAGGATTGGTACTGGGTTCTCAGTACCCAGAACAAGACAGGTCATCTGCATAGCAGTGGTAGATGAGGGCATGACATCTGATTATTTCACCCAGTGGTAGCATGTATATTGCAAAAAGCACAGGACATAGGATAAGAACCTTGAAGAACAACGCATGGCAATAATAAGTATACTCCAGAAGATTAAAATGGCTTCTCACCTATGTGACTTCTCTGGTGTGTAACAAGATGTGATTTCTGTCTAAAACATTTCCCACACTCAGAACATGGAAATGGCTTCTCACCTGTGTGACTTCTGTGATGTATAACAAGATCTGATTTGTGTGCAAAACATTTCCCACACTCAGAACATAGAAATGGTTTCTCACCTGTGTGACTTAGCTGATGTCTAACAAGTTGTGATTTCCGGGCAAAACATTTCCCACACTCAGAGCAAGAAAATGGCTTCTCACCTGTGTGACTTCTCTGATGTCTAACAAGATCTGGTTTGTCTGCAAAACATTTCCCACACTCAGAACATGGAAATGGCTTCTCACCTGTGTGACTTCTCTGATGTATAACAAGATGTGATTTCTGTGTAAAACATTTCCCACACTCAGAGCAAGAAAATGGCTTCTCACCTGTGTGACTTCTCTGATGTTTAACAAGATCTGATTTCCGGTCAAAACATTTCCCACACTCAGAACATGGAAATGGCCTCTCACCTGTGTGACTTAGTTGATGTCTAACAAGTTGTGATTTCCGTGAAAAACATTTCTCACACTCAGAGCAAGAAAATGGCTTCTCACCTGTGTGACTTCTCTGATGTCTAACAAGCTCTATTTTGTCTGCAAAACATTTCCCACACTCAGAACATGGAAATGGCTTCTCACCTGTGTGACTTCTGTGATGTATAACAAGATATGATTTCTGTGTAAAACATTTCCCACACTCAGAGCAAGAAAATGGCCTCTCACCTGTGTGACTTAGCTGATGTCTAACAAGTTGTGATTTCCGGGCAAAACATTTCCCACACTCAGAACATGGAAATGGCTTCTCACCTGTGTGACTTAGCTGATGTCTAACAAGTTGTGATTTCCAGATAAAACATTTTCCACAGTCAGAACATGGAAATGGCCTCTCACCTGTGTGACTTCTCTGATGTCTAGCAAGTTGTGATTTCTGTGCAAAATGTTTCCCACACTTAGAACATGGAAATGGTGATGTACCTGTGTGACTTCTCTTATGTGCATCAAGAGTTGATTTGTATGTAAAACATTTCCAACACTCAGAACAGGAATATGGTTTCTCACTTGTATGTATTCTCTTATGTATTAGAAGTGATTTGTATGTAAAACAGTTCCCGCACTCAGAACATGGAAATGGATTCTCACCTGTGTGACTTCGCTGATGTGTAACAAGTTGTGAGTTCCGGGTAAAACATTTCCCGCACACAGAGCAAGAAAATGGCCTCTCACCTGTGTGTCTTCTCTGATGTATAACAACAGCTGATTTGTATGTAAAACATTTCCCACACTCAGAGCATGGAAATGGCATCTCAGCTGCTTTAGCTGGCTGATGGGTAATAGGCTTTGTGTTCTGTGTAAAACATTTGGCATCTATAGAACAGGGAAACACTGTATCTACTCTCAGAGCTGTAACAGATGCACCAATATCAGAGTGATCAGGAGAACATTTCCCAGGATCAGGTGGACCAGCTGATAGAGCTGGATGTATAATTGGGGTAATGGGATTATCTCCTGGAGAATTCTGTCTACTGTCATTATCTTTTATGTCACAATCCGGGGATAACATTAGATGTCCTTCTGAGATATTCCTGCTTGTGTGTCCACCTGCTGGAAATAAAATACATTATGGAAATACAAAAATGAGAACACACAATAACAAATGCAATATTATAATAAGACTTAGATATATCTCTCTCTTGTACTGGTAACTAACCATGAAGTATAAATGGAGATGTAGTCACTCGCCAAGTCCTATGTCAGCACCAATGTAAAACAATGGATGGGGAACATATCGTATGAATTGGAGATTCTAGATGAACAATATCATCAGTCAAATGAGCTGATGGATCAGAGAAATGTCTCCTAACGTTACTCCTGGAAGCATTGGTAAGGTAGCATTCCTTTATGTGTGTGCTCATACGCTGGTAAGCCTGTACATGTGTTACTCACCCTTATATAAGGTATATTGCTACAGCAGAGTAGGTGTGGAACAAGGTACTTTACATGCAATACACCATATAATACCCTGCAATCATCATCATCTGCTAGGTTATAATCCACTTTTACACCCCCATCATCAGTGTCTTACCTCTATTCTCTCACTAGTAATAAGGATGATGTGTGTACGGTAAGTACGATATAGAGAACTACATATCAGGATCTATACAGCTGCCGCCATACTTCCGCTTCTCATACGTGTGCTACTGGCAGCAGTGAACATCTGAGTGAGAGTGCAGGGAAGACAGCAGAGTCTTATGAGAAAGAGATTGGATCTGCCTTTGCAGGGCTGTACCACACCTGTCACCCCTGTTAGTATATAAAATAATAAATAAGAAGGGCCTGAGTCCATCCAGACATGCTTTCTGGAGCTTTCATTACTACATGGCTTCTTATCTACCCTACCTGATAGCTGTCAGCCACCACTGGAACCAAGACCCAATCTATTAAGTCCCCCACTTCTCCTGCCCTAAAGCCGCTCATTCCGTGCACCGTTCACGGCTGCAGCCTAGTGACGCAGCTGAAGCCACGGGCTGTATTCTGGAGCTAAGTGTGCCCAGTCTTTCCTGCACGCTCCGAATACCTGACTTGGAGGCACTTTTACCTTAGGTGGGAGCACTGGCTCTTCCGCTACTGCTGGGGGCAGAATGGGCTGCGCAAAGTCACCGGAGCCCGGCAGTGATATTGGAAAGTGAGGTGATGATCAAGCACTCTTGCTCCGTTTCCCTTTCTCCGAATTCCACTAGCCGATCTGCTAAGGTATCCGTGTGGCCCCACCTGGGACGTTGGACCTCCGGCCCTGCTAGGTATGAAACATGGCTGCTGCTAATAGAGAGGGTGGGGCTTGTGGGTCTCACCGGTTCTGTACAAAGGTCCACTGGTAGGCTGCCCTCTTCAATGCCAATGCCCTTAGCACTCTCTACCTCCGCCCGGCGGGACTCCTCCAAGCTCACGACTGCCGCCCTCATGACGCTTCTGGACGTGTTGAAAGGGATATCCACACCCTTCTCCTGATACACGATCTCCAGATCATCCTTAGACATTCCACTGAAGACCGCCATCTTGTGCGTTCTCCTGCACTGCAGTTGCTCCTCTCCTAACTCGGCTTCTCCAATCAGGTGACCGAAAAGCCACCTAAGATTATCCCACCGCTATGCCAGGAATTTCTGTGACTGGATGGTTCTGTACAAAAGCCCTCACCCTGCCTTGCGTCCCGCCCCAGTCACAGAATGGATGTTTAGGTCACACGGGATCTGGTCAATTAGGGGATTCCCAATTACCATCAGTAACCGCCTATTACTGACTCCACCCACTGCGTAGTGGGCGGGTACTACACTGCCACCACCAGACTCCTTGTCGCTATGGAGTCTGGAACCATGGTACTGCTCTGTCTGCGTCAACACGCTGTCTAACCACTAGTCGCTGGACTAGGCCTCCACACGGTAGCTGGTGGGAGGCGATGCTTGGAGACGCTGAGTGCACCCTGGACAGCCGGAAAATGGAACGATGTTTGGCATAGCTCTGCAGATCACAACATGAAGCGGTCATCTTGAGGCAGATGTTTATTCACCCAGTCTTAAAAAAGTCTGTTTCTCTATTGCTAGTGGCAACAGCAATACAGCAAGATGTTTACCGCAGAGTGAAAATGGTATAATACCTCTGGAGGCTCACAGGCCTCCTCTTTTTATCTTACTCCAATACACATACCACAGGGGGTAAGTCCACCGTGCTGTTCTCAACCAATCATCGTTTACCCATGTGATGTGCATGCCTTGGCCACATGCACAGCTATCATTGTCCTCTACGGACGGTGGGGAGTAGTCGCTCTCCTTTGACCATCCCATCCTGGAGGGTTGGTATCCACCCTGGTGACGCTCAGTCTAGGCTGGGGGAAGGTTTTCCCATCAAAACTACTTCCAGGAATCTGCCTAGGTACCCAGCTCACCATCTCCAGCCTAAAATTGGGCTCCGGAGATGGGCAGCCAAGATCCCAGGTCAGGTTTTCCTGCCCACCAAAGGTGATCCCTAAGGAGCTCCAGAAAACCACTCGGCTTGTTTTAAAGTTGAGCTGCTCCTCTCTCTCCCCATGATACTTCCATGTGGGAGGCTAGAGAGGAAGGCATTCCATTTTGGGGGAAAGTACTGGGGGAATCCACCAGCCTACATCAGGCATGTCCAAATTGCGGCCCTCCAGCTGTTGTGAAACTACATATCCCAGCATGCCCTGACAGTTTTGCTGTCAGAGAATGCTAAAGCTGTGTCAGGGCATGCTGGGATGTGTAGTTTCTCAACAGCTGGAGGGCAGCAGTTTGGACATGCCTGGCCTACACAGTAATGGATTCCCCCCTCCTGGGACACACAACCAAGTGCATTCCACCTTAAATACAATTCAAATACACTAAACACATTGGCCCTCATTCCGAGTTGTTCATTCGCTAGCTGTTTTTAGCAGCCGTGCAAACGCTAAGCCGCCGCTCTCTGGGAGTTTATGTTAGCTTAGCAGAAGTGCGTTCGAAAGGAACGCAGCGCGGCTACAATATTTTTTTGTGCAGTCTTAGCTTGCGATCACTTCAGACTGTTCAGTTCCTGTTTTGATGTCACAAACACGCCCTGCGTTCGGCCAGCTACACCTGCACTTTTCCTGGCACGCCTGCGTTTTTTTGAACACTCCCCGAAAACGGTCATGCCCAGAAGTGCCGATTTTTTGCCTGATCGCTGCGCAGCGAACAACTCGGAATGACCCACATTGTTGCTATATATATATATATATATATATATATACAAAAACACATACACACACACACGCATATACATACACACACACAGTGTACGCAAATACGCACTATAGCGCATATTTTTCCCAGATCAGAGGACGGGGACTCACTTTTAAAAAACGCTTGGGTGCTCGAGCACGCGCTCCGCTGCAGCCAATTCCTGGCTCTCAATTGACTGCACTTCCTGCCTGTAAAAAGGAGGTGGAGCCTTACCACTACCAGTCCTCTGGTGGTGCCTCCCCCTACTGATCACATGCAGCCGCGGATTCACATGGGGGCCGGGCAGAGAGTGAAGACGGCTCTACGGCTGCTCTACGCTGTGCTGCGGGCGGGAGGTGAGCGCCGGTGACAGCGTAAGTGCTATGGGGTAGGTAAGTAGCCTAGGAGCGGGTGGCTGAACTTGGGTAGTGGCTTTCCTTGCATGCCTTGTGTGTCTTCTGGGAGTGTCATGGGCTTGTAGCCCGACCTCAGTGGTTGTTTCAGGCATCCACTACAGTAAATTTCCCTGATATTCCCAGCGCCTTTCACAACTAGACCAAGCTATGGATCTATGAGAATATAACATGAATCTAATGTGCAGGCACTGCTGCTACCTGTGGTGCACCCGCTACTTCTGGGATCATCCTGTCAAGCTGCCTAAAACGTCTGCTTCCATCAAAAGCATTTATACAAGTGATCTGAGCCCGGGCTACATCATATAAGGCTAGAAATGAGAAAACACACCGGCATCCTAAATCGCAGCACTGCCGATACCTAACCCTCCCACTCACAGCCTAACCCTAACCTACCCCCAGCAGTGCCTAAACCTAACCCCATTACCCACAGCCTAAACCTAACCTACCCCCAGCATGGCCCAAACTTACCCACAGCCTAACCCTAACCTCCCCCCAGCAGTGCCTAAACCTAACCCCCTTACCCACAGCCTAACCCTAACCTCCCCCCAGCAGTGCCTAAACCTAACCCCCCTTACCCACAGCCTATCCCTAACCTCTCCTCAGCAGTGCCTAAACCTAACCCCCCTTACCCACAGCCTAACCCTAACCTCCACCCAGCAGTTCCTAAACCTAACCCTCCATACCCACAGCCTAACCCTAACCTCCCCACCCCATACCCTAACCTCCCCCTGGGTGTGCCTAAACCTACCCCCCTCCTGTGGCGGCAGTGCCTTCAGGATCCCGACTGTCAAGATATCGTAGTCGGGATCCTGATCTCCTCGGGATGCCGGCATCGGTATTCTGGCGGCTGGCGGGATTCTGGCGTCGGTATTACGGCTGCCGGGATCCTGGATGCATACCTCCGGTATGATAACAGCCCAGCAGCATTGTCACCCTCTCGCTCCCCTGTAACACTTTTGTAGTGTCTAAGGCCCTTATTCCGAGTTGATCGCTCGCTATTTTTTGCAGCGCAGCGATCAGATAGTCGCCACCTATAGGGGAGTGTATATTCGCTGTGTAAGTGTGCGATCGCTTGTGCGAGGGAGCGTTGCAAAAACATTTTGTGCAGTTTCTAAGAAGCTCTGGACTTACTCGGCCACTGCGATCATTTCTGTCTTTTTGGAGCCGGAATTGACGTCAGACACCCGCCCTGCAAATGCCGGGACACGCCTGCGTTTTCCCAAACACACCCAGAAAACGGTCAGTTGCCACCCACAAACGCCCTCTTCCTGTCAATCACCTTGCGACCGCCGTTGCGAATTGATTTTTCGTTAAATCCATCGCTCAGCAACGATTCGCTTTGTACCTGTACGACCCGCCTGAGCATTGGGGTGCATACACATGCGCAGTAGTAATCTGTTCACTGTGCTGCGAAAAACTGCAGCAAGCGATCAACTCGGAATGACCCGTAAATCCAGTCTGTGGCTTCTATTATAGCAGCACCATAAACCCATTACATATATTAAATGTATTATTTACTAATGTGTTTAGAAGCATTTATTGTCCTGATTTTTAATCATATAAATGTTCTGCCTGCTGCAATGTGTATAACGTGCTCTACCTGCTGCAATGTGTATAACGTGCTCTACCTGCTGCAATGTGTATAACGTGCTCTACCTGCTGCAATGTGTATAACATTCTCTACCTGCTGCAATGTGTATAACGTGCTCTATCTGCTGCAATGTGTATAACATTCTCTACCTGGCGCAAAGTGTATAACGAGCTCTACCTGCTGCAATGTGTATAACGTGCTCTACCTGCTGCAATGTGTATAACGTGCTCTACCTGCTGCAATGTGTATAACGTGCTCTACCTGCTGCAATGTGTATAACGTGCTCTACCTGCTGCAATGTGTATAACGTGCTCTACCTGCTGCAATGTGTATAACGTGCTCTACCTGGTGCAATGTGTATAACGTGCTCTACCTGCTGCAATGTGTATAACGTGCTCTACCTGCTGCAATGTGTATAACGCGCTCTACCTGCTGCAATGTGTATAACGCGCTCTACCTGCTGCAATGTGTATAACGTTCTCTGCCTGCTGCAATGTGTATAACGCGCTCTACCTGCTGCAATGTGTATAACGTTCTCTACCTGCTGCAATGTGTATAACGTGCTCTACCTGCTGCAATGTGTATAACGTGCTCTACCTGGCGCAATGTGTATAACGTGCTCTACCTGCTGCAATGTGTATAACGTGCTCTACCTGCTGCAATGTGTATAACGTGCTCTACCTGCTGCAATGTGTATAACGTGCTCTACCTGCTGCAATGTGTATAACGTGCTCTACCTGCTGCAATGTGTATAACGTGCTCTACCTGCTGCAATGTGTATAACGTGCTCTACCTGCTGCAATGTGTATAACGTGCTCTACCTGCTGCAATGTGTATAACGTGCTCTACCTGCTGCAATGTGTATAACGTGCTCTACCTGCTGCAATGTGTATAACGTGCTCTACCTGCTGCAATGTGTATAACGTGCTCTACCTGCTGCAATGTGTATAACGCGCTCTACCTGCTGCAATGTGTATAACGCGCTCTACCTGCTGCAATGTGTATAACGCGCTCTACCTGCTGCAATGTGTATAACGCGCTCTACCTGCTGCAATGTGTATAACGCTCTCTGCCTGCTGCAATGTGTATAACGTGCTCTGCCTGCTGCAATGTGTATAACGTGCTCTACCTGGTGCAATGTGTATAACGTGTTCTACCTGCTGCAATGTGTATAACGTGCTCTACCTGCTGCAATGTGTATAACGTGCTCTACCTGCTGCAATGTGTATAACGTGCTCTACCTGCTGCAATGTGTATAACGTGCTCTACCTGCTGCAATGTGTATAACGTGCTCTACCTGCTGCAATGTGTATAACGTGCTCTACCTGCTGCAATGTGTATAACGTGCTCTACCTGCTGCAATGTGTATAACGTGCTCTACCTGCTGCAATGTGTATAACGTGCTCTACCTGCTGCAATGTGTATAACGTGCTCTACCTGCTGCAATGTGTATAACGTGCTCTACCTGCTGCAATGTGTATAACGTGCTCTACCTGCTGCAATGTGTATAACGCGCTCTACCTGCTGCAATGTGTATAACGTGCTCTACCTGCTGCAATGTGTATAACGCGCTCTACCTGCTGCAATGTGTATAACGCGCTCTACCTGCTGCAATGTGTATAACGTTCTCTGCCTGCTGCAATGTGTATAACGTGCTCTGCCTGCTGCAATGTGTATAACGTGCTCTACCTGGTGCAATGTGTATAACGTGTTCTACCTGCTGCAATGTGTATAACGTGCTCTACCTGCTGCAATGTGTATAACGTGCTCTACCTGGCGCAATGTGTATAACGTGCTCTACCTGCTGCAATGTGTATAACGTGCTCTACCTGCTGCAATGTGTATAACGTGCTCTACCTGCTGCAATGTGTATAACGTGCTCTACCTGCTGCAATGTGTATAACGTGCTCTACCTGCTGCAATGTGTATAACGTGCTCTACCTGCTGCAATGTGTATAACGTGCTCTACCTGCTGCAATGTGTATAACGTGCTCTACCTGCTGCAATGTGTATAACGTGCTCTACCTGCTGCAATGTGTATAACGTGCTCTACCTGCTGCAATGTGTATAACGCGCTCTACCTGCTGCAATGTGTATAACGCGCTCTACCTGCTGCAATGTGTATAACGTGCTCTACATGCTGCAATGTGTATAACGTGCTCTACCTGCTGCAATGTGTATAACGTGCTCTACCTGCTGCAATGTGTATAACGTGCTCTACCTGCTGCAATGTGTATAACGTGCTCTACCTGCTGCAATGTGTATAACGTGCTCTACCTGCTGCAATGTGTATAACGTGCTCTACCTGCTGCAATGTGTATAACGCGCTCTACCTGCTGCAATGTGTATAACGTGCTCTACCTGCTGCAATGTGTATAACGCGCTCTACCTGCTGCATTGTGTATAACGCGCTCTACCTGCTGCAATGTGTATAACGTTCTCTGCCTGCTGCAATGTGTATAACGTGCTCTACCTGCTGCAATGTGTATAACGTGCTCTACCTGCTGCAATGTGTATAACGTGCTCTACCTGCTGCAATGTGTATAACGTGCTCTACCTGCTGCAATGTGTATAACGCGCTCTACCTGCTGCAATGTGTATAACGTGCTCTACCTGCTGCAATGTGTATAACGTGCTCTGCCTGCTGCAATATGTATAACGTTCTCTTCCTGCTGCAATGTGTATAACGTGCTCTACCTGCTGCAATGTGTATAACGTGCTCTGCCTGCTGCAATGTGTATAACGTGCTCTGCCTGCTGCAATGTGTATAACGTGCTCTACCTGCTGCAATGTGTATAACGCGCTCTACCTGCTGCAATGTGTATAACGCGCTCTACCTGCTGCAATGTGTATAACGTTCTCTGCCTGCTGCAATGTGTATAACGCGCTCTACCTGCTGCAATGTGTATAACGCGCTCTACCTGCTGCAATGTGTATAACGTTCTCTGCCTGCTGCAATGTGTATAACGTGCTCTGCCTGCTGCAATGTGTATAACGTGCTCTACCTGGTGCAATGTGTATAACGTGTTCTACCTGCTGCAATGTATATAACGTGCTCTACCTGCTGCAATGTGTATAACGTGCTCTGCCTGCTGCAATGTGTATAACGTGCTCTGCCTGGTGCTATGTGTATAACGTGCTCTACCTGCTGCAATGTGTATAACGCGCTCTACCTGCTGCAATGTGTATAACGTGCTCTGCCTGCTGCAATGTGTATAACGTGCTCTACCTGCTGCAATGTGTATAACGTGCTCTACCTGCTGCAATGTGTATAACGTGCTCTACCTGCTGCAATGTGTATAACGCGCTCTACCTGCTGCAATGTGTATAACGTGCTCTACCTGCTGCAATGTGTATAACGCGCTCTACCTGCTGCAATGTGTATAACGCGCTCTACCTGCTGCAATGTGTATAACGTTCTCTGCCTGCTGCAATGTGTATAACGCGCTCTACCTGCTGCAATGTGTATAACGCGCTCTACCTGCTGCAATGTGTATAACGTTCTCTGCCTGCTGCAATGTGTATAACGTGCTCTGCCTGCTGCAATGTGTATAACGTGCTCTACCTGGTGCAATGTGTATAACGTGTTCTACCTGCTGCAATGTGTATAACGTGCTCTACCTGCTGCAATGTGTATAACGTGCTCTGCCTGCTGCAATGTGTATAACGTGCTCTGCCTGGTGCAATGTGTATAACGTGCTCTGCCTGCTGCAATGTGTATAACGTGCTCTACCTGGTGCAATGTGTATTACGTGCTCTACCTGGCACAATGTATATAACGTGCTCTGCCTGGCGCAATGTGTATAACGTGCTCTACCTGCTGCAATGTGTATAACGTGCTCTGCCTGCTGCAATGTGTATAACGTGCTCTACCTGCTGCAATGTGTATAACGTGCTCTACCTGCTGCAATGTGTATAACGAGCTCTACCTGGAGCAATGTGTATAACGTGCTCTACCTGCTGCAATGTGTATAACGTGCTCTACCTGCTGCAATGTGTATAACGTGCTCTACCTGCTGCAATGTGTATAACGTGCTCTACCTGCTGCAATGTGTATAACGCGCTCTACCTGCTGCAATGTGTATAACGTGCTCTACCTGCTGCAATGTGTATAACGTGCTCTGCCTGCTGCAATATGTATAACGTTCTCTACCTGCTGCAATGTGTATAACGTGCTCTACCTGCTGCAATGTGTATAACGTGCTCTGCCTGCTGCAATGTGTATAACGTGCTCTGCCTGCTGCAATGTGTATAACGTGCTCTACCTGCTGCAATGTGTATAATGTGCTCTACCTGCTGCAATGTGTATAACGCGCTCTACCTGCTGCAATGTGTATAACGTGCTCTACCTGCTGCAATGTGTATAACGTGCTCTGCCTGCTGCAATATGTATAACGTTCTCTACCTGCTGCAATGTGTATAACGTGCTCTACCTGCTGCAATGTGTATAACGTGCTCTGCCTGCTGCAATGTGTATAACGTGCTCTGCCTGCTGCAATGTGTATAACGTGCTCAACCTGGTGCAATGTGTATAACGTACTCTACCTGCTGCAATGTGTATAACGTGCTCTACCTGCTGCAATGTGTATAACGTGCTCTACCTGCTGCAATGTGTATAACGTGCTCTACCTGCTGCAATGTGTATAACGTGCTCTGCCTGCTGCAATGTGTATAATGTGCTCTACCTGCTGCAATGTGTATAACGTGCTCTGCCTGCTGCAATGTGTATAACGTGCTCTACCTGCTGCAATGTGTATAATGTGCTCTACCTGCTGCAATGTGTATAACGCGCTCTACCTGCTGCAATGTGTATAACGTGCTCTACCTGCTGCAATGTGTATAACGTGCTCTGCCTGCTGCAATATGTATAACGTTCTCTACCTGCTGCAATGTGTATAACGTGCTCTGCCTGCTGCAATGTGTATAACGTGCTCTGCCTGCTGCAATGTGTATAACGTGCTCAACCTGGTGCAATGTGTATAACGTACTCTACCTGCTGCAATGTGTATAACGTGCTCTACCTGCTGCAATGTGTATAACGTGCTCTACCTGCTGCAATGTGTATAACGTGCTCTACCTGCTGCAATGTGTATAACGTGCTCTGCCTGCTGCAATGTGTATAATGTGCTCTACCTGCTGCAATGTGTATAACGTGCTCTGCCTGCTGCAATGTGTATAACGTGCTCTACCTGCTGCAATGTGTATAATGTGCTCTACCTGCTGCAATGTGTATAACGCGCTCTACCTGCTGCAATGTGTATAACGTGCTCTACCTGCTGCAATGTGTATAACGTGCTCTGCCTGCTGCAATATGTATAACGTTCTCTACCTGCTGCAATGTGTATAACGTGCTCTACCTGCTGCAATGTGTATAACGTGCTCTGCCTGCTGCAATGTGTATAACGTGCTCTGCCTGCTGCAATGTGTATAACGTGCTCAACCTGGTGCAATGTGTATAACGTACTCTACCTGCTGCAATGTGTATAACGTGCTCTACCTGCTGCAATGTGTATAACGTGCTCTACCTGCTGCAATGTGTATAACGTGCTCTACCTGCTGCAATGTGTATAATGTGCTCTACCTGCTGCAATGTGTATAACGTGCACTACCTGCTGCAATGTGTATAACGTGCACTACCTGGAGCAATGTGTATAACGTGCTCTACCTGCTGCAATGTGTATAACGTGCTCTACCTGCTGCAATGTGTATAACGCGCTCTACCTGGTGCAATGTGTATAACCTGCTCTACCTGCTGTAATGTGTATAACGTGCTCTACCTGCTGCAATGTGTATAACGTGCACTACCTGCTGCAATGTGTATAACGTGCACTACCTGGAGCAATGTGTATAACGTGCACTACCTGGAGCAATGTGTATAACGTGCTCTACCTGCTGCAATGTGTATAACGCACTCTACCTGCTGCAATGTGTATAACGTGCTCTTCCTGCTGCAATGTGTAAAACGTGCTCTACCTGCTGCAATGTGTATAACGTGCTCTACCTGCTGCAATGTGTATAATGTGCTCTACCTGCTGCAATGTGTATAACGTGCACTACCTGCTGCAATGTGTATAACGTGCTCTACCTGCTGCAATGTGTATAATGTGCTCTACCTGCTGCAATGTGTATAACGTGCTCTACCTGCTGCAATGTGTATAACGTGCTCTACCTGCTGCAATGTGTATAACGTGCTCTACCTGCTGCAATGTGTATAACGTGCTCTACCTGCTGCAATGTGTGTAACGTGCTCTACCTGCTGCAATGTGTATAACGCGCTCTACCTGGTGCAATGTGTATAACCTGCTCTACCTGCTGCAATGTGTATAACGTGCTCTACCTGCTGCAATGTGTATAACGTGCTCTACCTGCTGCAATGTGTATAACGTGCTCTACCTGCTGCAATGTGTATAACGTGCTCTACCTGCTGCAATGTGTATAACGTGCTCTACCTGCTGCAATGTGTATAACGTGCTCTACCTGGTGCAATGTGTATAACGTGCTCTACCTGCTGCAATGTGTATAACGTGCTCTACCTGCTGCAATGTGTATAACGTGCTCTACCTGCTGCAATGTGTATAACGTGCTCTACCTGCTGCAATGTGTATAACGTGCTCTACCTGCTGCAATGTGTATAACGTGCTCTACCTGCTGCAATGTGTATAACGTGCTCTACCTGCTGCAATGTGTATAAGGTGCTCTACCTGCTGCAATGTGTAAAACGTGCTCTACCTGCTGCAATGTGTATAACGTGCTCTACCTGCTGCAATGTGTATAATGTGCTCTACCTGCTGCAATGTGTATAACGTGCACTACCTGCTGCAATGTGTATAACGTGCACTACCTGGAGCAATGTGTATAACGTGCTCTACCTGCTGCAATGTGTATAACGTGCTCTACCTGCTGCAATGTGTATAACGCGCTCTACCTGGTGCAATGTGTATAACCTGCTCTACCTGCTGTAATGTGTATAACGTGCTCTACCTGCTGCAATGTGTATAACGTGCACTACCTGCTGCAATGTGTATAACGTGCACTACCTGGAGCAATGTGTATAACGTGCACTACCTGGAGCAATGTGTATAACGTGCTCTACCTGCTGCAATGTGTATAACGCACTCTACCTGCTGCAATGTGTATAACGTGCTCTTCCTGCTGCAATGTGTAAAACGTGCTCTACCTGCTGCAATGTGTATAACGTGCTCTACCTGCTGCAATGTGTATAATGTGCTCTACCTGCTGCAATGTGTATAACGTGCACTACCTGCTGCAATGTGTATAACGTGCTCTACCTGCTGCAATGTGTATAACGTGCACTACCTGGAGCAATGTGTATAACGTGCTCTACCTGCTGCAATGTGTATAACGTGCTCTACCTGCTGCAATGTGTATAACGTTCTCTACCTGCTGCAATGTGTATAACGTGCTCTACCTGCTGCAATGTGTATAACGTGCTCTACCTGCTGCAATGTGTATAACGTGCTCTACCTGCTGCAATGTGTATAACGTGCTCTACCTGCTGCAATGTGTATAACGTGCTCTACCTGCTGCAATGTGTATAACGTGCTCTACCTGCTGCAATGTGTATAACGTGCTCTACCTGCTGCAATGTGTATAACGTGCTCTACCTGCTGCAATGTGTATAACGTGCTCTACCTGGTGCAATGTGTATAACGTGCTCTACCTGCTGCAATGTGTATAACGTGCTCTACCTGCTGCAATGTGTATAACGTGCTCTACCTGCTGCAATGTGTATAACGTGCTCTACCTGCTGCAATGTGTATAACGTGCTCTACCTGCTGCAATGTGTATAACGTGCTCTACCTGGTGCAATGTGTATAACGTGCTCTACCTGCTGCAATGTGTATAACGTGCTCTACCTGGTGCAATGTGTATAACACGCTCTACCTGCTGCAATGTGTATAACGTGCTCTACCTGCTGCAATGTGTATAATGTGCTCTACCTGCTGCAATGTGTATAACGTGCACTACCTGCTGCAATGTGTATAATGTGCTCTACCTGCTGCAATGTGTATAACGTGCACTACCTGCTGCAATGTGTATAACGTGCTCTACCTGCTGCAATGTGTATAATGTGCTCTACCTGCTGCAATGTGTATAACGTGCTCTACCTGCTGCAATGTGTATAACGTGCTCTACCTGCTGCAATGTGTATAACGTTCTCTACCTGCTGCAATGTGTATAACGTGCTCTACCTGCTGCAATGTGTATAACGTGTTCTACCTGCTGCAATGTGTATAACGTGCTCTACCTGCTGCAATGTGTATAACGTGCTCTACCTGCTGCAATGTGTATAACGTGCTCTACCTGGTGCAATGTGTATAACGTGCTCTACCTGCTGCAATGTGTATAACGTGCTCTACCTGGTGCAATGTGTATAACGTGCTCTACCTGCTGCAATGTGTATAAGGTGCTCTACCTGCTGCAATGTGTATAACCTGCTCTACCTGCTGCAATGTGTATAACGTGCTCTACCTGCTGCAATGTGTATAACGTGCTCTACCTGCTGCAATGTGTATAACCTGCTCTACCTGCTGCAATGTGTATAAGGTGCTCTACCTGCTGCAATGTGTATAAGGTGCTCTACCTGCTGCAATGTGTATAACGTGCTCTTCCTGCTGCAATGTGTAAAACGTGCTCTACCTGCTGCAATGTGTATAACGTGCTCTACCTGCTGCAATGTGTATAATGTGCTCTACCTGCTGCAATGTGTATAACGCGCTCTACCTGGTGCAATGTGTGTAACGTGCTCTACCTGGCGCAATGTGTATAACGTGCTCTACCTGCTGCAATGTGTATAACGCGTTCTACCTGCAATGTGTATAACGCGCTCTACCTGCTGTAATGTGTATAACGTGCTCTACCTGCTGCAATGTGTTTAACGTGCTCTACCTGGTGCAATGTGTATAACGTGCTCTACCTGGTGCAATGTGTATAACGTGCTCTACCTGGTGCAATGTGTATAACGTGCTCTACCTGCTGCAATGTGTATAACGTTCTCTACCTGGTGCAATGTGTATAACGTGCTCTACCTGCTGTAATGTGTATAACGTGCTCTACCTGCTGCAATGTGTATAACGTGCTCTACCTGCTGCAATGTGTATAACGCGTTCTACCTGCAATGTGTATAACGCGCTCTACCTGCAATGTGTATAACGCGCTCTACCTGCTGCAATGTGTATAACGCGCTCTACCTGCTGCAATGTGTGTAACGTGCTCTACCTGGCGCAGTGTGTGTAACGTGCTCTACCTGGTGCAATGTGTATAACATGCTCTACCTGCTGCAATGTGTATAACGTGCTCTACCTGGTGCAATGTGTATAACGTGCTCTACCTGCTGCAATGTGTATAACGTGCTCTACCTGCTGCAATGTGTATAACGTGCTCTGCCTGCTGCAATGTGTATAACGTGCTCTACCTGCTGCAATGTGTATAATGTGCTCTACCTGCTGCAATGTGTATAACGCGCTCTACCTGCTGCAATGTGTATAACGTGCTCTGCCTGGTGCAATGTGTATAACGTGCTCTACCTGGTGCAATGTGTATAACGTGCTCTACCTGGTGCAATGTGTATAACGTGCTCTACCTGCTGCAATGTGTATAACGTGCTCTACCTGCTGCAATGTGTATAACGTGCTCTGCCTGCTGCAATGTGTATAACGCGCTCTACCTGCTGCAATGTGTATAATGTGCTCTACCTGCTGCAATGTGTATAACGTGCTCTGCCTGGTGCAATGTGTATAACGTGCTCTACCTGGTGAAATGTGTATAACGTGCTCTACCTGATGCAATGTGTATAACGCGCTCTACCTGCTGCAATGTGTATAATGTGCTCTGCCTGGTGCAATGTGTATAACGTGCTCTACCTGCTGCAATGTGTATAATGTGCTCTACCTGCTGCAATGTGTATAATGTGCTCTACCTGGTGCAATGTGTATAACGTGCTCTACCTGGTGCAATGTGTATAACGTGCTCTACCTGGTGCAATGTGTATAACGTGCTCTACCTGCTGCAATGTGTATAACGCGCTCTACCTGGCGCAAAAGTGCATAACGTGCTCTGCCTGCTGCAATGTGTATAACGTGCTCTGCCTGATGCAATGTGTATAACGCGCTCTACCTGCTGCAATGTGTATAACGTGCTCTACCTGCTGCAATGTGTATAACGTGCTCTGCCTGGTGCAATGTTTATAACGTGCTCTACCTGCTGCAATGTGTATAACGTGCTCTACCTGCTGCAATGTGTAAGTGATCCTCTACCTGCTGCAATGTGTATAACGTGCTCTACCTGCTGCAATGTGTATAACGTGCTCTACCTGGTGCAATGTGTATAACGTGCTCTACCTGGTGCAATGTGTATAACGTGCTCTACCTGCTGCAATGTGTATAACGCGCTCTACCTGGTGCAATGTGTATAACGTGCTCTACCTGGTGCAATGTGTATAACGTGCTCTACCTGCTGCAATGTGTATAACGTGTTCTACCTGGTGCAATGTGTATAACGTGCTCTACCTGGCACAAAGGGTATAACGTGCTCTACCTGGCACAATGTGTATAACGTGCTCTACATGCTGCAATGTATATAACGTGCTCTACCTGGCGCTGTGTGTATAATGTGCTCTACCTGGTGCAATGTGTATAATGAGCTATACCTGGTGCAATGTGTATAACGTGCTGTACCTGGCGCAATATGTATAACGTGCTCTACCTGGTGCAATGTGTATAACGTGATCTACCTGCTGCAATGTGTATAACGTGCTCTACCTGCTGCAATGTGTATAACGTGCTCTACCTGGCGCTATGTGTATAACGTGCTCTACCTGCTGCAATGTGTATAACGTGCTCTACCTGCAGCAATGTGTATAACATGATCTACTTGCTGCAATGTGTATAACGTGCTCTGCCTGCTGCAATGTGTATAACATGCTCTACCTGCTGCAATGTGTATAACGTGCTCTACCTGCTGCAATGTGTATAACGTGCTCTACCTGGTGCAATGTGTATAACGTGCTCTACCTGCAGCAATGTGTATAACGTGCTCTACCTGCTGCAATGTGTATAACGTGCTCTACCTGCTGCAATGTGTATAACGTGCTCTACCTGGTGCAATGTGTATAACGTGTTCTACCTGCTGCAATGTGTATAACGTGCTCTACCTGGCACAAAGGGTATAACGTGCTCTACCTGCTGCAATGTGTATAACGTGCTCTACCTGGTGCAATGTGTATAATGTGCTCTGCCTGGTGCAATGTGTATAACGTGCTCTACCTGCTGCAATGTGTATAATGTGCTCTACCTGCTGCAATGTGTATAATGTGCTCTACCTGGTGCAATGTGTATAACGTGCTCTACCTGGTGCAATGTGTATAACGTGCTCTACCTGGTGCAATGTGTATAACGTGCTCTACCTGCTGCAATGTGTATAACGCGCTCTACCTGGCGCAAAAGTGCATAACGTGCTCTGCCTGCTGCAATGTGTATAACGTGCTCTGCCTGATGCAATGTGTATAACGCGCTCTACCTGCTGCAATGTGTATAACGTGCTCTACCTGCTGCAATGTGTATAACGTGCTCTGCCTGGTGCAATGTTTATAACGTGCTCTACCTGCTGCAATGTGTATAACGTGCTCTACCTGCTGCAATGTGTAAGTGATCCTCTACCTGCTGCAATGTGTATAACGTGCTCTACCTGCTGCAATGTGTATAACGTGCTCTACCTGGTGCAATGTGTATAACGTGCTCTACCTGGTGCAATGTGTATAACGTGCTCTACCTGCTGCAATGTGTATAACGCGCTCTACCTGGTGCAATGTGTATAACGTGCTCTACCTGGTGCAATGTGTATAACGTGCTCTACCTGCTGCAATGTGTATAACGTGTTCTACCTGGTGCAATGTGTATAACGTGCTCTACCTGGCACAAAGGGTATAACGTGCTCTACCTGGCACAATGTGTATAACGTGCTCTACATGCTGCAATGTATATAACGTGCTCTACCTGGCGCTGTGTGTATAATGTGCTCTACCTGGTGCAATGTGTATAATGAGCTATACCTGGTGCAATGTGTATAACGTGCTGTACCTGGCGCAATATGTATAACGTGCTCTACCTGGTGCAATGTGTATAACGTGATCTACCTGCTGCAATGTGTATAACGTGCTCTACCTGCTGCAATGTGTATAACGTGCTCTACCTGGCGCTATGTGTATAACGTGCTCTACCTGCTGCAATGTGTATAACGTGCTCTACCTGCAGCAATGTGTATAACATGATCTACTTGCTGCAATGTGTATAACGTGCTCTGCCTGCTGCAATGTGTATAACATGCTCTACCTGCTGCAATGTGTATAACGTGCTCTACCTGCTGCAATGTGTATAACGTGCTCTACCTGGTGCAATGTGTATAACGTGCTCTACCTGCAGCAATGTGTATAACGTGCTCTACCTGCTGCAATGTGTATAACGTGCTCTACCTGCTGCAATGTGTATAACGTGCTCTACCTGGTGCAATGTGTATAACGTGTTCTACCTGCTGCAATGTGTATAACGTGCTCTACCTGGCACAAAGGGTATAACGTGCTCTACCTGCTGCAATGTGTATAACGTGCTCTACCTGGTGCAATGTGTATAACGTGTTCTACCTGCTGCAATGTGTATAACGTGCTCTACCTGGCACAAAGGGTATAACGTGCTCTACCTGGCACAATGTGTATAACGTGCTCTACCTGCTGCAATGTGTATAACGTGCTCTACCTGCTGCAATGTGTATAATGCACTCTACCTGGCGCTGTGTGTATAATGTGCTCTACCTGGTGCAATGTGTATAATGAGCTATACCTGGTGCAATGTGTATAACGTGCTGTACCTGGCGCAATATGTATAACGTGCTCTACCTAGAAGACATTAAGACTAATGTGCATCAAAGGGAAGTAGCAGTTTCTGTGTTAATGGATGGTTTAAAAAAGGTATTGAGAACAAGGGTACAGACCACTCAACCAAGTTGGCGAGGTTTGTCGGTGGCTGCTTTGAGAGAGACCGATATTGAACATGATCGGAATATCATGAGACACAGGGAGTCACAGGGCGATAAGCTGATGGCAGTAAGTATACAAACCCTTACCACAAAGCCACCTCAGCCAAGGCCCCAGACCCCTGTGGGGAAGTCAAATGTAATAACATGTTACAATTGTCAAAAAGAGGGACATATTGGATGGAATTGTATGTTTAAAGACACACATAAAGTATATCAACCCCCTAGACAACGACAAGACACACGTAATTGGGATCAGGGACCGCAGAGACAGAGTTATGAGCCACATGCAGGGGAAACAAGAAGGTACCCACCAAGAAGAGACTGGCAAGTCTCTGACAATTCCCAGTTACCCCCTCCACATGTTGTAGCTGCCAATGCGCTGCGGGGAGGTCACCACACACAATAGGGGTGGGGCCACACCTGTAGTCTGCAACCAGTGAAATTAATTGCGAGCCTTGGCAGTGAACCCGAGGTCACAATTGATGTAGCTGGTAGATCTCTACCTTTCCTTGTAGATACGGGGGCGGCCAAGTCAGTGATAAATTCAACAGTGGGTATGAAGACCACTGGTAGAACAATTCCAGCCAAGCGAGTAACTGGAGTAGTATAACGCTACCCTTTAAGCAAGCCAGCAGGGATTACGATAGGGCCTTTGCAGACCAAGCACTCCTTTTTGCTAGCTGCATCGGCTCCGACTAATCTACTTGGGAGAGATTTACTGTGCAAGATGGGGTGTGTCATATATTTTATCCTGGAGGTGTGTTCTTGGATATACCCGAGAACCACGCTCAGGAAGTGCAGGATATGCTAGATTCCCCACAAAGGTTAATGACGCATACTGCTGTTACAGATAGGTGTCCGTCCAAGGTAGAAGAAATGACTTCCCAGATACCGGAGTCACTTTGGACCAAGGATGGACAAGACACTGGATTAATGGCAAATGTAGCTCCTGTAGTAGTTCAAGTAAAAGATGGTAGGATAGCTCCAAAAATCCCACAGTATCCTCTGAAGCCAGAGGTGGAGTTAGGAGTTTACCCAGTAATAGAACGCTTGATACAACAGGGCATTCTGGCTAGGACAACCAGCACTGCCAATAGTCCCATCTTCTCTGTGAAAAAGAGTGGGGGGAGGGGTTACAGGCTAGTGCAGGATCTAAGGGGGATCAACAAAATAGTTGAGAGCCAATTCCCCGTAGTGCCAAATCCAGCTGTCATCCTTATGCAAATCCCTCCCACTGCGAAATTTTTCACTGTAATTGACCTCTGCTCCGCTTTCTTCTCGGTACCTCTGCACCCTGACAGCCAATATTTGTTTGCATTCACATACAGGGGAGTACAGTACACCTGGACTCGTTTACCACAAGGTTTCATTGACAGCCCAAGTATTTTCTCGCAGGCTGAGAGCGGATCAGTATTAATACAGTATGTAGACGACTTACTGCTGTGTTCGGATTCACTCGAATCGTCCTTGAGAGACACAAAACAGCTTCTGTTTCATCTCTCTGATACAGGACACAAGGTTTCAAAGGACAAGTTACAATTATGCCAAACCAAAGTAAAATATTTGGGACATTGTTTGACACAAGGACTGAGACACCTCACCGCTGATAGAATTCAGGCGATTCGCGACATGACCCTGCCACAAACCCAACAACAAATCCGCACTTTCCTAGGAATTGCCGTAACTGAATCCCAGGATTTTCCATACTACAAACCAGATCAGATTTTGCACACAGATGAGTACGAATTGGCATTTGAGAGACTCAAACAGTGCCTAACGCAGGCACCAGCATTAGGTATGCCAGATTATGGAAAACCCTTTGAACTGTACGGTACGGAAAGTGCTGAGTGCGCAGCAGGTGTTTTAACCCAGAAGCATGGTGATGCCAGCAGGCCAGTTGCATACTACAGCGCTCAGCTAGACACGGTAGCGCGATCCCTCCCCACATGCTTGCGAAGTGTTGCAGCGATAGCATTGCTAGTGAGTAAAAGCAAAGATGTAGTGCTAGGAAACAACCTGACCATACACACACCTCATGCATTGTCAGCCTTACTGAATTCTGCCCAAACCAGACACGTCTCATCCGCACGGTTTACAAGATTGGAATTAGCACTAATGGCCCGTGTAAACATCACCATAAGGAGATGCAGTGCACTAAATCCAGCAACGTATCTCCCAGGTGTGCCTGGACAGGCACAAAGCGTGGAAGGTGAGAATGATGGCGAAGGAGGATTTAGTACAGACACTGACACACATGATTGTATGGAATATTTGACCCAAAATTTCACACCAAGGCCTGACATCAGTGACAATCCACTGGAAGGTGTAGATTTTACTTTCTACACTGACGGAAGTTGCCATAGACAGACGGATTTGGGAGACTTGTGTACTGGATACGCAGTCATAGATGACAAAGGTACCATAGAAGCGGAACCCCTGGGCCCACCACACTCAGCACAAGTTGCTGAGCTGGTTGCCCTAACCAGAGCGTGTGAATTGGCTAAAGGCAAGTCAGCCAATATCTACACGGATTCTAGGTATGCCTTTGATTTTGGGGCCCTATGGCACCTTAGAAATTTCATGATGGCAGCTGGCACACCCGTGGCGCATGCAACCCACATCAAAAGACTTCTAGCAGTGATACAGGGACCTGACAGAGTGGCTGTTATCAAGTGTAAAGCCCACACATACAGCCAAGACCCAGTGTCACTTGGTAACAGCCGGGGCAGACGAAGCTGCTAAATCAGCAGCCAGCACCCCCATGCAGACAGACACCACACAACTGATGGTATTTAATACTGTAAACACACAGAAATGATATGAAATGCAAAATTTGTGTTCACCACAAGAAAAGGCAGTTTGGAGGTCAAAAGGATATGGCCAGGAGTCCTCAGGACTCTGGACAGATGGACAGGGTAAGCCAGTGGCACCCTGAGCATACCTTCCAAGTTTTAGTGGAGGCGGCACATGGGCTGACTCATCTAGGCAAATAAGGAATGTGTGAGTTGGTAAGAGCCTACTGGTGCGCCCCAGGATTTTCTTCCCATGTGGGTAAAAGAGCGATGACATGTCTCACCTGCTTGAGGAAGAATATCGGAAAGACAATACCAACAGAGCCATCCCATATCCCTCCTACAGATGGTCCTTTTCAGGTAATACAAATTGATTTCATACAATTACCACCTTGTAGAAATTTAAAGTATGTATTGGTTTGTATTGATGCGTTTTCAAATTGGGTTGAAGCATTCCCCGCTGTCACAAATACCGCAACGTTTACCACAAAGAAGATTGTGCAGGTTTGGTATACCTAGAATAATTGAAAGTGATAGGGGTACCTATTTTACAGGTGAAGTCTTTCAGGTAATGTGTAAATTAATGGGAATTAATAGTAAGCTGCATACTCCGTACCGCCCCCAGGCGAGTGCGAAAGTGGAAAGAGTAAACAGCATTATTAAGAACAAGTTGAGCAAAGTGATGGCTGAAACTGGATTGTTGTGGCTGGAAGCTTTGCCACTTGTACTATATAGCATCAGAACCACTCCCAGGTCCCCTCTTAATCTGTCTCCCTTTAAAATTCTTTTTGGTCGACAACCCCATGTTATGATTGACCCCAGGATGATTTGAAATGTAACAATGAAGTAACCGTAAAATATTTGGTTAAGATGAGCAAGCAGTTGAGGAATCAGAATAGCAATCTAAAGCTGGTGGTTCCTGATCTGCCGGACAGTAATTGTTATGACATTGAACCTGGGGACTATGTAATGATTCACAATTTTCTACGCTCAGGTTGCCTGATTGACCGGTGGGAAGGTCCGTACCAAGTCTTATTGACCAGCACGACAGCATTGAAGGTTGCCGAGAGAGAGACTTGGGTCCACTCCTCCCACTGTAAGAAGGTCGCTGACCCAGAGAGGTCTCGTGACAAAGAACAGACGGTAGAGGAAATTGTATCACTAGAGTGTCTGTTCCAGGAAGGTTGAGACGGCACCTGAGCACTGAGAATAATAAGATCGGAGGTGGTTGTCGAGCCAGATTTCTTTTTCCCTTTTATTATTTTCTCCACTTCCCATCTCCCTCCGTTTCTCCTCCCCCCTTCTCATTCTTCTCCTTTCCCTCCTGTAAGATGGACTCGCCCCAAAAGACTGTGTTCCGGATTTTCCTGTTGACCCTGTTGTTGACCAGAGCAGTCTGTTTCGGTGAGAGTACCAGTGAGGTCGAGAAGGGATCTGGAATGGGTTCTGATGATCAGGACGGATTCGTAGGATTCCAAGAGCAACGCAATCACCGTGCAAAGGCGAGTATCAGAAAACGATCTAGTAGCCATGACATTAATAGACATTGTGAAGGATTGTTAGCTGAGGAGAACTGCATCTGTAGAAATTGTAAAAATATAGTTGAGGACGGTTGCATCAAGAAATGTCAGTCCAGTTTCAACATCAACATGGACCGGCATCCATTGAGTGACTATCACTCATTAGTGAGTAAAGTGTTAAATCAGACAGACTGCTGGGTGTGCTCACAAGTACCTCAAGGTCATAGAAAGTCAGGACTAGTGCCATACCCTTCAACGATAGATGAGGTACTAGAGTTAAGGGGTGGGAGACCGGTGGACAAGAGATTTAATATTTCTAGTCCTCCTAGTTTGAAGCTCCACCAATACCATGTAGATAGGTCCCTAATATGTTTTAACATTTCCAATCCCCGAAAGCCGGGACATTGGGAAGTGTCATGGAACAATTGACATTCTCACACAGAGCCGACAGAATGCCCATAGACTCAGAACTTATACGCCAAATAGCCGACAGTGGAAAATATTTCCGGTATAGGTACACTCTAGGAAGTAGGACCATGCGAGTTGGAGAAGTATCACCAGGATACTGTGCACATATCATACAGCCTGATACGTGTACTAAGCAGATGAGGGAGCTAGGGATAGGATTCTTCCCCTGCAAGGTTTGTAATATGGTGATGTCATATTCTGTCCCATATGTTCTCCCCGATGACGCATATTTCATATGTGGGAGGAAGGCGTATAAGTGGCTTGCCCCAAACTCAGAGGGATTGTGTTACATTGGAAGTGTTGCCTGAAGTAATGACCATTACCCATAACAAAATGAAAGACATTCACCGCAATGCTCAAGCTCCTTACCCTCACACTCATTACGAACGCATCGTTATAAGACACCCTGTAGATAGGACAGAGCATGCGGCCTCTGATTTGATTCACGAATCCACCGGGATTCGATTCCGTCTCGCGGTAGATATCACCTGTACCGCCAGGGGAGCTATAAATTTTAGGTATATTCATGCGCTAGCAAACCTGATAGACAATATCACCGAAATGTATGATGACACCTTCAGGTATACTGGGAGAGAGTTGCAAGCCTACAAAACGGAGCTGGTCCAGCATAGGATGGTTCTCAATGACCTCACAGCGGTAACAGGCGGGTATTGTGTCACCCTAGCAACTCAGTATGGTGTGAAGTGCTGTACATATATCACTAACAGCACTGAGGATCCAATCGAGATCATAGATCGAAAAATGGACGATATATTGCAATTAAAGTGGGAGTTTCGAAGGAGGCACAATCTTACACTCGCTGCTGTGGGTAATGAGTTGACTGGCTGGGTTTCATGGTTGAACCCACGAAATTGGTTTTCAGGTTTAGGAGAATGGGCTCAAGGAGTTATCATGGATGTAGGAAAATTTCTCTTGTGTATCCTAGGAGTTGTCATAATGATCGATGTGATATTCAGATGTGTTCGGATTTTAATGAATTGCAAGCGTAGTACCAAATTGATGAGTTTGAGGAGCGAGGGCATTGTAACAACAACTGGTTTAATTTATGACCCGTCAATTGAGACAATGTTGTGATAAAATGTGATTCCACGGTCCGTTTCTTTCACCCGTTTCTCCTTTGGTTTTCTCCAAGGCACAAAGACCTCCACTCTGAAGAAGAATTTGATGACTCTTTATACAGACCACTAATGAACTGTGTCACAGACACCTGATGAGCTTTTAGAGACTGTTTCACAAACACCTGATGAGCTTTTAGAGACTGTAATTTTATGGACACTTGAAGAGCTTTGATTGCCACATACAGCAAAGCTACAGCAAAGATATACGACAATCCAGACAAGACATTAACAAGACTCCAATCGGCGACCACATATATAATCATATGACTGCATTTATAACGTTTGTTTCTTATCTTCATCCCTACTATCTTCAGGTAGTGACACACATAGTCGACAGGTAGTATAGACACATATATTAGCACTCACATATTTCCCCCTTCATGTATCATCAACTAATGTGCACCCCATTTGTTGGAACTAAAAGCCGAAAAGAGCTCGGTAGAGTTTGTTAGTTCATTTACAGACCCTTAATACGGGATGAGAAAGATTCAATGTATACTTCGCAATACCTCGAAGCTTGATTTAGAACACGTACGGCACGATGATACATGACCCCTCAGACATGGATTTCATACACACATGCTTTTACTATCTCACTAGGTCATACATTTCCCACCTCCTCCTCTCCTCCCTACTCCCAATCATAATGAGGTATTTACATGATAACATATATATTTTTCTGCTTGTATTGTTTAAAAAGTGGCAGTTATTGGTGACTGCCAAAGGGTGGACTGCCAAAGTCGAAAAATATTGTTATTCACAATGCCTTGTACTAACCCGAATGCACGTACCCGCTGCTCGTGCACCCACTCCCCCGTGCGTACACATCCCCTCAGGTTGCGTAAGGGACGCTACGACGTCGCCTGCGCATGGAGATGTGTATTTACGGCGGAGTTTGTGAGCGCCTAGCGAGCGACTCGATCGCAACATATTTAACTTAAATAGTGTGTTTTGTAGATAATATTTCCCTTAACAATGTTAGCAAGTATGTTTAGTGTAAGTGGTTTGTGGACATGGGGATCCCTCTTTGCATGATACGAAGGGTCTGACAAAGGTTGAACGGTGGTGTTTAGTATCTAACTGAAGAGTATTTTAATAGTAACATTTCAGTGTTGGCTAGGAAGAGATTGTTCGCTCCTGCGTGTAGTTATGTTTAAAATAAGAATTTACTCACCGGTAATTCTATTTCTCGTAGTCCGTAGTGGATGCTGGGGACTCCGTCAGGACCATGGGGAATAGCGGCTCCGCAGGAGACAGGGCACAAAATTTAAAAGTTTGACCACTAGGTGGTGTGCACTGGCTCCTCCCCCTATGACCCTCCTCCAAGCCTCAGTTAGGATACTGTGCCCGGACGAGCGTACACAATAAGGAAGGATTTTGAATCCCGGGTAAGACTCATACCAGCCACACCAATCACACTGTACAACCTGTGATCTGAACCCAGTTAACAGCATGAAAACCGAAAGAGTCTCTGAAACGATGGCTCCCAACAATAATAACCCGATTTTTGTAACAATAACTATGTACAAGTATTGCAGACAATCCGCACTTGGGATGGGCGCCCAGCATCCACTACGGACTACGAGAAATAGAATTACCGGTGAGTAAATTCTTATTTTCTCTGACGTCCTAAGTGGATGCTGGGGACTCCGTCAGGACCATGGGGATTATACCAAAGCTCCCAAACGGGCGTGAGAGTGCGGATGACTCTGCAGCACCGAATGAGAGAACTCCAGGTCCTCCTTAGCCAGGGTATCAAATTTGTAAAATTTTACAAACGTGTTCTCCCCTGACCACGTAGATGCTCGGCAGAGTTGTAATGCCGAGACCCCTCGGGCAGCCGCCCAAGAGGAGCCCACCTTCCTTGTGGAGTGGGCATTTACAGATTTAGGCTGTG
The DNA here is from genome assembly GCF_028390025.1 of Pseudophryne corroboree. Classification (NCBI taxonomy): domain Eukaryota; kingdom Metazoa; phylum Chordata; class Amphibia; order Anura; family Myobatrachidae; genus Pseudophryne; species Pseudophryne corroboree. Next base: position 73,092 of record NW_026967536.1, on the reverse strand, counting down.
GCAGGCCTGCCACAGAATGCGCAAGTTGAATTGTGCTACAAATCCAACGAGCAATCGTCTGCCTAGACGCAGGAGCACCCAGCTTGTTGGGTGCATACAGTATAAACAGCGAATCAGACTTCCTGACTCCAGCCGTCCTTGAAATATATATTTTTAATGCTCTGACAACGTCCAACAACTTGGAGTCCTCCAAGTCGCTAGTAGCCGCAGGCACCACAATAGGCTGATTCAGGTGAAACGCTGATACCACCTTAGGCAGAAATTGAGGACGCGTCCGCAGTTCTGCCCTGTCCGAATGGAAAATCAGATATGGGCTTTTGTACGATAAAGCCGCCAATTCTGACACTCTCCTGGCCGAAGCCAGAGCCAGTAGCATGGTTACTTTCCATGTAAGATATTTCAAATCCACCGATTTGAGTGGCTCAAACCAATGGGATTTGAGAAATCCCAAGACTACATTGAGATCCCACGGTGCCACTGGAGGCACAACCGGGGGCTGTATATGTAGTACTCCTTTAACAAAAGTTTGGACTTCAGGAACTGAAGCCAATTCTTTCTGGAAGAAAATCGACAGAGCCGAAATTTGAACCTTATTTGAGGCCCATAGACAATCCTGTTTGCAGGAAATGTAGGAATCGACCCAGTTGAAATTCCTCCGTCGGGGCCCTCCTGGCCTCACACCACGCAACATATTTTCTCCAAATGCGGTGATAATGTTGTGCGGTCACTTCCTTCCTGGCTTTAATCAGGGTAGGGATGACTTCTTCTGGAATGCCTTTTTCCTTCAGGATCCGGCGTTCAACCGCCATGCCGTCAAACGCAGCCGCGGTAAGTCTTGGAATAGACAAGGTCCCTGCTGTAGCAGGTCTCTTCTTAGAGGAAGGGGCCACGGATCTTCCGTGAGCATCTCCTGAAGCTCCGGGTACCAAGTCCTTCTTGGCCAATCCGGAGCCACGAGTATCGTTCTTACTCCCCTTTGCCGTATGATTCTCAATACCTTGGGTATGAGAGGCAGAGGAGGGAACACATACACTGACTGGTACACCCATGGTGTTACCAGAGCGTCCACAGCTAGCTCGTATCCCACTCTCGCGGTACAGCGTCCGCTACGCCAATAGCGTAGCATTACGGTACTCGGGCCGCCTATAGCGTGCTCGATACTAAGCGTAAGCCCGTGAGCGAACGTGCTGCTCGTGCGTCTCGACCACGGCCTAAGTGCGTACCATTACGGCACCTCGTGCGCCTATTGCGTACATTGTCTATAATAAGTATATAGCTTAGGTTCAAGGTAAATATTTGACTTTATCAATTTCTACTGTGGTTAGAGCCTGTTTGTGCTGTTCTCTGAAGGGAGTAGTACACACCGTTGTAGGAAATGTTCAGTTTCTGAGCAATTTCTCGCATGGAATAGCCTTCATTTCTAAGAACAAGAATAGACTGTCGAGTTTCACATGAAAGTTCTCTTTTTCTTGCCATTTTGAGAGTATAATCAAACCCACAAATGTGATGCTCCAGACACTCAACTAACTCAAAGATAGCCCAGTGTTATAGCTTCTCTAAAGAGCAAACCTGTTTTCAGCTGTGCTAACATAATTGCACATGGGTTTTCTAATCATCCATTAGTCTTCTACCACGATTAGCAAACACAATGTACCATTAGAACACTGGAGTGATGGTTGCTGGAAATGGACCTCTATACACCTATGTAGATATTCCATTAAAAACCAGACGTTTGCAGCTAGTACAGTCATTTACCACATCAACAATGTATAGAGTGTATTTCTGATTAATTTAATGTTATCTACATTGAAAAAAACAGTGCTTTTCCTTAAAAAAAAAAGGACATTTCTAAGTGACCCCAAACTTTTGAACGGTAGTGTATGATCCGGGGTATCTGAAGATGTGAACCGGACCACTAGCTCAGGAGATCCAATTAAAATGTTCTGGCATGGAACCTTCCATACTGGATCGCCTCGTATGAGGCTTAGATCTTTACCAACAATCTTATGCAAAGATGGATGGAGATCCGATTTGGCCGTAGAACTGCTCGGACCACATCCTGGAGTGTCTTTGCCTTGTCCTCTCGGAGGAACACTTTTTGAGCCACTGTATCCAGAAACATTCCCAGGAACAGGAGCCACTGAGTAGGCTCCAGGTGAGACTTCTGTAAATTGAGGATCCATCCATGATGTGACAGAAGCTGAATAGTGCAGTCTATATTGAGAAAAAGAAGCTCCCTGGATCTAGCCTTCATCAAGAGCTCGTCTAGGTAAGGGACAATACTGATCCCCTAGACTCGGAGCTGGAACATCATCTCCGCCATCACCTTTGTGAAGACCCTCGGAGCTGTGGACAGGTTGAAGGGTAGCGCCTGGAACTGGTAGTGATCGTTCAGCAGGGCAAACTGCAGGTAAGCCTGGTGAGGCGGCCAAATCGGGATATGGAGATAAGCGTCCTCTATATCCATGAACTCCCGTTCTCCCAGACCTGCAATCACTGCTCACAAGGATTCCATCTTGAACTTGAAAACCTTTAGGTATGGGTTCAAGGATTTTAGATTCAGAATTAGCCTTACCGAACCGTCCGGTTTTGGTATCATACACAGGTTGGAGTAGTAACCCTTTCCCTGTTGTTGTATTGGCACTGGAACAATGACCTGGGAATGGACCTACTTTAGGATGACCTGTTGCAGCGTAACTCGTGTATCCTCCAAAGCTGGTAAGCTTGACTTGAAAAATTGTTGGGGAGGAGCGCTGCTGAACTCCAGCTTGTAGCCCTGAGAAATGAGGTCCTTTACCCAGGTATCCTGGCAGGAGCTTTCCCAGATGCAGCTGAAGTGACGCAGTCGAGCTCCCACCTCAAGATCCAATCAGGGTGGGGGGGCACCATCATGCTGAGGCCCTAGTGGAAACTGAACTGGTGCTTTGTTCCCAAGAACCTACGGCAGCTGTTTTTTTTGTCTTGCCTCCAGAGCCTCTCGTCACGTTTCAGGTGCATCTGGCTCTTGATCTGAACCTGGCAGTTCGAAAGGACGGGGTAGATGGCCCTGGGTAGGAACGCCTAGCCAGCAGAGCCCCAGAGGGGAGAAACATGGATTTCCCTGCAGTAACCTTTGAAATTCACGTATCCAACTCAACCCCGATTGGCCACTCCCCTGAAAAAGGAAGAGACTCCACTCTGCGCTTGGAATCTGCGTCCGCTATCCACTGACGCAGCCACAAAGCTCTGCGCGTCGACACTGCCATGGCAGTAGTCCTAGCGCTAATAGCACCTATCTCCTTGAGAGAGTCAAACAAGACGCGTGCACTGTCCTGATTGTGCTTTATGAGAGTCACTGTAGTTACCAGGGAAATATCTCCTGCAAGGACCTCTTGAATTTGACCCTCCCATGTGTGAATGGCATGTGTCATCCAGCAACCCGCTATCACAGGTCTTTGTGATACACCAGCTATAGGATTTTAATTACCTACCGGTAAATCCTTTCCTCGTAGTCTGTAGATAATGCTGGGGTCCATTTCATACCATGGGGTAAAGACGGGTCCATTAGGAGCCAAGGGCACTTTAAGAATTGAATAATGTGGGCTGGCTCCTCCCTCTATGCCCCTCTAATGAGACTCAGTCTAGAAACTGTGCCTGAGGAGACGGACATACTTCGAGAGAAGGATATACAAGGACAGTGGTGGGATTCGAACCAGCACACACATAACAAGAGGAAAGCCATGCTAAGCAAACTTGAACAGGAACAGCAACAGCTGAACCAACAATACTTAACCAAGTAAATATGCAGGAAAACACAAAGCACTGGGCGGGCGCCTAGTATCCTCTACGGACTACGAGAAAAGGATTTACCGGTAGGTAATTAAAATCCTATTTTCTCTTACATCCTAGAGGATACTGGGGTCCATTTAGTACCATGGAGATGTACCAAAGCTCCCAAACCGGGTGGGAGAGTGCTGAGGTTCCTGTAGAACACAGTGACCAAACTGAAGGTCCTCAGAGGCCAAAGTATCGAACTTGTAGAACTTGGCAAACCTGTTCGAACCTGACCAGGTAGCCGCTCGGCAAAGTTGTAAAGCCAAGACACCCCAGGAAGCTGCCCAGGAAGAACCCACTGAACGAGTAGAGTGGGCCTGTACAGATCTTGGAACCGGCAATCCTGCCATGGAATAAGTATGCTGGATAGTAAGCCTGATCCAGCGAGCAATTGTCTGCTTAGACACCCAATCTTATTGGGATCATAAAGCACAAACAGCGCATCCGATTTCCTGTGATGAGCTGTCCGCTTTACATACACCTACAAGGCCCTTACAACATCCAAGGCCCTTGAAGTAGCCGAGGTGTCAGTAGCCACTGACAATAGGTTGGTTGATATGAAAAGCCGATACAACCTTAGGAAGAAATTGCTGACGCGTTCTGAGTTTAGCTCTATCCTCATGAAATATTAAGTAGGGGCTCTTATTATTATTATTATTATTATTATTATTATCCTTTATTTATATGGCGCCACAAGGGTTCCGCAGCGCCCAATTACAGAGTACACATGCACATAATCAAAACAGGAAAACAGTGACTTACAGTTGAAAACAATTTAGGACAAGTACAGGGTAACCAAGCGTAACTACACCAGTAAATGACAGAGATAAGTTCCAGGTGGCCAAAAAACTGCGTGATTTGGGCAGTTGAGAATTATTAAAGTAAGAAAAAGGTGAGCACATGAGGGAAGAGGGCCCTACTCGTGAGAGCTTACATTCTAAGGGGCTCAGTGATAGTTCTGCTGTGTGGACCTGTTTATCTGGAACTTCTGTGTGGAAGTACTGTGGACCTAAATCCTCTACTGGGACTTACTATCTGGACTGCTACCTGTATATTGTTTCTGGGCTATATTTACGTCTGTTTCCTGTGAATTATATATTCCTGTGTGCTGTGAGAAATAAACCATCACTTTGGTTTCATCTGCTCTGTGTCTGAGTGATTAGAAGAACTCTGTATCCTCACATTATGAGACAACGCCCCCAACCCTGACACACGTCTTGTTGACACTAAGGCCAACACCGCCTGTAAAGGCTCAAAACAATCTGATTGCAGGAACTGCAACACCACATTGAGATCCCAAGGTGCTGTAGGAGGCACAAAGAGCGGTTGGATGTGCAGAACCCCTTTTAAGAACGTCTGAACGTCAGAGAGGGCAGCCAATTGTTTCTGGAAGAAAATGGACAAGGCTGAAATCTTGACTTTTATAGAGCCCATCTAAAGGCCCACATCCACACCTGCTTCCAAAAAGAGAAGTAAACATCTCAGTTGAAACTCCACCGCAGGAAACTGCTTGGATTCAATCCAAGACACATTTTTTCCAATTATGATGGTAATGCTTAGACATTAATCCCTTCCTGGGTTGGATCAGGGTTGGAATTACCTTGTACGGGATCCTTTATCGGGATAGAATCTGATACTCAACTTCCATGCCGTCAAACGTAGCTGTGGTAAGTCTTGATAGATAAACGGCCCCTGTTGAAGAAGGTCCTCGCAAAGAGGCCACGGATCCTCTAGGAGCAACTCCGGTAGATCCGCATACCAAGCCCTTCTTGGCCAGTCTGGATCAATGAGGATTGCCTGAATCCTTGTCTTTTTGATTATTTTGAGAATTTTTGGGAAGAGCAGAAGTGAAGGGAAGCCTATTTGTCGGTTCCAAGTGTGAATTTGGAAGGTTCAGAATTCACACGTGATCCAGGAGTAGTTGAGTTGAGAGGGCAATGCTTTGTAACAACCTCTTCCAGGGGGATGCCTTTATCAGTAGATCGTCCAGGTATGAAATTATGTTCACTTCCTGTTTGCGGAGGAGAAGCATCATCATCTCTACCATGACTTGGTGAACACCCTCAGTGCTGTGGAGAGGCCTTCAATCAGGTGAGAAGTCTGTAGCCACTGTCTGGTAAACCCACGGAGTCACCAGCGCGTCCACCGACACTGCTTGTGGGTCTCTCGACCTGGAACAATACCACCTGAGCTTCTTGCTGAGACGAGAGGCCATCATGTCGATCTGAGGAACTCCCCACCGACTTGTCACGTCACCGAACACCTCAGGGTGGAGGACCCACTCTCCTTGGTGGAGGAGAATTCTTGTTACCTCTAACATTGCAGCTCTGCTCTTTGTTCCACCCTGCCAGTTTATTTGTCTGACTGTACCTGAATGACTTGATCTTGAAGATGTGCCGCTTATTGAAGGGCATTGTATATGGCCCTAAGTTCCAGAATGTTTATTGGTAGAATGGCTTTTTGATTTGACCATTTTCCCTGGAAGTTTTCCCTCTAGGTGACTGCTCCCCAAACTCTGAGGCTTGCATATGTGGTTAGTAGAATCCAATTTTGAATCCCGAACCTGCGGCCTTCAATCAGGTGAGAAGTCTGTAGCCACCGGAGTGAAATTCTGGCTTTCGGCAACAGGCGTGTCTTCTGGTGCATGTGAAGATGCGATCCGGACCACTTGTCCAAGAGATCCAGCTGGAAGGGCCTTGTGTGAAACCTTCCGTACTGCAGTGCCTTGTAGGAGGCTACCATCTTCCACAGTAGGCAAATGCACTGATGTACCGATATCCAAGTTGGCTTCAGGACATCCCGGACCATTGACTGGATCACCAATGCCTTTTCCAATGGAAGGAACACCATCTGTACTTCTGTATCGAGTATCATTCCCAAGAAGGGAAGCCTATTTGTCGGTTCCAAGTGTGAATTTGGATGGTTTAGAATCCACACGTGATCCCGGAGTAGTTGAGTTGAGAGGGCAATGCTTTGTAATAACCTCTTCCTGGGGGATGCCTTTATCAGTAGATCGTCCAGGTATGAAATTATATTCACTTCCTGTTTGCGGAGGAGAAGCATCATCATCTCTACCATGACTTGGTGAACACCCTCAGTGCTGTGGAGAGGCCAAATGGCAGGGCCTGGAACTGGTAGTGACAGTCCTGTATTGCAAACCTTAGATAAGCCTGATGAGGTGGCCAGATTGGAATATGGAGGTACGCATCCTTGATATTTAGAGACACCAGGAATTTCCCTTCCTCCAGACCTGAGATCACCGCTTTTAGAGACCCCATCTTGAATTTGAATATCCATAAGTATGGGTTCAGGATTTTAGGTTCAAGATGGGCCTTCCAAACAATCCGGCTTCGGTACTACGAACAGGTTGGAAAAATAACCCTTATTCTGTAGCTGAGGTGGAACTGGGACAATGACCTGTGTATGAACCAACTTTTGAATTGCCTGTTGCAGGATTATACTTGCTTCCTGAGAAGCTGGTAAGCGTGATTTTAAAAATCTGTGAGGTGGGAGTTCTTGAAACTCCAGTATGTATCCATGGGCAATAAGATCTTTGACCCAGGGATTTAAGCATGATGTTGCCCAGATATGACTGAAATCCTTAAAACGTGACTGAAATCCTTTAAACGTGCTCTCACCTGCCTGTTCTTCAGGCAGTGTGGTCCACCGTCATGCTGAAGACTTTCAGGAAGCAGAACCTGAGCTCTGTTCTTGAGAACCTGTAGTTGCAGGTTTCTGGTTTTCCTCGACCACCTCTAAAGGCAGTGGAGGAACCTTTGGATCTGTTTTTAAATTTTGCTGCCCGAAAGGACTGCAACGTAGGGGCAGAATATGATTTTCTAGCCAGGGTTGCTGCGGAAGGAAGATATGTCGACTTAACCGCAGTCGCCTTGAATATCCAGGTATCCAGTTCATCTCCGAACAAGGCCTCATCTGTGAAGGGCAGGCTCTCCATGCTTCTCCTGGAATCCGAAACCGCAGTCCACTGGCGTAGCCATAAGCCTCTGTGTGCTGACACTGACACGTGCGTTGAGCAGGCCAATTTCCTTCATGGCCTTCACCATAAAGTTTGCAGAATGTAATGCAAGAGTAATTAAATTTCACTCCTATGCAAACAATCTAAATCATCAATTAGGTTACCTGACCATTTTGCAGTGGCCCTAGATATCCACGCACAAGCAATAGTGGGTCTTTGGGCCACCCCAGCAGCTGTGTACAGAGATTTGAGTGTGGTCTCAATTCCGCGGTCAGTCGTATCCTTTAAGGAGGCTGCGCCTGGGACAGGTAAATAATTTTACGTGACAATCTAGATACAGAGGCGTCCACTATCGGTGGATTTTCCCATTTCTTCCTATCATCCTGAGGGAAAGGAAATGAGCTGAGCAATCTTTTAGGGGTTTGAAACTTTTTCTCTGGATTTACCCAAGTTTCTGCAAAAAGAGAACGTAACTCTTTTGACGCAGGGAAAGTAACCGAGGATCTTTTTTACATGAAAATAAGATTCTTCCTCTTCTACGGTTACTTTTTCTGAAATCTTCAATACATCCCAAATGGCCTCTATCAGAGCCTGCACCCCTTGAGCAAGAGCTGCACCCCCCCCCTCCAGATCCACCTCACCGTCCCCTGTATCTGAGGCATCGTCATCAGTGTCAGCCTGCAATATCTGGGCCAGTGTACACTTCTGTGGATAAATGGGAGGGGTTTGAGTCGCTGGTGTGGGGGCTGACTCTTTATTCATCAGGTTCTCCATAGACTTTCTCAAATACTGTGTCTCCTGCTCAGTATGGGAGAGTTTATTAGAAATATTAGTAATCATCCCCCTTATGGAGTCCAGCCAAGGCGGTTCAGACCCAGTAGCCTGAGAATGTGTACTGTCCTGAGTACACTGTAGGGATCCCCCTGGGGAGGAAAAACATTCTGCTGTGCAGGAAACACACTCCTTGGATATTGTAATGTGAGGTACACACACACACACACACACACACACACACACACACACACACGAGAATATGCAGTAAGCGCAATTCTACACAGCGCCCCATTAGCTAACAAATAACTTAGCCAGGTGCGGACTAAATACCCTTAATAGGGTATTAGTAAGGACATAACTGCTGCCCCCCCCCTTCCCTCTATAACCCCCTGGTACCGCCGAGGGAGTCTGGAGTTGATATGGAGGGGCAGCGTTTTATGTGTGAGCTGCAGAGAGAAAATGGCGCTGGTGAGCTGCTGGATCCGCTCATAGTGAAGACCCCGCCCCCTTGATGGCGCACGGTCTTCCCGCATTTTATACTGGCCTGAGGTATTTTTTATGCATACACGATGGGTGAGACCCCTGTAAGGCTGTATCTGCCAGTGTCCTGGGTATTGTGACTATCAGCTCGCCCCTCAGTGCGATCATACATCAGTGTGTACTGAAAGCCTGGAGCCGCAGCCTTGCAGCGCTGCGCTCCTACCCATGTGCCGCCATCTGCGCTGGTGAACCACTAGCTGGGACGCCAGTGTTATACTCACCACTCTCCTTACTTCTGGCTCTGTTAGGGGTGGCAGCATGCTGCGGGTCTATACGCTCGCCGTGGGGATTGCGAGTAGGACCCTCAGGAGCTCAGTGTCCGGTCAGCAGAGTAACGGGACCATTAACTCTTCAGGAAGTTGGGCCGTTCTCCCCCCTAAGTCCCACGAAGCAGACATGCTGGTGACACCCAGCCTGCCTGTAAGATAACAAACAGAAAAACTCCTCAGGAGCTCCACTAGCTGTGATCGGCTTCTCTGGGCACATTTTTTAAACTGAGTCTGGTAGGTGGGGCATAGAGGGAGGAGCCAGCCCACACTATAAAATTCTTAAAGTGCCCTTGGCTCCCAGTGGACCCGTCTATACCCCATGGTCCTTACGGAGTCCCCAGCATCCTCTAGGACGTAAGAGAAATAGACTTTAGTGTAGTCTCTATTTTCCTTTAATGCAGAGGAGCCAGGGACTGGTAATAGCACTTTCTTTGATAGGAGACTGATACGTCTACTGCCGAGGGCTCTCCCAGTGTTTCCTGCCTTCTGGAGTAAATGGGAAAGTGTGCAGAAACCGTTTTGTCACCTGGTATTTTTTATCAGGATTTTTCCAGGTTAACTTAAACATGTCATCTAGTTCCTTAGAATCAGGGAAAGTGACACTAATTTATTTTTCTGTGCTAAGAAAAACGACTGCTGTATGGCAGAAGGTGAGTCCTCTGTAATAGGATCCCATTCCTCCCCCTCCTCCTGTACCTCGTCCTCAGATTCTGAGAGTAACTCAGGCAGCCTACGCTTATGTGGCCCTGAACTAGGGAGAAGGGGCTGTTTATCCTCTGCCCTTGCAGCTAGGTCTGCTACAGCCTGCTGCAGTTGTTGTGTCTTTTGCTTATTAGCAGTGAGCTGGGATGACATGTCTGTTATCATGGTTTTTATGGCACTGAGCCAGGATGGCTCCTGACCCTCCCCCCAGTCTCCTCACTAACTTGGGAGGACTGGCTGCATTGTTCAGATGAGAGGGAACCATCCGTAGAGGGAGAGAATCTGGTGTGACATACACTGCATAACTGGTGTTTTACCATGTTTACAGTAGACAAACATTCACACCCACACACAGACAAGTATATTACATAGTAACATAGTATCTGAGGTTGAAAAAAGACAATTGTCCATCGAGTTCAACCTATTTGTGGTGTCCTATGCATGATGATTTGACTAAAATTTCTGACTGATGCTGCTGTCAGCCATTGCATTTTATCCCTATTTATATTAACTATAATGCATGACTATGCACCATACCCCTGGATATCCTTATCCATTAGGAATTTATCTAACCCATTCTTAAATGTGTTGACAGATTCCGCCATTACAAGTCCCTCGGGCAGGGAATTCCAAACACGTATTGTCCTTACCGTGAAAAAGCCTTTACGCCATATTGTGCGGAATCTCCTCTCCTCTAACCTGAGCGAATGTCCACGAGTCCTCTGTGTTGATCTAACCAAAAACAGGTCCCGCGCAAGCTCTGTGTATTGTCCCCTTATATATTTGTAGATGTTGATCATATCCCCTCTTAGTCTCTGCTTTTCCAATGTAAACATGCCTAGTCTTTCAAGCCTTTCCTTGTATTCCATCGTCTCCATGCCCAAGCAAGCCTGCCCAGACTGAATAGCAAGCCTGCACAGACTGTATGTGAGAAGGAGACACAGAGAGAGAGGAACAGCACACCCAGTCCCAGCAGACTCAGTGAGACTGCAGGCTGTCTGTATCACGGTACAACACCGGAGTCTTGTCCTTTTTAGGACACTATAGTGTGTATAATAGCGGCTGTTCTCCTTATTTACACCTCCCGGCACTGTAAGCAGAGGAAGGCGCCAAAACGCCGCTGGTACCGCTCTTAGGAAGCTCCGACCCCTGTAATGGCGCCGGAGCTATACATTAATTTATACTGGCAAATGTCTCCCAACAGGTGCAGAATGTGACATAAATGTCTGTTTCCATCACCGCTGCCAGTGTACACAGGGGGTCTATAGCGGATCCCTCCGTAGAGCGTCCGTATGTCGCCCCTGCAATCGCCCCCTTGCGGGTCCCCCGGTTTGTACTCACCACTCTTCTCACCTCCCGGCATTGTTAGGGGTGTTCTGTGATTGCATTTGCTAATGCGCAATGCCCTGCGGTACCAACAACCTCTTAGGACTGTGGTCCTGCAGCGGGGAAGCGGCTCTGACGCCTGAAGAGACCAGTAACCGTCTCCCCCTAACTCCCTCAGTGCAGGTATACCGACAACAACAACGTTTAAAATAAACTGAAGAAAAATCCTCTGGAGCTCCAGAGTGGCATCCTCTCCTGAGGGCACATTTTACTAAACTGGATGTAGGAGGGGGCATAGAGGGGAGGAGCCAGCACACCCAGTGGAAGAACTTTAAAGTGCACCGGCTCCTTTGGACCCCATCTATACCCCATCATACAAAGTCCCCAGTATCCCTTATGGATGTTAGAGAAAAAGGAGTGGTTTATAGATAGACCAGCGTGTGCTAATAGAGACACTCTCATTGAATACCTGCCATGTTATACTATAGACAGATGTATTGCTAGCACACAGTATGGCTGCTGGTGACACAGAGTGACATGATGTGAGGGGGAGAGCAGGAGTATAATAGGGGCTGATGGATCCTGATGTATGAGATACACCAGAGAGTGTGGGGAGGAGACTGGTCAGATCTCTGGGCTGGTAACACACAGTGACATGATGTGAGGGAGGAGCAGGAGTATAATAGGGGCTGATGGCTCCTGATGTATGAGATACACCAGAGAGTGTGGGGAGGAGACTGGTCAGATCTCTGGGCTGGTAACACACAGTGACATGATGTGAGGGGGAGAGCAGGAGTATAATAGGGGCTGATGGCTCCTGATGTATGAGATACACCAGAGAGTGTGGGGAGGAGACTGATCAGATATCTGGGCTGGTGACACACAGTGACATGATGTGAGGGGAGAGCAGGAGTATAATAGGGGCTGATGGCTCCTGATGTATGAGATACACCAGAGAGTGTGGGGAGGAGACTGGTCAGATCTCTGGGCTGGTAACACACAGTGACATGATGTGAGGAGGTGAGCAGGAGTATAATAGGGGCTGATGGCTCCTGATGTATGAGATACACCAGAGAGTGTGGGGAGGAGACTGGTCAGATCTCTGGGCTGGTAACACACAGTGACATGATGTGAGGGGGAGAGCAGGAGTATAATAGGGGCTGATGGCTCCTGATGTATGAGATACACCAGAGAGTGTGGGGAGGAGACTGATCAGATATCTGGGCTGGTGACACACAGTGACATGATGTGAGGGGAGAGCAGGAGTATAATAGGGGCTGATGGCTCCTGATGTATTAGATACACCAGAGAGTGTGGGGAGGAGACTGGTCAGATCTCTGGGCTGGTAACACACAGTGACATGATGTAAGGGGAGAGCAGGAGTATAATAGGGGCTGATGGCTCCTGATGTATGAGATACACCAGAGAGTGTGGGGAGGAGACTGGTCAGATCTCTGGGCTGGTAACACACAGTGACATGATGTGAGGGGGAGAGCAGGAGTATAATAGGGGCTGATGGCTCCTGACTCCACGCTGGGAAAAATGAGATTTATGGTAAGAACTTACCATTGTTAAATCTCTTTCTGCGAGGTACCCTGGGCTCCACAGGGAATTACATTGGGGTGTACAATAGGATCTTGATCCGAGGCACCAACAGGCTCAAAGTTTTGACCTTCTTCCCAGAAAGCATAGCGCCGCCTCCTCTATAACCCCGCCTCCGTACACAGGAGCTCAGTTTTTGTTAACCAGTCCAATTCAGTAGCAGGAAAAGAGACAACAGTTAGTAGCCACATACACAACACATTCTCATGACAGGAGAAAGTGTCAGTGGCTAATACCATACCAACCCAAAGAAGCCAAGTGCGTCAGGGTGGGCGCCTTGTGGAGCCCAGTGTACCTCGCTGAAAGAGATTTAACAACGGTAAGTTCTTACCATAAATCTCGTTTTCTGCTGCGGGGTACACTGGGCTCCACAGGGAATGACATTGGGGATGTCCTAAAGCAGTTCCTCATGGGAGGGGATGCACTGTAGCGGGCACAAGAACCCGGCGTCCAAAGGAAGCATCCTGGAAAGCGGCAGTATCGAAGGCATAGAACCTTATGAACGTGTTCACTGAGGACCACGTAGCCGCCTTGCACAATTGTTCAAGGATCGCACCGTGGCAGGCCGCCCAAGAAGGTCCAACCGACCGAGTAGAATGGGCCTTTATGGTAGCAGGAGCTGGAAGGCCAGCCTGTACATAAGCATGTGCAATCACCATTCTAATCCATCTGGCCAGGGTCTGCTTGTGAGCAGGCCAGCCACGTTTGTGAAAACCAAACAGAACAAAGAGAGAATCCAACTTTCTGACGGGAACTGTCCTCTTCACATAGATACGGAGAGCCCATACCACATCGAAAGACCTCTCTTTGGTAGACAAGTTAGGAGAGGCAAAGGCAGGAACCACGATCTCCTGATTCGATAAATACCCGGGACGTGTACTAAGAACCGCCCGATCACAGTGAAAAATCAGATAATGTAACCTACAAGACAAGGCACCCAAATCCGACACCCGTCTAGCAGAGGCAATAGCCAGCAGAAACAATACATTAAGGGAAAGCCACTTAAGGTCTGCAGATTCAAGAGGCTCAAACAGAGACGCAACGCCTCCAGAACCACTGACAGGTCCCAAAGAGCCACAGGCAGGACATAGGGAGGTTGAATCCGCAACACACCCTGAGTGAACGTATGCACATCAGGCAAGGTCGCAATTTTTTTCTGGAACCAAACCGACAAGGCATAAATATGAACATTGATGGAGGCCAGACGAAAGCCCAAGTCCAGGCCCTGTTGTAGAGGGGCCAAAATTTTGGCCGTACTAAACTTGTAAGCATCATAATTGTTAGATGCACACCAAGCAAAGTAAGAATTCCAGACCCTATGGTAAATCCGAACAGAGGTCGGTTTCCGGGCCTTCAACATGGTTTGAATGACCGCCTCAGAAAATCCTTTGGCCTTGAAGACGGAAGCTTCAAGAACCACGCCGGCAAAGCCAATCGGGCCCTGAGCGAGGAAATCTGGGCACTGCGGAAGTAGAAGGGGATGCTCTATCAATAGACCCTGAAGGTCTGAGAACCAGTGCCATCTGAGCCACGCTGGAGCGATCAGAAGTAGTATTTCTTCTTCTTGCTTGAACTTCCGGAGGGAACACGTATAGCAGCCGAAAGTTCCATGGAATTGCCAGTGCGTCCACGAACGCTGCTTGAGGATCCCTTGTCCTTGCTACGAAGACCAGAACCTTGTGATTGTGTCGAGATGCCATCATGTCCCCACTTGTACACGAGGAGTTGAAACACTTCTGGATGGAGGCTCCACTCTCCGGCATGTACGTCCTGACGAATGAGAGAGTCCGCTTCCCAGTTTAGGACCCCCGGAACGAGCACTGCCGATATGGCTGGCAGATGACGTTCCGCTCACTGAAGAATCCGTGATACTTCCCTCAATGCCATGCGGCTTCGAGTGCCGCCCTGATGACTTATGTACGCCACGGTGGCGTTGTCCGACTGCACTTGAACAGGTCTGTTCTGTATTAAATGCTGGGGCCAAGTTCAATTAGTTGAACACCGCCCGCAATTCCAGAATGTTTATCGGGAGGAGAGACTCCTCCTTGGTCCACCGACCCTGAAAGGAGTGTTGCTCCAAGACTGCACCCCAACCTCTCAGACCTGCATCCGTCGTCAGAAGGAACCGGTTGGAGATTCAGAAAGGACGACCCTTGCTCAATCGTTGGTCCTGAAGCCACCAGCTCAGTGACAGACGGACCTCCGGAGACAAGGAGATCATTTGAGACCTGATCCGGTGAGGCAGGCCGTCCCACTTGGCAAGAATCAGCATCTGCAGAGGGCAGGAATGGAATTGAGCATACTCCACCATGTTTAAAGCAGACACCATGAGACCTAGCACTTGCATTGCCGAATGTATCGACACTTGCGGACGAGATAGGAAGCATCGAATCCTGTCCTGATGCTTCATGACTTTCTCCTGAGACAAGAACAACTGCTGGTTGTGAGTGTCGAACAATGACAACAGGTGCACCATGCTCCAAGCAGGGACCAGGAAAGATTTCTTCCAGTTGATGAGCCACCCGTGGGCTTGCAGAAACTGTATAGTCAGATCCAGATGGCGTAAGAGAGTTTCTGGGAAATTTGCCAGGATCAACAAGTCGTCCAGTTACGGTAGGATCCTGACCCCTTGACTGCGGAGCACAGCCGTCATGACCACCATGACCTTGGTGAAGACCGGAGCCGTGGTCAAACCAAAGGGTAACGCCCGAAATTGGTAATGGAGGTTGCCAACCGCAAACCTCAGGTATTGCTGATGCGACATTGCAATGGAAATATGCAGGTAAGCATCCTGTATGTCCAGGGAGACCATATGATCCCCAGGTTCCAATGCCAGAACAATAGAGCGAAGAGTTTCCATACGAAACTTGGAGACCTTCACAAATTTGTTCAAGGACTTGAGGTTGAGAATGGGCCGGGATGACCCATTCGGTTTCGGGACTAGGAACAGCGGTGAATAGTACCCCTTGTCTCTCTGAGCCAGAGGAACCTGTACTACCACTCCCGTGTCCAGGAGGGACTGTACCACCGAATTAAGAGTTTTTGCCTTCACCTGATCCAAAGGGATGTGTGTCAGGCAAAATCTGAGGGGGGTGATTTTTGAAGGATACGGCGTAACCTCAAGTGACGACTTACTGTACCCAGGCATCGGAAGTGGTCTTCAACCATTCCTGGGTATACCCTAGAAGTCGGCCCCCCACCCTGGGATCCCCCATGCGTAAGGCTTGTCAGTTTTGGAAGCAGGCTGACGGGTAGCCCAGGCCCGTTTGGGCTTATTTGGTTTGGAAATGCGAACCTGTTTCGAGTACGCCTGACCCTTTGCTTTCCCTGAAGGATGAAAGGAGCGAAAGGGAGTACTCTTAGCCTTCAAGACCGAAGGGGCAGTACTAGGTAGACACGTTGTTTTAGCAGAAGCTAAGTCAGCCACTATCTTGTGGAGGTCTTCTCTGAAAACAATGTCTCCCTTAAACGGGAGTACCTCCTGGGTTTTCTTAGAATCCAGATCCACGGACCAGACCGCAACCATAGAATCCGGCGAGCCAATATGGACGTAGTAGAAACCTTGGCTGCCAGAATACCTGTATCCGAAGCTGCCTCCTTAATGTAATGACACGCTGTGACAATATACGACAAGCATGATCAGAAGCGTTGGACGGCAACTCCGCCTCCAGCTCCTGAGCCCACGCTTCCACAGCTTCTGGAGCCCATGTCGCTGCAATGGTGGGCCTATGTGCAGCACCGGTTAGGGTGTAAATTGCCTTTAAACAACCCTCCACACGCTTATCCGTCGGCACTCTCAGGGACGTGACAATAGTTACGGGCAGAGCTGAGGATACCACCAGCTGCGCCACCTGCGAATCCACTGGCGGGCGTGATTCCCAATTTTTACTTAGCTCCGCAGCGAGGGGGAAGCGAGCCAGCATCTTCTTGTGAGGCGTGAATTTCTTTAAAAAGCTTTTACTAGGGCTACAGCCCCCCTGTTGTATGCCTGCTTACTGCATGTCACCAACTACAAAACTGAGCTCCTGTGCACAAAGGTGGGGTTATAGAGGAGGCGGCGCTATGCATTCTGGGAAGAAGGTCAAAGATTTGAGCCTGTTGGTGCCTCGGATCAAGAGCCTACTCTAATCCCCAATGTCATTCCCTGTGGAGCCCAGTGTACCCCGCAGCAGAAATACATATTCCACATTAGTGTGTACTGACAGAGGAGGGTGTAAGATAAGAGATTGCTATAGGGACTGAGCAAGGAGAATATGTGACTCTTTTCTGTAATAAGTGTTTATTACTCACCTGTGCTGATATCTGTAGGGATTTCCTCCTCCTTACACTGCTGATCACCCCTCACATACATCTCTTCTTCTCCCTCTATATCTTCTGCCTTTATATCAGTCACATACGTCTCTTCTTCTCCCTCTATATCTTCTGCCTTCATATCAGTCACATACATCTCTTCTTCTCCCTCTATATCTTCTGCCTTTATATCAGTCACATACGTCTCTTCTTCTCCCTCTATATCCTCTGCCTTTATATCAGTCACATACGTCTCTTCTTCTCCCTCTATATCTTCTGCCTTTATATCAGTCACATACGTCTCTTCTTCTCCCTCTATATCTTCTGCCTTTATATCAGTCACATACGTCTCTTCTTCTCCCTCTATATCTTCTGCCTTTATATCAGTCACATACGTCTTTTCTTCTCCCTCTGTATCTTCTGCCTTTATATCAGTCACATACGTCTCTTCTTCTCCCTCTATATCTTCTGCCATTATATCAGTCATATACGTCTCTTCTTCTCCCTCTGTATCTTCTGTTTTAATATCAGACAGACGTTCTACCTAAAAAAACCAAAAAAAAATTATAATGACATTTGCATACAGTCAAATGAAACTGAGGTGAAACAGTATAATATCAGTGTATAAGACACACACAGCTCCTCTACAGATCATATAGTGACAGTCACTTTGGTATATTGGGGATACCCTAAATCCCACCTACCTGATCCTCCTGTGGGATCCTGTGATTCTCCTCTGTACAATCCTGGGAATACAGAGGACGGGGACATCTCTTTGGGGGTATCTCTGTTACTGGGCACATCTGTAGGAGACACACAGTGACTGAGTACAGTGTATATATGTGATTATCAGATGATGTGTGTATATAGGGGGCCCCCATACCTGCTCTCCCCTGTACAATACATGACAGTCTCCTCTTACCCAGTAATGTGAGGGTCCGGTGATTCTCCATCATCACGTCCTTGTACAGACCCCTGTGTTCCTCTACATACTCCTCCTCCTGCATGGAGACATAGACAGTGACATCCTGACACCTTATAGGAACCTGACACACACAGTGATACAGTCATCACCCAGACACATCCCCTGGTGTTACTGTATAATGCCCCATTCTCAGCAGTCACCTCTCCAGTCATCACCCAGACACATCCCCTGGTGTTACTGTATAATGCCCCATTCCCAGAAGACACCTCTCCAGTCATCACCCAGACACATCCCCTGGTGTTACTGTATAATGTCCCCTTCCCAACATTCACCTCTCCAGTCATCACCCAGACACATCCCCCAGTGTTACTGTATAATGTCCTATTCCCAGCAGTCACCTCTCTAGTCATCACCCAGACACATTCCCTGGTGTTACTGTATAATGCCCCATTCCCAGCAGTCACCTCTCCAGTCATCACCCAGACACATCCCCTGGTGTTACTGTATAATGCCCCATTCCCAGAAGACACCTCTCCAGTCATCACCCAGACACATCCCCTGGTGTTACTGTATAATGTCCCCTTCCCAACATTCACCTCTCCAGTCATCACCCAGACACATCCCCCAGTGTTACTGTATAATGTCCCATTCCCAGCAGTCACCTCTCCAGTCATCACCAGACACATCCCCTGGTGTTACTGTATAATGTCCCATTCCCAGCAGTCACCTCTCCAGTCATCACCCAGACACGTCCCCTGGTGTTACTGTATAATGTCCTATTCCCAGCAGTCACCTCTCCAGTCATCACCCAGACACGTCCCCTGGTGTTACTGTATAACACCCCATTCCCAGCAGTCAGCTCTCCAGTCATAACCCAGACACGTCCCCCGGTTTTACTGTACAATGTCCCATTCCCAGCAGTCACCTCTCCAGTCATCACCCAGACACGTTCCCCGGTGTTACTGTATAATGCCCCATTCCCAGCAGTCACCTCTCCAGTCAGCAGCTGAATGATCTTGTTGGTGAGTTCCAGTATCTTCTGGTCATTGTGTCTCTTATGTATCAGTGTGTCAGTGAGTGAGGTGGAGGCACCGTGATGGGGCTCTAGGTCCTGCTTAGTCCACCTGCAACACGAGGATTGTTGCTGGGGGTCTCACGGTCACCAGATGTCTTCTTCACTATGGTGTAGTCCTGCTAAATGGGGGAGACATCAATATCACTGTAAATACTCCCAGATCTCCTCACCTCCCCAGTCATGTCCCTGTATTATTATTATAGATAATAGGATTTTAATACCTACCGGTAATTCCTTTTCTCTTATTCCGTAGAGGATGCTGGGGACGCTTCAAGAACCATGGGGTATAGATGGGATCTGCAGGAGACATGGGTACTTTAAGACTTTGAATGGGTGTGAACTGGCCCCTCCCTCTATGCCCCTCCTCCAGACTCCAGTTTAAGTAACTGTGCCCAGGAAGACGGCCATTACGAGGAAATAATTTATTGTTAAACCACGGTGAGCATCTTACCAGCTCACACCTCCAGTATGGGGCAGAACGTTCCATTCAATAGAACACCAGCTGACGGCATGAAGAATATGAAGCAATATGCTGACATAAAGCATAACACAACCTGTGGGTAAACACAACCAATAACAGCATAACGCATGCCACAGCATGAATAACGTCAGCAACAGGCTGACTTAAACGCAACACCCAATGTGTGTAACCATACCCAATAACTGCAGATACAGTACGCACTGGGACGGGTGCCCAGCATCCTCTATGGACTAAGAGAAAAGGATTTACCGGTCAGTATTAAAATCCTATTTTCTCATACGTCCTAAAGGATGCTGGGGACGCTTCAAGAACCATGGGGTTTATACCAAAGCTCTAGAATGGGCTGTCAAAGTCAGAAAAATATCACTATGCACACTGCCATATTTGCACCTCATACATGTCCGCGTTGCGCATGCGTGCGCTCTCCCGTGCGTGCGCATACCCGCTGTTACGTGCACCCGCAGGTGCACGGTATGCGTATTTACGGTAGAGTTTATGTGTTCGCAGCGTGCGACTCAATCGTTACATATTTTCACTATATAATGTATTTTGTAGATCATGGTCCCTTTGATAGATTCTGAAAGTTTGGTTAATGTAGCATGTTCCTGGACAAAGAGATCCCTCTTTGTTTGATACGAAGGGTCAGACAAGGGTTATACAGTGGTGTTTAGTATCCATCGGAAGAGTATTTAATTAGCAATATTCCGGTGTTAGTTTGAAGCGGATAAATCGCTTGTGCGAATAGTTATGGACATAAGAAGTTTATATCCATTTACTATTTATTTGCACTTACTTATCCATGCGGCGGAAAACCTAGTTTCCCACCCACCTGAGCAGTTGGAAGTAGACACAGCCCACCTGTATGAATCAACCTATGACCTTTTGTTATAATGCGAAGACGAATTCCTGTGTCCAATGAACAATGAGATTGTAGGGACCATTGAATTGTATTGTGTGTGGGGCATAAATAGACAAGCCGATGGTATCCAGCTCACTCTCTTCAACGGTTCTCATTGCTGATAATCGGGAGCTGGATATCCAGAGGCGCATGCGATCGTTTCCCTTTGTGCGTAAGTTTTCTCCGCAATCATATTGTCTTTATTGTTATTGTGAGCCATATCTCTCTCTCTCTCTCTCTTCTCCTCTTTCTCCTTCATTTTCCCTTAAACGTAATTGTATTGTATTTCCTGTGTAGTTATCTGGTTAGTTAGTCTATGTTATATTGTAGTGTGTGACTTGTACTGTATTACTCTTTTTGCAAGTAATAACATTCATATAAGGCGTTAGACCCTAAAGCACGGTATCTGTGTATTTCTTATAGTGTTAAGTATTCTCAGAGCGTCGGTGACGCTCGAACAGCTTTTGAGTTAATAAGGTTATACTGTGTTGCATTTACACCCTTTCACTACACTAAGGTTTTACTGCATAATACATTGTTGATGGTTTAGATATAAAGGTTTAACATTGTGAGCGTCTGCGCCGCTGGTGATCTCCTCGTGGTCCCGAGCGTCCGCTACGATATAGCGAACCAGTACGTTAGTCGGCAGCCAATAGCGTGCCTGCCTGTGATCTCTTGGCCGTGAGCGAACGTGACGCTTGAGCGTCTCGACTACGGATAAGCGATTGTTACGCAACGTGCGTACCCTTACGGTACTTCATAAGTAAATAGCGTACCGTGTTCTTAGACCTCATAAAGGGTTTTATATAAGATAAATATTTAGCTTTATCAATATATATATATACACCATACATATAAGCGGATTGTCCGCAACCATCGGGTCCCTAGTGACATTAATGTGTTCTGAATGTGTATGTCCATGTACTGAATGCCCCAGTTGTGGATCTAACCAGGAAACCTTATGGTCGACATAAAACATAGTAATCGTCGACAGCAGGGAGTAGTACCAGGCAAAATAACATTCTTGCGACCCCAAGGGGTCCAAGGGAAATATACATATATAATTTTAATATCACACCCCCACAATACTACCATGTCTGTGCTCGAGCTACAGGCCCATGAAACCGTACCATACATATACATATAAATATATATACAGGTATAAGGCAGTTACAGCATGTTAATTTACATCCAGTATTGACAGTTGGTGCCGACAGGGTCACCCACATACTACTGTGTCTCCCATAGCGTGTTTACTCTTTGAAAGAATACCACTACCGACCTGCTGACACTTCATTTACTCAATCAAGTACCACAGGAGTCGGCAATGCCGACAGAGATATTCCCATAACTGTTTGCGACAGAGCCCTCACACATGTCGACACATGTGTACTAAAAGCTATAGTGGGTATCTGACAGGGAAAACACAGACACTTATACACAACACACTGACTACACGGCCATGATCTAACATAGTGCTATACTTGTATATTGCACTAATCACTGTGCCCCACTTCCTTTACACTGCTATGTACACAGAGCTTTTGGCAGGGACTGTTGGAGAGAATGGCGATGTATCGTGCTGTGAGGGCTAAGCCACGCCCCCGTCTCGGCGCGCTTCAGCCCCGCTGTTATTTTAACGGTTCATGCTGGCGGGGGTTCGTATACAGTGTCCGTGCACTGCATACATGTCATGCCAGGCATAAAGGGAGGAGCCAGTTCACACCCATTCAAAGTCTTATAGTGTGCCCATGTCTCCTGCGGATCCCGTCTATACCCCATGGTCCTTACGGAGTCCCCAGCATCCTCTAGGACGTATGAGAAATCCTGGGAAAACCCAGAGAAAAAATTCCAGATCCCTAAAAGAATTCTCATTGCTTTCCCTTTCCCTGAAGAGAATAGGAAGAAGTGGGAAAATCCACCTATAGTAGATGCTTCTGTATCTAGGCTGTCTAAAAAGGTTTTTTTACCTGTCCCTGGTTCAACCGCCATAAAGGAGCCGGCTGACCGCAAGATTAAGACTACGCTCAAATCACTATACACTGCTACAGGCGTGGCTTTAAGGCCCACTATTGCTTGTGCATGGATTTCTAAAGCCATAGTAAAGTGGTCAGGCACCTTACTAGAGGACTTAGATACTATGGATAGGAGTGACATTGACTTGTTTTTACGTCACATACAGTATTCTGCATGTTTCATGGTGGAGGCCATGAAGGACATTGGCCTGCTTCTTCCATGGCTGTCTCGGCACGCAGAGGACTCTGGCTACGCCAATGGACTGCGGATGCAGTATCAAAGAAAAGTGTGGAGAACTTGCCATTCACAGGTCAGGCACTATTTGGGGATGCATTGGATTCGTGGATTTCCATGGCGACTGCGGGTAAGACATTTCTTCCCACCGCAGCAGCCCAAGCTAGGAAATCTTATCCTACACCTACACTGCAGTCCTTTTGGACCGCAACATTTAAAAAATCCAAACCCCCTCCCACCTTCTTTACAGGAGGTCGGGGAAGATCAAAAAAACCTGCACCAACAGGTTCCCAGAGACAGAATCCAGGTTCTGCTTCCTCCAAATATTCAGCATGATGGTGGACCTTTCAGCCTGGAGATCAGGCAGGTGGGAGCGAGACTAAAAGATTTCAGTCACGTCTGGGTGTCATCATGCTTGCATAGAGGGACAACAGCAGCACTGTGCCCGCTGCCTTAATGCCGCCATCTGAACCGGTTTAGCACTCACCACTCAATTAGGGGTGGCGGCATGCTGTGGGGAAGAGTGCACACCGCTGTGGGTGAGCGAAGCAACCACCTTGAGGAGCTATGTCCTGTCAGCGGGGATCTGGACCATTAACCCTTCAAGAGGTTGGTACCAGTCCCCCCCCTAAGTCTCACGACGCAGTCAGACTGGTGCCAACCCGTCCTTCCTGAAAACAAAAACTAAAATACATTCTGAAAAAAACTCTCTGGCGCTCCAGAGAATGCACCCGGCTCCTTGGGCACGTTTTTCTAAATGTAGTCTGGTAGGAGGGGCATAGAGGGGAGGAGCCAGCACACACTAATGATTTCTTAAAGTGCTAGGCTCCAATAGACCCAATCTATACCCCATAGTACTAAGACCATCCCAGTATCCCCAGCCTAGAATAATAGGGGCTGATGGCTCCCAATGTATGAGATACACCAGAGAGTGTGGGAAGGAGACTGGTCAGATCTCTGGGCTGGTAACACACAGTGACATGATGTGAGGGGAGAGCAGGAGTACAATAGGGGCTGTTGCCTCCTGATGTATGAGATACACCAGAGAGTGTGGGGAGGAGACTGGTCAGATCTCTGGGCTGGTAACACACAGTGACATGATGTGAGGGGAGAGCAGGAGTATAATAGGGGCTGATGGCTCCTGATGTATGAGATACACCAGAGAGTGTGGGGAGGAGACTGGTCAGTTCTCTTGGTTGGTAACACACAGTGACATGTTGTGAGGGGAGAGCAGGAGTATATTAGGGGCTGATGGCTCCTGATGTATGAGATACACCAGATAGTGTGGGGAAGAGACTGGTCAGATCTCTGGGCTGGTGACACAAAGTGACATGATGTGAGGGGAGAGCAGGAGTATAATAGGGGCTGATGGCTCCTGATGTATGAGATACACCAGAGAGTGTGGGGAGGAGACTGGTCAGATCTCTGGGTTGGTAACACACAGTGACATGTTGTGAGAGGAGAGCAGGAGTATATTAGGGGCTGATGGCTCCTGATGTATGCGATACACCAGAGAGTGTGGGGAAGAGACTGGTCAGATCTCTGGGCTGCTAACAGAAAGTGACATGATGTGAGGGGAGAGCAGGAGTATAATAGGGGCTGATGGCTCCTGATGTACGAGATACACCAGAGAGTGTGGGGAGGAGACTGGTCAGATCTCTGGGCTGGTAACACACAGTGACATGATGTGAGGGGGAGAGCAGGAGTATAATAGAGGTGATGGCTCAAGACTTCCCCTCTGGGAAAATAAATATTCCTCATTGGTTTGTACTGACAAAGGAGGGTGTAGGATAAGAGATTGCTGTAGTGACCGAGCAAGGAGAATATGTGACTCTTTTCTGTAATAAATGTTTATTACTCACCTGTGCTGATATCTGTAGGGATCTCCTCCTCCTTACACTGCTGATCCCCCCTCACATACGTCTCTTCTTCTCCCTCTATATCTTCTGCCTTCATATCAGTCACATACGTCTCTTCTTCTCCCTCTATATCTTCTACCTTTATATCAGTTACATACGTCTCTTCTTCTCCCTCTATATCTTCTGCCTTTATATCAGTCACATACGTCTCTTCTTCTCCCTCTATATCTTCTGCCTTTATATCAGTCACATACATCTCTTCTTCTCCCTCTATATCTTCTGCCTTTATATCAGTCACATACGTCTCCTCTTCTCCCTCTATATCATCTGTTTTAATATCAGACAGACGTTCTACCTAAAAAAATTACAAAAAAACCACAATACTATAATGACATTTGGAGAAAACAGTATAATATCAGTGTATAAGACACACAGCTCCTCTACAGATCATATAGTGACAGTCACTTTGGTATATTGGTGAGACCCTAAATCCCACCTACCTGATCCTCCTGTGGGGTCCTGTGATACTCCTCTGTACAATCCTGGGAATACAGAGGACGGGGACATCTCTCTGGGGTATCTCTGTTACTGAACCCATCTGTAGGAGACACACAGTGACTGAGTACAGAGTATATAATAAGATTTTACTCACCGGTAAATCTATTTCTCATAGTCCGTAGTGGATGCTGGGACTCCGTAAGGACCATGGGGAATAGCGGCTCCGCAGGAGACTGGGCACAACTAAAGAAAGCTTTAGGACTACCTGGTGTGCACTGGCTCCTCCCTCTATGACACTCCTCCAGACCTCAGTTAGGATACTGTGCCCGGAAGAGCTGACACAATAAGGAAAGGATTTTGAATCCCGGGTAAGACTCATACCAGCCACACCAATCACACCGTACAACTCGTGATACTATACCCAGTTAACAGTATGAAATACAACGGAGCCTCTCAACAGATGGCTCTCAACAATAACCCTTTAGTTAAACAATAACTATATACAAGTATTGCAGACAATCCGCACTTGGGATGGGCGCCCAGCATCCACTACGGACTACGAGAAATATCTTATTTTCTCTAACGTCCTAAGTGGATGCTGGGACTCCGTAAGGACCATGGGGATTATACCAAAGCTCCCAAACGGGCAGGAGAGTGCGGATGACTCTGCAGCACCGAATGAGCGAACTCTAGGTCCTCCGCAGCCAGGGTGTCAAACTTGTAGAATCCTGCAAATGTGTTTGACCCCGACCAAGTAGCTGCTCGGCAAAGTTGCAAAGCCGAGACCCCTCGGGCAGCCGCCCAAGAAGAGCCCACCTTCCTTGTGGAATGGGCTTTCACTGATCTAGGATGCGGCAGTCCAGCCGCAGAATGCGCAAGCTGAATTGTGCTACAGATCCAGCGAGCAATAGTCTGCTTTGAAGCAGGAGCACCCAGCTTGTTGGGTGCGTACAGGATAAATAGTGAGTCAGTTTTCCTGACTCTAGCCGTCCTGGAAACATAAATTTTCAGGGCCCTGACTACATCCAGCAACTTGGAATCCTCTAAGTCCCGAGTAGCCGCAGGCACCACAATAGGTTGGTTCAAATGAAACGCTGAAACCACCTTAGGAAGAAATTGGCCCTATCCATATGGAAAATCAGATAAGGGCTTTTACATGACAAAGCCGCCAATTCTGACACACGCCTGGCCGAAGCCAGGGCCAACAGCATGACCACTTTCCACGTGAGATATTTTAGCTCCACGGTTTTAAGTGGCTCAAACCAATGCGACTTAAGGAAATCCAACACCACGTTGAGATCCCAAGGTGCCACTGGAGGCACAAAAGGGGGCTGAATATGCAGCACTCCTTTAACAAAAGTCTGAACTTCAGGCAGTGAAGCCAGTTTTTTCTGGAAGAAAATCGACAGAACCGAAATCTGGACTTTAATGGACCCCAATTTGAGGGCCATAGTCACCCCTGACTGTGGGAAGTGCAGGAATCGACCCAGTTGAAATTCCTCCGTTGGGGCCTTCCTGGCCTCACACCAAGCAACATATTTTCGCCATATGCGGTGATAACGTTTTGCAGTCACATCCTTCCTGGCTTTGATCAGCGTAGGAATGACTTCCTCCGGAATGCTCTTTTCCTTCAGGATCCGGTGTTCAACCGCCATGCCGTCAAACGCAGCCGCGGTAAGTCTTGGAACAGACAGGGCCCCTGCTGCAGCAGGTCTTGTCTGAGCGGTAGAGGCCATGGGTCCTCTGAGATCATTTCTTGAAGTTCTGGGTACCAAGCTCTTCTTGGCCAATCCGAAACAATGAGTATAGTTCTTACTCTTCTCCTTCTTATTATCCTCAGCACCTTTGGTATGAGAGGAAGAGGAGGGAACACATAAACAAACCGGTACACCCACGGTGTCACTAGAGCGTCCACCGCTATCGCCTGAGGGTCCCTTGACCTGGCACAATATTTTTCTAGCTTTTTGTTGAGGCGGGACGCCATCATGTCCACCTGTGGCCTTTCCCAACGGTTTGTAATCAGCCGGAAGACTTCTGGATGAAGTCCCCACTCTCCCGGGTGGAGGTCGTGCCTGCTGAGGAAGTCTGCTTCCCAGTTGTCCACTCCCGGAATGAACACTGCTGACAGTGCTAACACGTGATTTTCCGCCCATCGGAGAATCCTTGTGGCTTCTGCCATTGCCATCCTGCTTCTCGTGCAGCCCTGTCGGTTTACATGGGCGACCGCCGTGATGTTGTCTGACTGAATCAGTACCGGCTGACTTTGAAGCAGGGGTCTTGCCTGACTTAGGGCATTGTAAATGGCTTAGTTCCAGAATAGTTATGTGTAGGGACATCTCCTGGCTTGACCATAGTCCTTGGAAATGTCTACCCTGTATGACTGCTCCCCAGCCTCGAAGGCTGGCGTCCGTGGTTACCAGGACCCAGTCCTGTATGCCGAATCTGCGGCCCTCCAGAAGATGAGCACTCTGCAACCACCACAGTAGAGACACCCTGGTCCTTGCAGACAGGGTTATCATCCGATGCATCTGAAGATGCGATCCGGACCACTTGTCCAACAGATCCCACTGAAAGATCCGTGCATGGAACCTTCCGAACGAAATTGCTTCGTAAGAAGCTACCATCTTTCCCAGGACTCGCGTGCAGTGGTGCACCGACACCTGTTTTGGTTTGAGGAGGTCTCTGACTAGCGATGACAACTCCTTGGCCTTCTCCTCCGGGAGAAACACCCTTTTCTGTTCTGTTCCCAAGCTAGTGCTACTCCGATCAGCAACTGTTAGGGTCTCCTGCCCTGTGCTGCCACGTCGTCAAGGCAACCGGGAGACAAGTGTTAGCAGAGTAACCTGAGCGCAGCTGATACTCCGGTTCGGGTCTTTTGCTGTGCAGTGGTTACAGGCTCTGTGCACGGCAGGGGATCCGATGCTGGTTTTTGTGCTCACAGTCTGTGAGGTCTGAGTGGGGCGTGGACAGCACCTGCTATATAAGGCCTCTTCTCAGGTTAAGCAGATGCTGCTGAATCTTTGTTGGTTAGTCAGTTCCTAAAAGTTAGCCAGTACTGTGTAGCTTTGTATTTGTTGTTGCTTACTGCAAATAGGCTTGGGGATTTGGTACTACACTCTGCCAATCCAGACCTAGCAGTAAGACTGGAGTCAGTCGTTTAACTTGCTGGGGTTCTTTTGCTACTCTGTGAACTTAGCAAGTTTGCGGCTGTATTCTCAGATTTGCCTGCCGAAATCCTGTCTCACTGTGCAAGGTGTTCAGGTGTCAGTTTAGTGGCAGTAAGCTGAACCTGTGCACTGCAAGTGAGGATTAGGATTGGGGAGACTCTCCTTGTGTCTATCATTCCATCTCTGACCAAGGAGTTTACTGCCACACCCGTTGGTAACCCTTTAGGGTTTTGCTGTTGCCCTAGCAACAGCATTTCGGGTTCTCTACGTATTAAAACACAACATCTTGCTTTTTCCATCTGAGCATTACTAATACTAGGGAGACACCCAGTTTCTTAGCCTCTGGGCTTCTCTGTTCACTTTGTGTTTATTTTGTTACCCTATCACCTTCTGTGTACGTAATGTCATATTCCCCAGTCTGTCTGTGAGTTCATTTGTTTTGCATCCCTATCCGTTCAGACACCAGTACATTCCTGCAGGCACTGGTGTGCATAACAGTTCAAACACCAGTACATTCCTGCAGGCACTGGTGTGCATAACAGTTCAGACACCAGTACATTCCTGCAGGCACTGGTGTGCATAACATATTCAGCAGCCTAATACTCCTGTTGAAATTTTGTGCGAATATGGAGCATACCCCTCAAAATACGTTGCAACAGGTGGTCGATCAGGTGCAGGTCCTGACTCGACAATTTAATGATTTGTCCATTAAAATGCACACCTCCCAGGCCGCTGGCGGAGCTCCCGCAGCAGCAGCACCTTCAGGGGTTAAGGAGCCAAAAGTAAATCTCCTGGATCATTTTTCTGGAGATCGCTCGCAGTTCTTTTGTTTCAAGGAGAGCTGCAAGCTATACTTCCGGCTTAGGCCTCAGTCTTCTGGGTCGGAGATTCAGCGGGTGGGCATAGTGATTTCCTTGCTACAAGGAGACCCACAGGTCTGGGCATATGGGTTGCAGCCTGACTGTCCGTCGCTTAAAAGTGTTGATGCTTTTTTTACGGCCCTGGGCATGTTGTATGATGACCCTGACAAGACGGCCTCAGCCGAGGCTAAGATTTCGATCCTTAAGCAAGGGCGAAGGCCAGTTGAGGTTTACTGTACGGAGTTTTGGAGGTTGGCCCATGATACCCAGTGGAATGACCCAGCCCTGAGACACCAGTACCGAAGAGGTCTTTCTAACCAGATAAAAGACCAACTGGTACAATATCCCTTGCCTGATAGCTTGGATCAGCTCATGCAGTTATCCATCCGGGTGGATAGACGGCTGAGAGAGCGTAGGCTTGAAAGGGAGACCGAGGTTTCCTTCTTTCCCAAGGGAACCTCAGACTCTAAGGAATTTTCCGAGGAGCCTATGCAGATTGGGGCTACCCGCCTCTCCTCGTGTGAGAAGACGCGGAGGAGACAGCAGGGGTTGTGTTTGTACTGTGGGAATAAAGGTCATGTGGTAGTATCATGCCCAGAAAAGCCGGAAAACTTCAGGGCCTGAGGGTGATGGGAAATATCCTGTCAGGCCAGAAGTCAGAATTTCCCAAGAATACTTTTATCATTCCGGTGACCTTGAAGATCCTCGGTCAAACTGTCAAGACTGAGGCCTTTGTGGACAGTGGGGCCGACGGGGTTTTTATGGACCGCCAATTCGCCCTGAAACACTCTGTTCCCTTAGTACCCTTGGCATCGGAAATTGAGATGTGGGTTAAACGGGGAACCATTATCCCAAGGTAAAATTACCTCTTGCACTAGCCAGATTTCTTTGTTTATTGGAGCCACACACTCTGAAAAATTGTCCTTTTATGTGACTGTCTGTACTTTTGCCCCATTGGTGTTGGGGTTACCCTGGTTAAGGGCCCACAATCCTCAATTTGACTGGGTCTCTGGGGAGATTCTTAGTTGGGGTACTGATTGTTTCAGGAGTTGCTTGAGCCTTCCAGTCAGGCTCTCGCAGCTAAGTTTGCCAGGATTGCCAGGGTGTTATGCAGATTTTGCGGACGTGTTCTCCAAACAAGTTGCAGAGGTACTACCTCCCCATCGCCCCTATGACTGTGCCATTGATTTGTTGCCAAATGCTAAGCTTCCCAAGAGCAGGTTGTACTCCCTGTCACGTCCTGAGACTCAGGCTATGGCAGAGTACATTCAGGAGAACTTGGCTAAGGGATTTATCAGACCTTCACAGTCTCCAGTTGGGTCGGGGTTCTTCTTCGTGGGTAAAAAGGACGGTTCGTTGCGACCCTGCATCGACTTCAGGGAATTGAACCGTATCACGATTAAAAACTCATACCCACTGCCTCTCATTTCGGTCTTGTTTGACCAGCTTCGTACTGCCACCATTTTTTCTAAGATTGACCTACGCGGTGCGTACAATCTAATCCGAATAAGAGAGGGGGAAGAATGGAAGACTGCCTTTAATACCCACTCAGGGCATTATGAATAATATTTGGGCTCTGTAATGCCTCAGCAGTCTTCCAGGATTTCATGAATGATGTACTCAGGGAATATTTGGATAGATTCTTAGTTGTATACTTAGATGACATCCTAATCTTCTCCCATTCCCTGGAGGAACATCGGAAGCATGTACGCTTAGTCCTCCAGAAACTCAGAGACCACCGGCTTGGGGCGAAGCTGGAGAAGTGCGAATTTGAAGTTCAGCAAATCGCATTTCTAGGATATATTATCTCCCCAGAAGGTTTCCAAATGGAGGGTTCCAAGGTACAGGCAGTCCTGGATTGGGTGCAGCCCACTAGTTTGAAGGCGCTTCAGCGTTTCCTGGGCTTTGCGAATTTTTATAGACGATTTATCGCTGGATTTTCGTCTATAGTGGCGCCCTTGGTGGCACTCACTAAGAAAGGAGCGGATGTTGCTCACTGGTCTTGTGAGGCTAAAGCGGCTTTTGCCCGTCTCAAAAGGGCATTTGTATCGGCCAAGGTGCTGCGACACCCAGATCCAGAGCGTCCTTTTGTGGTGGAGGTGGATGCCTCTGATATGGGTATTGGGGCAGTGCTCTCTCAGATGGGAGTGTCTGATAATCGCCTTCATCCCTGTGCTTACTTTTCCTGTAAATTTTCGCCTGCCGAGATGAATTATGACGTGGGTAACCGGGAATTGTTGGCTATTAAGGATGCACTCGAGGAGTGGAGACACTGGCTTGAAGGGGCTAAGTTTGTGGTCTCAATTCTCACCGACCATAAGAATCTGGCATATTTAGAGTCAGCGAAGCGTCTCAATGCCAGGCAGGCACAATGGGCTTTGTTTTTTGCTCGCTTTAATTTTTTGATAACATATCGCCCTGGGTCAAAAAACATCAAGGCTGATGCGCTCTCGCAGAGTTTTGCTCCAATCCAGGAGACCACCGAGGAGCCGTTGCCCATTGTGTCCCCATCATGTATTAAAGTGGGCATTACCCAGGACCTCTTATCATTAGTCTTTAGAGCACAGGAGCAGGCTCCTCCAGACCTTCCGGTAGGTCTTTTGTTTGTGCCTCCTAGGTTAAGACAGCGAGTGTTCCTGGAATTCCATGCCAAGAAGTCGGCAGGTCACACGGGTATTGCCAGAACTCGCGAGTTGCTATCTAGGGCGGTGTGGTGGCCCTCGGTGGCTAAGGATGTGGATCAGTGGGTTCGGGCATGTGACATCTGTGCCCGAAATAAGACTCCTAGAGGGGTTCCTGTTGGCCCATTACATCCACTCTCTATCCCATCTAAGCCATGGACCCACATTTCAATGGATTTTGTGGTGGACTTGCCCAAATCCTCGGGGATGACAGCCATCTGGGTTGTCGTTGACAGGTTTTCGAGGATGGCGCACTTCGTTCCACTGGTTGGGCTGCCATCGGCCAGACGCCTGTCTGAATTATTTATGCTGCATGTTGTGCGTCTCCACGGGTTGCCACTTGATGTGGTCTCTGACCGCGGATCCCAGTTTGTGGCCAAATTCTGGAGGGCATTTTGTTCCGATCTCCAGAGTTCTGTCAGCTTGTCGTCAGGCTACCATCCGCAGTCTAATGGGCAGACTGAAAGGGTGAACCAGTCCTTGGAGCAGTTCCTCAGGTGTTATGTCTCCAAGTGTCAGACTGACTGGGTTGCTCATCTGTCCATGGCGGAGTTTGCCTATAACAACGCGGCTCACTCTGCTACAGGGATCTCTCCCTTCCTTTGTGTGTATGGGCATCATCCTAAGGCCAATTCTTTTGACCCCCTGGACTCCACGCCTGGTGGTTCCTCTGTGGTTTCGGTCCTTAGAGGTATTTGGAGGAAAGTGAAGAAAGCCCTTGTGTCTGTGTCATTAGTGACCAAAAGGGTTTTTGACAAGCGGAAAAGACCCTGCAGCTTCAAATTAGGAGACTTCGTCTGGTTGTCTACCAAGAATTTGAAGTTGAGACAGCCATCTCATAAGTTAGGCCCCCGGTTCATCGGCCCTTATAAGATCACCAGGGTTATCAATCCGGTGGCATTTCAGTTAGATCTGCCCCGTTCTTTGGGTATCAATAAAACATTTCATTGTTCCCTTTTAAAACGGGCGATTAGTAATCCTTCTTCCAGTGGAAGACCTTCCCCTCTTCTGATACGTGGCCAGAGGGAGTTTGTTGTTGAAAGGATTCTTGACTCCAAGATGGTTCGGGGTCGGCTGTCATTTTTGGTGCACTGGAAGGGGTATGGCCCGGAGGAGCGGTCGTGGGTGCGCAGTTGTGATCTTCATGCCCCCAGACTGATACGCTCTTTCTTCTCGCAGTTCCCCGATAAACCCGGTGTTAGGGGTTCTTTGACACCTCGTCAGAGGGGGGGTACTGTTAGGGTCTCCTGCCCTGTGCTGCCACGTCGTCAAGGCAACCGGGAGACAAGTGATAGCAGAGTAACCTGAGCGCAGCTGATACTCCGGTTCGGGTCTTTTGCTGTGCAGTGGTTACAGGCTCTGTGCACGGCAGGGGATCCGGTGCTGGTTTTTGTGCTCACAGTCTGTGAGGTCTGAGTGGGGCGTGGACAGCACCTGCTATATAAGGCCTCTTCTCAGGTTAAGCAGATGCTGCTGAATCTTTGTTGGTTAGTCAGTTCCTGAAAGTTAGCCAGTACTGTGTAGCTTTGTATTTGTTGTTGCTTACTGCAAATAGGCCTGGGGATTTGGTACTACACTCTGCCAATCCAGACCTAGCAGTAAGACTGGAGTCAGTCGTTTAACTTGCTGGGGTTCTTTTGCTATTCTGTGAACTTAGCAAGTTTGCGGCTGTATTCTCAGATTTGCTTGCCTAAATCCTGTCTCACTGTGCAAGGTGTTCAGGTGTCAGTTTAGTGGCAGTAAGCTGAACCTGTACACTGCAAGTGAGGATTAGGATTGGGGAGGCTCTCCTTGTGTCTATCATTCCATATCTGACCAAGGAGTTAACTGCCACACCCGTTGGTAACCCTTTAGGGTTTTGCTGTTGCCCTTAGCAACAGCATTTCGGGTTCTCTACGTATTAAAACACAACATCTTGCTTTTTCCATCTGAGCATTACTAATACTAGGGAGACACCCAGTTTCTTAGCCTCTGGGCTTCTCTGTTCACTTTGTGTTTATTTTGTTACCCTATCACCTTCTGTGTACGTAATGTCATATTCCCCAGTCTGTCTGTGAGTTCATTTGTTTTGCATCCCTATCCGTTCAGACACCAGTACATTCCTGCAGGCACTGGTGTGCATAACAGTTCAAACACCAGTACATTCCTGCAGGCACTGGTGTGCATAACAGTTCAGACACCAGTACATTCCTGCAGGCACTGGTGTGCATAACAGCAACTGTTCCCTGGACCTCGCCTTTATAAGGAGATCGTCCAAGTACGGGATAATTATAACTCCTTTTTTTTTTTTAAGGAGTATCATCATTTCGGCCATTACCTTGGTAAATACCCTCGGTGCCGTGGACAGACCAAACGGCAACGTCTGGAATTGGTAATGAATGACAGTCCTGTACCACAAATCTGAGGTACTCCTGGTGAGGAGGGTAAATGGGGACATGCAGGTAAGCATCCTTGATGTCCAGTGATACCATGTAATCCCCTTCCTTCAGGCTTGAAATAACCGCCCTGAGCGATTCCATCTTGAACTTGCATCTTTTTATATACGTGTTCAAGGATTTCAAATTTAAAATAGGTTTGACCGAACCGTCCGGTTTCGGTACCACAAACATTGTGGAATAGTAATCCCTTCCTTGTTGAAGGAGGGGTACCTTGACTATCACCTGTTGCGAATACAGCTTGTGAATTGCCTCTAGCACTGCCTCCCTGTCCAAGGGAGTCGTTGGCAAGGCAGATTTTAGGAAACGGCGAGGGGGAGACTCCTCGAATTCCAGCTTGTATCCCTGAGACACCACTTGTAGAATCCAGGGATCCCCCCCGTGAGCAAGCCCACTGATCGCTGAAGTACTTGAGACAGGCCCCCACCGCACCTGGCTCCGCCAGTGGAGCCCCAGCGTCATGCTGTGGACTTAGAGGAAGCGGGGGAGGACTTTTGTTCCTTGGAACTGGCTGTATTTTGCAGCTTTTTCCCTCTACCTCTGCCTCTGGCCAGAAAGGACGCGCCTTTAACCCGCTTGCCTTTCTGGGGCCAAAAGGACTGTACCTGATAATACGGTGCTTTCTTTTGCTGTGAGGGAACATGGGGTAAAAATGCTGATTTCCCAGCTTTCGCTGTGGAAACTAGGTCCGAGAGACCATCCCCAAACAACTCCTCACCCTTGTAAGGCAAAACTTCCATGTGCCTTTTAGAATCTGCATCCCCTGTCCACTGCCGAGTCCATAAGCCTCTCCTAGCAGAATTGGACAATGCACTTATTTTAGATGCCAGCCGGCAGATCTCCCTCTGTGCATCTCTCATGTATAAGACTGAGTCTTTTATATGCTCTATGGTTAGCAGAATAGTGTCCCTGTCTAGGGTGTCAATATTTTCTGACAGGGAATCTGACCACGCAGCTGCAGCACTGCACATCCATGCCGAAGCAATAGCTGGTCTCAGTATAATGCCTGAGTGTGTATAAACAGACTGCAGTATAGCCTCCTGCTTTCTATCAGCAGGTTCCTTGAGGGCGGCCGTGTGCGGAGACGGCAGTGCCACCTTCTTTGATAGACGTGTGAGCGCTTTATCCACCCTAGGGGATGTCTCCCAACATAACCTGTCCTCTGGCGGGAAAGGGTACGCCATTAGTAACTTTTTAGAAATTACCAGTTTCTTATCGGGGGAAGCCCACGCTTCTTCACATACTTCATTTAATTCATCAGATGGGGGAAAAACCACTGGTAGTTTTTTCTCCCCAAACATTATACCCTTTTTTGTGGTACCTGGGGTAACATCAGCAATGTGCAAGACATTTTTCATTGCCGCAATCATATAACGGGTGGCTCTATTGGAATGTACAGTAGTCTCCTTGTCGTCGACACTGGAGTCGGTATACGTGTCGACATCTGTGTCTGCCATCTGATGTAGCGGGCGTTTTAGAGCCCCTGATGGCTCCGGCTGTCCCACATCTGTTATGTCGTCAAACCTTTTATGTAAAGAGTCGACACTATCACGTAATTCCTTCCACATTCAGGTGTCGGCCCCGCAGCGGGTGACATCACATTTATCGCCTCCACATAAGCCTCCTCATCAAACATGCCGACACAGCCGTACCGACACACCGCACACACACAGGGAATGCTCTGACTGAGGACAGGACCCCACAAAAGCCCTTTGGGGAGACAGAGAGAGAGTATGCCAGCACACACCAAAAGCGCTATATAACACAGGGATTATCACTATAACTGAGTGATTTTTCCCAATAGCTGCATATATATATATATATATATATATATATATATTGCGCCTAAATTTAGTGCCCCCCCCCCCTCTCTTTTTTAACCCTATGTAGTCTTGAAACTGCAGGGGAGAGCCTGGGAGCGATCCTTCCAGCGGAGCTGTGAGGGAAAATAGCGCCAGTGTGCTGAGGGAGATAGCCCCGCCCCTTTTTCCGCTGACTTCTCCCGCTTTTCTATATGTATATCTGGCAGGGGTATTTTACACATATATAGTCTCTATGACTATATTATGTGTTATTTGCCAGCAAGGTACTCTATATTGCAGCCCAGGGCGCCCCCCCCCCCCCCGCGCCCTGCACCCATCAGTGACCGGAGTGTGAGGTGTGCATGGGGAGCAATGGCGCACAGCTGCAGTGCTGTGCGCTGCCTTGATGAAGACCGAAGTCTTCTGCCGCCGATTTCCAGGAACGTCTTCTTGCTTCTGGCTCTGCAAGGGGGACGGCGGCGCGGCTCCGGGACCGGACGACCGAGGCTGGGCCTGTGTTCGATCCCTCTGGAGCTAATGGTGTCCAGTAGCCTAGAAGCCCAAGCTAGCTGCAAGCAGGTAGGTTCGCTTCTCTCCCCTTAGTCCCTCGTAGCAGTGAGTCTGTTGCCAGCAGATCTCACTGAAAATAAAAAACCTAAAATATACTTTCTTTTCTAGGAGCTCAGGAGAGCCCCTAGTGTGCATCCAGCTCAGCCGGGCACAAAATTCTAACTGAGGTCTGGAGGAGGGTCATAGAGGGAGGAGCCAGTGCACACCAGGTAGTCCTAAAGCTTTCTTTAGTTGTGCCCAGTCTCCTGCGGAGCCGCTATTCCCCACGGTCCTTACGGAGTCCCAGCATCCACTTAGGACATTAGAGAAATGTGATCAGATGATGTGTGTATATAGGGGCCCCCATACCTGCTCTCCCCTGTACAATACATGACAGTCTCCTCTTACCCAGTGATGTGAGGGGCCGGTGATTCTCCATCATCACGTCCTTGTACAGACCCCTGTGTTCCTCTATATACTCCCACTCCTGCATGGAGACATAGACAGTGACTTCCTGACGCCTTATAGGAACCGGACACACACAGTGATACATTCATCACCCAGACACATCCCCTGGTGTTACTGTACAGTGTCCCATTCCCAGCAGTCACCTCTCCAGTCATCACCCAGACACGTCCCCTGGTGTTACTGTATAATGTCTCATTCCCAGCATTCACCTCTCCAGTCATCACCCAGACACGTCCCCTGGTGTTACTGTATAATGTCCCATTCCCAGCAGTCACTTCTCCAGTCAGCAGCTGAATGATCTTGTTGGTGAGTTCCAGGATCTTCTGGTCACTGTGCCTCTCATGTATCAGTGAGTGAGGTGGAGGCACCGTGATGGGGCTCTTAGTTCTGCTCAGTCCACGTGACACACGGCTATGGCTGCTGGGTGTCTCACACTCACCAGATGTCTTCTTTACTACTGTGCAACTCTGCAAAATGGGGGATACATCAATATCACTGTAAATACTGACAGATTCCCTCACCTCCCCAGTCATGTCCCTGTATTATTACTATAGATATAAGTGACGTCACTGTGACACTCCCAGATCCCCTCACCTCCCCAGTCATGTCCCTGTATTATTACTATAGCTATAAGTGATGTCACTGTGACGCTCCCAGATCCCCTCAAGTCCCCAGTCATGTCCCTGTATTATTACTGCAGATGGGGCTAACAGACCAGGGTGACATAGAAGCGGAAGACTGAGTGCGGATAAGAGGGTTAGGAGGACAATTGGCTGGGGTTTGTGAAGAAGTGGGCCTTGAGAGCCCATTTGAAGTTTTGTAGAGAGGTGGAGAGTGAGATGGAGAGAGCACGTGCAAAATAGGTAGGACTGGGAGGAGGTAATCAGTTGACAGGATAAGGCCCCCAATTCTGAGACACACCTAGCAGAAGCCAGGGCCAGTAACATCACCGTCTTCCACGTGAGGTACTTGTCTTCTACCATCACCAGAGGTTCAAACCAGGAGGACTGTAGAAAACGTAACTTAACATCTAGATCCCAAGGTGCCATAGGGGGCACAAAGGGAGGTTGTATATGAAGCAGCCCTTGCAAGAAGGTCTGAATTTTTGGCAAGAGAGACAACTTTTTCTTGATGGAGATGGAAAGAACTGAAATCTGGACTTTAATGGATCCCAGACATAAGCCCTTATCCACTCCAGCCTGCAGGAAACACAGGAACCTTCCTAAGTGGAATTCCGAAGAGGGATATGTGCGTTCTTCGCACCAAGAGACATATCTCCGCAAGATATGATAGTGTTTTGACATCACAGGTTTTCTGGCTTGTACCATAGTGGCAATTACCTTTTTGGAAAGCCCTTTGTGAGCTAGGATGTTCCGCTCAACTTCCATGCCATCAAACTAAGCTGCCGTAAGTCCGGGTAGACGAACGGTCCTTGTTGAAAAAGATCCCTTCTTAGTGGTAGAGGCCAAGGGTCCTGTACAGACATGTCCAGAAGAGCCGTGTTCCATGCTCTTCAGGGCCAATCCAGGGCAATCAAGATTGCTTCCACTTTTTGTTGTCTGATCCGCTTGAGGAAACAGGTAGACCAGCTGGTAAGGCCAAAGCGAAGTCAGCGCATACACTGCATTCGCCTGAGGGTCCCTGGTCTGTGAGCAATAGCAGCGAAGCTTCTTGTTGAGATGAGAGGCCATCAAGTCGATCTGTGGGCAACCCCACCTGTGGATGTTCAGTTGGAACACCTGAGGGTGTAGTCCCCACTCCCTCAGGTGGAGGTCGTGGCGGCTTAGGAGGTCCGCCTCCCAGTTCTCCACTCCCGGAATGAAGATTGCGGACAGTGCTCTTGCATGTTTTTCTGCCCAGAGGAGTATTCTTGACACTTCTCGCATGCAGGTCCTGCTTTTTGTCCCTCCTTGTCGATTGATGTACGCCACTGCCAAAGCGTTGTCCGACTGCACCTGGATTGCCTGTGGCCTTAGTAGAGGAGACGCCTGAAGCAGAGACGTTCTGGATAGCCTGAAGTTCCAGAATGTTGATTGGAAGCAGGGCCTCCTGGGCAGACCACCTGCCCTGGAACTGTGCCCCTTGGGTGACAGCTCCCCATCCTCATAGACTTGCATCTGTTGTGAGGAGGATCCAGTCCTGAATCCCAAAGTTCCAGCCTTCCAAGAGGTTGGAAGACTGTGTCCACCACAGGAGTGAAATCCTGGCCAGGGGTGACAGCCGAATCATCCGGTGCACCTGAAGATGGGAACCGGACCATTTATTCAGGATGTCCAATTGGAAGGGTCTTGCATGGAACCTTCCGTACTGTATCGCCTCGTAGGAGGCCACCATCTTTCCCAACAATTTTATGCAAAGATCAACGGACACTCGAGCAGGTCTGAAGACCATGCATACCATTTCTTGGAGTGCTCTCGCCTTGTCAACTGGGAGGAATACTTTCTATGCTACAGTATCCAGTAGCATGCCCAGAAACAGGAGCCGCGGAGACGGTTCCAGGTGGGACTTCTGTAGATTAAGGATCCACCCGTGATGAGACAGGCGTTGGATAGTGCGATCTATGTGGAGTAATAGAAGCTCCCTTGATCTTGCTTTTATCAGGAGATCGTCCAGGTATGGGATCACATTGACCCCATGGACCCTGAGCTGAAACATCATTTCCACCATCACCTTCGTGAACACCCTTGGAGCTGTAGACAGGCCGAAGGGTAATGCCTGAAATTGGTAATGATCGTTCAGCAGGGCAAACCTCAGAAAGGCCTGATGACATGGCCAAATTGGGACATGTAGATAAGCATCCTTGATATCCAGGGATACTAGGAACTCCTGTGGTTCCAGGCCTGCGATCACTGCCCTCAGAGATTCAGTCTTGAATCTGAAAACCTTCAGGTAAGGATTCAAGGACTTCAGATTCAGAAGGGATCTCACAGACCCATCTGTTTTCGGTACTACAGACTGTAGTAACCCTGTCCTTGTTGCAACAGTGGTACTGGGACAATGACCTGGGACTGTACCAACTTCTCTATGGCCAGTAGTAGAGTACCACGCATACTTTCCAAAACTGGTAAGCCTGATTTGAAAAATCGTTGGGGAGGAGAAACGTCAAACTCCAGCTTGTAGGCCTGAGAGATAAGGTCCCTTACCCAAGCATCTTGGCAAGAACCGTCACAGATGTGGCTTAAGTGACGTAACCGAGCTCCCACCACGAGATCCCCCGGGGTGGGTGTGCACCGTCATGCTGAAGTGTTTGCGGGAGCAGAACTGGTTTTCTGGTTCTGAGACCCAGCAACTGCTGGTTTTATAGGTATTGCCCTGGAGCCTCTCGCTGCATTGGAGGCTCCTCTGGCTCTGGATCGAAATCTGGAGGACCGAAAGGACTGAGTAGATGGTCCCGTTTAGGAACGTCTAGCAGGAGGGGCACCCGAAGGGAGAAATGTGGATTTTCCGGCCGTAGCCTTCGAAATCCAGGTGTCCAGGTCACCTCCAAAGAGCCATTCACCTGTGAAGGGAAGAGATTCCACATTACGGTTTGAGTCAGCATCAGCGATCCACTAACGTAACCATATGGCTCTGCGCGCAGACACAGCCATAGCCGTGGTTTTAGCACTAACAATGCCAATCTCTTATAAGGAGTCACAGAGGACTCTTGCCGTCTCCTGAATGAGAGTCAGTAAGGCAACAGTGTCGACTAAGGTCATATTACCATGAGAGACCTTCCTTTATTTGACTAGCCCAGGAATGGATTGCATGTGTCATCCAGCAACCTGCAATGACCGGCCTTTGTGCTACGCCTGCAGCAACGTAAATAGGATTTTAATACCTACCGGTAAATCCTTTTCTCTTAGTCCATAGAGGATGCTGGGGATGCTTCAAGAACCATGGGGTATAGACGGGATCCGCAGGAGACATGGACACACTATAAGACTTTGAATGGGTGTGAACTACCTTCTCCCTCTATGCCCCTCCTCCAGACTCCAGTTATAGGAACAGTGCCCAGGGAGACGGACATTTCGAGGAAAAGGATTTATTTAACATTTTAAACTAAGGTGAGATACATACCAGCTCACACCACCAACACGCCGTACAACATGGCATTCAACAACAACGCATGCAACGGCATGATTAACAACAGTCACAGACTGACTGAACTCGGCACAACATGTGCGTAACTACAACCAATAGCTGCAGATACCGTCTGCACTAGGACGGGCGCCCAGCATCCTCTATAGACTAAGAGAAAAGGATTTACCGGTAGGTATTAAAATCCTATTTTCTCATACGTCCTAGAGGATGCTGGGGATGCTTCAAGAACCATGGGGTTTTGTTAGGGTCTCCTGCTCTGTGCTGCCACGTCGTCATGGCAACCGGGAGACAAGTGCTAGCGGAGTAACCTGAGCGCAGCTGATACTCCGGGTCGGGTCTTTTGCTGTGCAGTGGTTACAGGCTCTGTGCACGGCAGGGGATCCGGTGCTGGTTTTTGTGCTCACAGTCTGTGAGGTCTGAGTGGGGCGTGGACAGCACCTGCTTTATAAACCCTCTTCTCAGGTTAAGCAGATGCTGCTGAATCTTTGTTGGTTAGTCAGTTCCTGAAAGTTAGCCAGTACTGTGTAGCTTTGTATTTGTTGTTGCTTACTGCAGATAGGCCTGGGGATTTGGTACTACACTCTGCCAATCAGGACCTAGCAGTAAGACTGGAGTCAGTCGTTTAACTTGCTGGGGTTCTTTTGCTACTCTGTGAACTTAGCAAGTTTGCGGCTGTATTCTCATATTTCCCTGCCTAAATCCATTCTCACTGTGCAAGGAGTTCAGGTGTCAGTTTAGTGGCAGTAAGCTGAACCTGTGCACTGCAAGTGAGGATTAGGATTGTGGAGACTCTCCTTGTGTCTATAATTCCATCTCTGACCAAGGAGTTTACTGCCACACCCGTTGGTAACCCTTTAGGGTTTTGCTTTTGCCCTTAGCAACAGCATTTCGGGTTCTCTACGTATTAAAACACAACATCTTGCTTTTCCCATCTGAGCATTCCTAATACTAGGGAGACACCCAGTTTCTTAGCCTCTGGGCTTCTCTGTTCACTTTGTGTTTATTTTGTTACCCTATCACCTTCTGTGTACGTAATGTCATATACCCAGTCTGTCTGTGAGTTCATTTGTTTTGCATCCCTATCCGTTCAGACACCAGTACATTCCTGCAGGCACTGGTGTGCATAACAGGTTTATACCAAAGCTCTAGAACGGGCGGGAGAGTGCGGATGACTCTGCAGCACAGATTGACCAAACAAGAGGTCCTCCCCAGCCAGGGTATCAAACTTGTAGAACTTCGCAAAGGTGTTTGATCCTGACCAAGTAGCAGCTCAGCTGTAATGCCGAGACCCCTCGGGCAGCCGCCCAGGATGAGCCCACCTTCCTGGTAGAATAGGCCTTCACCGACTTCGGTAACGCCAATCCTGCCGTAGAATGAGACTGCTGAATCATATTACAGATCCAGCGTGCAATAGTCTGCTTGGAAACAGGAGCCCCAATCTTGTTGGGAGCATACAGGACAAACAGAGCCTCTGTTTTCCTAACATGAGCCGTTCTGGCGACATAGATTTGCAAAGCTCTGA
The DNA here is from genome assembly GCF_028390025.1 of Pseudophryne corroboree. Lineage (NCBI taxonomy): Eukaryota > Metazoa > Chordata > Amphibia > Anura > Myobatrachidae > Pseudophryne > Pseudophryne corroboree. Next base: position 30,247 of record NW_026967536.1, on the reverse strand, counting down.
CCAAGGCATCAGTAGCCACTGGAACTACAACAGGCTGGTTCACGTGAAACGAAGAAACCACCTTTGGCAAAAATTGCTGACGAGTTCTCAACTCCGCCCTATCAGCATGGAAGATTAAATAGGGACTTTTGTGCGACAAAGCAGCCAATTCAGATACCCGCCTTGCAGATGCCAAGGGCAACAGCATGGCTACTTTCCAAGTAAGGAATTTTAACTCAACCTTACGCAAAGGTTCAAACCAATGAGATTGCAGGAATTGCAACACCATGTTAAGATCCCATGGTGCCACTGGGAGGTTGTATGTGCAGTACGCCTTTCACAAAGGTCTGAACTTCTGGAAGGGAGGCCAACTCCTTCTGAAAGAAAATAGATAAGGCCAAAATTTGTACTTTAATGGAGCCTAACTTTAGGCCCTCATCCACACCTGCTTGCAAAAAATGGAGCAACCGCCCCAGCTGAAATGCCTCCGTAGGAGCACTCTTGGATTCACACCAAAACACATTTTTTTCAAATATGCTGGTAATGCTTTGCCGTTACTTCTTTTCTAGCCTGAAGAAGTGTGGGAATGACTTCACTGGGAATACCCTTTCGGGCTAGGATTTGGCATTCAACCACCACGCCGTCAAACGCAGCTGTGGTAAGTCTTGATACACGCACGTCCCCTGTTGCAACAGGTCCTCATGAACAGGAAGAGGCCAGGGATCTTCTATGAGCAACTTCTGAAGCTCTGGATACCAGGCCCTTCTTGGCCAATCCGGAACAATAAGTATCGCCTGAACCCTTGTTCTTCTTATAATCTTTATCACCTTTGGAATGAGAGGAAGTGGAGGGAACACATATACTGACGGAAACACCCACTGTGTCACTAGGGCGTCCACCGCTATAGCTTGAGGGTCCCTTGACCTGGAACAATATCTCTGAAGTTTCTTGTTGAGGCGTGACGCCATCATGTCTACTTGAGGAACTCCCCAACGACTTGTCACTTCTGCAAAGACCTTTCGATGAAGACCACACTCTCCTGGCTGGAGATCGTGTCTGCTGAGGAAGTCTGCTTCCCAGTTGTCCACACCCGGAATGAAGACTGCTGACAGAGCGGTGGCATGTCTTTCCGCCCAGGGAAGAATCTTCGTGGCCTCGGCCATCGCCACTCTGCTCCTTGTACTGCCTTAGCAGTTTATGTACACCACTGCTGTCATGTTGTCTGACTGAATAAAGACAGGCAGACCTCGAAGAAGATGTTCTGCTTGCAGTATGCCGTTGTAAATGGCTCTTAATTCCAGAATGTTTATGTGTAGACAAAACTTCTTGGCTCGACCACTTTCCCTGAAAGTTTCTTCCCTGTGTGACTGCTCCCCAGCCTCGGTGGCTTGCATCTGTGGTCACTAGGATCCAATGCTGAATCCTGAACCTGCGCCCCTCCAGAAGGTGAGAACTGTGCAGCCACCACAGAAGGGAGATTCTGGTCCTGGGAGATAGAATTATCTTCCGATGCATGTCCAGGTGAGACCTGGACCATTGGTCCAACAGGTTCAGTATGGTATGCCGGCAACCAGCATACCGGCGCCGGGAGCCCGACCGCCGGCTTACCGACAGTGTGGCAAGCGCAAATGAGCCCCTTGCGGGCTCGCCGCGCTACGCGTGCCACGCTTTTTTATTCTCCGTCCAGGGGGGTCGTGGACCCCCACGAGGGAGAATAAATGTCGGTATGCAGGCTGTCGGGATTCTGGCGCCGGGATCCCGTCAGTCGGCATACTGAAGACCACCCGGTCCAACAGGTTCCACTGAAACACCCTTGCATGGAACCTGCCATATATGGAATGGCCTCGTAGGCCGCCACCATCTTCCCCAGCAACCGAGTGCATTGAAGAACTGACACTTTTGTTAGTTTCAGAAATTGTTTTACCATGTTCTGTAATTCAAGAGCTTTTTCCATTGGAAGAAAAACTCTCTGCAATTCTGTGTCCAGAATCATACCCAGAAACGAAAGCCGTGTCGTTGGATCCAACTGTTATTTTGGAAAATTTAGGAGCCACCCGTGTTGTTGCAGAATCGTCAGTGAAAGAGCCACATTCTTCAACAATTGCTCCTTGGACCTCGCCTTTATGAGGAGATCGTCCAAGTACAGGATAATTGTGATTCCCTGCTTGCGCAGGAGAACCATCATTTTCGTCATTACTTTGGTGAAAATCCTCGGAGCCGTGGACAGACCAAACGGCAACGTCTGAAATTGGTAATGACAATCCTGTACCGCAAATCTTAGGTAAGTCTGATGCGGAGGAAATATGGGGACATGCAAGTATGCATCCTTTAAGTCGACCGATACCATAAAATCCCCCTCTTCCAGCGAGGAGATCACTGCATGTAGAGATTCCATCTTGAATTTGAATTTCTTTAGAAAGAAATTGAGGGATTTTAGGTTCAGAATCGGTCTGACTGAACCATCCGGCTTCGGGACCACGAACAGGCTCGAATAAAACCCTCCCCCCCCCCCGCGCTGTGATGGGGGCACCGTGACAATCACTTGACGGTGACACAACTTTAGACAAAAAACAACAGGTGGATGTACTAGACACCCAATTCCCAGGCGCAGATACTAAATTAAATTAATTCACTTATATTGGGTGAACTCCAGCTGCACAGACTAGGCTTTGCAAGAGCCTGAAATTACACTGAAATACAATAAAGATGTGTCTGTGCGCTTAGTGACTCCCAATACAGTGCTTTAGCACTATGTTTTAATAATGTTAAACTTTGAATTTATAGAGTGTCTTGAAATAAAGCAAGAGAACACATCATTTCATATAGATTCAAAGTGAAACTGATTGTGAGTATCATTCAATTAAGATTCTAATTAAATAAACACAGGTGATTTGGAGCTTCTCATTAAGAGGTAGATAAAAAGCCATTATCCCACTGAGAAGCCAGTCTTGAGGAAGTCCCGAGAATTGACGGGACAAAACGCGTTGACGTCATCACCCGTTTTTTCAACCGCTGATTGTGTCTTTGGCCGCTTCCGCCGCGTCTGCCCCTCTCAGCTGTGCCGGTTTCTGCAGCTCACTTCTTGCCGCATCCTCTGTGTCTGGCTCCCGCTCACAGTGTGCATATCTTCTGAGGACATCTACATCTACGGCTCACTGCGATTGTAGCCTTCTGAACGCTGCTCAGTGCAGCGCCGACAACTTGTGAAAGTCTCCACTATTACTACCACTGACTGTGTGCTTGTGAACGCTGCCCACCAACCGGGAACTCCAAAAGGTATATACCTTAAAACTAATCCTTGCACTTGTGCTATAGTGCTAAAGCGGAGGACATTCCCAGGAAAGGGTAATTATAACCCCGTGTGAACGGGCAAAAACACACCAGGAAAGACTAATCCTGCACTGGGACGCCAGTGACAGGTTATAGTGGAGACCTTTATAGTATCATCTATATATTACTAACTGGCATATAGTACAGGTTGAGTATCCCTTATCCAAAATGCTTGGGACCAGAGGAATTTTGGATATGGGATTTTTCCGTATTTTGGAATAATTGCATACCATAATGAGATATTATGGTGATGGGACCTAAATCTAAGCACAGAATGCATTTATGTCACATATACACCTTATACACACAGCCTGAAGGTAATTTTAGCCAATATATTTTATAACTTTGTGCATTAAACAAAGTGTGTCTACATTCACACAATTCATTTATGTTTCATATACACCTTATACACACAGCCTGAAGGTCATTTAATACAATATTTTTAATAACTGAGTATTAAACAAAGTTTGTGTACATTGAGCCATCAAAAAACAAAGGTTTCACTATCTCAGTCTCACTGAAAAAAGTCTGTATTTCGGAATATTCCGTATTTCGGAATATCTGGATATGAGATACTCAACCTGTAATGAGAAAAATGTGCCAATAACGGCAAATTAAACAGATGATTTATGGTTCTTACTAATTGGTTACCCTTGTATAAAATACGGGTTCAATCAATTAAGTTAAAGCGGCTTTATAATATTATATTAATTTATTAAATAAGGAATGCATTCCGGTTGAAATATATTAATAATTGAGCAGATACATTTGAATATATGTTTTAACAAATGTATTTATTTAAGTGTAATGTGAATTGATTCTAGTAAAAGAATATAATATAACAAGTCTCTTGGTTTTTTAGTAAAGGCAAATACTCACTTGTCATCGCTGTGACACAACTTTAGTATTGCAGCGCTTACTATTTCCCTTTCTAGAAGAGATGCTGGCAAGGCCGACTTGAAAAATCGGTGAGGGGGCACGTCTTGAAACTCCAATTTGTACCCTTGGGTTACTATTTCGACTATACAAGGGTCCAGGTCTGAGTGCACCCAGACCTGACTGAAAAGTTTGAGACGTGCCCCCACCAGTGCGGACTCCCTCAGAGGAGCCCCAGCGTCATGCGGTGGATTTGGCAGAAGCCGGGGAGGACTTCTGCTCTTGGGAACTTGCCACAGCTTGTGACCCTTTTCACCTTCCTCTCGTAGCAAGGAAAGAAGATCCTCGTCCTTTTTTGTATTTATTGGGCCGAAAGGACTGCATTTGATAGTGGGGCGTTTTCTTTTGCTGTGCAGGAACATAAGGCAGGAACGATGACTTACCCGCTGTAGCCGTAGATAGCAGGTCAGTGAGGCCGTCACCAAACAAGACCTTACCGTTAAATGGTAGAGACTCTATCACCTTCTTAGAGTCAGCGTCAGCATTCCATTGATGAATCCACAACGCTCTCCTTGCTGAGACTGCCATGGCATTGGCCCTTGATCCCAAAAGGCCAATATCCCTCACAGCTTCCTTTAAATACGCTGCAGCATCCCTGATGTGACCCAAAGTCAAAAGCACGCTATCCCTATCTAGGGAATCTACCTCAGATGACAAGTTATCTGCCCACCTTTCAATAGCGCTACTCACCCATGCCGCAGCAACGGCAGGCCTGAGCAGTGACCCTGTACTGACATAAATGGATTTCAGGGTATTTTCCTGCTTAAGATCCGCAGGATCCTTTAGGGCTGCCGTGTCAGGGGACAGAAGCGCCACCTTTTTGGATACACTCGATAAAGCTTTGTCTACCGTGGGGATTGACTCCCACCTTTCCCTGTCCCCAGAGAGGAACGGATATGTCACTGGAATTCTTTTGGGAACCTGTATCTTTTTGTCAGGATTTTCCCAAGCCTTTTCAAAAAGAGCGTTCAGTTCATGAGAGGGAGGAAACGTCACCTCAGGTTTCTTTCCTTTATACATACAGACCCTAGTATCAGGGACAGCAGGGTCCTCAGTGATATGTAACACGTCTTTTATCGCCACGATCATGTACTGAATGCTCTTAGCCAGTTTTGGATGTAATCTGGCATCACTATAGTCGTCACTGGAATCAGAGTCCGTGTCGGTATCTGTCTCTGCTATCTGGGTAACTGCACGTTTCTGTGACCCCGAAGGGCTCTGGGCCTGTGACAAAGCATCTTCCATGGATTTCCTCCATGTCTGCTTCTTAGACTCAGATTTATCAAATCTCTTAGTCAACTTAGTCACGTTTGCGTTTAAAACACTCTCCATATATTCATCCAATCATCCGTCAGCGGTGCCGACACGGTCACTCTCACAGTATTTTCTGTCCCCACTCCAGCCTCCTCCTGGGAAAAGCATTCAGCCTCAGACATGTCGACACCCACGTACCGACACCCACAACTACACTGGGGCTATAGGAGACAGACCCACAATAAAGCCTGTAAGAGAGACACAGAGAGCGTTCTGCCAGCTCATACCCAGCGCCTATCCCGGTACTGAGGCCAGTGAAATGACTGCCCAGACCTGTTAGCGCTTTATATATATACAAATCAGCACCAAATTATTTGTGCCCCCCCCCCGTTTTGCACCCTGTTAATTGTACAGCCGTGTGGAGGACAGGGCCAGCGTCTCTGCAGCTTCTGAGAAAAGAAAATGGCGCTGGTCAGAGGTATGTGGGCTAAGCCCCGCCCACTACATATCGCGCTTCAGTCCCGCTTAAAAATGTTTATACTGGCGGGGGACCCTTATCTAGTGCCTGGGGCACTGTTATAACTCAAGGCAGTCTGATTTGAGGTGTTCATGCTGCCCAGGGCGCCCCTCACTGCGCCCTGCAGTGCTGTGTTATGTGTGGGAGCATGGCGCGCAGCGCGGCACCTCTTCAGCCGTCACTGAAGTCTTCTGATCTTCTCATACTCACCCGGCTTCTATCTTCTGGCTTTGTGAGGGGGTGACGGCGCGGCTCCGGGAACGAGCAGCTAGGTGTACCGTAGTGATCGAACCCTCTGGAGCTAATGGTGTCCAGTAGCCTAAGAAGCAGAGCCCTTGAACTCTTAAGAAGTAGGTCTGCTTCTCTCCCCTCACTCCCACGATGCAGGGAGCCTGTAGCCAACAAATCTCCCTGAAAATAATAAACCTAACAAAAAGTATTTTCAGAGAAACTCAGGAGAGCTCCTCAGTGTGCATCCAGTCTCACTGGGCACAGAATCTAACTGGAGTGTGGAGCAGGGGCATAGAGGGAGGAGCCAGTTCACACCCATTCAAAGTCTTATAATGTGCCCATGTCTCCTGCGGATCCCGTCTATACCCCATGGTTCTTGAAGCATCCCCAGCATCCTCTAGGACGTAGGAGAAAATAGATTTTAGAGTGGTCTCCATTTTCCTATCCGCCGGGTCCTTCACCGTAAGGGAGCCCGGAGCAGGAAGCACCGCCTTTTTAGAAAGGCGAGAGACTGAGACATCTACGGCTGGGGATTCTTCACAGAATTTTCTGCCTTCAGGGGCAAAGGGGAAGGTATTCAGAAACCTTTTCGTCACCTGATATTGTTTATCTGGATTCTTCCAGGCTAGTTTAAATAAGTCATCCAATTCCGTGTAATCAGGGAATGTGACCTTTGGTTCCTCTTGAGGGAGGAAAAATGACTGCTGAGTACTTGCATCCCCCAGGAGGAGCTTTAACACCTCCCTAATAGCCAATACGAGGGGTTCAATACCCTGGATTGGGGTGGGATCCCCATCATCCTGTACATCATCATCAGTATCATATGATAGGAGTGCAGGTAGAGCAGGTTTCTGTGAATCAGGGAGGGACGCTTAGCAGTAAGGCTAGCCACTGCTTGTTACAGTTCTTGTGTCTTGTTTGCAGTTGCAGTGAGCTGAGATGACATATCAGACATCATAGTTTTTATAGCCCCCAACCAGGGGGGCTCCGCATTCTCCCCCACATTAGTATCAGCATGAGATGACTGACATGATACTGAGCTGGATGTGCTAGGAGAGAACCTGGCATTACACACACTGCAAGACTTCTGTTTTACCATAGTGTAGTAGAAAACAGTACAATACACACACACAATACAGCCTGATATGATATATGACAAGCCTGCCCTATTGCATGTGAGAGGAGACAGAGAAGAGAGCGCACACAATGGTGACCGGCCCCAGTGAGGCTGTCAGCGGTTGTTACATCTGTGTAACCACAGTGAGATTCTTTATAAAACCCCACAGGGGATTATTGTGCACAATGATAGCGGCTCCCCCCACCCCTATACCCGGTACCAGTGTATACAGGGGCAGTTCTGGAGGAGCTGTGGAGGCTGCTGCAGCTCATGCAGAGGAAGACGCCAATATGCCGCTGAGCCCGCTCTAATGTAGCTCCGCCCCCCGCCATGGTGCCGGAGCTACTGCTGTATATTTATACTGGCCATGTCTCCATATGTATGTACAGCCTCACATAAATGCTTGGTTCACCTGTGTTTAGCCAGTCTCACGCAGGGGCTATAGCGGGTCCCCCCCCAGGAGGTTCAGCCGCACATTTGTCCGGGGGACCCCCCCTAGCGGGTCCCCCCGGTTGGTACTCACCACTGAAGATCACCTTCAGGCAGTGTCAGGGGTGTGCGCAATGCTGCGGCTGCGACAGACAAGGCGCCACGCCCCGCTGAACAAACAGTCCCTCAGGACGGTGGTCATGCAACGGGAAGCGGCTCTCACCTCAGGAGGCCGGTGACCTTCCCCCCCAAAAAAAAAATCTCCCATAGTGCAGGTATACTGTTGCCCAAACAGCATACCGAAATCATTAAAAGTTAGAAATAAAAATGAAGGAAAACTCTGGAGATGCAGAGTGTGCATCCTCTCCTGAGGGCTCTTTATCTAAACTGAGCTGTAGGAGGGGCATAGAGGGGAGGAGCCAGCACACCCAGTGGTAGAATGTTTAAAGTGCACGTGCTCCTTTGGACCCGTCTATACCCCATGGTTCTAATTCTGTCTACAATATCCCTTATGGATGCTAGAGAAAAGTAGTTAAAGAAGAGGGTGGTCCACAGTGTCCAATGCAGCAGAGAGGTGAAGGAGAATAAGCAGAGAGTAGAGACCATTGGATCTGGCAGCATGGAGGTCTTTGTAGACTTCAGCGAGGGCAGTATCAGTGGAGTGGAGAGAACGGAAGCCAGGCTGGAATGGGTCAAGCAGTGAGTGTGAGGAGAGAGATGGTCGGTAGTTGGAGAGAGTGGTTGGTTGGATGAAGGGAGGGGTTTATAAGAATAGGGGAGACAAGAGCATGATGGAAGGCCGAGGGGACAGTGTCTGATGAGAGGGAGAGAATGAGATGGGCAAGATGGGAACAGGCAGAAGAAGAGAGGTAGCGGAGGAGGTGATAGGGTCAAATGGGGAGGTGGAGAGGGTGAGGAACGGCTGAGGGCCATGACTTCCACACTAGATACAAAGAAGAGAGATGTCAGAGTTGTTAGGAGGTAAGGGGAGGGGGGGGGTGTCAGGAAATGGAGGAGGGCATTGCTCAGGGTCTGGTGGGATGTGATATCCTGCCATAGGGAGCCAATTTTGCATGGGAAGTAGGTGGCAAAGTCAAGAGCAGAGAGTGAGGGGGCGGGGAGGGGGGGGGGGGGGGAGACGAGGCGGCGAGGGGGGGGGGGGCATGAGGGGGGGGGGGGGGCAGAGGAGCAAGTTGACAGTGGAAAAGGGGTGCCAGGGTTTGAGGACTGGGAGGAGATGAGGTTCTTGATGGAAAGTGGACAGTAGGAATGCATGTGGAGTGCCAGGGTTGCGGTGTCGTCACATCAGGTGAGGGGGATAGAAGGGGACAGGCAGGGGAGGGGTATATGGGAGGCAGGTAGGTGGCAACTGGGAAGGGACAGGAGACACGAAGGGGCAACCCTATTCACCCACTATGTGTGTATACGCCCCCCTGTATGTATAGCACCCCCTATGTGTGTATTCCGCCCCCCCATGTATGTATACCACCCCCTATGTGTGTATACCACCCCCTATGTGTGTATAGCGCCGCCTATGTGTGTATACCGCCCCCTATGTGTGTACAGCACCCCCTATGTGTGTATAGCGTCCATGTGTGTATACCGCCCCCTATGTGTGTATACCGCCCCCTATGTGTGTATAGCGCCCCCCCGTATGTATAGAACCCCCTATGTGTGTATACCGCCCCCCCATGTGTGTATACCACCCCCTATGTGTGTATAGCGCCCCCTATGTGTGTATACCGCCCCCTATGTGTGTACAGCACCCCCTATGTGTGTATAGCGCCCCCTATGTGTGTATAGTGCCCCCTATGTGTGTATACCGCCCCCTATGTGTGTATACCGCCCCCCATGTGTGTATACCGCCCCCTATGTGTGTATACCGCCCCCCATGTGTGTATACCGCCCCCCATGTGTGTATACCGGCCCCCCCATGTGTGTATACCGCCCTCCCCATGTGTGTATAGTGCCCCCTATGTGTATGGTGCCCCTATGTGTGTGTAGCGCCCCCTATGTGTGTATACCGCCCCCATGTGTGTACAGCACCCCCTATGTGTGTATAGTGCCCCTATGTGTGTATAGCGCCCCCTATGTGTGTATACCGCCCTTGTGTGAACAGCACCCCCTATGTGTGTATAGTGCCCCTATGTGTGTATAGCGCCCCCTATGTGTGTATACCGCCCTTGTGTGAACAGCACCCCCTATGTGTGTATAGTGCCCCTATGTGTGTATAGCGCCCCCCATGTGTGTATAGCGCCCCCCATGTGTGTATAGCGCCCCCCATGTGTGTATAGCGCCCCCCATGTGTGTATAGCGCCCCCCATGTGTGTATAGCGCCCCCCATGTGTGTATAGCGCCCCCCATGTGTGTATAGCGCCCCTATGTGTGTATACCGCCCCCCATGTGTGTATAGCGCTCCCTATGTGTGTATACCGTCCCCTATGTGTGTATAGCACCCCTTATGTGTATATAGCGCCCCCCTATGTGTGTATAGTGCCCCTTATGTGTGTATAGCGCCCCCCATGTGTGTATAGCGCCCCCTATGTGTGTATAGCGCCCCCTATGTGTGTATACCGCCCCTATGTGTGTACAGCACGCCCTATGTGTGTATAGTGCCCCTATGTGTGTATACCGTCCCCTATGTGCATATAGCGCCCCCCTATGTGTGTATACCGCCCCCCATGTGTGTATAGTGCCCCTATGTGTGTATAGCGCCCCCTATGTGTGTATAGCGCCCCCTATGTGTGTATACCGCCCTCCCATGTGTGTATAGCGCCCCCTATGTGTGTATAGCGCCCCCTATGTGTCTATAGCGCCCCCTATGTGTGTATACCGCCCTCCCGTGTGTATAGCACCCCCTATGTGTGTATACCGCCCCCCCATGTGTGTATAGCGCCCCCTATGTGTGTATAGCGCCGCCTATGTGTGTACAGCACCCCCTATGTGTGTATAGCGCCCCCTATGTGTGTATACCGCCCCCCATGTGTGTATAGCGCCCCCTATGTGTGTATAGCACCCCCTATGTGTGAACAGCACCCCCTATGTGTGTATAGCGCTCCCTATGTGTGTATAGTGCCCCCTATGTGTATATACCACCCCCTATGTGTGTATAGCGCCCCCCTATGTGTGTATACCGCCCCCCATGTGTGTATAGCGCACCCTATGTGTGTATACTGCCCATGTGTGTACAGCACCCCCTATGTGTGTACAGCACCCCCTATGTGTGTATAGTGCCCCTATGTGTGTATAGCGCCCCCTATGTGTGTATAGCGCCCATGTGTGTATAGCGCCCCCCATGTGTGTATAGCGCCCCCCATGTGTGTATAGCGCCCCCCATGTGTGTATAGCGCCCCCCATGTGTGTATAGCGCCCCCCATGTGTGTATAGCGCCCCCCATGTGTGTATAGCGCCCCCCATGTGTGTATAGCGCCCCACATGTGTGTATAGTGCCCCTATGTGTGTATACCGCCCCCTATGTGTGTATAGCACCCCCTATGAGTGTATAGCGCCCCCTATGTGTGTATACCGCCCCCCCATGTGTGTATACCGCCCCATGTGTGTATAGCGCCCCCTATGTGTGTATGGCGCCCCTATGTGTGTATAGCGCCCCCTATGTGTGTATACCGCCCCCCATGTGTGTACAGCACCCCCCATGTGTGTATAGCGCCCCCCATGTGTGTATAGCGCCCCCCATGTGTGTATAGCGCCCCCCATGTGTGTATAGCGCCCCCCATGTGTGTATAGCGCCCCCCATGTGTGTATAGCGCCTCCCATGTGTGTATAGCGCCCCCCATGTGTGTATAGCGCCCCCCATGTGTGTATAGCGCCTCCCATGTGTGTATAGCGCCCCCCATGTGTGTATAGCGCCCCCCATGTGTGTATAGTGCCCCTATGTGTGTATACCGCCCCCCATGTGTGTATAGCGCTCCCTATGTGTGTATAGCGCCCCCTATGTGTGTATAGCGCCCCCTATGTGTGTATAGTGCCCCTATGTGTGTATAGTGCCCCTATGTGTGTATACCGCCCCCTATGTGTATATAGCGACCCCCTATGTGTGTATACCGGCCCCCATGTGTGTATACCGCCCCCCTTGTGTGTATACCGCCCCCGTGTGTATAGCGCCCCCCTGTGTGTATAGCGCCCCCCTGTGTGTATAGCGCCCCCCTGTGTGTATAGCGCCCCCTATGTGTGTGTATAGCGCCCCCTATGTGAGTATACCGCCCCCTATGAGTGTATACCGCCCCCCTATGAGTGTATACCGCCCCCCTATGTGTGTATAGCGCCCCCTATGTGAGTATAGCGCTCCCTATGTGAGTATAGTGCCCCCTATGTGTATATACCGCTCCCTATGTGTGTATAGCGCCCCCTATGTGTGTATACCGCCCCCCTATGTGTGTATAGCACCCCCTATGAGTGTATACCGCCCCCCTATGTGTGTATACCGCCCCCCATGTGTGTATAGTGTCCCTATGTGTGTATACCGCCCCCCATGTGTGTATAGCGTTCCCTATGTGTGTATGCCGCCCCCCATGTGTGTATAGCGCCCCACATGTGTGTATAGTGCCCCTATGTGTGTATACCGCCCCCCTATGTGTGTATAGCACCCCCTATGAGTGTATAGCGCTCCCTATGTGAGTATAGTGCCCCCCATGTGTATATACCGCTCCCTATGTGTGTATAGCGCCCCCTATGTGTGTATACCGCCCCCCGATGTGTGTACAGCACCCCCTATGTGTGTATAGCGCCCCCTATGTGTGTATAGCGCCCCCTATGTGTGTATAGCGCCCCCTATGTGTGCATACCGCCCCCTATGTGTGTATACCGCCCCCTATGTGTGTATACCGCCCCCTATGTGTGTATAGCGCCCCCTATGTGTGTATAGCGCCCCCTATGTGTGTATACCGCCCCCCCCATGTGTGTATACCGCCCCCCCCATGTGTGTATACCGCCCCCCCATGTGTGTATACCGCCCCCCCATGTGTGTATGGTGCCCCTATGTGTGTATAGCGCCCCCTATGTGTGTACAGCACCCCCCATGTGTGTATAGCGCCCCCTATGTGTGTATACCGCCCTTGTGTGAACAGCACCCCCTATGTGTGTATAGCGCCCCCCATGTGTGTATAGCGCCCCCTATGTGTGTATACTGCCCCCCATGTGTGTATACCGCCCCCCATGTGTGTATACCGCCCCCCATGTGTGTATGCCGCCCCCCGTGTGTATAGCGCCCCCCATGAGTGTATAGCGCCCCCCATGAGTGTATAGCGCCCCCCATGTGTGTATAGCGCCCCCCATGTGTGTATAGCACCCCCCATGTGTGTATAGCGCCCCCCATGTGTGTATAGTGCCCCTATGTGTGTATACCGCCCCCCATGTGTGTATAGCGATCCCTATTTGTGTATACCGTCCCCTATGTGTGTATAGCGCCCCTTATGTGTGTATACCGCCCCCCCATGTGTGTATAGCGCCCCCATGTGTGTATAGCGCCCCCCTGTGTGTATAGCGCTCCCAATGTGAGTATAGCGCTCCCTATGTGAGTATAGTGCCCCCTATGTGTATATAGCGCCCCTCTGTGTGTATAGTGCCCCTATGTGTGTATAGCGCCCCCCATGTGTGTATACCGCCCCCCCTGTGTGTATAGCACCCCCTATGTGTGTATAGCGCCCCCTATGTGTGCATAGCGCTCCCTATGTGTATATACCGATCCCTATGTGTGTATAGCGCCTCTTATGTGTGTATACCGTCCCCCTATGTGTGTATAGCACCCCCTATGAGTGTATACCGCCCCCCATGTGTGTATAGCGCCCCCCATGTGTGTATAGCGCCCCCCATGTGTGTATACCGCCCCCTATGTGTGTATAGCACCCCCTATGTGTGTATACCGCCCCCCTATGTGTGTATAGCACCCCCTATGAGTGTATACCACCCCCATGTGTATACCGCCCCCCTATGTCTGTATAGCACCCCTTATGAGTGTATACCGCCCCCCATGTGTGTATAGCGCTCCCTATGTGTGTATACCGCCCCCCATGTGTGTATAGCGCCCCACATGTGTGTAGAGTGCCCCTATGTGTATATAGCGCCCCCTATGTGTAACACCATGTATGAGCAGTGAGATCAGTGTGCGCAGTGATGTGTGTGTGTGTGTGACACGGGTAATATACTCTCCATGCACCACACACTGCAGCACATACACCCTGCCCGGCAGCAGAGGGGGCGGCGTCCATTACCTGGAGGAGACCGGGGGCGGTAGCTCTGTGTACAGGAAGGGAAGGGGCACTGTTTCCGGGTCACCGTATAGAGCATGGGATCAGCCACCAGCCCCGCCCACTCTCTCATAGGCTCTAGCAACCCGTCACTCAGCCAGCCCCGCCTCTGTCTCTAGCTATTGGTCGCAGGGTCCAGTCACTCAGTAACCTTTCTCCCGCCCATTGCTCGCAGCCCCGCCCCCTCTCCCTCCTACACATGTCACGATGAGTGACGGGACAGTCCGACCAATGGCGAGTAGAGTGGGCGGGGCTGTATGATGGACTCCTTGGTGTATGAAATAAGGAGTGGGCGGGGCTAGAAGATGAGTGACGGGATACTACAGCCTATGAGCGGGAGAGCTACTGGTTGCTTAGTGACTGCGGCTGTGCCTACCCATAATCCCATGCGCTCCCCTCCAGTATATACAGGTCAGTAGCATAGTTTTTCCCCCAAGTTGCTTTATTTATATTTATATATATCTATCTATATCTATATACATTTATATTATTTCTCTTTGGTGGTTGCTTGTGTTTGGGCTTTTTTTATATTTTTTATTTTTTTATGTTACTACCTATCAGACACGGGTGAGAAGCTGCGGATGAATAGAGTAATTGGGGTGTTACATTGTGTGGCTGTGACGTGACAGTGAGATGATGATAGTGATGGAGCGCTGTTCTGCAGGGTGAGGAGATTATTCAGACTTTGTCGCAGATTTTACTATTTTACCAAAATGTGCGAGCACCAGAATGGCACGCAGGGGGCCGCCCAGAACAGGGCGAGACCACCCGGCATGTGTGGTGCTGCCCCGCCATGCCATCGCAATTCACATAGTGACTGACCCCGGCCTATACATAAGCTGTGTCCTGCCCCCGCGTGTATATATAACTGTGTCCTGCCCCGCGTGTGTATATAACTGTGTCCTGCCCCGCGTGTATATATAACTGTGTCCTGCCCCCGCGTGTATATATAACTGTGTCCTGCCCCGCGTGTATATATAACTGTGTCCTGCCCCCGCGTGTATATATAACTGTGTCCTGCCCCCGCGTGTATATATAACTGTGTCCTGCCCCGCGTGTATATATAACTGTGTCCTGCCCCCGCGTGTATATATATATAACTGTGTCCTGCCCCCGCGTGTGTATATAACTGTGTCCTGCCCCGCGTGTATATATAACTGTGTCCTGCCCCCGCGTGTATATATATATAACTGTGTCCTGCCCCCGCGTGTGTATATAACTGTGTCCTGCCCCCGCGTGTGTATATAACTGTGTCCTGCCCCCGCGTGTATATATAACTGTGTCCTGCCCCGCGTGTGTATATAACTGTGTCCTGCCCCGCGTGTATATATAACTGTGTCCGGCCCCGCGTGTATATATATATAACTGTGTCCTGCCCCCGCGTGTGTATATAACTGTGTCCTGCCCCCGCGTGTATATATAACTGTGTCCTGCCCCGCGTGTGTGTATAACTGTGTCCTGCCCCCGCGTGTGTGTATAACTGTGTCCTGCCCCCGCGTGTGTGTATATATAACTGTGTCCTGCCCCGCGTGTGTGTATAACTGTGTCCTGCCCCGCGTGTGTGTATAACTGTGTCCTGCCCCGCGTGTGTGTATAACTATGTCCTGCCCCGCGTGTGTATATAACTGTGTCCTGCCCCGCGTGTGTATATAACTGTGTCCTGCCCCGCGTGTATATATAACTGTGTCCTGCCCCGCGTGTGTGTATAACTGTGTCCTGCCCCGCGTGTATATATAACTGTGTCCTGCCCCGCGTGTGTATATAACAGTGTCCTGCCCCCGCGTGTATATATAACTGTGTCCTGCCCCGCGTGTGTATATAACTGTGTCCTGCCCCGCGTGTGTGTATAACTGTGTCCTGCCCCGCGTGTATATATAACTGTGTCCTGCCCCCGCGTGTGTGTATAACTGTGTCCTGCCCCGCGTGTGTGTATAACTGTGTCCTGCCCCGCGTGTGTGTATATATAACTGTGTCCTGCCCCGCGTGTGTGTATATATAACTGTGTCCTGCCCCGCGTGTGTGTATAACTGTGTCCTGCCCCGCGTGTGTATATAACAGTGTCCTGCCCCGCGTGTGTGTATAACTGTGTCCTGCCCCGCGTGTGTGTATAACTGTGTCCTGCCCCGCGTGTGTGTATAACTGTGTCCTGCCCCGCGTGTGTGTATATATAACTGTCCTGCCCCCGCGTGTGTATATAACTGTGTCCTGCCCCGCGTGTATATATAACTGTGTCCTGCCCCGCGTGTGTATATAACAGTGTCCTGCCCCGCGTGTGTGTATAACTGTGTCCTGCCCCGCGTGTGTGTATAACTGTGTCCTGCCCCGCGTGTGTGTATAACTGTGTCCTGCCCCGCGTGTGTGTATATATAACTGTGTCCTGCCCCGCGTGTGTGTATAACTGTGTCCTGCCCCGCGTGTGTGTATAACTGTGTCCTGCCCCGCGTGTGTGTATAACTGTGTCCTGCCCCGCGTGTGTGTATAACTGTGTCCTGCCCCACGTGTGTGTATATATAACTGTGTCCTGCCCCGCGTGTGTGTATATATAACTGTGTACTGCCCCGCGTGTGTGTATATATAACTGTGTCCTGCCCCGCGTGTGTGTATAACTGTGTCCTGCCCCGCGTGTGTGTATAACTGTGTCCTGCCCCGCGTGTGTGTATAACTGTGTCCTGCCCCCACGTGTGTATATAACTGTGTCCTGCCCCCACGTGTGTATATAACTGTGTCCTGCCCCCGCGTGTATATATAACTGTGTCCTGCCCCGCGTGTGTGTATATATAACTGTGTCCTGCCCCGCGTGTGTATATAACTGTGTCCTGCCCCGCGTGTGTGTATAACTGTGTCCTGCCCCGCGTGTGTATAACTGTGTCCTGCCCCGCGTGTGTGTATAACTGTGTCCTGCCCCCGCGTGTGTATATAACTGTGTCCTGCCCCGCGTGTGTGTATAACTGTGTCCTGCCCCGCGTGTGTGTATAACTGTGTCCTGCCCCGCGTGTGTGTATAACTGTGTCCTGCCCCGCGTGTGTGTATATATAACTGTGTCCTGCCCCGCGTGTGTGTATATATAACTGTGTCCTGCCCCGCGTGTGTGTATAACTGTGTCCTGCCCCGCGTGTGTGTATAACTGTGTCCTGCCCCGCGTGTGTGTATAACTGTGTCCTGCCCCGCGTGTGTGTATAACTGTGTCCTGCCCCGCGTGTGTGTATATATAACTGTGTCCTGCCCCGCGTGTGTGTATATATAACTGTGTCCTGCCCCGCGTGTGTGTATAACTGTGTCCTGCCCCGCGTGTGTGTATAACTGTGTCCTGCCCCGCGTGTGTGTATAACTGTGTCCTGCCCCGCGTGTGTGTATAACTGTGTCCTGCCCCGCGTGTGTGTATATATAACTGTGTCCTGCCCCGCGTGTGTGTATATATAACTGTGTCCTGCCCCGCGTGTGTGTATAACTGTGTCCTGCCCCGCGTGTGTGTATAACTGTGTCCTGCCCCCGCGTGTGTATATAACTGTGTCCTGCCCCGCGTGTATATATAACTGTGTCCTGCCCCGCGTGTGTATATAACAGTGTCCTGCCCCGCGTGTGTGTATAACTGTGTCCTGCCCCGCGTGTGTGTATAACTGTGTCCTGCCCCGCGTGTGTGTATAACTGTGTCCTGCCCCGCGTGTGTGTATAACTGTGTCCTGCCCTGCGTGTGTGTATATATAACTGTGTCCTGCCCCGCGTGTGTGTATATATAACTGTGTCCTGCCCCGCGTGTGTGTATAACTGTGTCCTGCCCCGCGTGTGTATATAACAGTGTCCTGCCCCGCGTGTGTGTATAACTGTGTCCTGCCCCGCGTGTGTGTATAACTGTGTCCTGCCCCGCGTGTGTGTATAACTGTGTCCTGCCCCGCGTGTGTGTATAACTGTGTCCTGCCCCGCGTGTGTGTATAACTGTGTCCTGCCCCGCGTGTGTGTATAACTGTGTCCTGCCCCGCGTGTGTGTATAACTGTGTCCTGCCCCGCGTGTGTGTATAACTGTCCTGCCCCGCGTGTGTGTATAACTGTCCTGCCCCGCGTGTGTGTATATATAACTGTGTCCTGCCCCCGCGTGTGTATATAACTGTGTCCTGCCCCGCGTGTATATATAACTGTGTCCTGCCCCGCGTGTGTATATAACAGTGTCCTGCCCCGCGTGTGTGTATAACTGTGTCCTGCCCCGCGTGTGTGTATAACTGTGTCCTGCCCCGCGTGTGTGTATAACTGTGTCCTGCCCCGCGTGTGTGTATAACTGTGTCCTGCCCCGCGTGTGTGTATATATAACTGTGTCCTGCCCCGCGTGTGTGTATATATAACTGTGTCCTGCCCCGCGTGTGTGTATAACTGTGTCCTGCCCCGCGTGTGTGTATAACTGTGTCCTGCCCCGCGTGTGTGTATAACTGTGTCCTGCCCCGCGTGTGTGTATAACTGTGTCCTGCCCCGCGTGTGTGTATAACTGTGTCCTGCCCCGCGTGTGTGTATAACTGTGTCCTGCCCCCACGTGTGTATATAACTGTGTCCTGCCCCCGCGTGTATATATAACTGTGTCCTGCCCCGCGTGTGTGTATATATAACTGTGTCCTGCCCCGCGTGTGTGTATAACTGTGTCCTGCCCCGCGTGTGTGTATAACTGTGTCCTGCCCCGCGTGTGTATAACTGTGTCCTGCCCCGCGTGTGTGTATAACTGTGTCCTGCCCCCGCGTGTGTATATAACTGTGTCCTGCCCCGCGTGTATATATAACTGTGTCCTGCCCCGCGTGTGTATATAACAGTGTCCTGCCCCGCGTGTGTGTATAACTGTGTCCTGCCCCGCGTGTGTGTATAACTGTGTCCTGCCCCGCGTGTGTGTATAACTGTGTCCTGCCCCGCGTGTGTGTATAACTGTGTCCTGCCCCGCGTGTGTGTATATATAACTGTGTCCTGCCCCGCGTGTGTGTATATATAACTGTGTCCTGCCCCGCGTGTGTGTATAACTGTGTCCTGCCCCGCGTGTGTGTATAACTGTGTCCTGCCCCGCGTGTGTGTATAACTGTGTCCTGCCCCGCGTGTGTGTATAACTGTGTCCTGCCCCGCGTGTGTGTATATATAACTGTGTCCTGCCCCGCGTGTGTGTATATATAACTGTGTCCTGCCCCGCGTGTGTGTATAACTGTGTCCTGCCCCGCGTGTGTGTATAACTGTGTCCTGCCCCGCGTGTGTGTATAACTGTGTCCTGCCCCGCGTGTGTGTATAACTGTGTCCTGCCCCGCGTGTGTGTATATATAACTGTGTCCTGCCCCGCGTGTGTGTATATATAACTGTGTCCTGCCCCGCGTGTGTGTATAACTGTGTCCTGCCCCGCGTGTGTGTATAACTGTGTCCTGCCCCGCGTGTGTGTATAACTGTGTCCTGCCCCCGCGTGTGTATATAACTGTGTCCTGCCCCGCGTGTGTATAACTGTGTCCTGCCCCGCGTGTGTGTATAACTGTGTCCTGCCCCGCGTGTGTATATAACTGTGTCCTGCCCCGCGTGTGTATATAACTGTGTCCTGCCCCGCGTGTGTATATAACAGTGTCCTGCCCCGCGTGTGTATATAACAGTGTCCTGCCCCCGCGTGTATATATAACTGTGTCCTGCCCCCGCGTGTGTGTATAACTGTGTCCTGCCCCGCGTGTGTGTATAACTGTGGACTGCCCCGCGTGTATATATAACTGTGTCCTGCCCCGCGTGTGTGTATAACTGTGTCCTGCCCCGCGTGTATATATAACTGTGTCCTGCCCCCGCGTGTGTGTATAACTGTGTCCTGCCCCGCGTGTGTGTATAACTGTGTCCTGCCCCGCGTGTGTGTATATATAACTGTGTCCTGCCCCGCGTGTGTGTATATATAACTGTGTCCTGCCCCGCGTGTGTGTATAACTGTGTCCTGCCCCGCGTGTGTATATAACAGTGTCCTGCCCCGCGTGTGTGTATAACTGTGTCCTGCCCCGCGTGTGTGTATAACTGTGTCCTGCCCCGCGTGTTTGTATAACTGTGTCCTGCCCCGCGTGTGTGTATATATAACTGTGTCCTGCCCCCGCGTGTGTATATAACCGTGTCCTGCCCCGCGTGTATATATAACTGTGTCCTGCCCCGCGTGTGTATATAACAATGTCCTGCCCCGCGTGTGTGTATAACTGTGTCCTGCCCCGCGTGTGTGTATAACTGTGTCCTGCCCCACGTGTGTGTATAACTGTGTCCTGCCCCGCGTGTGTGTATAACTGTGTCCTGCCCCGCGTGTGTGTATATATAACTGTGTCCTGCCCCGCGTGTGTGTATAACTGTGTCCTGCCCCGCGTGTGTGTATAACTGTGTCCTGCCCCGCGTGTGTGTATAACTGTGTCCTGCCCCGCGTGTGTGTATATATAACTGTGTCCTGCCCCGCGTGTGTGTATATATAACTGTGTCCTGCCCCGCGTGTGTGTATAACTGTGTCCTGCCCCGCGTGTGTGTATAACTGTGTCCTGCCCCGCGTGTGTGTATAACTGTGTCCTGCCCCGCGTGTGTGTATAACTGTGTCCTGCCCCACGTGTGTATATAACTGTGTCCTGCCCCGCGTGTGTATATAACTGTGTCCTGCCCCGCGTGTGTGTATAACTGTGTCCTGCCCCGCGTGTGTATAACTGTGTCCTGCCCCGCGTGTGTGTATAACTGTGTCCTGCCCCCGCGTGTGTGTATAACTGTGTCCTGCCCCGCGTGTATATATAACTGTGTCCTGCCCCGCGTGTGTGTATAACAGTGTCCTGCCCCGCGTGTGTGTATAACTGTGTCCTGCCCCGCGTGTGTGTATAACTGTGTCCTGCCCCGCGTGTGTGTATAACTGTGTCCTGCCCCGCGTGTGTGTATAACTGTGTCCTGCCCCGCGTGTGTGTATATATAACTGTGTCCTGCCCCGCGTGTGTGTATATATAACTGTGTCCTGCCCCGCGTGTGTGTATAACTGTGTCCTGCCCCGCGTGTGTGTATAACTGTGTCCTGCCCCGCGTGTGTGTATAACTGTGTCCTGCCCCGCGTGTGTGTATAACTGTGTCCTGCCCCGCGTGTGTGTATATATAACTGTGTCCTGCCCCGCGTGTGTGTATATATAACTGTGTCCTGCCCCGCGTGTGTGTATATATAACTGTGTCCTGCCCCGCGTGTGTGTATAACTGTGTCCTGCCCCGCGTGTGTGTATAACTGTGTCCTGCCCCGCGTGTGTGTATAACTGTGTCCTGCCCCGCGTGTGTGTATAACTGTGTCCTGCCCCGCGTGTGTGTATATATAACTGTGTCCTGCCCCGCGTGTGTGTATATATAACTGTGTCCTGCCCCGCGTGTGTGTATAACTGTGTCCTGCCCCGCGTGTGTGTATAACTGTGTCCTGCCCCGCGTGTGTGTATAACTGTGTCCTGCCCCGCGTGTGTGTATAACTGTGTCCTGCCCCCGCGTGTGTATATAACTGTGTCCTGCCCCGCGTGTATATATAACTGTGTCCTGCCCCGCGTGTGTATATAACAGTGTCCTGCCCCGCGTGTGTGTATAACAGTGTCCTGCCCCGCGTGTGTGTATAACTGTGTCCTGCCCCGCGTGTGTGTATAACTGTGTCCTGCCCCGCGTGTGTGTATAACTGTGTCCTGCCCCGCGTGTGTGTATAACTGTGTCCTGCCCCGCGTGTGTGTATATAACTGTGTCCTGCCCCGCGTGTGTGTATATATAACTGTGTCCTGCCCCGCGTGTGTGTATATATAACTGTGTCCTGCCCCGCGTGTGTGTATAACTGTGTCCTGCCCCGCGTGTGTATATAACAGTGTCCTGCCCCGCGTGTGTGTATAACTGTGTCCTGCCCCGCGTGTGTGTATAACTGTGTCCTGCCCCGCGTGTGTGTATAACTGTGTCCTGCCCCGCGTGTGTGTATATATAACTGTGTCCTGCCCCCGCGTGTGTATATAACTGTGTCCTGCCCCGCGTGTATATATAACTGTGTCCTGCCCCGCGTGTGTATATAACAGTGTCCTGCCCCGCGTGTGTATATAACAGTGTCCTGCCCCGCGTGTGTATAACTGTGTCCTGCCCCGCGTGTGTGTATAACTGTGTCCTGCCCCGCGTGTGTGTATAAACTGTGTCCTGCCCCGCGTGTGTGTATAACTGTGTCCTGCCCCGCGTGTGTGTATAACTGTGTCCTGCCCCGCGTGTGTGTATATAACTGTGTCCTGCCCCGCGTGTGTGTATAACTGTGTCCTGCCCCGCGTGTGTGTATAACTGTGTCCTGCCCCGCGTGTATATATAACTGTGTCCTGCCCCGCGTGTGTGTATAACTGTGTCCTGCCCCGCGTGTATATATAACTGTGTCCTGCCCCGCGTGTGTGTATATATAACTGTGTCCTGCCCCGCGTGTGTGTATAACTGTGTCCTGCCCCGCGTGTGTGTATAACTGTGTCCTGCCCCGCGTGTGTGTATAACTGTGTCCTGCCCCGCGTGTGTGTATAACTGTGTCCTGCCCCGCGTGTGTGTATATATAACTGTGTCCTGCCCCGCGTGTGTGTATATATAACTGTGTCCTGCCCCGCGTGTGTGTATATATAACTGTGTCCTGCCCCGCGTGTGTGTATAACTGTGTCCTGCCCCGCGTGTGTGTATAACTGTGTCCTGCCCCGCGTGTGTGTGTATAACTGTGTCCTGCCCCGCGTGTGTGTATAACTGTGTCCTGCCCCCACGTGTGTGTATAACTGTGTCCTGCCCCGCGTGTATATATAACTGTGTCCTGCCCCGCGTGTGTGTATATAACTGTGTCCTGCCCCGCGTGTGTATATAACTGTGTCCTGCCCCGCGTGTGTGTATAACTGTGTCCTGCCCCGCGTGTGTATAACGGTGTCCTGCCCCGCGTGTGTGTATAACTGTGTCCTGCCCCCGCGTGTGTATATAACTGTGTCCTGCCCCGCGTGTATATATAACTGTGTCCTGCCCCGCGTGTGTATATAACAGTGTCCTGCCCCGCGTGTGTGTATAACTGTGTCCTGCCCCGCGTGTGTGTATAACTGTGTCCTGCCCCGCGTGTGTGTATAACTGTGTCCTGCCCCGCGTGTGTGTATAACTGTGTCCTGCCCCGCGTGTGTGTATAACTGTGTCCTGCCCCGCGTGTGTGTATATATAACTGTGTCCTGCCCCGCGTGTGTGTATATATAACTGTGTCCTGCCCCGCGTGTGTGTATAACTGTGTCCTGCCCCGCGTGTGTGTATAACTGTGTCCTGCCCCGCGTGTGTGTATAACTGTGTCCTGCCCCGCGTGTGTGTATAACTGTGTCCTGCCCGCGTGTGTGTATATATAACTGTGTCCTGCCCCGCGTGTGTGTATATAACTGTGTCCTGCCCCGCGTGTGTGTATAACTGTGTCCTGCCCCGCGTGTGTGTATAACTGTGTCCTGCCCGCGTGTGTGTATAACTGTGTCCTGCCCCCGCGTGTGTGTATAACTGTGTCCTGCCCCGCGTGTGTGTATATATAACTGTGTCCTGCCCCGCGTGTGTGTATATATAACTGTGTCCTGCCCCGCGTGTGTGTATAACTGTGTCCTGCCCCGCGTGTGTGTATAACTGTGTCCTGCCCCGCGTGTGTGTATAACTGTGTCCTGCCCCCGCGTGTGTATATAACTGTGTCCTGCCCCGCGTGTATATATAACTGTGTCCTGCCCCGCGTGTGTATATAACAGTGTCCTGCCCCGCGTGTGTATATAACAGTGTCCTGCCCCGCGTGTGTGTATAACTGTGTCCTGCCCCGCGTGTGTGTATAACTGTGTCCTGCCCCGCGTGTGTGTATAACTGTGTCCTGCCCTGCGTGTGTGTATATATAACTGTGTCCTGCCCCGCGTGTGTGTATATATAACTGTGTCCTGCCCCGCGTGTGTATATAACTGTGTCCTGCCCCGCGTGTGTATATAACAGTGTCCTGCCCCGCGTGTGTATATAACAGTGTCCTGCCCCGCGTGTGTGTATAACTGTGTCCTGCCCCGCGTGTGTGTATAACTGTGTCCTGCCCGCGTGTGTGTATAACTGTGTCCTGCCCCGCGTGTGTGTATAACTGTGTCCTGCCCCGCGTGTGTGTATATAACTGTGTCCTGCCCCGCGTGTGTGTATATATAACTGTGTCCTGCCCCGCGTGTGTGTATAACTGTGTCCTGCCCCGCGTGTGTGTATAACTGTGTCCTGCCCCGCGTGTGTGTATAACTGTGTCCTGCCCCGCGTGTGTGTATAACTGTGTCCTGCCCCGCGTGTGTGTATATATAACTGTGTCCTGCCCCGCGTGTGTGTATATATAACTGTGTCCTGCCCCGCGTGTGTGTATAACTGTGTCCTGCCCCGCGTGTGTGTATAACTGTGTCCTGCCCCGCGTGTGTGTATAACTGTGTCCTGCCCCGCGTGTGTGTATAACTGTGTCCTGCCCCGCGTGTGTGTATAACTGTGTCCTGCCCCACGTGTGTATATAACTGTGTCCTGCCCCGCGTGTATATATAACTGTGTCCTGCCCCGCGTGTGTATATAACTGTGTCCTGCCCCGCGTGTGTGTATTATAACTGTGTCCTGCCCCGCGTGTGTGTATAACTGTGTCCTGCCCGCGTGTGTATAACTGTGTCCTGCCCCGCGTGTGTGTATAACTGTGTCCTGCCCCGCGTGTGTGTATAACTGTGTCCTGCCCCCGCGTGTATATATAACTGTGTCCTGCCCCGCGTGTGTATATAACAGTGTCCTGCCCCGCGTGTGTATATAACAGTGTCCTGCCCCGCGTGTGTATATAACAGTGTCCTGCCCCGCGTGTGTGTATAACTGTGTCCTGCCCCGCGTGTGTGTATAACTGTGTCCTGCCCCGCGTGTGTGTATAACTGTGTCCTGCCCCGCGTGTGTGTATAACTGTGTCCTGCCCCGCGTGTGTGTATAACAGTGTCCTGCCCCGCGTGTGTGTATATATAACTGTGTCCTGCCCCGCGTGTGTGTATATATAACTGTGTCCTGCCCCGCGTGTGTGTATAACTGTGTCCTGCCCCGCGTGTGTGTATAACTGTGTCCTGCCCCGCGTGTGTGTATAACTGTGTCCTGCCCCGCGTGTGTGTATAACTGTGTCCTGCCCGCGTGTGTATATAACTGTGTCCTGCCCCGCGTGTGTATATAACTGTGTCCTGCCCCGCGTGTGTATATAACTGTGTCCTGCCCCGCGTGTGTATATAACAGTGTCCTGCCCCCGCGTGTATATATAACTGTGTCCTGCCCGCGTGTGTATATAACTGTGTCCTGCCCCGCGTGTGTGTATAACTGTGTCCTGCCCCGCGTGTTTATATAACTGTGTCCTGCCCCGCGTGTGTGTATAACTGTGTCCTGCCCCGCGTGTGTGTATAACAGTGTCCTGCCCCGCGTGTGTGTATATATAACTGTGTCCTGCCCCGCGTGTGTGTATATATAACTGTGTCCTGCCCCGCGTGTGTGTATAACTGTGTCCTGCCCCGCGTGTGTGTATAACTGTGTCCTGCCCCGCGTGTGTGTATAACTGTGTCCTGCCCCGCGTGTGTGTATAACTGTGTCCTGCCCCGCGTGTGTGTATATATAACTGTGTCCTGCCCCGCGTGTGTGTATATATAACTGTGTCCTGCCCCGCGTGTGTGTATAACTGTGTCCTGCCCCGCGTGTGTATATAACAGTGTCCTGCCCCGCGTGTGTGTATAACTGTGTCCTGCCCCGCGTGTGTGTATAACTGTGTCCTGCCCCGCGTGTGTGTATAACTGTGTCCTGCCCCGCGTGTGTGTATATATAACTGTGTCCTGCCCCCGCGTGTGTATATAACTGTGTCCTGCCCCGCGTGTATATATAACTGTGTCCTGCCCCGCGTGTGTATATAACAGTGTCCTGCCCCGCGTGTGTATAACTGTGTCCTGCCCCGCGTGTGTGTATAACTGTGTCCTGCCCCGCGTGTGTGTATAACTGTGTCCTGCCCCGCGTGTGTGTATAACTGTGTCCTGCCCCGCGTGTGTGTATAACTGTGTCCTGCCCCGCGTGTGTGTATATATAACTGTGTCCTGCCCCGCGTGTGTGTATATATAACTGTGTCCTGCCCCGCGTGTGTGTATAACTGTGTCCTGCCCCGCGTGTGTGTATAACTGTGTCCTGCCCCGCGTGTGTGTATAACTGTGTCCTGCCCCGCGTGTGTGTATAACTGTGTCCTGCCCCGCGTGTGTATATAACTGTGTCCTGCCCCGCGTGTATATATAACTGTGTCCTGCCCCGCGTGTGTATATAACAGTGTCCTGCCCCGCGTGTGTGTATAACTGTGTCCTGCCCCGCGTGTGTGTATAACTGTGTCCTGCCCCGCGTGTGTGTATAACTGTGTCCTGCCCCGCGCTGTGTGTATATATAACTGTGTCCTGCCCCGCGTGTGTGTATATATAACTGTGTCCTGCCCCGCGTGTGTGTATAACTGTGTCCTGCCCCGCGTGTGTGTATAACTGTGTCCTGCCCCGCGTGTGTGTATAACTGTGTCCTGCCCCGCGTGTGTGTATAACTGTGTCCTGCCCCGCGTGTGTGTATATATAACTGTGTCCTGCCCCGCGTGTGTGTATATATAACTGTGTCCTGCCCCGCGTGTGTGTATAACTGTGTCCTGCCCCGCGTGTGTGTATAACTGTGTCCTGCCCCGCGTGTGTATATAACTGTGTCCTGCCCCGCGTGTGTGTATATATAACTGTGTCCTGCCCCGCGTGTGTATATAACTGTGTCCTGCCCCGCGTGTGTGTATAACTGTGTCCTGCCCCGCGTGTGTATAACTGTGTCCTGCCCCGCGTGTGTGTATAACTGTGTCCTGCCCCGCGTGTGTATATAACTGTGTCCTGCCCCGCGTGTATATATAACTGTGTCCTGCCCCGCGTGTGTATATAACAGTGTCCTGCCCCGCGTGTGTGTATAACTGTGTCCTGCCCCGCGTGTGTGTATAACTGTGTCCTGCCCCGCGTGTGTGTATAACTGTGTCCTGCCCGCGTGTGTATATAACAGTGTCCTGCCCCGCGTGTGTGTATAACTGTGTCCTGCCCCGCGTGTGTGTATAACTGTGTCCTGCCCCGCGTGTGTGTATAACTGTGTCCTGCCCCGCGTGTGTGTATAACTGTGTCCTGCCCCGCGTGTGTGTATAACTGTGTCCTGCCCCGCGTGTGTGTATATATAACTGTGTCCTGCCCCGCGTGTGTGTATATAACTGTGTCCTGCCCCGCGTGTGTGTATAACTGTGTCCTGCCCCGCGTGTGTGTATAACTGTGTCCTGCCCCGCGTGTGTGTATAACTGTGTCCTGCCCCGCGTGTGTGTATAACTGTGTCCTGCCCCGCGTGTGTGTATATATAACTGTGTCCTGCCCCGCGTGTGTGTATATATAACTGTGTCCTGCCCCGCGTGTGTGTATAACTGTGTCCTGCCCCGCGTGTGTGTATAACTGTGTCCTGCCCCGCGTGTGTGTATAACTGTGTCCTGCCCCGCGTGTGTGTATATAACTGTGTCCTGCCCCGCGTGTGTGTATATAACTGTGTCCTGCCCCGCGTGTGTGTATAACTGTGTCCTGCCCCGCGTGTGTGTATAACTGTGTCCTGCCCCGCGTGTGTATATAACTGTGTCCTGCCCCGCGTGTATATATAACTGTGTCCTGCCCCGCGTGTGTATATAACTGTGTCCTGCCCCCGCGTGTGTGTATAACTGTGTCCTGCCCCGCGTGTGTGTATAACTGTGTCCTGCCCCGCGTGTGTGTATAACTGTGTCCTGCCCCGCGTGTGTGTATATATAACTGTGTCCTGCCCCGCGTGTGTGTATATATAACTGTGTCCTGCCCCGCGTGTGTGTATAACTGTGTCCCTGCCCCGCGTGTGTATATAACTGTGTCCTGCCCCGCGTGTGTGTATAACTGTGTCCTGCCCCGCGTGTGTGTATAACTGTGTCCTGCCCCGCGTGTGTGTATAACTGTGTCCTGCCCCGCGTGTGTGTATAACTGTGTCTGCCCCGCGTGTGTGTATAACTGTGTCCTGCCCCGCGTGTGTGTATAACTGTGTCCTGCCCCGCGTGTGTGTATATAACTGTGTCCTGCCCCGCGTGTGTGTATATAAACTGTGTCCTGCCCCGCGTGTGTGTATAACTGTGTCCTGCCCCGCGTGTGTGTATAACTGTGTCCTGCCCCGCGTGTGTAGTATAACTGTGTCCTGCCCCGCGTGTGTGTATAACTGTGTCCTGCCCCGCGTGTGTGTATAACTGTGTCCTGCCCCGCGTGTGTGTATAACTGTGTCCTGCCCCGCGTGTGTGTATAACTGTGTCCTGCCCCGCGTGTGTGTATAACTGTGTCCTGCCCCGCGTGTGTGTATAACTGTGTCCTGCCCCGCGTGTGTGTATAACTGTGTCCTGCCCCGCGTGTGTGTATAACTGTGTCCTGCCCCGCGTGTGTGTATATATAACTGTGTCCTGCCCGCGTGTGTGTATATATAACTGTGTCCTGCCCCGCGTGTGTGTATAACTGTGTCCTGCCCCGCGTGTGTATATAACAGTGTCCTGCCCCGCGTGTGTGTATAACTGTGTCCTGCCCCGCGTGTGTGTATAACTGTGTCCTGCCCCGCGTGTGTGTATAACTGTGTCCTGCCCCGCGTGTGTGTATAAACTGTGTCCTGCCCCGCGTGTGTGTATAACTGTGTCCTGCCCCGCGTGTGTGTATAACTGTGTCCTGCCCGCGTGTGTGTAATATAACTGTGTCCTGCCCGCGTGTGTGTATATAACTGTGTCCTGCCCCGCGTGTGTGTATAACTGTGTCCTGCCCGCGTGTGTGTATAACTGTGTCCTGCCCCGCGTGTGTGTATAACTGTGTCCTGCCCCGCGTGTGTGTATAACTGTGTCCTGCCCCGCGTGTGTGTATAACTGTGTCCTGCCCCGCGTGTGTGTATATATAACTGTGTCCTGCCCCGCGGTGTATATAACTGTGTCCTGCCCCGGTGTATATAACTGTGTCCTGCCCCGCGTGTGTATATAACTGTGTCCTGCCCCGCGTGTGTGTATAACTGTGTCCTGCCCCGCGTGTGTGTATAACTGTGTCCTGCCCCGCGTGTGTGTATAACTGTGTCCTGCCCCGCGTGTGTGTATAACTGTGTCCTGCCCCGCGTGTGTGTATAACTGTGTCCTGCCCCGCGTGTGTGTATAACTGTGTCCTGCCCCGCGTGTGTGTATATATAACTGTGTCCTGCCCCGCGTGTGTGTATATAACTGTGTCCTGCCCCGCGTGTGTGTATAACTGTGTCCTGCCCCGCGTGTGTGTATAACTGTGTCCTGCCCCGCGTGTGTGTATAACTGTGTCCTGCCCCGCGTGTGTGTATAACTGTGTCCTGCCCCGCGTGTGTGTATAACTGTGTCCTGCCCCGCGTGTGTGTATATAACTGTGTCCTGCCCCGCGTGTGTGTATATAACTGTGTCCTGCCCCGCGTGTGTGTATAACTGTGTCCTGCCCGCGTGTGTGTATAACTGTGTCCTGCCCCGCGTGTGTGTATAACTGTGTCCTGCCCCGCGTGTGTGTATAACTGTGTCCTGCCCCGCGTGTGTGTATAACTGTGTCCTGCCCCGCGTGTGTGTATAAACTGTGTCCTGCCCCGCGTGTGTATATAACTGTGTCCTGCCCCGCGTGTGTGTATATATAACTGTGTCCTGCCCCGCGTGTGTGTATAACTGTGTCCTGCCCCGCGTGTGTGTATAACTGTGTCCTGCCCGCGTGTGTATAACTGTGTCCTGCCCCGCGTGTGTGTATAACTGTGTCCTGCCCCGCGTGTGTGTATAACTGTGTCCTGCCCCGCGTGTGTATATAACTGTGTCCTGCCCCGCGTGTGTGTATAACAGTGTCCTGCCCCGCGTGTGTGTATAACTGTGTCCTGCCCCGCGTGTGTGTATAACTGTGTCCTGCCCCGCGTGTGTGTATAACTGTGTCCTGCCCCGCGTGTGTGTATATACTGTGTCCTGCCCCGCGTGTGTGTATATATAACTGTGTCCTGCCCCGCGTGTGTGTATATAACTGTGTTCCTGCCCCGCGTGTGTGTATAACTGTGTCCTGCCCCGCGTGTGTGTATAACTGTGTCCTGCCCCGCGTGTGTGTATAACTGTGTCCTGCCCGCGTGTGTGTATATAACTGTGTCCTGCCCG